>NC_043982.1:6895367-8095367 GCF_902150065.1 Myripristis murdjan
CAGGATATGTTCAGCAGTGCAAGGGTGAGGTGAAGCATGCAGTCCCCATGGACCTCTGTGTGTGTGTGTGTGTGTGTGTATACATGCATGTGTATGTGTGTGCGCATGAGCTCTGCAGTCATAAAGCCTCACATCACCCTCTCGCACCCCATGGTCCTGCAGCTGATTACTCCCACCAAACACATCCATACACTTTATCCCAGCTGTCACAGTGCATACTCATTACCCTCTGCACCAGCCAGCTGACTACCACACGGCCACACCCGCTGGACACAGCTCAGGGCCACACTGGAAAAGCTGCAAATCATAAACTAGAAAAACACATTTACAAATCTTCTCATCTCTGTCCTGGCTCTGCAATATTGTCTCACTCAAAATGTGGTTTGAATAAAGTCGATACAATTACATTTTTTATACTGCAAATATTTTAACATATTTAAAACTTTGAATTAAGCCTACAAATTTAATAATCATTTAACCATGGTTAAATGATTATACATTTCAGAAATGATACCTTTCTCATCTATTAATTTTATGAGTTAATTCTACCTCTCAAGGAAGAAAAAAAACATGTATATATATATATATATATATGTATGTATGTGTGTGTGTGTGTATATATATATATATATATATATATATATACATATGTGTGTGTGTGTGTTTGTATGTGTATATATATATTTTTTACAGAGATTATATATATATATAATCGCGGTAAAAAAAAAATATATATATATAAATATATACACACACATACATACATATATCTATCTATCTATCTATCTATCTATATCTATATATATATATATAGATATATAAGGGTGGAGAGAATCGAAGACAGAGAGATGAGGGACATATCTTCCTCCTCAACAAGCGCTCTCCCTGCCTTCATCCTCTATGAGGCGACCACCTCAACTGTCATAGGTTACTAGGGCTGGGCGATACGGACAAAATCAAATATCAGAATATTCTGACCAAATACCTCGATATCAATATTGTGACAATATTGTTCACAATTCTTCACAATTAAATTCATTTATTAGTAATGTGGATATGATAACAAAGCAGATAGAGACAAATAATAGAATGGCTAGAATATTCTAGGTTAAGAAAAATGTATCCATTAACTCTAAAGCAGCCTTTCAAACCAGGAAAAAGTGACACTTATGCCAAATCATGACATTATGATATCCAAAATTCCAGGCAATATTTTTAGTTGTAAATCACTGTATCGATATATTGACCAGCCCTACAGGTTACAAAAGTGTATGGCTGTGTGTGTATGTGTGTGTGTGTGTGTGAGGGGGATTCTGGAGGTGGGAGATGACAAGAGTGACACACTCCAGCTCCTGTCACACAGTAGGTGTTTCTCCGCAGAGACCCAGGTGTCATGTGTCAGATCCTTTCGGCTTCATAAAAACACTGCTTTATCCAGTGCATCAATCGATGATATACTACGAACACTTTTACTGTCGCCACACACAAGCCGTTTTCGTGCCCTGTGTTAAGGGCCATGCTGATTTTAGCAGAGCAATATCTTCACAGTTTAGGCTCTATGTAAAAAGTATGCAAAAAATCTAAAGTGGATCCAAACAAAATGTAAAGTGGATCATAATGGAAACAGACAGTATCAAAACAATTTTAAAGTGTAAAAAGAGGGGAGAGAGAGGGAAGGTGTAGCCGAGAAAAGAAATGAGGTATGTATCCTGTCACCTCTTTTTCTCAAGATTTTTTTCTTCTTCTGATGGTCTTAGCACAGTTTTTCAAACAGAAACCATTTCAAATACCAAGCTGCTGTTATGAATGGCTGGAAAAAAGGTTCAATAACAATTTCTTTTATTACTTTTATAATTATTATTTTATTGAAAATGAAACACAGCTTACAAAAGTTTTTCAATGGAGCCTAGATTATATTGTCATTATACTGACATATCCCCTTAGGTGATTTATCAGTTATTGAGAAATATATTATGCCTGTATTTAAACATCACTAAATGAAACACAACTCGAGCAATTTACTAGTACAAAATGTTTTCACCAGAAAATCACATAAAATGTAGGGTAGTGCATAATATGCCATTTGAATGTTAAATGTTGGATTTTTTTCAGGAAAACTGAACTAAAAATGCACTAAAATAAAGGAAAAAAGTAGAAGACAAATTGGAGGGGGGGGGGGGTAAAATATGTGAATATAATTATGTTTTTAATATCAAAAATTCAGATGCTGTTGTACTTAAATCAAGCAGAAAAAGTTATTTCAATCAACGTTCTTGAGGAGCGTAAAAGAAAACTCTACAGAAAAGCACATGAACCTCTGCTCTTTACTTGTTCCGCTCTTATTTGCCCCTTATCCCCCTGTCCTTGCCTCCCACTAGAGCAAAGTGCGCTGCCTAAACGGGAGCATTTAATTCATTACATCATTATGTCATCTCATACTAATCTGCACAGTGGCCTCCACTGCTTTGACATGCAAATGGATTAGAAAAACGTCGGGGGAGGTAAAGGGGAGGAGGGAGGAGGCAAAACAGCAATCATCACGTCTTGTCAATGGGGTGAAAATATGCCCTGAAGCTGCTCTACCATTTTTTTCCCTCCGCATCTCTTTAACTGTATTTTTCTATCCATTTTTTCCCTCCTCTTTCTCTATCCTTGCCAGCGAGTGCCACAAACAAAGCAGCGGCGAGATCACACCAAACACCGGCAATCTGTTGAGGATCAGGCTCCCTATGGAGAACATATAAACAGTAAAAGCGTGTGGCACACACTCACACTGAGCCCCCCCCTCCCCTCCCTTCCCTTCACACATACACCCCTCATCTGCATATTCACAAAAAGGCCCCTCTGGCTCTCCCTCATCAGCAGACCCCTCCTTGCAGCCTCATCAGCACACGCCGGCTAGACTAAAGGGAAGGCAGGCAGGCCGGGAAGGCAACGTGTGCCGTCCAGGACCACACACACACAGCACACATATCACAAAGATCCACAAATACACACAAAATGCACAAAATCAATTTTTGCACACACAGTATACAAATGTGCAGCAACAGAGTAAACAGAGAAATCAGAGGGAAAGAGAGAGAGAGAGAGAGAGAGAGAGAGAGACAGAAAGAGAGAGAGAGAGACAGAGAGAGAGAGTTAGTGAGATCTGGTGATGTGAGCGCCGGCCGTGCTCATCTAATTTCCACCCCTCCTTCCCTCCCTCCCTCCCCTCCTCCTCCTCTTCTCTCGTCTCTCTCTCCTCTCATCATCAGGTACCTGGTGACGAGCGGCCCGTGATAATCCACAGCCTCTAACCAATCAATCAGCAGCATCGTAATCAGCAGCATAGAGAGAGAAAGGAAAAAGCCCATAACTTACCCTGGGTCGCCTCCAGTCTGCACAGCACAAGTAGAGGGTCTGGTCAGGGCTTTTGGCTGCAGCTATTTTGGACTAGTTCACCAGAAATGTGAGAATTATTTAGATTCTATCCTCAAGCCTTATTTTTAAAAAATCTGAATTGATATTTTTCACTCATAAACATGGAACCAACATATAAAGCACTCCCCCTCCCTTTTCCTATTTCAGTCTGACTCTCTCTCTCTCTCTCTCTCTCTCTCTCTCTACCTCTCTCTCTTCCTCCCTCTCTCTCTTCCTATCACTTTCTCTCCCTATTTCCCTCTCTCCTCCCTCAGTGTCTGCCTGTTGCAACAGTGTGGACATATACACACTATACAGTGAAGAGATATATATATATATTAAAAAGCATGCATCTCTGTGTAGAAGATAGAAAAGGCTCGCCACAGTGTGATATCCTGCAGATCTGCTGGACTCTGTGTCTGTGTGTGTGTGTGTGTATGAGTTGGGGGGTGGTGGGGGGGGTTGCCAGGGTGGGAGGGAGTAGAGAAAGCAAGGGAGGGTCAAAGCTAAATGTTCTACAAAGAACACGGGGACCGAATTGACTCTTTTTTTTTCTTTGAATCAAACACCCTAACATTCCCTCCCTCTTCGTTTCCCTTCCATTTTATGCCCCCCCCACTCCGACTCCAACCCCCCACACCCCACCCCCCTCCCGTCCCAAGCCTCCCTCCCGTCCCAAGCCTCCCTCCCTCTTCCCTATTTCTGCTCATAGGCATTCCCTCTCCAGACATCAGCATCCTTTGAGGGGGTTAGCTGTCTCGAGGAAGAGGAAGAGGTAACGCCGCCTAGCAGCCTTGTACATTTTGCCTTGAGGGTGAGATAGCTGAAAAGCTACGCGCTATCATCATTTTTGAGGTGTGCAGAAAAAGTAAAGACAAGAAAAACATACTGGTTTTACACAGCTCCCCAAAAGATCTGATGCTGAATTTAGCATAGGATTACACAAAACCCCTCTTCTGAATCTCTGTACAGAACCCCCCATTTCCACAGACTCTGTGATTGTGATTCCTCTCCTCCCCCTCACCAAAGACCAAGGTGTAGAAACTCCATACAAACTGCAGCTAGGGCATGATGCCTAAGTTTAGTTCTACAATAGAGCCCAACCAAATAGGCACAGAGAGAATGAAATGTGGCAACATTGCAACTGTTCAAGGAGTCACTCCATGGAGATATTCCTACAAGAGTGCACATGCACAAGGTATTTCTGTATCCCTGTTTGTGCAAAGAGCTATGCCTGAGTGCCATGTTGTATCTGCATGTTAGGAGGAGACGCTCGAGGGTCCAGGCAGCAAAAGGAACATAATAAGGAGGAACCTTGTGTACTTGGGAGGCCCTGCTGGCCTCGTCCAGACAGGAGCAACATGCTGGCCAAGTACTGTACCACTGCACACTGAGAGGGAAAACACATCCCAAATGAAACATAACCATGCCCCCCAAGGACTCGTGGGGATCCATCTCTTGCTTATATTAAGGTAGCAGTGGAAGGGTGAAGGGAGGGTTAGAGTGAAAGGAGAGGGAGAGGGTCTGTTGGCTCCTTTGAGTACTATCCTGTGTTCTGTGTTGTTTTATTAATCTAGTTTATTTCGGCTGATGCAACCAACCAGCCTCTCACCTGGGAGTCTCTTTTGCACCCTTGACCTGCAAACCACGCCCCTCCACCACCCCTAATACCACTGCAACGCACAATTTTGCACAAACAGAGCTGGAAAATGTACTCAAGCTCTTTCTCTTCCAGTCCCACCTGAGCAGATTACTCTGTATGGTTTCTCTCAGTGAGGGAACGAAGGTGGGCTACACCTGCAGAGCTCATGTACACTTCAGCTGCTGCACGAAGATCCATGACAAACACCTTTGAGCAAGCACAACCCCCGACTGCCGTGCAGTCCTGGACGGAGGATGCAACACAGTCAAAATGAATGACTAGCCTACACACAGTGAAATGCTGTTAGGAAACTCTGGAGATGAAACAATAGAAGAGTGGAGAAGGTACAGTGCAGTGTTGCACCATTGCTAGATAAGAAGCCTCCATGTTCTCAATGAGGAGAGACAGAGAATTTACGCAACATGGCAGCGCTGTGTTGTAATGCATCAACCCCACTGAGAGCAGCACTGTCACTACCACTCTTCATCATCAGCAGGAGCAAAACACCAGCCATGCATTGTCTTTGGGGCAAAAAAAGGGGTAGTGTGTTTGTGAGAGTGCATGTGAGCGTCAGTGCACAGGCTTGCAAGAGTGCATTTATGTGCATGTAATGTGTGTGTGTGTGTGTGTGTGTGTGTGTGTGTGCATATTTGTGTGTACACATGTGTGTATATGCATCCGCCTCCACAGCATCCATATTAAACGGTTTTGGAGGTGCCCGTGCTTCCCTGGATGTCATGAATATAAGAGAAAGGATCCATCTTTCTGGAATACAATTTCACAGGTAGTGACAGTAAAACTGGCTCTAGCCTCTGACTGCAGACACACAAAGAGAAAGAGATGGAGGGCGGAGAAGGGAAACATACAGAAACATCCGACGCAGACAGACGAGCCTGCCAGCCATCTTCGGAGTTACAGAACACTGCTAGATTTTCCCGCTGCGTCCCATATTAAACTTATGATGTCCTGAATCAGCTAAGTTCCACTAAGGGCTAACCATGCTGATTGGTTCCATTAGATTCTACACATGGTGACTTTATTCAAGCTACAGTATCTGAAAGTCACTCATCACAGAGACAGACGTTATGTCACTTTCGTGTCTTCGTCCCATGCTTAACGAGTAATTATAATTTTACAAATGCAAAGTTGAGTCCGAGCCAGGGAATGTGAAATATGCCTCACTCGGAAAAGAAAAAAATATTTGTGGAGAAACTTCATTCTTTGTTCTTACTTCACATCAATTTCTAAGGCAGAGGAGTGTGATCTCTGATTGACCTCATACATAAAAAAGTAGCACACAGCGAAGCAGCACATTTCCTCAGACAGAGAGGAGAAGTGGAGAGCACATATTGTAGAGATATTATCCACATTTCACATCTGAACTGTGCAAGGCATCGTCTCTAATTAATTATCTGATAAAGATGAAATGCATGCATGTCTTCATCTACAGTAATCTTCATTAATGGTGTGAGCACGAAATTGCAGGTGGGAATTTTCACAATTATACCTGGTGTATCACTTAGTGTAATTAATATCATTAACTAATGAGGGGGATTTTTTCCCCTGCCTGACTAAAAAGAAGTCGTTGTATTTAACACTAAGCCAATTATCTTAATCATGTACTAGATAATGCAGTAATTAGGGCAATTAAACCACAATTAACACCACAAGAATAAGGTGATTATTTCATTCACTGTGAGATTTGTGGATTATGGGGAAATAGAGGAAAATGTGCTTCACACTACCTGCAAAAAAAGGAAAAAAGAACATACAATTCAAAAAGCAATAAGAAATAAAATTAGCTGAGGAAAATGGGACATGACTAATGATAAATGACAGCTGTCTGAGAGGCCATCACTCTTTGGGAGGATGGAGGGAGATACCCCCTTTGTCACAGCCAATCATTCCAGCCTTGAACATAAGCAGGGAAAACAATGTCAAGTTCAGGTTGAAAGAACAAAGTATCCACGAGGCAGAAAAATTACACAGAAAGAAACATGGCACACATATGAAAACAACTAGAGCTGAGCTGACAAGCAGCAGAACCCAGATGCAGAGAGGAACACCAGTGATACACAGTAACTGGCTCCTGCCATCTGAGAGTCATACCAGGAGGAAAACACCACGGTACACACTCCGGTCTCTTGTTCTCTGCTCTTTTCGCCGGTGTTCACAAGAAAACACGGTTTCTCTCCTACCAAACTCTCGCATGTCTCGCAAAACATTTTGCCCGTAGAAAACGGATTCCATGCAAAAGATGTGTTTTTGTCAAGTGTACACGTTGTTCTGGTTTTCGGCTGTTCATTCAGTTTGCCTCCGAAAAGTGTATTTGCAGTTCATGTAATTCAGAAAAGTGCAGGCATTTTACTACCAGAGTTTACTTCCAGACTTTGTTGCTGTTAGTGCTGTTGGCCATGTTGCTACACCTCTCCAGTTTGATCGCACAGAGATAGCTATATTTGTGTGTGTGTGTGTGTGTGTGTGTGTGAGTGCATGCGCGCGTGTGTGTGTGTGTGTTTGTTCATGTTATTCTCTAGCTTTGTGAGCCTCTTTCTGACCGTTGCATTCGCCTCAGCCGCCATCTCCGGGACTTACCACACGCTCCATGGACATGAGTTGATGAAAAACATGAGTGACAAGATTCATGGCTATCAGAGCAGCTGATGAAAATGGTAAGACGAGAGGAGGGTTAAAAAAAAAATGGACCCTACTCTCTTTTTATATTTCTATACAAAGAGGAGAAAGAAGATGAGGAATACAGATATGTCAAGAGATGAAGGGAGAATAAAAAATAAATAAACACACCACCCCCTCCCTGTGTCCCCTAACCCTCAATACCCCACCCATGTCAGGGGCAAAACAAGAACAAAAACGCACTGCCTTTTATCTCAGTCACTACAACCACCACAATACACACGAGACGAACAATTCAAATCAATCAAGTCAAAATTTAAATATGCAGGCTATGAACTGGTGAAATAAATACTGCATACAATTTATATAAAAGCATTTATAGTATTTTCTTAACATTTAAAGACAAGATTTTTTCTTGTAAAAATGATTTCTTGTAACTGCTTACATTATGATACAAAAAGGAAAAATAATGCAACAATAGTGCAGAATTGACTTCTTCAGATCAGCATTTTGAAAATGTAAATAATTATTTGCTCTACTTTAAAGAATTAAGGCCATTAAATAACTCCTATGCAGAGCAAGGGACAAAATAGGTTTATTTTCTGTTAGAACTGTGTTGGTGGTTTTTGCATTGCTTGGTATAGCACAGCTATGATTCCATCACACTTGGCTTTACAGACACACCAGGGACTTAGCCCGATCGGGCTGTGACTTTAGCAGTTCGGCCAGTGCTTAAACGTAACAGCCTTTTTCACTTTCAGCTCCCTCAGTGGGGTCAGCTGATTCCTACCAGATGCATCTGTACATATAATATACCACCAGACTCCGTCAATAAAGGTCCTTTAGTTCAGTTTTAAAATAAACCATATTAAAATAGCAAAATTCAACAATATCTTTTCACCTAAATTGTACTGCTCATAATTTGATAATATCTTTTCAATGCTCACACAGCAAATAAATTGTTTTGTGAAACCAAAACAATCAAATTGTGTGTGGCTGATAACATCTTATTTTATTAATTCTTGTTTTTCCGAAAACAAATCTCAGCACAATGGGGATATACTGTAATGTGTGTAATGCAATTATATTGCACTACACAGCATATAAATTCCAATTTTAATATACGACATGTTTAATTTTACATTTAAATTAAAAGTTCATCCAGTTTAAAAAAAAAAAAAAAAAAAATCAATGCAACATTTAGAGATATCACAGCCTCTCCACCAACTATCTGAAATTTTCACTGACACCTTTTTGACATCAAAGATCAATTTAGAAAAGTCTTTTGTAACGGCACAGAACTGTATGAACCCTGTGAATGGCTTGTAGATAGCGAGCTGTTTTGCTAGAATTTGAAACGGGATAGAAATGGCACGCGTCACATCACCTGTGCTGCGGCTGGCTGAATTGGTGCTTCAGCGAGGGGCGAGGGGCGAGGGGCTCCAGGGACAGAAGGAGGAAATGGCTGCTGTGTTTGTTTGAGAGAAGGTTAGCAGAGGGGCAGGTTGGATTCTGCTGTGTCCCAGATTTTCTCTAAACCCTTTTGTCCGTTCACTCCATTTTTGAGTGGCTTTATAGAGAAACTGCTTTTATTGTGTCCAGCATTCAGTCTGAAGACAATGCGCACAAAGACATTGGAGAAATTACTTACCAAACAGGATCAACGTACACAACAATGTCCTTTTTCTCAGCTACTCTACCTGAGCTACATGAGCACATGTTGCTCCTTCAAAGAAAAGTTTCTGAAAGCATGTTGCAACTGTCTGTACATGTCTTGCTGGATGGTACAGTGGAGTGAGACCACAGAGTTACACTTCAGAGCCCTGAAAAGCAGGAAAGCGGCCTGGAAACAGGACCAAGGGAAAACACAAACTGTGGTCCGTGCTCTAGGCTGCAAGATGGGATGGGTACCGTATAAAGCCGGGGCCAGGGGAGGGACGGCGCTCAGAGCTTTCGTGGCGTGCCACTCGGAAAGGGTTCATAGGGGAAGTCTGCAGCACCTTGCTAGAATACACAGGACCAGCAGTGCCTTTCCAAGGTCAGTGTAACAAGGTGCAAGTTGAAATGGAGGGGTGACACTAATCTCTAGCTTTTTACAAAGCCAAAAAACGTGCTCAAAAAAGAGAGATCAGGTAACAAGCACAAATAAATTTTATATTGATTTGTGTTACAATATTATTCAAATCAAAATTCAGATTATTCAAAACAGGCCAATTCTGCCTCGTGTACAAATTTCCCTGCATGTGTGTGATTTTGTCTCCAGCTGCAGGATTTTCTGTCTGTCTTTTTTGCTTCCCTCTTGTTAGAAATTATACATAAAAAAGGAGTGACAGGTGGGATGGCTCAGAGACATAAATTCCAACAAACAAAATAGTAAATTAAAAAAAAAATACCATGGGTCTTAAAAACAGCTAAAAATATCATCATATTTCCATACCTGAACCCTGATATAAATCTAATCTGTTTACATGAAAAACTCACAGTATCAGTCATTTCAAAGAAAATATAGCAAATGATATTTCAGATCATATCTTGCTAAGACCTAAAGGATATTTACATGTCTGTATGAGACTAAAGGCAAGAGGAGTTGATCATGTCAGAGCAGCATCAGAGGTGCTACTGCGTGCCTAAGCCAGTGCAAGGTATACAAGAAGGTGTCGTTACTTTTAGATAAGTATGCAGGCTCCTCTCAGTCAGGAATCTACCAAAAGAGCATCCTGCAGAAAAGGCTGAGGACTGCAGGTGAAACCATGTTCACTATGTAATTCTTTAGGCTCACTGAAGTCGAAAAATACAAAATGTGCACCAGAGAAAAAAAGAAAATGAAAGAGAGAGGAGACACTGATATTGTCATTTTTTTATGCATTACATTCTTGTAAATTACAAAATCATTGTGAAATCTAGGTTCAGGGTCTGAGACTGTACAGACAGAAATGGCGGCATAAAACTGAAGCATTACTATTCACATTATTATACACAATGTTTCCTATTCCCTTCTCTTGGATGAGCAATTTCAATGGTTCTCCCTCCATGCCAGGAGCATTTGTGACCATAAATGATAACACAGGCTTTTACAATTTCTGTGCACTTCCTTGTTTTCTGGCTTTAAGAAAACCATAAAGCCCTGCATCTATGTGTGGTAAATGAAGTGTGCAGCAGCCAAAAGAGTATATGTACACACGCCTGTGTGTGTTGTACGTGTATATGTGCATGCACACTTTTGTGTGTGTGACTGTGTGTGTGTGTGTGTGTGTGTGTGTGTGTGTGTGTGTGTGTGTGCTTGCATGCGTGCATGCATGTGTGTTTGATGTGAGCGTTTGCTGTGGTGACAGACTAAAGCTAGCTGATAGAGAAGGACACAATATGGCTTTTTTTTTCATGATTCTATACATTTTTTGTGGGGTGACCCGACGCAGGCTCATCAGGGACCCCAAGGGGACAGCCCAAGAGAGATGCAAGATGCAGAGGGATAGCAACTGCACTGGCAAAATGAGATGAGAAATCAGAGAAGAGGAGCAGAGAGAATGAGGAATGGAGACAGGAGTAGGGGGAAAAAAGGATGGAAACCTCACAGAGAAAAAGAAAATGAGACAGGGGGACTCTCTTATTAATGCCAAGTCCACCAGTCAATGAATCTAAAAGATCTCAGTAGCGTGGCAGTGTCCAAGTCATCTGCCTGCATCTGCCTGTTCAGAAATGGGGACAAGGAACAGACACTGAGCAATGATGGGACAGGAGAACCTTGCACCTTGCATGCAATAAAACAGACATCAGCATCTTGCCAATGTGCAAATTCACACTCACACCATATAAGCAGCAAATAGAGTGTTCTTGGGGTTAGAGAAAAACTAAAACCCTCATAATAATGTTCACTGTCCTAAAACAATTCACGACTAGTGGGACAACTGTTAATTCAAATTTTTTTTTATAGTTGTTGTGTGTCTTTTAATATCTGAAATTCAAAGTCTGAAGGGTGTCAGGGTAAATGTAACGGCTGAGCAGTGGGTTATCCTTGAGCTTATGTCAGGCCATACAAATTCATTTCATATTCATCAGAATGGCTGTTCTCTGCAGGGGGTTCATGGCGCTACCTATCCCACTCCCCCTTTTCTCTTTGATTTGGCTCATTTGAGCAGCGCGGTCCCCGGTAGCTTGTTAGAACTGCCACCTCGGTGACTCTGCCCCCTGGATGGAGAGGGAGGGGGCGACGGGGGAGATGGCAGAGATGGAAGGGGTGCTCAGAGGGGTGTTGAGGGGGGGTGTAGGATGATAGGTTAGGGAGGCCTACCCCAGAGTGCTTTCACAAGTCACGGGTGAGCAAGCAAGGTTCAGTGAGTGGAAATAGAGGAAACCTGAATGAGGCACACCATCTACTGGCTAGGCGCAAGTACTGCAGGCAGCTGGGAGAGGAAATGGTTGGGAGGCAGCACTCCCTTCACCACAAGGTCAGTAACACAGCTTTCAATGGGTGTTCTGTTTGAAACATAAATAGTTAAACTGTCCATACGTTTTGTGGCATTACTATGAAAATGCTTGGAATGATGTGAATGTGTTCAGTTCAAAAAGATTCAATAGTACGGTCTTGTCCATTAATTTCCGTGAACATCCGTGAATTTCTACCCTCACAGCAGGTTTTCAGAGAGACTGCAAAAAGACAGACAACACCGAGCAGTTACATATAATTTCTTTCGCTGATGCAGACAGATTGAAAAGCGAACAATTCTAAAAAAAAAAAAAATCTAAAACTGAAGTGAAATTCAAAAGGGACCTGTTCCTTTTTTATTATTTCTGACAAGGTGCAAAAAATGATCCCGTTAGGTCAAAGGGACAAGAGACATAACTGCCTAAATTACCCATAATGGCTCACATATGTAGCCTCTGCCTCGATTTTGCTTCAATCAATTTCAAATGCTCAAATTCGTTCCTATATCAGACATGGGAGAGAGAGCGTGTTACCTGCTGAACATGCGCTATAAAGAAGAGAACAGATTCATAAAAAGTAAAATCATTGTTCTTCAACCTCTCTATTTTCCAAGGTCATGTTCATTTATCACAGCTGGGTGTGCAGTAGAGACTGGACAAAAGCTTGAATATATAATGGATGGTACAGGATAAACAGTATATGGCATGGGGATGAGGAGCACAACACATTCAGCATCGGGATTTTGTCTGATTAGATGTCCAGACATGCCATAACCTTGGGGTTCAGCCAGCAAAAAAGGAGAGCAGGAGGAGGGGCGGATCTGGGTGGGTTAAATGCAGGCAGACAGAAAGACATGCAGACAGACAGACACACACACGCACGCCCACATGCACGCGCACACATGCACACACACACACACACACACACACACACACACACACACACACACACACACACACACACACACACAAAGCCAGAAAGGAAATATATGGGGCAAACCTATTCACAAGTCATTTTCATTTTCTTCCATCTGTATATGTATAAAAATACAGTGAGGTGCCATTACTGAACCCCACGACCCCCCCCATCCTCCCTCTCTGCACCCCATGAAAAAAATAAATCTAATTTTCCCATCCCTGCCACAGAACAAACCCCCCCCCTCCATCCCCAACCACCACAACCACCACCACCACCACCAACACCCCACCCACCATCACCACCACCACATTCAGGCTCCCCCGGCCCCTCCTGTTCCCTCTCTCATACTGATGCACTATTTCTTTCTCTAAGCAAGGCTCCATTTTGTAATAAGTTCTGATCAGTGTTTTTTCCCAATTTACATTCAATCCTGAGAAAATGGTGGAAGAGCCTTGATGGAGGAGAAAATGCTGGGGATAGAGCAGAGAGAAGCAAGAGGGAATAAGAGAAAATTATCAAATATCCAGCAGGGATGGGTGTGTTTGTGTGAATTTATAGCAGTATGATGCTGTAAGTGGTGTATGTGTGTGTTATGTGTTTACTGCTGTCACTGTTTTTGTGGATGAGTGGTCGAAAAAAAAGTACCTATTTGCTTGTTTAAATTCAACCACACAACCTTGCTAAGCACTGAAATAGATGGGTGGCAATATGAATATATGATCAGCTAGCTAATAGGTTGGGAGGAAAAACTGCAATTTCTATTTCAGTGGTTGTCTAGTGAAACTCCTATGCCTATGAAACTGAGGAGATAAAATATGCTGAAAAAAACCTTCAGAGTACCTTTAACCCTTTGGGCAGGGCTATAAAAACACACAGTCACAAATGCTACTGAAGACAGATACAAATACCTAAGACACAAACACTCCTGCTATGCACAAACAATTATCATATAAAGGAGAGTCATTTAATGTGCGGAAAAGGCCACAGCTCTGCATGTGCAAATTCAAATTTAGCATCTTAGTGAAAGCACACTAATGTAAATTTTGAAAAAAAAAAAAAATCTGCCTGAAAGAAGTTAACCCTGCCAGAACCATCACAAACCAACTCACCTTTAAGAGAGAAACTATAGCATCAATATTGCTCATTTGGCACAGCTTTGCCACTGCCATTTATTCATGGTCAATAAACAAGGAGATAGGGTGAAAATGTGAGACAGGTATTCTCCACAGTCAATTGTCTCATACTGAGACTGCATTACCTATTAGCTACTGATACACACTGTGGCAGATAATGAATCTGATCAGCCATGGACATGGTAATAATCAAGTGTGACCACCAAGGCAAATAATGTGAAACTATAAAAAAAAAAAAAAAATTCCATACTGTGGACACTTGAATCATTTACAGTTCACACTAGCTTTAGATAAAACTAGCCTTAACCCTAAACCTGACCATCACAATGTGAAAGGGAAGGGTTACTATTTTGAGTATTTGTGGTTGTAATGGATGTGATGGCAACAGTGATGTATATCAGACCAATCCAGACAGCTGAGCCATCTCCAACTCTACAAGCTTCGTCTTGCAGACACCTGAACAGGAAGTAAAACGGAGGATGGCACTTCCTGAGGTCATCCGCAAGTGGACACCTGAGAGCTGGCGGCTAGCATTTTGGGGAATGTTAATGGGTAGTTAAAATCTTGTCAAGAACTGGATAGATAGCCAAGTTAATTACAACATTTCTGAAGACAGCCCCCTCCCCACACCGAATCTGAATAAGTTTTTCATTAATGGTGTCGCAGAGATCAGCAGTTATCAGTACCTCCGGAGGGATGGCGAGGGGGGGAAAACAATCACTGATTCTTTCACACAATTTCGCCATCTAATTTCCGACCATGCATTTTGGAACAAAATTAATTTCCTTGGCTATCTAATAAATCAGAAACAACTGATTGCTGTTGGTGCCAATACAGGCAGGCACAATGAGATCTCTCCGTTCCATTCTCGCACAATGAATTGCGCGTCCCCCGCTGAAGCCAAGGCACGTCATCCAGCGGTCTGCTTGGCCTGTCTCTGCTTAGGATCTCCCTCTTCATCCACTGCCTCAACATCATCTTCACTGTTGCTCATTCAGACAAAGGCTTCGTTCATGCCTTTACGAGATGCAAGGTAAAAGCAACTGCACTACTCATCCTCCATCATCTACCTCCTCGTTAGCCTACGTCTCTTTGTAATTCATCACACTGGTCTCCAGAACCAGTCTGCATGCTCAGAGGTGCCCTGCATTAGGACTATATTACCCATGGGTCCATATGATGTGTTTTGTGCTACATTATACATGCAGCTTCTTGTAAGATTCGATGCATGTTTTCCGCCTGGCTTCCCTTTGAAACAACTGGGGGGTTCTGAAGATCAGCTATATGGTAAGATGCCTCGGGCTATCTCCACAAGGTTATAGAGCATTAAGAGTCTGAATGCACATCCAGGGAGGTGAGGGGGTGAACCCCTCCACCACACACACATACACACACACACACAAACGCATACACACTACCACCACCACAATCTGGACCTGAGCTCCAGGGGCGGTCCCTGGGTAGAGCCTCCAGAGAGGGTGGGGGCAGGGTGGAGTGGGTAGGAAGGGTTAAACGATGGTGTTGTAAAACATTTATCTGCTTCAGATAGAGCGTTAGATAGCTTGAACCTCATCCCCTGCCATTACAGAATTACCCTAACTGCTGCCTTAGTGTGCCTGAGCACAGACACCGTGCCCAATCCCACTCCACCATCCTATTGATTTTCACACCCAGAGACAGTGCGCTCCCAAAGGGCAGTAAATTATAGGGCATTTTACAGGGAATTACACCTGCACTGGAAACTTTACAGGGATACGGGTGTCACGGATCACTCTTACACTCCTCCACTGACTACTGTGAGAAACTAGACCCGGGGAGCTCTATCTAGTCCATTCAAGCACACACACACACACACACACATAGCCTGGCATCACCAGACCGATTCGCAAATGCGATTCGTCTGGTTCCCAGGCTAACACACACACACACACACACACACACACACACACACACACACACACATTATAGCTCAAATGCACACAGCCACACAAACAGAGGTTTCCCCCAGAACATAAGAAATACACATGCCCCACTGCTGTGACATTCAAGGCCACAATGGCTCTACTGAGACTATTTCACTCTAAATTTCACTGCAACAGATACTGGGAGTGGTTTTGTTTTTTATCTTGCAAATTAGTGTAATACAGCTCACCTGGTGGAAAATATACAGAGCATAAAGCCAGGAATAAGGATGCCAGAACCTGGTAAAGGGAATATCATTATGATGCACTTACATTACACAATGATCGTTCAAATCAAAAGATCTGTGGGATTCTCTGGAATCAATCACTATGTAATTCTCTTCACTGAGTATAACTGCATGACAAAAAGGCAATAAATTTCACATGTAAGAGCATAATACCTCCAAATAAGTGTTGGATCAGCTGACATTTGAGCTAGGTCTTTTTCTGCTTTCTACAGTGTTTTTGGATTTTTGTGTGTGTTTACATTCTTGTTTGTTGTTTTTAAGTGTATGTATGTGTGCGTGTGTGTATGTGTATGTAATAGTGTTCCTGGCTTAGAAACATCATTTGCAATAGTGTGTATCATATCAAAGGTACTGAGAGGCAAAAGCCTTGAGGATAGAAGTTAATGCAGTAAAGGTTAATACTCTGGCGGAGGATTCGACAAAAGGCAGACATGCAAGTCGTAAATGCCTGAAACAGAGAAACTACAGCCTGACAAAAACGCAGACTTTTATTTATATACTGTACTGTTGATAGTTCAAATGGCACCAAGCAGACTATTATCTTTGTTCTTGCTCAAGAGACAACGGTGCAATAGGCAAGCAAGGTATGATGCCAAGGGGGGAAGGGGTATCTCTACAGTTTTGGGGGAAGGAATCAAGGAAGGAATTGGTAGACTAATAAAACTTCCTTTACTCCGCAACACCTGGATATATACGGTTTCATTTCATTTCTTCTCCAGCTCTACTTTCTCCTAGTAAAACTACCTCTCAACACCAGCACTCACTGACCTCAGGATAGCCCTGCAAACATGAAAGGCCTTTTATCTGTTCCAGGTGTGGGCAGACTCGCACTGTGAATACGCCTCTCTCTCTTGTTGTGTGTGTGTGTGTGTGTGTGTGTGTTCATTTGTATCTGAGAGAGATGGACAAAGATCTTTATGCATGTAAACAGACCTACAAAGCAACCCACCAAACCAAAAACAAAGAGAAATATGTACAGTACACTAAGTTCCTATCATCTGCAGGCAAGAGGATATTATCAATGGAACGACCAGGCGTCTCTCACTCTCGTTCACACATGCAGTTTTGTGCACACCTTAAGTCAGATCAGATAGCGATAAATACATACAGAAATTAACTACACACTACACAGCAAAAATCTCCATCTGAACAAGTCACCTGGGCTCATATTCAGTGTTAAAATCTTTGTTAAAAGTTTTTTTCCAAACAAGTGAAAAAATCTGCCAGTAGGATGAGATAATCTTGAATCTGTTTCATGAATCAAGCGTAATTGTCTTGACACTAGTGGACTGATCTGCCTTTGTCTGCCTTGTTTCAACATATTTGTATGTACTAAAAAAATTACTTTGGAAACAAGTGGGATTATCTCATTCCAAAGGCAGATTTTTTTTTGCTTGTTTTTAAAGAAGTGTTAACACTGCATATGAGACTACATGACTTGTTAAGATGGAGATTTTTTTTTTTTTGCAGTGTATACTTGTAGGTGCTGAGCAATATGCTCCAAGAGAAGTGACTCCATCCCCCTCCCCCCCTCTGTCTTTCTGGTTTCAGGTTGAACTTGACCTTACACTTGACCTCTGGGGCTTGGCTCAGCGCTGGCTGAGCCGAGAGAGGCCAGGGCACAGCTGTGAGGGAGGGTCCACTGCGGGACAGACTCCCCCCTGACAAAGGGAGAAATTCAATTGGAGCGTATTAGTGTCCAAGTAGTTGAGTATCACTCATTCTGGCTAACTGGAAACATCTTTTCTTCTGCGCTCGAGGCAGCTTCCATTAACCTCTAAAACAGTGGGAGGGCCGGGGTTAGGTGGGTCACATCGAAGAGCTCTCAGCTTCAACTTTACCAGCAGTTCTCTGCGGCACTCTATTTTTAACCTCTGATACATATTGCTGTGGTCATTATTTTCAATGTTGCTGTCCTGCACTGTCAAACGCCTTGCAGGTTTGATGTATGAACGGTGGTCCATCACTTACATTGTTCCCTGGGACAACCAATGAGTGTGTGGTTCCCTGCAGTGGGCCAGACAGAGACGGATAGATTGGCCTAGCTCAGGCCATAGGTACCAAGGGACACTTTTCAGGACAGCTTACAAATAAGACTGAGAGGAAAGGGGATGAAGCTGAATAAAAGCTGATACTCCACAGAGCTGTTCAACCCATAACTGTCATCTGGCCAGATTGGACAGGCGCCCTAAATGAAGATAAACCATCGATTCATACAGTAAGATCTGCTGTTTGGTAAGTCTACAATGAGAGCAGGAGATGCAAGAGGAACCATTCTCTTGCTGTTTGAATATTGATCTAAACAATGACATGCAGACTTCACAAAAATAAAACAACAAAGAGTTTAACAGCTGGATCAAACTTCCCTCTGTGTCCTGCTTTACAGCAAATTAAAAACAAGGAGGAAAATCATACTGAAATTGGGTCCCATCTCTCTGCAACAACCCCCCATCCCAATGCCTTTTCCCCCCTGCCATCCCCAATGTCTCTTTTCTTCACAATCAGTGTCAGAAGAAGCGGCGAGGAACGGTTTGTGAGAAACACTTATCTAGCACAGCGGCAGAGCCCTGTTCCTACACCCTTTATCTCACCAGGAGATGGAATTCAATATACAAAAACCCCATCATGCAGCAGCATCACGCCTGCGCTGGGGATAAGGGCAGGGTTGCCAGGTAATTGGTTGGTGGTGGACGAACACAAGGTTTGAGACTACCCGTGGAGGAGTGGAGATTACAGGAAGGGGTGGGGGGACTGGGTAACAGGGAGCTAGGAGGGGGAGAGAGGGAAGGAGGGAGGGGTTCTTGACAATCTTTCTCCACATCCCCCTTCTCCTCTATCCACCCATGTCTACCCCGCCCGCTCATGTAATCTGCAGCCCCACAATGTGCATGCGTGTCCGTGTGCATGTGTTTTTTCTTTTTTTTTTTCTTTTTTTTTTTTTTATATCCGGCATGAATAACAATGCACGTCAAGTTTATTTCTACAGCCCCCATATGTCACATCGCAAACCCCCCCCCCCCCCCCCCCCAAAAAAGGAAAAATGCCAGCACTTTGTTTCCTGTCTTTGAGTTTGTATTTTTTATCCCTGAGTACATTAATTAAGAAAATCCCTCACATCCATGACATTTAAATTAAAATTACACCCGATAATGTCATAACAAGAAACTGAATATCATTATAGCGTAAAAATAATTTCTTCCCGTTGAGATAATGTAAAAGGGGATTGGAGGGTGATGATCCCACACATAGAAGTGAGAACAGTGGAGAGGAGGAGTGCATAGGAAATCCACCTGCACACCATTTCCCTTTTTTTCCCCAGCTACTCTTTCTACCCCAGATAACAGGAGCAGAAAAGGGAGAGATAAAGAGAAGGGACCGTGTGAGAGAAGAGAAAGAAAAAAGTCATTTCTCTGATTTATTTATGATGCAATGAAGGTATGCTGAACGCATCAGAACATGCAGCAGTGGTCATACTGTCAGGGAAGATGAAGTGTCTTCATAGTCGACTGAGCGAACGAGCGAGGGGAAGAAAGAGAGAGAGAGAGAGAAAGAGAAAGAGGGAGAGAGAGAGAGAGAGAGAGAGAGAGAATTAGAGGGGAGAGAGAGGCGGGTGGCTATATTGCAGAAGGGTGTTAACCATCTCATCTCTACCGCACCACCGCACTCGCCACAAAATGGCCACTTCGTTCCTTCTGACGGCCGGCACCAGGAGGGGGGCCATCTGTACCACCGCTATCTCATCTCCCACCTCCGTAGCCTATTCTTCAACCTCAACTATTTCTCCTATTTATGGACTGGTTTCATACACCACTCTGCTGAGTGGCTTTTTACCCAAGTGTCTTTTTACATTTTTATGCCAAATAAAATCTGTTTTCTTCTGTTTTGAAAAAAAAATACACTTTATAGATTCATTGTCCTACATGTGGCTATAGAGCAAAATGTAAAAGAGCAGATTCATACTAAAAATTACATACTTAAGAACAAAGAAACAAAATTGAAAACATCCACAATTGATGCTCTCATGACTGCTGCCTGTAAGCTTGAGGATCATCACTTTGGGCAAAACCACCCACATTCACTACATAAAAATACACTCATATACAATGCACAGGTTCATATAATATAATAGGACACTTGAAACCTGCACACAAAAACATTAAGCAGATGTCAGAAAGAAGCCAGTGCTGTTAGTGAGCAGAGCTATTGCCTTAAAACACAGGACATGAGCTCAAGTCCAGGGCAACATCCCCCTCTGCAGGCAAAGCGAACACAATCATTCTACACAAATATCCTGTTTATTAAACTAAGATGGAGCCTTGGAGGCCATTTCCTACTTTATTACACATCAATTTCATGTTGCTCGGTTTCTATTTGCAAACCACTTAGGATAAGTGCGCTTCAAAAAAAGAAATATGTTCCTTTGGAAAATAAAAAATAAAAACAAATAATTCATGTCAGGAGCTGCAGTAGAGATGATGCTAAAGCACAATAAGTGTATGTGCACAGCAAACTTCAACACACGGTGGTTACTTAGGCGGTAGGCCTACTCGTTGCCAAATAGCAATGGGATGGAACCATCAAGTTATTTCCTCCCTTCCCCAGTTTAACCTTAATTCTATCCATTCTGCCCTTATGATCATGCGAGCAGAGAAATTTTCACAGACAAGCTGAAATCACCTTGACAAAACACTTAAATTACCAGCATTCCGTCCTCCTTGTAATGCCCCAGCAAAGATTTATTAACAGTTTTCAACCCAGCCTGTATCTGAAAAATACTGGTGATTTCATATAATTTAATGGGTCACAGATGGACCAAATTCAAACTGCTCAGTCAGAAAATAACCTAAATTTGCTGTGCTTTCTAATATTGCTGGCACTCCACACAGACGGGAATATACCGGAATGGAGCATAAATGTACTTTTCATATTTTTCAGGCCTCCTCTGAATCTTCACCTTCTAGGTGATAAAAATTGGACGTCTGCAGCTTCGATTCAAATAAGCTGGAGAAATGCGGCACATGTTCATCCTAATGCTGCAGAAAGGGAGAAGTTTAGAGATGGAGAGAAAAGGGAAGAGTGGATTCGTCTCCGGAGTGGCTCCGGATGAGTGTCTCCAATAGCAAAGGAACTGGGGGGGAAATATCAGTCACTGTGAAGCCTCTGGCGGTTTTAAGCTCCAGACTGCACACCTGTTGAAATTATTTTCATTCCAAATGAGAGCATAATCTATTGGTTCATTTATGAGTAAACCTGTAAAAAGTGTACATAGGCGTAAAAAGTTACTGTGGGTTGATTTTGCTCACTGAATATCATCTACAATGGTCACAGCAAACAAAATGTTCTCATGAATCTCACTGACCTACACCTTAACAAAGATTAAAAAATAAAGTCAGACAAAACATCTACTCCTGTTTTGTTGTTGAATTACAGAAAAATCCACAAAGACTAACCTAGTTACATTTGAAACAAGCCATCTGACAACCCTGTGTGCCTTTCCATGCCAGTGAACACTTGCCTTCACTCAAGTTTACCAGAAAAACACTTTACCCGCTAGAGGAAATCTCTCTGAAAAATTACAGCAAGTTGCCAATATCTCATATTCCCTCTTTTACCATCCCAATAAGTTTAGGCTACCTAACCTGCTACAGAGATGCATCTCTGTTGGTTTCTCTTCTTTTTGTGAGTTAAAGATGAGTATTAATACAGCCCTGGAGAGCACCGTTTTCAGATTTTCATATTATGTCCAAAAGAAGAGTGTGTTTTTCATATTTTTTTTAGTCTCTCTATGCATTTAAATCATTTTAACAGGCAGCCTTTAAGTTATCCACTGATTAGTAGCTTTACATTAACATTCTGCTCTGAAAATTAAAAAAAATAAATAAAAATAATAATTTAAAAAAATAAGATAAAAAAAAAAAGATAAAACTGTAATTTTTTTTTTTTTTTTTTTTTTGCTGCAATTTATCTGGCGATTGACCTGGCACTTTTCCCTCTGTTATTGAAGACTTCGCAGCTGAGCCTTTGAATCAACTGATGCTTTAGCACAAGCCCTCAACTCCAAGGTTATTTCTTCAGGATTTCCTTTAAATTCTTTAAAGAAGGGCTAACATTCGCAATACGTATTATACATAAAAACTCAGTCAAATAAACTAACAAAAGTTAGGGGATCGGTGGCATCAAAGTGTTCCTGGGCTGGCTCGAACCACACGATGAGCCCCATGTCTTTGTGAGCAGAAGCTCGGAGATGTTCAGCACATTTCAGAGCCAGGCTTTAGATTTTTTTTCAGCAGCTTATCCATCGGTCTTTGAAGCCCAGAACCCACCTGCTTCAATCTCAACAGCGCTGCTCCTCTGGTTTCCAGGCTGTGGTTCCATTGGTCAACGAAAACAGCACCTATGAGCCTCACCCCCAAAGGAATTCCTGTTTATTACTGGCCAAAGTCAGGCAGAGGCTCTACACAGCTCTTCAAAGAACCACTGGCAAATATAACCCCTATGAAATATGAATCGATTGGGAGAGTTGCTAGGAACCCAAAATAATTCAGTGTGTACAGATAAGTCAGAAAGGTTTAATGTATCTTTCCTTGATTAACTACAGCTATAATAAGACAGAAATCCAGCTGAGACAATACAACATTATACAGCACAATGTGATAAGAACCCACACTGTCAAACCAAACTGCTAAATACAACTGTTTATACACTGAATTTGATTTCAAGGACAAACCAAACACCACACAAGCTTGTTAAATCGGAATTAGTGTCAAGCCTGCAACTTCTAAAATTATATTAAAACTTATTTTAATCAGAAATCCTGAGCTAAGCTGGGGATCACCTTGGCACTCCGAGTCATAACTGTCTTTTTAGGTAAAGCTGTCCAGCAAACCAGCGCAATGAGTTGATGGTGTCCACACATGTAATGTAACTACAGGTAAAAGTCAAGAATATATAGTGCCTCGACATCTCAAATTTCAAATCCATGAATTTGTGACATGTTTTATAAAAACACCAGTCAATATTACATTTCAAAGCATGCAACTTGTTGGTTTTCCAAAATATCAAAATTTTGGTTTCAAAAATTGTATATGTGAAGCACGTTAAACACACACCAAGTGTGTTGCATTATAAATAAACACTGCCAATGTAAGAGCCTCTCCTATCTTCACTTAATGGCAGCTATATCAGGAATTCAAAACACTTTCTTTGAGAGTGAGTATCACCACAGTGGTGCTATAATACAAGGATACAAGGATACAAGGATAGAAGGAAGTTTATTGGTCATTATACAACAGGTTGTATAATGAAATTAAAATCTGTTGCACTGAAATACTGAATGCCATTACCAAAATCCCCAATTAACGTGACAGCTTTGGTGTTATTATTACTTGTATATTTTATTTATTTATTTAGGTATTTATTTAGTTATTTATTTAGATTTTTCATACTACATCATTAACTCAAAACCCAAGTCAAACTATAACATAATGCAGATCTACAGTATACCTGAATAGCAGAAAAAAGCCACAGACACACCTCTGAGGTATCTTAGGGCTTATTCAGATGAGATGAAATTTAGAGAGAAATTAAACAAAAATACACTCTATGTTTCACCAAAGCTGAAGCAGAGTAAAATGTCAGTGTAGCCACAAAGAACCTCAACTTGTGAGAGCAGGAGTGGGCAGGCAGCGGCCTGAATGAAAAGGGGCCATCTTGCATGCTACCTTCAAGGTAGAATGAATAATAAATGGGCTAGCAATGGACACAGAGAGGGGTTATCAATATTTTAATACTCTTGCCTCTAATTTCAGACTCCCTCTCCCAGATTGCCACTGCTGTCCCAACATAAATTTTGAACTGTTTCTACCAAGCGATAAGAGGAGTGTATACGCACAAGCACACACATACACACCCACAAACACACATAAAACCGGACTTAACACTCCAACTCTAACACTCCACTGACTTTGTCCTGCTGTGTCACAGTGAAATTTAACTTATGTTACCTCTCACACAGGGAAGACTGTTAGTGCATTTAGAATGAAATGGGGGCCTTTTCAGGTGAAACATCAGAATGAATAGTAAGCACAAAAGGCTAATCTACAAAATTGATACCAGCTTCAGGAGTGACAGACAACGATATAGCAATGTGACCAAGAGAGTAGGAAAATGACAGCAGCAATTCAATTACTAACATGCACTAAGCTTGAAGGTGAGTGGGTGTTTGAAAAGTTTATATTAAAAGCCATGACATTTCTAGGTAATGCTTAATGCAGCAAAAGAAAAACATGCTCTACTTCAAGAACTTGAATCATCGGATGCAAATGAATATATACAATTAGGCTAAATTGGACACACTCAAAGTTAATTCCCTTTCACTTTCTTGCTTTTGCATTCAGGTTCTAACTCTGGAGGCAAATTAGATATATTCCTCCGCCGGGCTTTGTGTGTAAATCCCTTTGTCGTCCCTTCTCATAAAGTGTCACTGTCCTGATTACCCTGCAGTGCGGCAGAGAAGCGAGCGGGTGAGCGGAGACACGAGAGAGCGGGGTTGAGTGGGGTGGGCTGTGTGGGGGGTGCGAGTGAGATGCTCACTGACCCTGCCACCATCACAAACCACCAGTCTAATCTAATATCCTGACTGGCTGAATGAGTGGGTGACTTGGTACACATCAGGCCAACTCTTCCCATCTCCAGCCCTTGTTTCAGCATCAATGTGCACCCCAATGAGAGGGTGTCCTCCACACAATTAATTATTTGTAGACATTGCTGTTTCCCCAGTGACTTTGAAAGAACTGTTAAAGTAGTTCATATTCTTAACCCACAAATTAGAATCAATTCAAACATGTGCACACACATACATCTCACCCACACCATTTTTGCAGCTTACCAGCATTGCATAGCAGCATACTCCCTACTTTCATTAGCTGCCAATAATTCTGCAGACTGCATTGAATGGATTGAATGGCGCCACTTTGAAGGTTAACCAATCAATATTCCAGACGCTTGTCATTTATTAACAAAGTGGGTCTGGTTGGTTAATGACAACTGCACAGGCATCCAGAGACAGTTCTGTGAGAACAGGCCATTAAGCATTGCACAGGGCTCTGGACAGCCACAGATGAGGTAAAGAAAGGGACTCTAATTGAGAGTATGATTATTTGTCTGTAGCACGGTCACCTCAAATATCGCACAGCTCTTCTCCAGAGCCAGGCCTGTCAGCCAGATTTGTGTCCATGCACCATTGTCTAAACCATGCTCAAAGTTAAGTGCTCCGTTTCATTCAGCCAACAACTGAGACGAACTTAATTTTTTAATTCAGGACAGTTCTAGAAAGTTAAGTTGTATTCCTGACCCCTCCCTCTCCCTCCACAAACCAAGCCTAAGCTGTGTATGTGAAGAATTTGTTCATCCATCCAACAAGGTATAGTCACAAAGGCTCAAGCGCCAGTGCACAGACAGGCCTACAAAATGCCACTCAGAAATCAGTGCAACGGACAGAAGCACCAGGGGCCAGATGCATCCCATGTCCGTTCAGATTAAATGAGGAGCTGACGATGTTAATTAGGCAGAGTAAATTTATATCAGCAAATTATGTAAGCAGCTAGAAGCGGCGAGTCTGAGTAACAAAGCGTGATACCAGTTAAGTCACAGCTTGGCAAGCGCTGCCCTGCCACTTCATGCTGATGTGACCACGGTCGATCAAGCAGAGAAGCCCCAAATGCCAATTAGACATGAGTGGGTAATTGTGTCGGGGGGGCTGGTGGCACAAGGGACTTTGTTACAATGTCCTGAGGCACTCTGTGTTTCCACCCTTCTCAAACATAGCAAGTGACACATCTGAGTTCACTGATAGGCAAGCGCACACACTGTCTCTTGCTCTCTCTCTCTCTCTCTCGCTCTCTCTCACAAACTCACACACACAAAAGAAAGTACAGAATATTTGAAAACATTTAGAGAAGGATATTCAGCACTAAAGCATGCATCCAATAAACACTGAAAAAATGAAACAGCATTAAGTTTAGAGGAGCGACTTATTTGTGTCTGAATTCTTAGGTTAAATGTGGATTGGTACTGATGCACCTGAAATATATTTCTGCCCAACTGGGAAGCGGCGACCAATACGTCACCATGTTGGTCTGTGGCTCAGTCCAGGGCAACGTATCTTAAAGTCTAAGAATTTTGGTGTTAATATTGCACATTAATGTCTCAAGATCTAATTCAGCATTGCCATGACATTTGGTTAAAGGTTTCATGTTTGGTAGACGATGATACTTGGTCAACTTTGGTGACTCCATGACCTTTCCTCTAGCGCCACCAGCAGGCCAAAATGTTGCAACAGTGGCAATGACAGTAGTGGTGGTTGTAACATTTGTAAATTTTGTGACAATATTCATCTTAGCTAGAGGACAAGCCCTGGCAATGCCCTTTGCTCTAGCACCACCATCAGGCCCAGCGGGGCATCTGCGTTAGAAATAACGCACTTGTTTAAGTGTTCGGTGTCTTTGTTTGTTTGGGTCCTCAGCAAGTCTCAACATGGAGTGCAACTTGAGCGGAGGGGCTTCATCCCTGATGGTGTTACCAAGCTACAGAAGAGTCTTTTCCAGCATTCATCCACCCTGTAATTGATTAAGGGTATGAGAGATTTGACCCTGCAGCTCCTTGATTTTCTGGCAACAGGTGAGTAGGCATAGAGATGCTGAGAGTAAACACAATAAAATTTTAAAAGTCAAAACTCAAAAAAGCTGATAAATGCAAAAGGCACGGAATACACAAGAACAAACTAAAACCATATTAAAATCACTAGATTAAAATTAGCAAAGGGATCATACTGGCCAGATTCCACAGTATTTAAAGACAAGAAGAGGAAATTCCTGATCCTTACAATAACAGTGGGTTACATTATAAACATTGCCTTGTACTAGGACGATATGGACAAAATAAAAATCACGATATTTTTGAACGAATACCTGGATATCAATATTGTGACAACATTGTAGGGATGACTACTGGTGCTTTCATAAGATATTTACATGAGAGATTTTTGGTAAACAATCATTAGTAATGTGGATATTATGAAAAAGCAGGAGAGACAAATATTAGAACAGCTAGAACAGTCTGATAAGTCCAGAAAACTGCATCCCTTTAAAGTAAAGCAGCCTTTAAAACCAAAATATATTACAGTACAGGCCAAAAGTTTGGACACACCTTATCATTCAATGCGTTTTCTTTATTTTCATGACTATTTACATTGTAGATTCTAACTGAAGGAATCAAAACTATGAATGAACACATGTGAAGTTATGTACTTAACAAAAAAAGGTGAAATAACTGAAAACATGTTTTATATTCTAGTTTCTTCAAAATAGCCACCCTTTGCTCTGATTACTGCTTCGCACACTCTTGGCATTCTCTCAATGAGCTTCAAGAGGTAGTCACCTGAAATGGTTTTCACTTCACAGGTGTGCCTTATCAGGGTTAATTAGTGGAATTTCTTCCTTTATCAATGGGGTTGGGACCATCAGTTGTGTTGTGCAGAAGTCAGGTTACTGCACAGCCGACAGCCCTATTGGACAACTGTTAAAATTCATATTATGGCAAGAACCAATCAGCTAACTAAAGAAAAACGAGTGGCCATCATTACTTTAGGAAATGAAGGTCAGTCAGTCCGGAAAATTACAAAAACTTTAAATGTGTCCCCAAGTGGAGTCGCAAAAACCATCAAGCGCTACAACGAAACTGGCACACATGAGGACCGACCCAGGAAAGGAAGACCAAGAGTCACCTCTGCTTCTGAGGACAAGTTCATCCGAGTCACCAGCCTCAGAAATCACAAGTTAACAGCAGCTCAGATCAGAGACCAGATAAATGCCACACAGAGTTCTAGCAGCAGACCCATCTCTAGAACAACTGTTAAGAGGAGACTGCGCGAATCAGGCCTTCATGGTCAAATAGCTGCTAGGAAACCACTGCTAAGGAGAGGCAACAAGCAGAAGAGATTTGTTTGGGCCAAGAAACACAAGGAATGGACATTAGACCAGTGGAAATCTGTGCTTTGGTCTGATGAGTGCAAATTTGAGATCTTTGGTTCCAACCGCCGTGTCTTTGTGAGACGCAGAAAAGGTGAACGGATGGATTCCACATGCCTGGTTCCCACTGTGAGGCATGGAGGAGGAGGTGTGATGGTGTGGGGGTGTTTTGCTGGTGACACTGTTGGGGATTTATTCAAAATTGAAGGCACACTGAACCAGCATGGCTACCACAGCATCCTGCAGCGACATGCCATCCCATACGGTTTGCGTTTAGTTGGACCATCATTTATTTTTCAACAGGACAATGACCCCAAACACACCTCCAGGCTGTGTAAGGGCTATTTGACCAAGAAGGAGAGTGATGGAGTGCTGCGGCAGATGACCTGGCCTCCACAGTCACCGGACCTGAACCCAATCGAGATGGTTTGGGGTGAGCTGGACCGCAGAGTGAAGGCAAAGGGGCCAACAAGTGCTAAACACCTCTGGGAACTCCTTCAAGACTGTTGGAACTGTTGGTGACTACCTCTTGAAGCTCATCGAGAGAATGCCAAGAGTGTGCAAAGCAGTAATCAGAGCAAAGGGTGGCTATTTTGAAGAAACTAGAATATAAAACATGTTTTCAGTTATTTCACCTTTTTTTGTTAAGTACATAACTCCACATGTGTTCATTCATAGTTTTGATTCCTTCAGTTAGAATCTACAATGTAAATAGTCATGAAAATAAAGAAAACGCATTGAATGAGAAGGTGTGTCCAAACCTGTGGCCTGTACTGTATATCTATATTATATCTAATATTCACTACATATCCCAGACAGTTATCAAGTCCCAAAACATGATACTGATACAACGCTGATACATTGCCCAGCCCCACCTTATACTCAGACTGACTAGAAACAACTCTAGAGTTGGACTGATATACTCTATCTGGAGACTATTAGCCGATATCATTTTGAAAAAGCAACAGGAGTATCAGTCCAAAAATTGTTTTTGCTGTTGATATTTGGCTGATTGTGAAATTTGTCATTTGTGTGACCTCTTTGTGAATGACTGTCAAATTAGCAACAGAACAACAAACCTAGTTTTTCAGGCAGGCCTGTCTGAAAACCTGAACCTGTTTGGCACCTGCCTTTGAATTTCGTGTCTTAGTAAAGTTCATATGGGTAGCAGCCATATCGGTGTGAAGATATTGGTATTAACTCAATTAACTCAATTAAGTCGATTAAATCGATTAAATCGTTGAACTCGTTATCATGTTTCAAATCGACGCAAAAAATAGCTGAATTGTAAAATTCTGACTGCATGTTATAACGTGGGGAAGCACAGCTGCTGAGTGCTCTGTCAAACAATGCCCAACTCACTCATCTACAGACCACGTGCATGCCCAGATACACATGCAAAAATCACTAGTAACATGATCATGGCAGCAGATTCCAGTAGCAGTAGTAGTTAGTAAAAAATAAGAAAAATCTAGATTAAAATCGTGAATTGTTAAAAGTCGGGGGGAAATAATTGAGATTTAATTTTTTGACCATATCTTCCAGTCCTACTACTGACTGAAAACACAATATCGCTCCATCCCTACTTCAATCAGTTAGCACTGTTTTTCTCTGCCAGATAAAACTCACAGGCCCTCTCCACTCACCTCCCCGTCTTCCCACCCCTGCAGCAGTAAGCAGCAAGTTTCCATCCTAACCAAGCCCAAGCTGTGGTGCCCTCTTTCTCTTACCCCCACAGCAGGACATGCTAGCCCAGACTTCACACTGGGAGTATGCCCACCCACATCTCTGCTTTCTAGGCTGCTCTTGATTCTAATTGGCTCAGACCAGACTTGTGCTTCTGTAATCCCTGCATGTTAATATTCCCACAGCAACATTCTCTCACCTAATGGCCACACAGTGAGAGGCATTTTCAACCATATTACCTCTTATTGAGTTATAGAGCCCCATCGTTCCAAATAAGACAAATTTAATTGATCCAGTCTATAAAAATGTCTGTGCCGCTGTGAAAGACATGTTCCTTAGGTTTCTTTATTTATTTATTCGCTCTGTTTTCCCACCTTGGAGAGCAAGACCCTGCATGAGGTACAGGGAAATTAGCTTTATTCCATTCCATACAGAAAAAGGAGGGATGTAGAGGAGAAATTCAAAGGTTTCCATATTAGATCAATGGTCTCAACAATCAATCACAGGCAGCGTTCCTCAGGTGTCAGCCTCTGATGTAAGTTCAAAATGAACCTTTAAAACAGCAGGCACAGAGTCCACCCTTCAATGAGCTATGCAGGGGAGACACAAGACTGCAGAAAAAGTGCATGAAAAAAATAAATAAAAAATGAAGCAAAATTCAATAATAAACACCACTCATTCACGTACCCTCACACTTTTATGTACACCACCACCTCAAGAGGAGCCACATTACAAACACAAGCCAACACACCAAGATACACACACATTCAAGAAATCCACAAATATAAGCACGCAAGAATAAGAGCATGCACAAACACAGAAAAAGGCCAAGAAAAGTCAATACATAAGACATTAGATTGTTTTCAACACAATCTGTCCGTACTCACTAAGGAATTTGTAATGTTTTAAAGAGAGACATTGAGGGCATACATACTGTAAGCAATCAAATCTCAAATCATCAATCAACTCACTTTTTTTATTGGTCTTAAATCAAACGACAACAGACTGTGTTCACAATTTATGTCGCAAAGAAGCTGGTGAAAGTTAAATACCTTACTTTGAAAACTTTTTCATACATAAAAAGGAAACTTTTTTATATATAAAAAGTATGTTTGTGCCCTCAATTTCACCCACCATGCACATAATCCTGTTACCGCCTATTGAGGATATTGAGCTCAGTGTGATACTTGGTGATTAACTAAAATAAATACTTTATCTCGTGTAAAAAGCTAGGGATTGAATAGAGTTGAACATTAAAACACTGGCCTTAAACTCGCCGGTTGAGAAGAAAAGTGATAATAAGGGGAGAAATGGTGGGCAAATGCCGAGGTAATCCTACCAACAGACCGCTTCCCCTGTGAAGGATTTAACTATTCCCAGCAACTAGATAAACTAGATATTACACAGCAGAGAAGCATGTGCGTGAGTGTGTGCCTGTGGTTTTGGGGTAGGGGTGCAATGCTATAACAGGGAATGTCAAAAAAATGAGACAACAGATTTCATTAAAACTTATCACTTAAATAATTTTCAAGAACATGAATTTGAATCCACAGTTTTTGATCATAATGCAGTTAAATAAGCTATGCAATGGGAACAGGAGAGCAAAGTAAAGCAAGGCAAAAGAGAAGAGAAGAGAAGAGAAGAGAAGAGAAGAGAAGAGAAGAGAAGAGAAGAGAAGAGAAGAGAAGAGAAGAGAAGAGAAGAGATTTTTGCACCTTGCAGTGTTGTGAAAGCATCTGAATTAAACTCCTGCCCATTAAATCCTGTGTTAGGATATAAAATTCTTTTTCCATTCCCTTTCCTTAACCTTTTAGATAAATTTCCATCAATCTCATTTTCTGCATGATTACAGTTTTAATGAACGATGGGCAGTGTTATTGCTGGGGTTAATCTTGACTTTCTCTTCTTAAATGCTGGTAACTGGGCTAAACACTGCTGATAAAGCTCATGGCTAGTGATTGAGAAAAGCCTTCAATAAAAAAAAGCAATTTACTTTCTTTTTAAAACATTTTTCATTATTAAGTTATTTGGCAATACTATCATGAGTCATGAGAACTTAAACTTTAATTGCCTATTACATGTACGCATTTTTATCAAAACATCATATCAAAACCCTCTCATGGATTTCATTAAATATTTAATCAGTCCATGATTGATCTCTAAATCTCTCATATTAACTGGCTTATTCAAAACTGTCAGTTAATGAACAACCACCACTTGAATGACCCGGTGCCTCAGCTTGATCTGGCTTGATGCAATCTACCACAAAAAAACAGCATTATCAAGGGCATTTTTTGAACATGACAGGTGCTCCTGATGACAAACCTCCCCCTCAGCTTGTGTTTGAAGATTGCCTATTTCTGATGTGATCTGAACAGTTGCTAATCTTCCTAAGATTAACAGTAAACAACAGCTGAGGCTGACGTCAGCAGGCCCTGATCAAACCTGGTTCATGCAGAACGAAATATACTTTACAATTCATCCAAGGCACACAATCAATTACAAGACTAAACGGGTCAAAAACTCTGTTGCTTCACCTAAAGTCAGTCTCTTTTTTTCTTAATATCTTCAAGTAGGGAGAGAATTCCTATTTGAACACAAACTTGCAAGCATGGCATGTTATATATACCTAATATGAACAAATTGAAATATCTCAATATCCTCAACTGAATACCTCAATATAGATAGTGAGACAATATTGCTGTGATCAGTATTGGTGCCTTCATAAAATATTCACACACAGAACATTTTGGATAAACAACCAGTAATGTGCATGCGATGGCCAAGCAAGTAGAGGCAAATAAACAACAGATAGAAATGTCTAATAAGTTGAGAAAATTGCATACCTTTACTGTAATGCAGCTTTTTAAAAACAAGGTAAAGAAAACACATCACAATATTGCAATATCCAGGATTCTGGAACTAGTTTTATATCACAATACTATTTAGCATACATCTTATCAGATGTATGCTAAATTTTGCAAATAATGTGGCAATACTAACGTTTTGACAACATGTAATCAAAATCCCTTAATTGTCGAATATAAATTTTTGGTTCAAACATCCCTGTTATCATGATCTGCTTCTGCACCTAACAAAGTCGTCACCATTCATAAACAGAATTAATGATTAACAATGTAAAGCAAACATTTCCCCAGGGACTATTTTCTGGCAGAGAGATGATCAATTTCAAGGCTTTACTACAGTGATGCAGTAGTGGTGTGAAGAAGGTTTGAAGTCTGAAAATACAACTGTTTGCTTTGGGAAAAGGTTAGCAGAAACATGAAGTATGTACATTTTGTAGATATTAGGCTAAACATACAAAATCACTGCTATGGTCCTTCAATCTGTCTATCTTGGTCCTCTTTCCAAATCAGCTTGGGGCTTTTTAATAAGGCCACAGTCAAATACTTGACTCATCAAGTCAGCTAGACCAGTTTCTCCTGCGATATTTAAAATGGGAAGCCAAATTTCACCAGGGATCTATTTGAAATATATTTAACTGTACATTTAAACAGGAATAAGATTAAGCCAAGCCAAGAGTTAAGAAAATGGAGTGAAATACAGTAAAGTACAGATATCTTTCAACTCAACATTGTAATACTGAATACTAATGAACTTTAGAAAAGGGGCTGCTGGAGGAAATAGGGAATGGGGCAATTAAAGAGCGCCTGAAGCAACTTTACTGAGGACAAAGCGTCCTGTCTTTCTAATTAAATTCTGTGGCAGACACCTGGCCTTTCACCTCTTCTTCCTCGATTTTCCCATGATCCCATGTGGCAGTCAAAGAGTGGCATCTCACGAGATCCCTTGCTTGTCTTCTTCACTCAGGCTGCTGGCAAAGCTCACCTTATTCACGGACAAACGCTCCCAACAGATCTAATCAATGGCAGTGTACTGGAGTCATGGAGTGGATAGATATCACAGCCACCATTTATCACACATCCCTGGCCCCAACAGGGTTCTCCTAGCACTGTGTTTCTAAATTGCAAAGTCAGCTGCTAGAGACCATCAAAACTTATGTAGGCTTAGAGATTTATTCAGCATATGTAACATGATCTTACTCATGTTTCCACTGAATTTCTTTACAACAGATTAGGGATCCACAGGGAGTAAACTATAGTTAAGTCTTTACTGTGGATGCTAAGAGGTTCATGCAAGGCTCTGCACATCTTTTTTCTGAGGATGACCCTGTGGCAAAAGCCTGGTGAGGGTCCCAACACAATGCTTAGCGATTAAAGGGAACACAGAGTACAGGAGAGTGAGATTTCACAACCTCACTCCCACAGGGATCTCTTAGAAGTGTGAGACAGTGAGAGAGAACAACTGTCAACAGGATGAGGGTGGTAATGGCACGGAAGTTAATAAAAATGAAGCCAGGTAATGGAAACTGGTTTAAACCACTGGCCAAGTTCCTCCTCAGATAGAGATGGCTTGGGCTAATGAATCCTGACAGCCTATTCCACAGCAGTTCCACACTTAAAGCACATTCACCTCCAACACTGTCTCCCCTCAGCACCAGGAAAGACCGAGGGGAGAACGAGTAAAGTTACAACTTCACACAGATTAACTACTCCCGATTTTCTTGTTATTTAACACCCAATCAAACTTGAAAGTCTGAAATGGGCACATGATCTCTTTCACATCAAACACGCCGAGAACTTTCTCATTCTGGACAACTGGCTAAATTTGGCTCGCTCCGAATGACAACCTCTCAAGCCCCACTTAACACTAAGTACTGCAGGGCACCTCCACTTGGTTATATCACACTTTAAGAGCTCCATGAGCAACCAGCAAACTTTGTAAACTTGTTATCTACAGGACACAAAAACAGTATCACCACAGCCCCTTGCCTGTAGAGGAGTGCTCGTGAACTTTTTCAGTGTCAACCAAAAAACTCAGAACTCCTTGCCACAGAATTTAATCTAAAGGGGTAAAGGGGTACAATTTTACACCAAATCCTAATTTGTTTCCGTTTCAATACTATTTTAATTGATACATTTTGAAAAAGATAGCAAATTGTTAATGTTGCAAGATAAAGGCCCACAGATTGTTTTTTTAGACTCAGGGTGCCACCACCTAGGCTGATGGATTCAGAAAGACAGTTATACAATAAATGTATGGCATATACTGGAGAGACAAAATTTGTTTTTAGTATCCAGAATTCAAGAAATTCTGAAATTCATGAAATGTCTTGTGATGAACTGGCATATTGCTGTGATCACTATTGGTGCCTTCATAAAATATTCACACAAAACATTTTGGATAAACAATCAGTAATGTGCATGCGACGGCCAAGCAAGTAGAGGCAAATAAACAACAGCTAGAAATGTCTAATAAGTTGAGAAAATTGCATCCCTTTACTGTGATACAGATTTTTAAAACAAGGTAAAGAAAACACATCACAATATTGCAATATCCAGGGTGTTTCCCTGCCAGTGCATGCTGGGACAGACCCCAGTCACACATGACCCTGAACAGAAATACGCAGGTATGGAAAATACGTGGATAGATAATATGTCTAGTGCATATGATCACTTTCATAAGATGATCATGTACAGACAAGAATAGCAGTACTCATTAGTGATTTGTGCAGACCTTAGGTGATCTATTTACCAAGGAGATAATTAACTATTTTTAGACAATTAAGACTGAGAACTTACCTATTTTTTTCAAATGAAAATTCTCCTTAGGGTTAATTGCATGGGTGCTACTGTGTGACAGAAGAACAAGGGCAACCATGTAAGGGTAGAGAAATAGATTCACAAAACCTGAGGCAAGTTGTGTTCAGTGGTTTTTGTCCCCCTACGCGATAATGAGAGGGGGCTGGGCATCAGGCTACTTTATGTCCATCCTTCCATCCGTCCATCAAATATTAAATCTCAGGCAATTTCTCACACACCACTGGTCCGATTTTGATTAAACTGAGAGAGAGCATGGATTTTGGTACTGTGTTCCTGGGTTTAAAAAAAATACACTAACTCGCCTGTTTGTGGGTCTGCTGTAAATGTTACATATCTACAAGCTCGGAACCAATCAGCTATCATCTGATAGCAATTTAGCCCCTAGGGGTGACAGACAACTTTTCGAGTTTCCCAAAGTAGCTGAAAACAAGTGGGCAACCGTTTCCATTTCTTTTATTACACGAGTCGGAGAAATAATGCTAGAGTTAACCAAGTCTACACTTGTATTTACCAGTAATAGCAAACGTGTATTCACTGAGGCTATGCTTACCATTTGTACTAGTCAGGATCATTCCGGCTGTGCTAATTTTTCTTGTTTTGCTTCTACTTCCTTCTCTCCTCTATATATAACAATTCGCTAATTTGTAATTCTGTCCAGTTTTCTCCTCTCACCTCCAGTAGCAACTTCTTTCATCCTGTTATTATCACTAACTTTCCTCAGTCCATTGAGACTCAGCACTGCATCTTGTCTACGTTATTATAATGCAGACTACAAAATATTCCTGCCTTCAAGTGCAAGTCAAAAGCTCTTATTTCTGACATCGGTTTTGTAACATTACTACAAAAAGCAAATATTCAAGAGTTCAAAATCAGCAGCAGAATAAAGAGCACAGACTATGCATCTCAGAAAATTGAGTGTCTTTGACATTTCCCAATTTCCCATTGGTAATTATGAGTTTGAAGGGCCATTCATGTGCTTGTTAACTTGTAAATACGACATATATGATGATGATGATGAGCACTAGAAGGCCCTGTGACTCCAACAGAAAGCTAACGGAATGTTTACATGGTACATAGTGGTTACCTTGGTTACCACAGCAGATGCCGCTGCATTTGTCCAGCTGTGCTTTTTAAATTCCGCTTCTGGTCAAGCTTTTTTACCAGGTGCAGAGGTGGGTCAGTGCCAGGTCAGTCCCAAAACAACTTAGCTTTAGATTTTTATTGGCATTATTGACATATTTACACAGATTTTTATGCCAGAACAGACCCTACTGGGACAGTAAGGCATTAGTTGGTTGATTATGAATGGCAAAACACATGCTTATCTACACTGTATAAAGAAACTGTGTTTGGTATATAGCTGTGGATACCAGTTTACCAGTTAATATCATACTACTCACTTTTCTGACTGGTTTGAGCTTTGTAATAATGCAAGGTGGTGCCAGCGTCCAGCGTGACATTTCTCTCGGAGAAAAGAATGCCACGTGCATCTCACAGCTTGATCAACTTATGAGATTTCTCTGGTACGGTGCAAGGCAAACACACCTCCAGCTATCCTTGAAAATTGCACTGTTTGGTCTAATGGGGGCATTATAATTTAATGTCAACATTTTTAACTTGAAAGTGACACCTCAGACCCGACTGGTTCAAAATTTTAGGAAACATAGATAGCTGATGTACTCTGGCTCTTTGTTCTGGTATCAAAAAATACGCTGATGTGATGGGGACACTATAATTAAAAAGCAAAATTTCAACTTCAAAAAATATCACAACTGCTGATTTTGATTAAACAAGATATATGCTGCATCTTCTTACAAGATAAGCTGTTTTTTTTTGTTTGTTTGTTTTTTTTTTTGTTACAAATGGCAACGTATTCAAATGTCTCACATGACAACATACCGCACTTTGTAAAACTGGACACAGAAGGTTGTAGGGTAAAGACAGAGGGGAGTTTTTCTAGGCTGTACTTAATCTACAGCACATGGAAAAAAGCAGAAAAGAGAGTTAGCAGGGGCAAGAGAGAGGGAGAGATGCTTGAGCAAGCTCAGACTTTAAAATGTCCTTGCCCACTAATATTCCCCAGCTTCCCTCCTGCAGTGGACTTCCCCTTACCTCTCCTTTCCATTCCTCTGGTTCATGCTGTTCCAAGACAGCCTGGAACGAATGTGTTGTTTATTTCCGTCCATAGATAGTGTCTGAGGCGTTCTGCTCACGCAACCTGTCTTCATTTGTAGACACGCAGTCAGAACACAGGTGAGGACACTGAGAGAGAGTAATGCGGGACAGTGGTATGAGGGGTCATGGGATGCGAAAGAACTAAATATTTGAACTTAAACAACATTTTCACACCCTTCTATTTCCCAATTTTTTTTATATTCTCTATATATAGTATTGTAAAACACTATTCTATATTTAGACAATATATATTAAACATCAAATTTATTATTAGTAAAACACTTCATATAGTGTGCTATTTTTCCAAAAGCAATCAATTAAATAAGATACTTTAATCTTGTAATCTAGCAAACATAATCTTTAATCTTGTAAGCATACTTTACAAGATTATGTGGCTTAGTGTGTAGTGTTTGAGTAACAAAATTCAAGAATAAAAAACTCCTCCTTCTAAATTCAACTAACTGAGAAAGGGTTATGTCAAAAAATAACCACTGTTGCTTTTAGTTTTTTTATTACTTGGGCCCCTGACTCCCCACACACACACACACACACACACACACACACACCTTTTTGTTCTGATTGACTATACAATGCAGCAGACTGAGTATCTATCACTGAACTATACTGACTTCATTTGGGTAAAACTGCTATCCCATAATTACACAAATAACATTATGACAACAATTTTCACAATGCAGAAGCCAAGAACAATCTGCTCAACTCAGTGAGACAATTTTCAATCTTTCTGCTTCATAATGCATCCTGCTGTGGTTCAGGGAGTGGCTGTGCCTTTGTTTTTTGGCTGATGGAAAGAAGAAAAAGCTAAAAAGATTTTGAGACAGGCCCAGTCAGTTGCAATAAGCGCAGACAGCTGCTTTCAGAGGACGTAATGCATGCTCTTTCATGGTTCTCTTGGTGATAAAGCATAATCTCAGATTGTATACCCTGATAAAGTTCCTCCTGCACACCCCAGTGGAAACACTGGGGGGATGTTTGAAGTGAAGACACCGGGGATATAGCAGTCCCCTGTTACTCTGGGCATCAGAGAGACAGAGAAAAATCTAGTCTGGTCCCAACTCTCCTGAACATTCATAAATAAAATATCAAGGAACTGAGACCCTAAGACAATCCCCACAATGCCACAGTAGCAAGAGCAACAAGCATGGCTGGTCCTAGAGAGGGCAGGCAGGGGAGGTTTCAAATCCAGCGGTGTTAGATGGGTACTCTAAATGAATTGGGAGCAAGAGCAGTTTTGGTGAATCCCTGCGTCCCAGGTTGGCCCCCACTCGACCAGACCCAGGCTTCAGAGAAAGGTGCTCCGTCTAATCTGGCCTCATTTTATGCCTCTTTAACCATGACCAATGTATTTAAATGGCTGTTTCTTTGACAGATGCTCAGTTCAAATTATTCCTAACTGGAAATTTGTAGGAGTGATATTAAATATCCTTCAGGCCAGGCTGCCTAAAGAGAATGTTGGAACATCAAAAGGCCAAACACTTCAAAAACTAAAACTAATGATCCTAGCCCACCTCCAGGGAGCAAAGGGGGGCTCCAACTTTGTCCAACATCCCCCTGGCCACAAGAAACATCACTCCTTTAAATGGAGATTTGACCATTCCTACAACCCCACTACTGCATTTAAAAATGATTTAACATGAGATACATAATGTACATCGCCCCATCACTGAATCCACAGGGGAACACTTTGAGTGAATATGTACCGTGTTATCTGACACATCAAGCCCTATCTGCCCAAAATAAAAACCAACAATATAACCCCACAATCAAAGACGCCGCAGGATTTCCCTTCTTTGAAGTGAGCCTGTACTGCAGTGTACTGCACCTTCGTGTCTACATCTTCAAAGAGTTTAATAACCTGTTTGTTGGCTCCACATACAGTAAAGTACTCACCGAGGAAGGAGCTTCACCACCACCATGAGGCCACTGCATGTGGAGCATGTCTGACAGGTAGAGAGGGACAGAGAAACAGAGAGCGAGAGAGTGAGAAATAAAGAGAGCAGAGAAAGAACAGCTGGCAACATTCATCCTGAGCTCTGATGGGATCCGACGGCAGCGATTAAGTCATAAAACTATCCAACCTCCAGTCTTGAGTGGGGTTAGTGAACAGGCACACCTGGTCAGAGGGGGCAAAGGTGAGACGGGTGAAACGGGTAAGAGGCAAAGAGGGCAATTGTGACACATGCCTCCTGTCCTATATGCGGGACTGGGCATTGTAACTAATATAAGGTGAAGGGTAGACACCTAAATTATACATGTAAGCGCTTTAGATTAGGCACCTATGAACCTGAAAATCTTTTTTTTTTTTTATTAATTTTCTTGCCTTTTAATAAACTGAAATCTAAATTGTTCATGGAGGATGGCACATTCAGTAAACATAAATACTGAAAAGAAAAAGGGAAATACATATGAATGGCATCAGCTCTGTTCAGTTGGTTTAACTCTATTGAGTGCTACAGTAGCCTGTTCCAGTGAGACTATATGGCAAAAATAAAAAATAAAAAAATAAAAAATGTTATTTAATAAGATTTTTAAAACGATGTATATTTTTCTGTCTATTCTACTCCATTCACATTCAATCAGAATCCATTCATTTTTGTGCTTTAAGAACTATAAAAACATGGCACTGATAAAAGCAATTTCACAAATACTACCAAAAAAGTATAAACACTGCATTTTTCATTGGTCCCAGGCAGTCTATGGTTTCCCTCATCTCTGTTCACTTTTGACTGCCTTGAAAATGAGACCAAGAGGCTGTGCTAACATGTATAGATTATTTTCTGTGATGGGTTCCAAGAACATGCCATATAGTGCTCAGACAGGAAAACTCAAGCAATGCTGTAAAGAACAACCTATGGACATTAGTGACATTTTGAAATATTAACAGTGAAATGAATGGGCACCGTATGGTAGGCTGACCTTTTTTTTCTAATGAAGTGCTTTCTCTCTGTAACAGTGAAAAGCAGTATTTTGTTTCTGCAGGCTGTGGGGTTAAACAAAAAGCAAATGTTAAACTTCATTTCTCTGAAGTTGTGCCTGCCTTTGAAAAACAAAACCTACACTCTCCGGGCTAGAATCACCCACTGCTTCATGAGTCAGAATGAATAACTACACAGATTAGTGCAAATAATTTATAACACGGCTATTTTAAATACTACTGGTATGTTTTTGTTGCAGCAGCCAAGGAGCAGGGAGAAGCAGAGGGTCTGACACTAAAATTTCAGGCAGCTATTTGGAATAAACAGAATACGGTTGTTTCAAGGCAGGCTGGTGAAAGAACCAGCTCACTCAGGCTGCCCAGCCAGTGTGCTAATATTTAGTTTAGAGATGCCATAGACAGGCAGACTTAACACAATGCATTCCACCGGATAACATCCACCCATTCCATTTCTTACACATACCTTATTGTGGTACTTCCAAAGGCTACATATGTGAATAAACTAGAGGATGTATAGTTGCATGACATTTCATGCTCTTACACCATACAAAGGAAGAATCTATTGGAGCTCTTGCGACAATGTAAAATAACACTGGAAAATCGCACACAGATTTCAAAACACAATAGTTATATTGCCAATGAATGAGGTTCTTGGCTATTTCAAATTCTTTCTTTTCCACTAAGAATCCGCATAATGTCCGCAGGGTATGAGAAAGTATGGGTTTTACAGTGAAATATTACAGCGCTATTAATTATAGAGGAACAACTCAGAATGTATCTGCCTTATGATACATTCCTCAAAGCCGACCTCTTTAAGACCGTGCTGTGGTATTTTAGACCTCACAGGACAGAGAAAATCTACCTGGCGCTGGCATTGTGTGTGACTAAAAACTTACCAAGACCCAGCTGAGGGCACATACAAAGCCACAAGAGAACAAGGTCCTGCTGCCAATCATCTTCAAGAATTTTCAGCAATTTAAAGTACTCAGATTTGGCACTCAGGGGCTAAAATATTTCAGGGCCATGACTGAAAGAGTTTGAGCTCTCTGGGGCCACAGGTCTACAAGAGTTTGGTTTCAGCCAGCTATTTAAAGCCAATCAATTCAATAGCCAATTGTATTGTGTTGCAGACTTTTGACTCCTGGCTAATTTCAAGGAATTAGACTTGATATGTGTACTGCTGCACGCAACAGTAGCAGGCCATAGATACACACCAAAACTAAAGTCAGTTTCCCCTGAAGGAAATGCATAAAAAAAATCTCAGTAATGCTTGGCTGGATGTAAACCTGTAAGTATTAACCCGGAACAGCTGTCCTCTGGCCCTCGAGAACTCTGGGGTCCACCATCAGAAGAATAAGCCCACAGTCCTGTTAGCCACATGCCGCATGTATTTAATTTTCACCATCTGCTGGCTTCATGCTTCTACGCTTTCCATTCCCACTGCACATTCTTCACAAATTCAGTAGCTTCCTTCTTCTACATTTGTAAATGTTGTTGATCGTGGAAAGCGTCCATGTTTACTTTGAATCCCTGGCCATTCCTGGACCCATTCTAATTACATACAGCTGTTCACTTTGCTGCTTTCTTTGGCCATACCCTTCAAACACAGGGTTACTATTTTCAATGTAAATTCTAGATTTGTAACAGACTAAATAAAAAAGTCTGATTGTTAAAGGCACTCAGCAATGAGCAACATGGTTCACCATAGTCATGATATTCTGATTATTTTTCATGACAATTATCACCTCTCTTGGCACTCATCCACAAATATAAAAACCATTTGGTAAGTGAAAGATTTCTATGGTTTTATTTTTGCACACAGTTGAAGACGCTCTTTTGACCTCTCTCTCAGTCTGAAATCAGTATAATGAGTGATTGAGTTAACACAGTGTCAGATTCAGTGTACACATACTCTCACTGTCTGCCAACAACATCACTGCTTTATACAGCGTACTGTATACTGATATCTACCCTCGAGACACCACCTTCACAAAACCCCATTCTGTATTTATCTGTGATTGTAGGACACTTGAATAACGTGTTTATTTACCCTCTCATGTCGGAGGCTCGGTGTCTGACTGCAAAGAGGGGAGAGAGAGAAAGAAAGAGCGAGAGAGGGAGAAAGTGAGACTCTTAAACAGCAGTCAGCTGCTCTTTGCCTGAGGACCTTGTCTGCTCTCACCTGCTCTGTTTGGCAGCAGTGTAACAGCAAATTTTACACCGTCTGGGACACAAATTGGCATTCTGAACTCTGGATATTCCTCCAGTATAATCTAATTAAAGGACAGTGCCAGTGGGGTAGAAATCAGAGCATTATAAAGTTTGATAGACATAGACACATAAAAGTGTCTGCAATCTCACAACATACTGGGCAGCAGTTTAAAACTTCAGAGCCTTGGCTGGAAGAGGTTTGGACTAACTGAATTAGCCCAACTACACGCTTTGTGGTGACTATAAGCACACAATGTTAGGAACTGCAATATGAATTATTGTGTTTGCTTTGAAGTCTAGTCATATGACGCTATAGAAGAACAAGTGAACTGGGTGTCCTAGGATGTTTTCATTTTATTTATAGTTAAGTAAGAGGTGTTTTGGTCAGTTCCCAATGAGGTTAGGCGTTAAATTGATCACTTCAGATTTATGTTATGTTATACATAAAAGCAGTGTCCCACTAAAATTCCCATCAGTTAGTAGTTGTAGTTAGTGAAAAACAAGAAAAATCTAGATTAAGATTGTAAATCATGGAAGGTTTGAAAAAAAAAAATCAAGATATTATTTTTTGCACAAATGAAAATAAATGCAGAAATGCATGAACATGAAAACATCACACTGAAGCTAAGAAAACTTCAATCAGGACAGAGAAATTGCAACAGTCCCTTCAAATTTGCTTTAGGTGATACAAACTTTTATTAATTTGAAAGTATTTTCCCGATACACATTTATTCATTCATTCACTGCAGTTATCTGCACACTCCTATTCAGGGTTGCAGGCAGCTGGGGCCTATCCCAACATGCACTGAGCAAAAAGCAGGGGGACAACCTAGGCAGGATGCCCGACTGTGAGAGGCATACAGAGATACACAGACACATACACATATGGATGTTTAGAATAGCCAATCCACCTTGACCAGTAGGGTAGTAAAAGTAGTAAGGAACCGGGGCACCCAGAGGAAACCTACACAAACACAGGGAGAACATGCAATCTGCACACAGGAATTAAAGGTCAGGAATTAAACTTGGGCCCTTCTTGCTGTAAAGCAACACTGTTAAGCCCTGAGCCACAGTGACGCCCAACACAAGACAATATATGGCAATTTATTAGCATTTCTACATACATAATACAACTATCAGTTCTAAATGGGAAAATACACTTTTATAAACTCAAAAATTCACTCTGATGACTATTACTCCTGTTCACTCTCTGTTAAATTGTACAGGGGGATAAATATGGGACAAACTGTCTTGTTTGTGGTCTAGGAGGAATGTTCTCTAACATACACTGCACTTTCCTATGAGACAGAACAATATACCCAGTGCAGAATTTTAGCGTGTTCCTCTTTTACACAAATCCTCTGGAAAAAAGATTGATTTCAGCAATGCAGCAAACAAACTCTCAAACTGTTAAGCCTACTTGTTTCCTGCCTGTGCAAACCCTGTATTCAATCCCATCTTATTCCACTCACATGTATGTCCATTCACTCAGTGAATGACTGAGTGAATCTGAGTTGAATTAGGATCAACCTCAAATGTGGCAGGCTGGCAGCTCTGCGGTGTCCAATCACAACCATGAGGAGTCCGCCGGCAAAAAGTAAAGCATCCACTGACCACAATAAAATTTTCATCAAGCAGGATCATAAATGTGTCTATAACTCTCCAGCAGGCATAGCTCAACTTTATTAGTAGTCATTATTATTAAATTAAAAGAATTTTGAAGAGTAGCTTATAAATCTACTTCAGAAACTTCAGTTCACAAATGATTTTTGGGATGGCAGATGAAGGCTGAGACACAAATTTGTCATACCAATCAACAAGCTCAGTGCTTAAAATATTTCATTTTTCCTCATATTGATTCAGCAATACATTAAACCTTAAGCTGTGTTGCAGATACTGGCCTTATACAGACCACATATTAAGATACCAGAGAACAAGCACTTTAGCAGACAAAAATATTTAAAAGCCCCTCCATACTTCAGACTCAGCTCTACAAAAAATAAACAAAGGTTAGAGTTTTTTGTTTCATTTCTTATTTATTTTTTTATTTTGTAACCAGGCAACCTTCACATTTAAACAAAACAATCACTTTCAAGACACCAAACAGAAACACTTGTACGTTCTGATGACAATCAATGGAATCAGTGTTTTAATTATAGTTATACTATGTGACACATGGTTGTGCACAGAAATCTATGAAATGTGTTTGTAAGACTGCCCTCTGTCTTTTCCCTTGCCCTCTGAAAACCACTAACCTTCAAAAACATGAGTGATTAATAACTTGTCTGACTGGAGGATATAAATATGTCTTTCAAGGACAGATAGTTTGATAGGGCCTTCATCCTGTTTTTTTCCCCTTCTTTTCTGCATCCCAGCAGGGTGCTTTCATTCAACCGCTGTATACTAATTCAAACAAGACTCCAGCTCTGCCACAGTTTCAACCAAGCCACCCCAGAGACACTCCTGGCCCAGCACCCCTTATTTGGCTCACATTTCTCCTATCACTCACATTGTGGATTGAAATATAATGCTGGATTTCCAATCTGAATAACTGTTTCTCCATCCAACGCGGCGTCCGTAGTTGTGCCAAGATCAATTTGGGGGTAGTTGTGAAACCATGGTAACAACAAAAGGCCTACAGACTCTTACCCAGTCAGCTCTGATCAACAGGGAAATAGTTAAACGTTTCTAGTGTTGGAGATGGGCACCACTAAGCTGTCCTACTGAGATATCACAAGCACCTCAAAGCCACCCAAATCTCCACCCAATATAACCAAGCAGCTACATGACCACCGCCCATCAAACAAAGTGCCTCTGAGACAGAGGCGTGTCAAACAGAGGTTCCTCTATTGGAGGTATTCATGGCCAGTGCAAATCAGAGTAATATGTAGAGAGGGTTACCATGGTACATATTCACTTTCAAGACAGCTGAATGGGATATCTACCCTGAAAAACCACAGGGGATTTTTTTTTTCCTTAAGCTGCTGCCTATCAGTTAAATCTCAGAATTAAGTTAAAAACACATGGCTACACGGCAGCCCTCCAAATGAGACAACAGAAGGGACACTGCAACAATAGCCCACTGCACAATGTTGGACCTTTTAAGAGACTATAAATAACCATAAGACTCTCCAAAATGTCAAGGACAGCTTTGTGAAATGTTAAAGGCAATATTAAAACAAGGCATATAGGCTGCAGACATTTCCTTCTAGTGGAGAAACACAAAACAACCAAGTAAGGGAGATGCTTCACAGGATATAATAAATCCCTCTTCAGGGGAAAACATGAGACAAAATCTGTCAACATAAAGGGGAAATACCCATCTCATATTCTGCCACAGAAGACAAACACGACCCCTGTGAATCCCCCAACAATGGCAATATATCATTGCTCCAATTAGTCATATCACATGCTGAATTAAGCCTTTCACATGTAATAAGAACACCAAAAACCACTGAGGCCATTTCCCACTCACTCTAAGGAACTTTCTGTCACATTACAAGCAATACAACACATTTCTAAAATGCTTTCAGATACAACTCCCTGAATTAGAATTTGACATGTATTCAATAACAAGGCGTTAAGCTGCTATTGCCAGCGTTGCAGGATAATCACACTTGACCTGCATGCTCAGCACAGCTATTCCCTTAGGCCTGGTTAAAGACGGGGAAACCTGTCCGTGTTGGTGCAGGGTAAAGCATGACCAAAATGAAGAGGGATGGTGGCTTTGCACTGGCAACTTTTCTTATAATTTATTTGATCAATTATCTCATAGAATTGAATTTTTTTAATCACTTGAGGGACGTGCTAACTCTGTCTTATTTGCAAAAAAAAAAAAAAAAAAAAATTAAAAGATGGCTTTTGGATAATTAAGAATGTTCTCACAACTTCACATAAAAATATCTCCTTGGTCATAATCGACTGTATGTATTATGGTTGTGTGATTATTTGAATATCTGATGGCTACATGCACAAGTCTGGTTGTCTACTGTGAACTAACTTCAATTTTCCTTATGATACGTATATATTTCAGAATGTGCTTTAACATAGCTACATGAAGCTTACTTATCAGTGTCGTGTATCTTAATATTATCTCCAGCTGTATTACGAGTTTCAACAGTTTTCAAAACCGTGCCATGGACTTTTACATAAACCTACCAAGGGGCTACAGATAAAAATGAGCCCATAGGCAAAATATGGCACATTTAAATGGATTTGAAATATTTGTTAGTATGCATCATCTAAATTAACTTGACAAATCACACATCTCAGTCTCAATTACTGTGCTACAAGAAAGCAATTCTGAATGACCACCTCCACGCAAAGACATGTTTCTAGCCCAATACAATACCCCAATGACACTCCTATACACAAGATATCACGGTAGTCAGCTCTAAGAAGAGCATGTTAATGATACTGACAAGTCAATGACTTCACTATAATCAGATAAAATCCCACTGGAGTATTTCAGAGAAATTATGGATTGATGTCTGGGGAATGCAGATGATTACTGATGGACTGGACAGTTATACAGGACGGTGGATCCAGACTAATGTAGAACACAGTCTGGTGGCATCTCTTCACAACACCAGACCAACACATCATTTCAAGAGAGATATCTTGCATATCATTTGACTACCAAATCTGGGGTGTTTTTGATCACAATGCACCGAGATAATGCAAAGCATGCTCCAGTCCCTCTTTAAAAGAGTTACCCCAAAGATGGATTGAGAGCTGAAAGCTGGTTTCTTTTGTGATGGACAACAAATGAATTTCAAGATTGAAACGCAGAGGAAACCTCTGTTACATAAGGTATGCTTTTTTGCATACCTTGTCTTTTAAATTGTTGCATGTGCTTAATGGTGTGGTAAAGGTAGGGTCAAAAAGTTAGTCAGTCGAAACAATTAATCAAATCATGGTTTATAAAATCGAATAGTCAAAAAAAAAATAAAATTCTTGCATCGAATCGCCCTCTTGTGAATTATGAATCGAATCGTTGTCTAGCGAAAGATTCACACACCTGGTACCAACACATGTCAAGATCTGGCCACTATGACTGCTTTCATGCCCAATGGGCAAGATGGACCCTCTTCTGCCAAGCTACTTCCCTAATCCATTACACTGCTTCCATTTCTCCTTCTTCTACCATGTGTCAGCCACTTCAGTGCAAGAGGACAGACACAATGATAAAAGCTTTACCCTGTTTTCCCATTTGCCTATCTTCTACATCATTATTTCTTTTATTTTAGTTGCTTGTTACAGGTGTATTGATGCCCTGCTGTGATTTGAGTCTTCTGATGTTTAGACATCCTCATGTGAAGTTATGTTGCCTACTGCACTTTGATGCAATGTGCCTATGGATAATGGATGCAATAGTGAATTACAGTCACCAGTTCTATGCACTCTTTTCTTACTGGAAAAGAAAATGTTCTTGCTATTGGCAAAATTATATTCTATTGTACTGTAATTTGCTTTCCGTTTTATTTTTATTTTTTGTAAAAGTAGGCCAGTCACACACAAAAAAAGCCTATCCCTAAAACCTGCCACTGTTGTCCAGGTGTGAGTGCTGAAGAGCAAGAAAGTAATTGAAACTCTCAGACCATTTGAGTTTGGCTGCAGGATCCACCCTAATGTGATCAGATCTCCTATGGCATGGCAGCCATAGTACAGTAGGGATGTTTTAATTTCCAGATTCTATGTATACTGTACATGAATATAACTGAGGAAAATTGAATGTAACTGTGTTTCCTTTTTATGATATAGCAATATCTTGAAGAAATTCTGTTCCATTCCTCTCTTTATACTTCTGCGTGGTAAATTTACTGAGACCTTAATGAGAAAGAATGAAACTAGAGCCAAGCATGAAAATGGCCGCTGGGTTTCTCTTCTTCCTATTCTCCTCAGCCAGAGTTAGCTGAGGGTTTTTATTAATTTTATTTAATTATCCAACAAAGCTCTTTTTACACTGGGCCATCTTTGCCTGTGTCCTACTCCCACTGTGTGAGCTTTGTAATTTAATAAAGCCTCATTTAAGAGAGAAGTTGATTAAAAAATTAAGCTCCAGTGATCACCCCAGCCTCTGCCCTCCCCATCTCATGACAAGATCCAATATTTCATATTATGAACATGTCGGGCAGAAATTATCACCGCAGGACAAATTAATGCTTTCCATACAATCACGACAATGACAGCAAACCCCACTATGGAGACTGATATATGTGTTTCAAAACCACAGCTAAGAAGGAGAATTAGAGGACTCAAAACACCTTTGCTCCTAATAGGTCACTTTTCTTTTTTTGCCATTTTTTCCCTGCTGTCTGCCTATCATCCATGTCTTCTTTTTCACTCATAACTCATATTTTCTTACCTTTTCTGACAGTAGCTGGGTGGCCACACTTGGTTAAAACGGTTGTGATGACAATTTTTGATATTTCCACCTCTTTAGGGTAAATGATGACACTGTGCAGCAAGCTTGAATGAACTGCCCGCTGTTTGGTTTCACTGGGGAAAAAAATGTACCAATGGTCTAATTATTTACACACAGCATAGTGACTCTTTGAAATAAAAATCTCCCCGAGTCATCCTATCTATGCAGCAAACTGTACATAGGTACACAAACTCACTGATACTGAAAATGTGCAAGATGTCAATTCCTATTTTGTAAAAGAAAAAAAAAATCAGTAGTAAAAGCAATATCTGCACTGCAGCTTAAAGTTAAATACCTTCTCACTGCAGGAGAAACATAATCCACACAATTAATGCTTGAAAATTATAGCCTGGATCTAGTGGCAGTTTTGAACCATAAGTTATTGATTTGGAAATGAAAACCTGTACTCTTCAAGGTTAAATCCAGTCCACCCTCATTACTGCTCTGTCCTTGAGAGGCCCGCATTAGGGCTGCTGCAAGGAGTAGAGAGGACTGCTTTAATGAAGGTGAATTTAATGGGATTTAATGTAGCTGGGGGCAATGGAGCAGCAGAGATATGATTTTAACAAAGAGCAAGGGACCAAGGGTACAGCCCAGAGAGCAGCCATTTTCCTTTCTTTTTATTTATTTCACATTTGGTCGACCAGAGTAAAAGCACACCACCTTTTAGTTGTGAGTGAGCCTCATGAGTCAGTGGTTACACTTATGCACTCAGGACGGAGCAGGGCCTCTAGCATTTTACCTTACTATTCTCACTGATATTGTATGGCATGGCATTTTGAAAAGGACAGAAAAAAATCTACCCCATTTTTTAACTTGTTTGAGTACTGTTGGAGTTGCATCTCTTGCTTTCAGCAGCATTATAATACACACAAAAACTACTGAAGAAAATCTAATTATGGCAAAATGATATTATACATTATGCTTAAAACATCTTGACTGACGCTCACTGTAAAAACTGTAGATATTCACTAATGACGAAAACCGTGTTGGGCCTCTCTCCCTATTACAGTAGCACATTACTGACACAGTGGATGAGTCAGGTCTATTCTTTCTGGGCTCTAACTGAGCAGTGAATGGATGGACCAGTCTATTGCATCATATCACAGCTCTCCAGTTGGGGTTTGTGCGGGTGCCTTGGGCTGCTTCACACAAAGCTTCAGGACAAGCACTGTTCCACATTTTTATGTTTGTAACCTGGTTCCATTATTAATTTTGTGGAGCTCTCACAAACGCTGAACCCAATTTGCTTTGTGCAGCTTGGCCCTGTAGCTGCAAGGTCACGGCTCACATGGCTGTGCCTTCAGCTTTTGTAAGCCTGATGCGAACAATGTGTGCTTTCTGCAAATAACATTAAACAGCCCACTCCTACAGTAATGCCCCATAAATATGCCGAAATCTTGAAAAGCAAAAAAATTACTTTCATACCTGGTTTTGAACTCCTTTACGCAGAGTCATTTCTCTTCTTTCTTTTTTCTCCTCTCTCTTCCCTCTGTGCAAATCTGCAGGGGAACTGACAGGCTCCTAATTCACAAACAGAGAGAGAAGGGGAAAGGCAAAGATATGATTACAAATGCCAATGTTGGGATACACTTCACACACTGTGTGTTATCAGTGGCAATTCTTAATAATCACACTGGGCCAGCAACCAAACTCATTAGTGATTGTTGCTTTTCCTTCCTCAAACGCTGGATACAGTATAAAAACAAACTGCTGTTCGATTCTTCACTTCTTCCACTCTTTTTTGAAGGAAGCACTAAAGAATAATGTTTTACCCCCTGCTTTTGTTGAATAATACACTTCACTGCATTTTAAAGGCCAAATCTCACTGCTGATGCATCACTTTGTGTATTTATATGAATCTCAGTATGACTTACATATATATATATATATACACACACACACACACACACACACATATATATATATATACACTTCAGAAAAGAAACATCTCCAAAAGGTCAAACATCGGACACATAATTAAAGACATATACCTAAGGTAGCACTGGGCCTGTGCACCACCTAATTAATGTACGGGCATGCCTTTCAAATTCACTGATCCTTTGCCAAGTCCAGCATGTGTGGATATGATGTTTCAGATGAGGGCACAAGGAAATGGAGGGAGGGGTAGAGGCAATCCAGTCTGCCCTCACGTCTGTCCTGAGACATTTGGGGAAGAATCCAGGAGGCCTGCGTGACAAGGATAATAACCCTGGGCCAAGGGTCACTCACAATTCACAATGCATATAGACAGGCCACAGTATGTTAAACCCGATAGCAGGACCGTCGGAAGCATGCATGCAGACCATATGAAAGTTATTCACTGCCCATATGATGCAATTAAAGCACTGCTTAGCACTTCTGCCTTTTATGTGCCTGCGCCTGTTGACTTGAATTAAGGCAAAATTGTAAACATCCCGGTACATAAGCGTTTTCAGCACGGGCACATTCAGCAAAGATCAGCTTTAAGAGCATGATCATGGTGTTTCTTCATAAAAAGTGACATTTTGTATACATTCTGTTTCCACTTACACTGTTTCATAATCAGTGGTCACAAGTGTGGCTAGATGGAAAACAATGTCATGCTTCATTATGCCTGAAGTTCCCACAAAATCACACTGGAACGACACTGATCAGTTAATAGCGCAACATGGAGAAGGTGGACCTTTTTAAGACATCTTTTTAGAACTCTTCCAGCTCACCTGTTGAGGTGCAAACATGGCAACTTCTGCAACAAATTTTGTTTTTTGTTTTTTTTTTCCTCTAAGAAATGCAATCTTTATATGAAAGTGGAATTTGGAGAATTTGTCAGTGCAGGTAAATTTCCCATAATTTCTAAACAGCTGTGATGGCAATAAAATGAGACACAGTCTTCACACATCTGCATTTTCCATTTAATCTTTGACTTTCATTGGTACTGTCTGTAATCCCTCAAACATGACTAATGGGAAACATTAAGAACAAGTTTGGGAACAAGTGGTTTTAATTAAAATGCTGGTTCACAGAGGACCTTGGACAGGGGGAGTTTTTTCTTCTTTTTTTTTAAATCATTCCTCAGATTACCCTGCATGTGTTTTCCCTTTTATTAGTAATTGTGCAGACACTCAGATCTCAAAAAGGTGTACATTTTCACAAGCAAGAGGAAAACAAGAACAATGAGTGCAGAGTACAGTATTCAAATTACATTTTTTCCACTGACCCATTAGAGACAGGAAAAATGCTACAGTAACATTTCAAAATGAGAGCTATTATCCCATGATAATGAAGCTGAAACACTAAACTTTCAAAGTGCTTAGGTTGGGTTTCTTGTTGACACAACAAAAGAATTACTTAAAACAGATGAGCAATATATGAAAAAGTATCTTCAAAAGGCTACATAAGACATAATTTAACAAGTGTGACAGGGAAAAAGCTGGAAGGGGATCTCCACATAAGTTGTTAATGACAGCTGGCAGCTGGCCATTGCACCTCCATGCAATGAGCTCAACTTTTTAAGACTAAACAGCAGTTGAAGACATTTTAGCATGTCTGTGACACAATGACCCTGCAGGAATATTATATAAGAGCCTAAACACCAGAACAGATCTGGCCACAGACTCTGAGCCACTATGTGTGTGTGAGGGTGGGAGGGGTGAAAGTTGTAATCCTTCACATTCAGTATTTTCCACATTTTGGACTGATAATCATGTTGGCAAGAATATCTATTCTACATGCTTAAATCACTTATTTTGGTGAATTTCCAGTAGTGTGCAGGAGTGCACAGACAATAAGACAACAAAATGGTCACACTATCCATAATTTTTTACCCAGCTCACCAAAATGACTGAGATAGTAGCTGTTTACCATCACATACAAGGAAGGAATCACTATGCTATGCTCAAAACAGGTAGTGCAAAGTTAAATGACCCTTATATTAAGGTGCATCAGTTTTGTTTGCAATGAGCTTCAGTCGCACCCATTATTTGTAATATTATGATTTTTTAAATGTACTCATTTATTTTTGTCTTTTTTGTCGTTACATTAACTATACTGTCACTAGTGAAATTCTTCTGGAAATACTCTTTAAGTCACATTTTAGGAAGGACAATGGAAATCCACCATAAACCCTATAACATCCAAAATTTACTGGCAAACAATGTTGCCGGTCAGTTCAACGTTGACATAAGCCTTGTATGTATAAACATGCTGAGAGTGACAAAGACACCCAGCACTGAAATGTTAATTACGTCGGAGTCACTGCGACAAACGAAATTTAGAAAATAAATGAATAAATAAAAAGTAGGGGCGGTGCTGTGGACTGTGGCACCGCCTGCCTGTATGACAGTTTGAGCTAACTTCAGTGGCTCGGAGGGCAGAGAGCTGTACTTTCTCACAAATGAAGGTTAAATAATATCACTGTTGACTTGTTGTCCACACAGCACTTAGAAACTACAACAGATACATGCTGCACTCATGTCTCCTGTGAAAATTATTACTGACAGGACTACTTGAACTTGGCACTGGAAACTAACAAGAAGCTAGCTAACTGACTTAGCTAGCTCAAAGCTCAAATAAGTTGATACTGCTGAATAAATGGACTATTTATCCATTACACTGTCGTACAACTTTAACTGAACAACATATAATATCATATAAAGAATACCTGTGTGTAAAATGGTAAGTGCCATAAGCAGAGGTAGTTTTCAACACAGCAATATAACTGTGCTCTGTGTCATCTTACCAACAGAAGACTACGTGGAGCCATATTTCCAGAGAGGGGAGGCGCCATTTTTCTTTAATCAAGCTGCCCCTGACCTGTGAGAGTAGTTTCCTGTTCTCAGTGTTATAAGAGAAGTGGTATGACTCACTGACAGTCGGAGCAGCACTGGTAACTGAAACTGATGTGAGAACTAAATTTTAAATTCAAAATATTGTTACTGTCCAAGTGTGCAACTTGTATAGGGATATAAATCAGAGCACCTATTTTGACAAGCTATTAGTAACACCTGTGTTTACCCTGCTATTTCATCTCAAAATGGCTGCCATGAAGAGTCTTTTGTGATAGTTTTAGTGCAATTACTGTAAACAAATAAGAGTAGAGGTGGGTAGGACAATTGATTGCCTCTGACTCACACCATTGGTATGAATAGTGTTGGTGTTTTTCAAAGTAAAGGCCCATCTTCCCATAAAAACTTTACTGTATGAAAGAGCATGTTTTTCTGAAACTTCTTCATTCCTCCCACCATCCTTGGTTGTGAGGAAAGCTTTACTGTAGCAAATTAACTTTATGTGGCAAAGCAGTCCAGCAGATTTTGAATCCAACCCACAGGCACATAGGGTAAAATGCAGTGTAAAGGCTGTTGATCCTCTTCGTGATGGTTTCATTAATTCTCAGCAATTATATGAAGTCTCAAAATTAACCCTTTGGCGCATAGCGATCACTACAGTGGACAGCTGTTTTAAAGTCATTTCTCCTAAATGCAATGGTTTTTATGGTGGAATTGCATATCAGCTGTTAGAATGCTCTCTGCTGCTCCACCCCCACTGCCCCCCCCACCCAAATGGGGTTTATGCAGAGACTGTCAATTCTTGTTGCTGAAAACATATTAATACTAGTATCATGACATGGTAATACCAGTCCTGCATCCTTAAAGAAGTATGTAGACTCACAAAAGTGTTCATGCCCTAAGAAGAGTAAAAACACATAAGAAAAAAAATCTTGACTCAGGCTTTCATATTTCATGCATCAAAGGGTTAATGAACTGGTAATAACTGATGTTAATTTATGTTGCTGCAAATGCAATATATGGAATAACCACTTATTAAAAGCAGCAGTCACTCTTGATATGTGTATCTATGGTGTAGGGCACCATAGACAGTACAACATAAGTTGTACTACATGAACTGGCGAATGTTCACTCTGGCTGCAATTAGACTTTAATAACTTTTTAGGAAATCAAATGCACTTTTCATGACCTTTCTTTCCTCTTCATATGTTTTATTTTGTTTTGTTTTGTTTTGTTTTTATGTTTCTTCCCCCAGTGTGGATGCTGCTGTCACACAGATTTCTCTTCAGGCATAATAAAGACAAACCTGACATGATTTGACTTTTTTTTGTTCATGTAAACAAATATTCACAAGAGAGACAGTTATTCTTTCTTTCTCTAGAAGGCTCACAGACACAAAAAAAATGTTAAGGCTAAAGCAACATCTTCCAGGTCATCTGTCTCCGAGTCTTCAACCTGCATCATACTGTCATCATCATAAAACCTTTTTTTTGTTTGTTTGTTTAATGAAATATTAGGCTTGTTTAGCTCGTCAATCCTATAATTTTCTAGCATATGGAATTCATGTGGAAGCTTGATAACCTGCACATCAGATCTGGACATGCCTCTTTCTTTATCAGAGATGAATAACTCTGGAAAAAAAAAAAATCCATCATCCTAAATGTTCTTGAAAAATATTGTGGATGTGATTTTTCCTACTGTTGTTGCATGCAATATTTTTTGTACTTGAAAGGTTTTTAACAGTTATTTCAAGGCAATAGACCTTTTTCACAGCAGTTATTTTGCCATGAAATAGCAGGGAAACACAGGTGTTACTGTAATGACATTAATTAATGTTCTGTTCCATTTAGCTCTGACAGAGTCTGGGTCCTGCTGTTGTTCATGTGGGTGCACTGGAAAGACTCTGGGACGCTTAGATGGGACTGAACCTTAATTAATGCCATTAGTAACACCTGTATTTACCTGCTTTTTCGTGTCAAAATGGCTGCTGTGAAAAAGGTCCATTGTTTATCAAATACAGTGCAGGTGGTATTTATTCTGTGTTTTACAAGAGCACTTTGACTAATAATTGGCTGAAGATACGATTTGGCGTAACTACCCCAATTACCCTTGTTTATGCTTTTATGTCTCTCTTTCTCTCTCCCTCTCTCTCTCTTTCAAACTTATTTATTGGTTATTAATTATGTTGCCTAGACTGGCATTACTAATATACAGTATAAAGAGTACTGAGTTTATCCCATAAAACAATAGTTAACTTTTCCCAAGTAAAACTGTAGGTAATGTACATTGTGGGGATGATTCTGTTGAAGCCTACATGCTTCCTCAGTATCTTGTTGTCTAGCACAATGGATTGTGACTGTGATGGAAGACAAATGTGGGTCCTGATGCAAAACCTTTAGCAAGTCACTGTTGAGAGTTTCCATCACATTCCCTCATATTGGTGCAGTGTAATCTAGAATTACTAGAAGAAGGCTTTATAATTATGTAAATATATATATACATATATATATATATATATATATATATATATATATATATATATATATATATATATGTATATATGTATATGTATATGTATATGTATATATATATATGTATATGTATATATATGTATATGTATATATAGCCCTCACTAGGGAGCCTTGCTCAGTGTGCAGTTTGCTTTACAGTTAACAGCATGCAACTCTCAGTATCTCCGTGACAGTGGACTTCCACGGCTAAAGACAAAGCTCTCCTCACCAGTGCACGGTCTGTCTGTGTCCATCTGGAAAAGGCATTGCACCAAACAGGTTCTGGGGGCAACTGGAGGCTCTCTTGGAGCCTGCCTTCGAAATGCCTCCCAGACCTGGTGGTGTCTGTGACAGGCCCTCTCCCGGTGAGCTAGCCTCTATGATGAATGGCCACCTTTCCACTCTTTATCGCTCTACTAAATCATACGCTTACCATGCTTTTATGACCGATTTTTGCTGCTTTGTTTTACTTTTACCCCCTATTTTTGAATAAAGCTCCGAAGGCTGTGCTTTTGGTTATTTTTTTCCCACTGTACAACATGCTAATGCCGGAGGTTATATCATTGCACTGGTATTCAGATGGAGAAAGCCACATTAATCAGATGCACTGAGACAAATGTCTGAGACTTTGTTTGGACCTGAGAAATGCTCTTTATTGAAAGATGAAATATGTCCAGAATATTTCATTCATGTAGTCTCTCCATTTAAACCAAAATTTGTTTTAACTAGAGGCAGGAATGTGTCCATTGTAATTCCAGAATAACATTAATTATTAATGTGAGCGATGGGTCAGGCTTGGTGCTGGTCAGAGCACAGAGATTGACAGGCAGACAGCGTGGCATGTCAGAGTGATAAGGTAGGGGGAGAAGGTCTGAGAAGAGACGGGAGTATTTTTCTCCCAAGGTGTAATAAATGACTAGAGAATGGAGTGGCTCAGTGTTTATGAATGCCAGAGTCTTCATGTGCACCTGCTCCCATCTCTCTCAGTAGCCGGGAACTCCTGCTAACACAGATGGATTTTAGTACACGTCTTTTGTGTGCTTCTGTACACATCAAAGCAATATTATACTTTGGGTGACATATTTTCTTTCTTTCTTTTTTTTTCTTTTTTTTTTTTTTTTTTTACCATGCAATATATCCCCATATGAGTTAATGAACAGTCACGATTCTTCCAAATATCCCATATCCACTTGTTTGTGTTTTGAAAATCCATGACTACCTATGCTTTTTTTTTTTCAAGAATGCGCTCTTAGAAAAAAAAAAAAAAAAAAAAAAACATTCTACCAAGGTGAAAAATTATTTTAAGCTGTTGAATGTTAATACCCACTGAGTATCAAACAAAAGTGAGACTACATTATATAACATCTCTTCAGCCTCCAGTTCTGGCAGTGAATTATTTTATATTTGTCAGTTTTGGCACTAATATCTCCCGCCGCTCTTCAAAAATGACTTGCCTTGTGCTGAGCAGGGCCAGCCAAGTCTGACCAGCAGGACAAAAACAAATTCATTAAACTTTTTCTTGGGTGGGTTATCAAAACTGACCATGTCTCACCCATTTTACTAGAATTTAAGGTTGTTTTTTTTTTACTCTTAAGTCTTGTGATCTGCAATTCCTTTGAATGTTACGGTGTATGTGCATTTTACATACAGAAATAAATCTAATTTGACCACTCCTGGTGCACTCTTCACTATCCTCCAAAATCACAGCATTTTTCCAAATCACAAAATACTTACAATGCTGAAATACTTAAGATTAGTCCTCATCCATCAGAGCTTTCTCCAGACAGGCAGGAAAAAGTACTGCACCTCTACAATACAGAACAAACAGGAGCCCAACAGGACACTTGGAACAAGGAAGTTTCAAACCATAAGCCTTGACAATGTGCAATTCACTCTAAATGACCTTTTAAAAATTTCCCAGAAAAAAGTAATTGGCCAGAAAAAGGTCTTATATTGTATTTATACAGTTAGCGTGCTACTGTGGCAAGCTGTTAATGTTTCATAGTGCCTCTCAGGCTCTTGTTTAGTCTGTCCTAGACACCGTTTCGCTTGATATGGTGTACTCTGTCTCTCCCTAGTGGGCAGAAAAAAATTCTGAGTTGTTCATTATTGTCTGAAATTGTGTTCATCAACAGAACTGTTTTCCTCATCTCATGTAAATTTATTAATACTTATTGACTTTTGGACAGCTCTGGATGCACTAATTTTTATTAGTATTATTATTTTATTAGTAGTAGTAGTAGAAGTAGTAGTTGTTGTGGGCATTATTCATGTTAAATTCACTTGTGTATAGAGTGCATGTGTATAGACATGTAATACCAGTAAGAGACCTTTCTCAGTTTATAGCCTCAATTTATTTTTCATGTTGAAGGCACTGCTTTTAGATGCACAGGCACGACAATCAAAATTCATAGGTCATTTTTAATCCTTCTCTGATATAATCTCACGGGGCAGAGGAGCCCGTTCTGCAGGCCTGGTATGACTTACAGGTTTTCATGATCTATCAATCACCTAAACAAAGCTTGAGTGTGAGAGCCACTGCCAGGGGAGGTCTGACCTGCGGCCTAGCGTGACATTCAAGGAAGGAGTGCTACTCACCCAGGAAATCCCATTACACCAAAGTATGATGGATATCAGTTCTGGGAAAGCTCATATGTGGTCTGACATATAATTTGTTATAATTTGTAAAAAATGGTATGGCCACATTCACCTTTATCCCTGTCTTTCAGTTTTTCAGAACTCCTGTCCCTGTACACACAATGACTCACATACGTGACCCAAGATCTACCACACTGTGTTCATCGGTCCACTCCTAGAGCTGTGGAAAAATAGCCTCTGTGCAATATGTTTGTATAGGACATGTCAAGTGCCTTATAGCCCGCTGAGTTTGGGAACTTACCATCATTACAGAATAAAATATTAAAATTTTTGATTGCACAGCTGACAGTGCTGAATGCTTGGAATCACAAATTTGACATACAATATTTTTTTCTGCCTAAACTTTTATGGATGCCATGTAATTCTGCTTCTTTGAGATGAAGAACTTTAATATAAGTTAAATGTCAATTCTTCCTCAAATAAATGATGGTCTTTAAGAGAAGAGAAGAGAATCATTCTGGTTTTCTGAAGGATCCTTTTTTCACTATATTCTTACACCAGCCACATCGCTTTTTGAAGCTATATAATGATATTCATGAAGCTTTAACAGTGAATGTAAATTTCAACAGGCGGTGAAGCTACATTGCATGCCTGTGCTATCTGCATCAAAGGGGCCTAAATAGACTATAATTTACAAACACACACTGTTACTCCATTGCTAATCAATAACACCAAACAGTTGATGGCGTACTTGGAGAGGACAAAGGTGAACAATGGAGTGAAGCTCCTCCCCATTATGAAAGATTATCAAGATTGTGCAGATGAGAACAGCCGTACAATTTAATCAGATGCCACCTTTGCCTCATGTGATGAGGAGCTGTACTGTAAAATAAAAAAAAAACATTTTTCTTTAAGCCCATAACCAATGTTAATCGGCCACAGTAGTCATCACACAAATCTATCTGTGCTTGTTTTGTGTTTTGGTTTGTGTAACTCCCACTTCTGCCATATTGATTATCTACAGCCCTGAAACACCATGCAATTTTTCATCCAACATATCATAAATACCAGGAGACTTCAGGCTTTATAGTGACCTTTGTACTTATCTTATATGTCACTGACTTTTTTTTTTTTTTTTTTTACTTTATTTCCTTAAAAAAATAAATCATGGATATATCACAGCACATTAGTCTCCAGTCTTTCTCACTGACTGTGTGAGTTGTTTTTGTTCCTTGTAGTGAGTCATGTTTATTTGTCACCCGGCCCTCCCCTTTATTATGTGTCACCCTGATAAGAAACTAGCAAACAGACGGCCGGCCAAATTTCAGCTGCTCTCCCCTTCTTTCACTCCATCACAGTCCTCTGGGGGATAGTTTAGGCTTGTGTGTGTCTAGACAATAAGTCACATGAGTGGACCAAAGGATCCTCTATCAATCCAACACTGTAGCGACACAGAGATGATGGGATGGAGAACATAAGATTTTGACACCAAGAGCTGATCAAGAGGATTAAAAAAAAAAAGAAGAACAAAAGCTGTCAAAAACAGTGTGAAGAAGAAGACGAAGCAGGGTTATGCCCCAGACTTCGAGGTGTGTGACAAAGAGGAAGTGAACTGAATGTACGATGTGGAAGTCACTGTGAATGTCATCAGAGTTTGGCGTATATCAACCAGTCTCTAAACTCTGGTTGTTGAAGGCTAAAAAGCATTCAGCAGAGCCAAAGTTAACTGGAGCAATGCTACAGGTGGAGTCAAACTGTTACAGGACCACTGCTGACCCCTCCTGCACCATGGCAGAGCTGGACAATGTGAGGACAGTACCAGTGGAAACAAATGCAACAGGTATGATCATAACTACTGTTCACTGTGATGCATCTGACTCTGCACCAACACAATCAAGTGAAGTTTGATAATAAAGTTCACTTCACAAATCATGTCTGAATGTCTGACTGTAACAAATAAAATGCAAATTGCAGCAGGAAAAAAGAAAAAAGTCCCCATCGATTGTTGTGCCCCAGGAGTAACTGTGGCACCTGTGATTTACACTAAAATTCTCAGCTATATGCAAATAAAAAAATGTCAATACTCTTTAACTACTTTAGTTAATTGCGTATACATGTGACTTTTCTATACAGAGGTCAAAGGTCAAAACATGAACTGTTCCAGCACTCCAGAATGTGCATTTCAGCACTCATTCTGTATTTTCCTTTCCTTCATTATTTTATCAATTTAACTGATTCATCACAGATCAAATACTGACATGCAGATAGATTACTCTAATGTGTTTTTATTTTTACTTATTTTTTTTAACATGCATGCTGAAACACTGTAATGCAAGAGGGAAACCTTCAAAATGCAAGCAAAACAATGCTTAAATGATTACACATCTCCTGTGTGTTTGAAAAGGCTTGGTGTTCTCTCAGGTCCTGTGCAGCCAAACAGTGTTTGCATATGACTCTCCCAGACACAGTCATTTATTAGGGCATATTTGATATTGTAATGACATGTGCAATTGCAAAGACTTCAGCCCTCACCTCATAAATACACTGAGGAAGTAGCAGTCATTACTTTCGGTGCTTGGAATACCTTGCTTTCGCGCCTGATCTACTTCCCTTCATAATCTTATTTTCAGCTATTGTTATAATTATGCCTCTGTTGTGCTGAATCAGGGCTTCTCCTTGGCACTTTTAAGGGAGATGCTGCACCAGGAGCCTGCTTTTTTCAAATGATATCTGTGAGGCAGATATTGTAATCTCTTAATTCAATCTAACCGATCTTTGACCACAAAAAAGCATTCTCCTTGTTAAATTGTAATCCCTGGCTGCTCCATGTCCCAAAACTGAGTATGCAATTTGCATACATTATAGCCCAGGCCCATGTCCGTGCAAGCGTCTGTGCAGGAACACTACACCCACAGAGTGTGTTTGACGGTCAGCGGTTTCAAGAGAGACAGTCCTGCAGCAATCAAACACTGACAGGATGCAATTTAGAGCAACACGGAGGGAGATTGAATTTAAACAGAGCTCCCAATGTAAAATTAGTCAGAAGACGGGTTGTGGACTTTGGCTTGCCACTGACCTCTAACTGCTTTAATTAAATGGGGAGTTTCCGCTTCCTCTGAGTAATAAGTAGCGGTGCTCCTCAGAGGCCTATGACTCTGGCAGTCACAGAGAGCGGTGATATCTCTACCTATAACCCTGCTTTTATTATCACCAGCAGTACTGTTCTTGCCTGACAATGTGAAATGGTACCCTGGTGATTCCTGTAAAGCATAAGTTCACAATCAACACATTCCTGGAGAGGTTTTGCACCTGTGCAAGGTTATTTCTCTTCACAGAGGTGGACCATGATTTGTTATTCACCTCATTTGATGACGGGGGTCATAAATGATTGTCTCTGTCAAGGTGCCTATATGCTGTTACACAACGCTGATATTCTCCCAGCTAAGTGATCTGTCTCACATACTTGTGGGGCTTGTTAGTTCAGCCTCAGAGATGTTTATTTATTCATTGGCAGCCAAACAAAAGGGGGCCCGTGTCTTTAAAGTCACACGGTGTCCCATCCAAGTACAATATTTCTGTATATTTCTTGTCTCCAATTCAAAGTTGTCTAATGTTTTCCTCGGGCGATGAACACTGTGTACACAGCACTGGATTTTATTATACCTCTGGAGTTTTGATATGCCTATTATCTTTTAATTGACAGAGTCAATAGTGTCTGAGCCCACCTCTCCACTCTCACAGCCTGATGGGAGAAGGAGTTTGTGTTCCATATGTGCAGACAGGGCCACAGGTAAACATTATGGGGCATCTAGCTGTGACAGCTGCAAGGGCTTTTTCAGAAGGAGTGTCCGCAGCAGCTACGCCTACACCTGCAGGTGAGATGCGGCATCTGACCACAAGACCTGGCAGCACCACAGGTCGCTTATTAGACTCTCATTCATTTTATATCCTATCAGCATATTACAATAACACCATGGTGATAGAAAACTGTGACCAAGGGCATTGACAGTTGAGTTTCAAAAGGGCCCTGCTCGAGTTAAAGTGAACGATAACTCCATGGCAGTAAAGCTATCACCTATTATAGGGTGAGATATGGAAGAAGCTTTACCTAGAAAAGAAAAAACAATAGAAAAGCTACAGGGATCTGTCCAGGCATGGGAGCAATAACCTCTTAGCAATGGTGAGATATAGCTGTGGAGTCTTACATTCCTATGTCAGAAGTTGATATAGCCATGGTCTGCGGATTATAGTGTTGAAAAGGGCGTCAGAGTGTAATGCAAGGTGATTAGAAATCTTGTCTATACATGTAAATGCTCAAGAACAACACATCTGACTATACATCGTGAACCTGAGAATGTTCAACATGTTGTGCGAATGTGTCTTCATCCTTCAAGTAGCAAATTCTTATCTGACAGCATCTATAAAGGGATTTATGTGTGTCTGTACTTATGTGCATTTTTCTGTCAGGTTCGGCCGGCGGTGTGTTGTGGACAAAAACAAAAGGAACCAGTGTCGTCACTGCAGGCTACAAAAGTGTTTCAGAGCTGGAATGAGAAAAAAAGGTGAGATGCATGATGCTGTTTTTCATCAACCATACTGTACATGTAGATTTTTTTTCATTGCATACCGTACACTTAAAATGTAATTGCACCACAAAACCTGCTTAAATATCACTGGTGTATGTAGAAAATAGGGCAGGCTGGTGTGTCTAGGAAGCTTTCTACAGTACAGGGAAAAGCTCATTTTGTTTCTTTTTCTTCAGTGAGTGAGTGAGTGAGCTAGTGTGTGCGCTCATGCATATGTGCACCCTGTATCGTTGGTCTTATCTTCCAGTGACTGCCACAGATAACCAGGGAGAAGAAATGGGATTAGAAGATCCATGAATAGTCTCTTCACATGAATAATTAACATGGCTGAGTGTGGGCAAATATTTGCTCTTCAGTTTTCAGGAGGGATGAGCTGTCCTGCGGAATGTTACATAAAATAGAAAATCTGAAGCTGTCACTCGCTAAAGTGAAGGTCAAGACCCCTAATTCCAATGATTACCTTACTAATTTGTCTGGTGTCTTACATAACATGCAGCAGTTTCTCTTGAATTATGTTTGAAGCGCAATGGAACACAAAAGCAAACAGTTAAACAAACTGCCTCAGGCAGCCAGTCCCTTCATACTGTTCCCTGTGAGCGGTCTCCCTCTGACTGTCTGCAGTCACACGGCTCCAATCTATCACTTAACTGATGTTCCATAGAAGACTCATTTGTGACATTGTCACACAGGGCCATGTCAGTGAAGCAGGGAGAGAGAGAGAGCCTCTCGCTCTTTCTCCTCCTCTAGTTTGATTAATAGGCTGCTGATTGGTTGCTGAGAGGACAGCGCTGATGACTGATTGCTCCGAGACTCTGTCTTGTTGTCTGACTTTGTGAGTGCATATTAGAATCAGGCCGAGGCCATCCAGATTGCCCTGTTTCTAATGACTCTCGCGTAGGGGTCATCAACATGTGATTGTCTCCCCAGCTGAACATAATCCATATCATCACGATACCACCAACACGCGCACCCACATCTTATTTTCACTGGTACGGTTAAGAAGCTGTCATCACCATCAGAATATCAAATCGAGATACAGCTCATGGTAACTTTTGATGTAGCTGTACACAAGAGGATTACAGTACTCCCCCTCGAAAAAATATTGTGTTCTTTGATATTACATACTTTGATATAGCCTTTTCGGTTTCTTTCATGTATGGTGAAGCATGGAGCAGCAGAGAACAAGAGGGTGTATTCCAAAAGTTCTTCCCCTCCTTCACTGGTGTTCATCTCTAATCAGGGAGAAACATTGTCAAGATGTATGAAAGAAAAGATAGAGGAGGAGAAAAGTAAATGGAAGGGAAAATTATTACAGATTCTGGGTATCAGCACTGTAAATGAGACATCACTTGATGATGACCTCACATTGACAGATATCCATTAAACACAGCTTTTCGGTCACAACTTATTTGGCTTCATGCTAAAAGCAATATGCCATGTAAAATATGAGACATGTTTAGATATTTCTATTGAAACAATAAACAGAATGAGACTTCAGGATTGTTTTAAGCATCTTATCTCATTTGTTGGACAGTTGGGAGGTGGGCGACATGGTGCCGTTAAAAGCAAAGTAATCAAAGAGAATAAAAAGACCTGGTGGAAGAGAAAAATCCTTTTTTGGGGGGAGAGGGAAGGGAGGGGGGTTCATCCTCAAGGAGACAGAGGAAAGAAAGGGAGGGGGGGCTGTGATACTTGGAGTTTTGCAGGACACCAAGAATATTTCCTGATGGTTCTCTCCTCTCTTTTATCCCCAGCTGTTCAGAGTGAGCGATGCCACAGCAACCACAGAGTCGAGGGACAGGGGGCGGGCACTCTATCCATCAGTGTGCTGCTACAGGCAGAAGCCACTGTGCATCGGGTACCAGATTGCTGCTTAGAAATGATTGCCTGCCTATTCACAGACACAAAGTCATGTGCTGGAAATGTAGATTTCCATTTCCCACACAGCCCAGGCAGGACAGCCCTTATCTGTTTCTGAGAATCATGCAGATAAAGGCCAGAGATGGAGAGGATATAGGCTGCAGTTCAGACAGGCAGCCATTAAATTCCATGGAGACTCGCTGAAGGCTGGATTCAGTTACTTCTTAGAAAAGACAAAATTGCCCAGGGACCCCCATCTAATCATGGACTATTTAATTGCACCACTAGATCTGGGATTGTGTGTCAATGTTCAATTACCTTCAAATGCATATAACAACCAGATATCCAATTTTGCATGTGGAGGGAATGCACAGAAATGGGTGGGCTTTTTTCCATCTTGATCATCATGTGTGTCTCCTGATGTGATCACCATCCAGCAGTGTTTACCTTTAGTTCACACAAAATGTACCCAATAAGGCTGTGCAATAATTGAAATATCATCAAAACTGCACTATGGCCAAGTGCAACATCCAAATCTTAGGAGCTGCAATTTTTGATTAAAGGTAAAATGTGGGACAAAAACATTGCAAATAAAATGCCCTGGCCTACAAATTGTACTCTCCAGATATAAGAAAACATGTTTGCTTCAGATAGACTCCAGCAAAAATCACATCATCACTAATTTAATAGTTTTTTTTTTTTTTAGGTGAAAATGATGCAAAAATTATTGTTCTTGGTAATTCTCAGTTGCAATAGCTGTCAGAATAATTGCAATATCATTTTGTTCCATATTGTTCAGCCCTGCTACTCTACTTGCCTTATCTTGCACTATCCTCACAAACCTAGAAACATAATTACTATCACCTTCCACATGCACATCATGACCCCCTCCCCCGCACACACACTCACATCCTATACACTTCATTCCCACATTACAGTATCACCTAAACCTGACTGTGAACTCCCATTATCCTTTGCCACTCTCAGTTCCCAACCCCAGTCTCGCCTGTGAGCTGTGACATCAGCACCAAGAAGACGGCCTGTGTGGGAGACGTGTTCGAGTCCATGAAGCAGCAGCTCCTCCTGCTGGTGGAATGGGCAAAGCTCATCCCCGAGTTTTGCAGCCTTCCACTAGATGACAGGGTATGAGGGGGACTGACAAGCCAGCAGCTGACTTACACCTGTCCACGCAGACTACAGTGGCAGCAGCTGCCTTTATGTTCTGGCTCACTGGGTGTTTTCATTTTTCAGCTGTAGCTGTCATTAAGCCCGTCTCTGGCTGTGTGCAGGTAGCCCTGTTACGAGCACATTCTGCAGAACACCTGATCCTTGGGGCGGCGAGACGCTCTCTAGCTTACAACAATCTCATTCTTTAAAACAGATGAAGCTTGCTGGTTAATAGTTAGTATGGTTAGTATGATGCTTACACAGCCAAATATCTCTGAAATGAATGGCCTTATTTATGATTGTGGACCAGGCAATGACTTTGTGATCCCACTGAGAGGTGCAGAGATCGAGATGTCCAGAGTAGCTTTCCAAATCCAGGACGAGCTGGTCAAACCTCTTAGGGAGATGGACATCACAAACAAAGAGTTTGTCTGCCTCAGAGCCATTGTCTTCTTCGCTCCAGGTCAGGCAGTCTGTAAGAGCGTCACCTTTAATAAGCTTTTATTTTTGTTTTCCCCCTGTTCTTCATCCATGATCCCAGACAAAAACAGAACCTCGCCAGGATTTTTTAATTTCATGTTTCTCTCTTGGGCCTCTCTCTTTGTTCTCCTTGGCACCTGTATGTTAGTCTGGGTGGTCTGGTGAAGCTTCACCATATTTCAATGAAGCCCCCTAATAATATCATGGTGTGGTACAATCCTGGCAGCCAGAGAGAAGTGTCCACCTGCTGAACTTCATGGCCAGTTCACCTGTTGCTTTAGCAGAAGAGCTGGGCTGGAGGGCCAAAGGACCTGAGGACTCAACAACAGAGTCCCAGAGCCAGACAAAGACAGACTCCATGTAGAAATAAACATGTATCCAGGTCCTTTACTCAAGCATTTATGTCCCCTCACTGAATAGTTACACCATGTTTTTGTTGCAATTTGAGAAGACAATACTAAATAATGTTTACTCTACTATTAAACCTTTTCTCTGCATTTCATTACCCTCTCTGAGAGGTGTGTAATACTTTTATCAACATTGATCCTGCCTTTCTTTTAACCTTTGTTAATGATAATTTACTAAAACAGGCTAACCTTCAGCACCCTTCCGTACAGTTCACCCTCTCTTCCTCAGTACACATCTCTTTGTCTTACGTGTCTCAGACTATCCAGGACTGGGGAATCCTCAGATGGTGAGGCACCTGCGTTTCCAGGCCCAGGTGTTGCTAGATGAGGCAACCTGTGAGCAGCGGGGGCGGTTTGGGGAGCACCTGCTGAGGCTGTCACCTCTTCAGCGGGTGGCCTGGCAGATGGTGGAGACTTCGCACCTGGCTCAGCTGCTAGGGGAAGCCAGGGTGGACAGCCTGCTGCAGGAGATGCTGCTGGGGGAGGACACCAAAGCAGGACAAGCACCATGCATGGGTAAGAGTGACTGCTAGCTGTTGTACGACAGCCTACACTTCCCTCAACAGCAAATGCTACTGAATTCTGCATTGTCTGAAGACTACTAACAAGCCTGAATTGGTGTGAAAATTGAAAAAAGAAACTACAAATTGTCTGAGTATGTCTATTTACCCTGACTCTAATTAGGATCTGTCCCAGATTTCCTCCTTCAGACAATAGCCTGACTGGAGACCAGCTAGGTGAACGTGGAGGTTTGCCTAGCAACATCACCTCTGTTGACCTTCCTGTTCCCACATGTGAACACCCCTCAGATCAAAGTCATATAGAAATAATTCATTCATTCTCACCATGACCGAAAAGTTGACCCTTACCTCAACAAAACTCTTTTAGTTTTCTATAATGTTTGTTAGCCAAACTCGTTCATTTTCCTGACTTAACCTGAACCTGAACCTGAACCTTAATCGTAAACAACATTACAGAAAGTGTAACTGTGTGAAAGGAGATTGAATCGAAACCATTTAGACTGAGTCAAAACTGATCTGTGCTGAAACGTTTGACTTGTGTGTGTGCAATGCAACATACTGAATCCTCATGTGTGAAATGCCAATGCTGTCTGTCTGTCTGTCTGTCTGTCTGTCTCACACAGCTCTTCCAAGTGACTCTGTGCCCACACAGACTGACACTGAGGTGTACAGACATGGTGAGGGTGCCAGTGCACCCACAGCATCTGCCCACAGCATACCGGTGGCACCTGTCCATCCCTGCCTCCGAGAAACACCTGAACAAGCGGCGACCATTTAACCAGAGTGGAGGAGTTCTATGAGCCGAAGACAGAGCAAACACACACACAAACACACACACACACACAAATATAGCACCGGTGCCATTCAAAAAGATTATTATTATTTGTGAATATCTCTTCAGGGTTATTTGGTTAGCCCATATAGTTTCAAGTTTCAAGATGATGATGTGGCATGAGGTTGCATAGAATGTATATTCTGAAAGCAAAAATTTTGTGTTATATTGGAAAAATACTATGCCACTGACATGCAAGAGCTGACAAATGAAAATAAGTAAATATCGCTATTCTTTGTGTGCTGTGTGTATGAATGAAGGACAAAAGAGAAAGAGAGAAAAGTTGTATATAAGGCAGTTAGGAAGATGGACAGAAGGAGTAGAGGGATGAAGCATGGGAATATGCAAAGCATAATGCATGCAACAATTCAGTTTCATGTTCACTGTTATGTCTATGTCATGTCTAGCTTGTACATAGAATTGATGTATTTTCCTGTAAAACTGTAACATCTATGCCCAAGATTTGTCAGCAGAGGGCGTACAAAGCCTGTTTATAAACTCCATTCTTGCCCCATGGAGGTGAGCTTTTCTTTGTAAATGGCAACTCAACCTACAACATGTAGGTTGAGTTGAGAAATTACACAGCATGGCCACATGAGCAAGGGTCAGCTTTTAATATTTATATAATTGAATTTTTTTATGAAACAGAGGGGAATTAAATATAAGTAAGCTTTACACACACTTGTCTGCACCTGTTGTTGAATCCATGCTAATAAAGACCATCAGTAGCACCTGCCAAGCACTCTTTACCCTGATACAAGAGATGAATATGGTGTCTGCTTTAATTCCTATTCTGTGCACTCTAGAGTGGGTCTGAATGGCAGAGGGCAGTCAAAATTTACAAGTCCTCATGTGAGGGGGGTATACAGGAGAGAGACTCTGAGGGGTCACTACAGCTCACCAGGACTCGGCGGGACAAGGAGGGCTCTGCATAATAAAAAGGCTTCTGTCCACCCCATGTGTTTATTTTCACACCCAAAATACCGAATCCATACAAAAACAGAGAAACCAATTCATCCTTTATTCCCCCCCGACGGTGATGGCAACTATATCCACAGCAGCCGACATAATCTAAACAATACATTGGGTTGTTAATCCCTCTGTTCTGAGGACTGAGCCCTCACACTTTGTTAAAAAATGCTCTTACATACGGGAGTTCAGGTTAACTACGTAGTGATGTGCTCTCCTCCCATCAGAGACTGGAGAAGGGTGAGTAACATCAGCCATTAGTCTGTACCCAGTCACCGAGGGAATCACTGACATTGTCAGAGGTTATATAACATTATATAATCACTTCAAGTTAAGTGGCACAGTTTAATGGGAAACAAAAGAGCTGTGACCTCACAGAGGATGGCGGTCCTCACAGAGTTTACATGTCCCTGACAGCATATAGTGTATGTGCTTGGTTTGCTCTCTTGTCAGCCATATACATGAGAACAAAGAGATGTAGCCTGAGTCCTTGTTCTAAACAGTCACAGAGGACATTGTGTTATCACAGCATGGAGTACAATGGGGAAAGATGCTTCGTGAAACTGTTTGTCAACAGTTTATATGGCTGCATAATAAGGTTGCATTAAGTTTTGTAAAGAAGTGCAGTAACTCAGTGGTTAGCGTTGTTTCAAAGCAAGAAGATCCTGGGTCTGATTCACATCCTTACTCTCTCTGAGTGGAATTTGCATGTTCTCCCCATCCGTTCATGGGTGCGTAGATGCCCTCTGTGTTATACAGTTTGCTCCTACAGGGGTGAACCTTATTCCACCTACAACTTGTTATGGTTAGACCAGTCACTAAATAATTAACCGACACCTTATTCCCACAGCATCTTTTTTTTTTATTATTTTATGTTTAAATTGTTTAAAGGTTCTTTTTTTAAACATCAAACTTAAAATTAAAAGGAAAAGGAAATAAAGTGAATTTTGTGAAGACGGTGAAATCACTTTCAAAATTAAGACCTGCCCACAGGCTCCTGGGTTTCAAAGGGTTAACATACACAATAACAATGACTCAAAGCTGTTGTTTGTTTTTATGTAAAAAGAATTTTGGAATGATGGCTGCACCCCTGAATGTTACCAGTCTCTGTCTACTGTGTCACTGAATCACTGAATGACACATTTGCAGAAATGTGAATGTATCAGCCTTACAGAAATAGTTTGTCAGTCAAAAGAATATATTCTTTTTTAACTTAACTGATATTGAAGGAAATGGCCATATTTTCCATCATGGTTGAATGCTGAGAAGACTATTATTACCTTTCATTAGTAACTTTTATTTTCCAATATAGTGAGAGAGTGCACTCTCCGCTACTAATTACCTTAGCCTATTTCAAGCACTGTAACCTCCCTGCTCAGTGTACCACAGCTGGGCCTTGCCACGTCATGTCACCTTTGTCCTTTCCATGACTGGTAAAATCAAAGGGAATTTGCATCAAAACGTGTGGCCCTCATAGCAGAAAACTCAATCCTCCAGCTTGCCTGTCACTCTCTGTGATGCCCAGCCAGCTTTTGCGGTTGTGCCGTAGCCCTGTCTGCACCTTCAGACAGCGCCACACTTGGCCCTGGGCTCTGTCTGAGATTTAGGTTAAGAGATTTGTGTTGACCTGCAGGAGGGAGGATTGACAAGTGAAATCGCCTCAGTATTTCCTCCTGCAGAAGGAAACTTGGAAACAGCAGCATGACTGGTGGGAGGCGTGCATTATGGGCATTCCAGCTGTAAACAAATTTATGCTCCATGTAATCCCTCTTTTTCACAGAGGACGACAAAACACAGCATGATATGTAATATAAAGTCATGCATCCAAGTTAGCTGAATTATTTGACAGGACAGTGCCCTTTGAAATAGGTACCAATGTCAGTGGTACTCCCTAGATAGATAGATAGATAGATAGATAGATAGATAGATAGATAGATAGATAGATAGATAGATAGATAGATAGATAAATAGATTTAGACCAGTGTTGGAGATAATTAGATTACTTTTACTCAGTGTACTATAATTAGATTACTTTTCCCAGTAATACGGTAATGACAGAGATCACATTTTAATTTTTAGTAATCACATTATAGTTACTGTTCGGATAAAATTCTCATTATGTCTGTTACCTGAGCATGGGATTTCATGAAGGATACTGATCCTCAGTGGGGAGAAAACAGGCCTAATATGACGTGAGCTGAGATGCTGGCCTAAGCCTTCTCTTTCTGATAAGAGATGGGCTTCAAGTAACACAAAAGTAAACTAATTGGTAATCGAATTACTTGTTAGAGAGCATAATTAGTAAAGTAAATTACAATGTGTAGACGGTTGAATAACTTGCCCAACACTGATTTGGACCATACTTTACTGTCAATGTAGTATCAAGGTTGCTACGTGAGAATACTTTCTTCAAGAACATGAGGGAAATTTTACCAACTCTCCCCCCACTCACTCACCCAGTCTCTTACTCAAACTATTAAGAGGGCTTTTAAAGTGGGAACATGAGATAGTTGATAATGGGCTCCTTCACATTCTTAGGTTTCATTGTTTGTCAGAGTTAAAAGGTTTGACGGTGACATTGCTGCTGTGATGGCTGCTTTCCTTCCCAGGGGCCTGTTGTGCTGGCAGTCTATTGATCTGTCAAGCCCAGTAGAGAGCACTGTGATCTGTGTGGAAAAAGTGAACGCTCAATCTCGGCTGTCGTCCTCCACATCTTAAGTGAGAGGAGACCAGAGCCAGGGGCCTCTATCTGTTGCAGGGGCTATGGCGGCCTCATTCTTTTGCACTTCACTCTACAACCTCTTCATATTTTTTCCTCTTTCCACAGCGCAGACCAGCTGTCTGTTGTGAGTGTTTGGCCCAGGGGACTGCCAAACATTTTGAAGCTACTTGGCCATCTACGGGTGCATAAACATACCATTGCATAATCTTTAAATGCTGAACAGTCAGACCTACTTGTCTTGGATTGCTCTGCTGAAGGACATGATGTATCCAAATCTGCTATGCTGCAGTATCATGTGATAATGTTAGCGTGGAAAAGGCAGCGGGAAAATACGAGCCACGTCACCAAGGCTGAATGATTTCTACTTACCATAAAACACTGACATCATCACATCAGAGGTGGTTAAAATCAAACACAAAATGCTCAAAGTTATAAAGTCATTGTCTAGCTACTTTTCATCACAGGAGCAAGACGCTCTGATCGTCGTGTTTTACCACTAAATCAACCTGAAATATCAAGTAATTAGCATACAGTGCAGATTATTTGAAATCCATTTTGAGAATGAAAAACTTATATTATGGTTAGTCTCATTTTCCAATTGGCAGGGTATTACAGCACACAATAACAAGAGTAAACATTTCACAGACAGCAATATTGCGTAATTGTTATCCAACTATATAGCTCTGGCAAGAGAAAAGAAAGAGTCGGAGATGTTGATGACGCCAGGAAGAAAAGAGAAATGATGTGTCAGCTATTTGCATCCAGAGGACTGGAAACCCCTGGAGCCAAGATGAAGTTCAGTGAGATAACTTGCTGTCACTGCTCCTCTCTAGTGCTTTTAAAGGCAGGAAACATGGATTACAGGATCTTCAGCTGGAGAATGGGACGTAACGTTGCTGACTCCAGATCAGCAATTCCACACAGCTCCTGTCTCGTATAACCAGGGATTTTCCACAGTGGCCCCCACACTAATCCTTGCACTGCCCGGACTGCATCTGACTATTAAAACTGTGAGAAAATGACTCAAGATGATGATACAACTGCTGAACATAAACTGACTGATATATGCATGTCTAGCTCGTTGTTGCAATACCACAACTACTATTACACTAATAATTTAGCAGCATTACTGTGGCACCATTGGTTTCTGGATGGAATTTGCCATCATCACCGGTATCTTTTCATATCATCCCATGATAGGAAGAGAGGAAGTAAACTTTTGTTAAACATGGATATTAATCGCATAAGAAACACCTTTGTCAGCCAGCAAAGATAGACAGTACATGTCTTTCTCTCCGGCCAGGCCAGTGCAGCCCATCATCCAGATGTTTTCACTACTCTCTCAGGTAGCTGGGACCGACAGCAGTCTTCTTTGTGTTATGGATTTATGACAGGAAACCACTCTACCTAAATATAGCCGTGCAGAGAGCTGCTTTCTCCGTGGCCTGAATTTCAATCAGGGACCCTGTAAAGAGAGGCAACCACAGGTAACACTTGAAGGTTGAACAGGCAGTTTAACCTTGGACAAATTGGTTTAATTATTTCAGGCAGAAAGAAAAATTAAAAAGGTTAATGCGACTTTTTTGAAGCAGTTGCTTCAATTTTGATTAGGTAGTAGAAAGGATAGATTCCACAAATTTTTGAGAGTGTGGTTTTGTATCCCTCTGACAGTGAAGAAGAACCAAGGAAAGGGCCATTCAACCATAAAATCGGTTCAAACTGTGCAGACTTGCAGACATATTCAGGAACAAGAAGAATGTCTGGTTCTAGTCCTCAGAAAAGAAAAAAAAATCAAGTGTTCTGTCCTGTACTTTCCAGTAACTTTACACTATTTAAGTGACAGAGACAGACAGAGACTAAAAAGCGGGATGCTCGAGCAAATCTTGGCTACAATAGCCACTCCTTACTTCGGTCAGTGAACTGTAAACTACAGCTTCGTGATCCAAATGCAATTTATAAAATGGCCTCAAAGACCCTGTTATCTAAGAACGCTTTTATGGACCCTTTTATGAGTGGTCCAGGTCTCTAATTTGGGCATATAAAGTTACACGAGTCTGTTATAATCCTAAAGGTCTTGACAGGTCAGTTTGTACAAAAAAAGGTTCCTCAAGTTTCAGTGACGTTGAACACCAAAATACACAAGCTCACTTGAGCTCTTTGGGAGGCAAAGGATCTCAGGTATCTAACCAGACTGTGCCATGGACTTTGTGGTCCACAGCATGGATTTAAAAAACAAAATACGGAATACCCCAAAACATCTTCCACCCATGCCAACAAGTTTATAAAAAATGATATAAGATTTCAAGATGACTCATTTGAGCTGTGATTTATGTGGCTGTGATGCCCCGAGACTGATAACACCAGCTCTTGTTATGGTCTTGTGGTTCCTGACCTGTAACCTCTTAGATTATCCTTCAAGGCTAGATCACGTTGAGACTGTCACAATCTCCTGTTCCCAACTGAGAAAATAAAACAGCTGCCTGTGTTCATGGTTATTAAAATGCTATTAACAAAGGTAAACTAAATGTCTCTATGATTCATATGATCATCGACACCATCCAGTGATGGAGCTGGAATAAATGATGGTGACATTTTGCATTTGGAATCTGGGTTTCCATGCTTAGTCAAACATAATTTTCCAGAATTGCACATCATCCTTGTGCAGCTGCGGATCGTGATTCACTTTCTCAGTGTTTAGAAAATAGACATAAGCAACTGAAAATGACTTTTGCAGCATTAAAAAATCTGAAGGTGTTTTCTTTTTTTCATAATCTTTATTAAAACTGGGCCAACAGTAGATGTCTGTGGCCCATTTTCATATTGCTTATGTCACACAGCACTATCATACCATGCACATATTGGCAAAAATTGGGGGAAAAAAATAATTATTATATTTTCAAGTAAAAATGTCATTATATTTACTTTGTGAAAAATAAAACATCTTTCCTTAACTGTGTACAAGAAGTCCTTGTCCTTCCTGTCAAATTAAATCGAGTTTCTCTCCAATACCGATATCCCATTGGCTGGTTGAGCCCTCCCTGCATTAGGCCCTGCCCCAATATCCTGTTTCAACAGGAAATACATAACATTAAGCAAGCGAGATGCTCTCAAAATACTATTTTAATGGCAGTAAATCCTTCTCTGTACAGATCTAATCCCTGCCAGAAGCATATTTGGGGAAGACATCAATCATCAGAGCTGCCTCTGAACTCTAAACTCGCAGAATCAACTGAGCACTTTTGTTATGCTGACCTGTATGATTTGTTTGGTCAGGGGAATTCTGAGGAAAAGTAGCATAGTGAGGTTGAGACAGAGAGAGGTGATTTAGGGACACAGGAGCAGCTGTGTTTGCTAGAACAAGGCAGAGACGGGTGTTGAGCCTCTTCCTTATTTACTTTTCAGCAAGTCCACAATGGACAGTTTTAGCCAGGCCAGTTACTCCACTCGTGAATGAGTTGCACATCCAAAAGAGAGTGGACAATCTCTCTCTCTCTCTCTCTCTCTCTCTCTCTCTCTCTCTCTCTCTCTCTCTCTCTCTATTTATCTATTTATCTCCCTCTCTGACACACACACACACACACACACACACACACACACACACCTGTGGATAACCCCTGGGGTTGTGCGATGCATTAAGAGGGTGGACGAGAGGAAACAGACTTGTGCAAAAGTTGTTTCCTTGCGTATGTAGTAAAGCAGTCCTCAGAGCAGCTGCTTACACAGACACAGAGACACTCCAGTGGGACAAAACCTCAGCAAAATCCCTCACAGCACGGCTTTTTCCACTGCAGGAACACACACTGTGAAAAGCACCTGTAAGGAGCACCTGTAGAAAGCACTTTTTGCACCATAAATTGAGAAATTACAGACAGGATATATCCTTATTTTTTTCATGGGATATACTGTTGTGTGCCTTTTCGTGCGTAAAGTCTTCCAATATGAGCATTATTTTCCCTAAATCAATGCAACATGTAAATTTATATCATGGTTTCAGAGGCATTCCAGTTTTGGTCACTGGCGCTGGGTTTCTTGAATGTCTAATACGACGGAGTTAGCATTAAAATGCTGTGGTCTGGGCTCAGTGGGAGTGCAGCTGTAGAGCAGACATGGAGTCTCCCGAGTGGAGAGGTCGGTCTTTTCCTCACACTCTGAAACTGTGAATTGAAAAATCTCCGGAGAGTCAAATAAAGTATGAATGGTTTTCTCTGTGTGCCATTTGGAGGTCAGTGCTCCTCAGTCCTTCTTTGGTAGTGAAGTTAAAGAAGATCATGTATGAATATCAGATTTACAGTCCACGTTCAACAACAAACAGCTGTGTGGCAATTTTAATTGATTTAAATTTTGAACTCTGGTTTTCCTTAAAAGATGGTAAACCCGGATAAAAACGGGGATTTTCTTATTAAGTGCTAGTCTTGAGTACAGTCTTTATAATTTACCAAACTTTGACACTTTCTTAAAGTCAATAACTGTTATAAAATATTATAAAAGTTTTTGGGGCTGCATTTTCTTCAGTAATACCAGAGATAGTGAACAGTGGTCAATGGGACTTTTCCATAAAATCAGCTCTCTAAATTATTATTATTATTTTTAACTTTGCATTGGTGAAAATGACCAGACGTGACATTTTTATGTGCTTAGATGAATGATATCTTGAAGTCAGCACCACATAGCCTAAAATGACATGTGGTGGCTTCATGCTCAATTTTCTGAAATTGCCACAATGTCATGTCAGCTTATAATTCTGTCTTCATTTTAAAAATTGTGTGACAATGACGGTAATGGTGGTGCCCTGGTGGCTTTTTGGTGGATAAGAGTGCGTGCCACTTGTTAAGGCTGAGTCCTTACCGCAGTGGTCTTGGTTTGAGTCTGACCTCAGGCCATTTGCTGCATGTCATCCCCTCTCTCTCCCCTGCCTTTCTTGTGTCTCTCCACTGTGACTGTCACATGAGGCAGAAATGCCAAGAAAAAACCTTTAAAAACAATGGCAATAATAGTCTGGTAAATAAGCTGGTAAATAATTGGAAACAAATGTAGTGATCATTTTCTAGCCTTTATTCCCATTGACCTCCATATATTCCACCCTGCTTGGCAAGTGTTCAGCACTGCCCCCGATGGACAAAAAACTGTACTGCACTCCTTTTCTCTGTCTCTCAGCAGTCAATGGCTGTGGTTTGGCTCCATAGGCTTTGGCAACACATTACCAGCAGGACTGGGTGGGCTGTAGTTCCCCTTGAGAGGTAAAGATGTTGTCACTACCCTGGTTAGACAGACCAACTGTAGTTAAATATCCCGTTCACTGGAACTTAAATAGCTGTATGTCTTACTAGTGCCACAATGCCACAAAAACGTACATTTTCGAGGCTATTAGTTGTAAAGCTGATGTGAGAAAATCCACATTGGATGCCATCAACAGCTAAAACTGAAGAACATACTGAAGCACTTTGTTAGGTAGAGTAGGGGTGGGTCTTCCCAGCCAGCACATCGGGTATGCAGGGCCAGCAAGTCGATTTAGTGTCTTCCTTCTTCTGATACATTATATTGGTAATGTAATCCTCTGTAAAATGGTAGTTTTTTTTTTTTTTTTTAAACCACAAAATTGTGTGCTGTGCTAATGAGCGTAAAGTTTGTTTTACTCATGCTTGTTTAGGTGTAGGTGCAGTTGAAAAGTCAAGAAGGAATCCGTGGTGTGTTTGTTGGCAACACGTGCACCACCGTCTCATTGCTTTTGTCTTTCCTTGTGGTTCAATGCCAAGCAAGGGATCTGTGAGTTCTCCAAGTCTGTCAGTTTTGACAGAGAAAATGCAAGCCTCTTGTTTTTTTTTTCCTCTCCTCTCTTTACAGTTCATTTTATTACAAGTTTGGGACTCAGTAAGCTTATTACCTCCACCACCAAAGGCAGATGGAGGTTATGTGTTAAGCTCTGTTTGTTTGTCTGTCTGTAAACAATATATCTCAAAAACTAATGGAGAGATTTGGATGAAACTTTGTGAATGGACTGGAATGTGTCAATAAGTTGATTATGTTTTGGAGCATCTACGTCTAAGGTCAAGATTAAGATCTCCCAAAGGTCAAAATTCACATTTGGGGCAAGATCTCTAGAACGAAGCATTGCAAAAAGTACATCATGTTGATGTTGGGGATGTTGGGGATTGTGCCGGGTGGCTGAATGCTCTTGTTTCGTTGGTATCCACATTAGCTTGTATGTTTGCGATGAAGTCGAGCAACCAGCAATACAAAAACAACAGTGAGGATGCATGAATGAGACGTATAAGGTGGATTAAAAACTGAGGTTGTATTCTCAGCAAAATTGTTTGACTCACACACAATCAACTAAGCAGCCTCTCTCTGCATAGAAAGCTCTGCAGATACTCTCAGTTTCATGTTTTCTACTCTGAGTGATGACAATAACAACGCAATGAAGCTGCAACGCATCATTGAAGTTATATAACGCTTATATTGGGTGGAATATTCAAAGCCAAGAAGCGTTTTTCCATGGCTGCACCATTACATCAATTAATATAAAAAATATATAGACGTCTTGTACATCGTTTGACATACAACTCTGGGTGATTCAGCAGGACATATCTGGCACCTGTGGAAACCTTGGAATATCTGCTAGAATTTAAAATGAAGCTCTGTGGGTCTGAACAAAGCACAGCCTTGCAGCATGCATTTCTAATGATGAGCCCATCGATCAGCAGAGTTGAGGAGGTTACAGATAATTTTAGATTTCACAGCCAGCAGTCTCAAAGGTAAAGGAAAACTCATTCAGTGTCAGGACTTGGCTTATCACATGGAACTCCATTCCTCTTTATGAATAAAGATGATTAAGCTATAGCACAGGACAAATTAAATCCTCTTGCATTTTTTTTTTTTTTTTTGAAAGTTGGAGCTAAAAAGAGAAAAAGAGTCTTATCATATTTACAAGAGCTAATATACTGTAAGACTGTCATTGGGGACAATGTTAAGATCTACAGGATCAAATGGATGATATTGTGATACTGTGTTTAGACTGCTTTCATAAAACGAGGAAAATGTCTTTTCTGTGCATCATCTGTCTTTCTTTTTTGAGATGTCTCAAAGAGAAAGAGGGGCACATTTTATTTGAATGACAAACTTTGACTTGTCATTCGGTCTCCAGTGTAAAGCAAATCTTTCCATGAAGTTAATCAGGGATTTTGCCATCTGGGCCTCAAAGCAACCAGAACGTCCAGGATCTTAGGCTGTCAAAGTTAAAGTCATCTTGTGTGTCACATATTCAACACATTTTCTAAACATGTTTTTGTGTGGTTGGTTTCAATTTTGTCTGTTTGATTTCTGGTTGACTCCTTTCTAATTTTGTTTTCATTCATGTCAGTCTTTTACTGTCAGTTTGTCAGATTGTCCTTGAATTTGTCATTGCTTTTATTTTCTTAAGTTCCCTCTAAGTTTCCACAGTAGTAGTCATGGTAATAGTAGAAGTAGTAGTATCGGAGGTATAGTAATAGTAGTAGATACATAGTAGTAGCACGAATGCCACCGCAAGACAACACAACACAACACACAAACAGGCATTATCACTCAATTTATTCCTGGCAGAAAATGAAAGAAATTTCTGGAGGAAGATTAGGCAATATGTTAGCTGGATGGAATACAGACACTAAGCCGTCTGCTGCCTTCGCTGCCTGTTACACAATCACTTCAGAGACTCATTAATTCAGAGGAGGGAATGATAGACGATGCAAGGATAGAACATATCCAGGACAGCAAAATCCACAAAAGCACTGAAGCTGCCAATGCTAAATAAAAATTATGTTATTTTTCCTTGGAAGGGCGCATGGCTTTGGAGCAGTGGAAAGAAGAAAATAGCGAGAGGATAACAGACATTAAAAAACAGAGACATAGTAGGATGACATGAGGATAATAGAAAGATGTGGTTATCAAGCCAGCACACGTGGCAAGTAATTGCTTGCTAAAATTTAAGAACTTGTACATTACTTTTCCATTTTAGGGGAATTTATATTTTTATACCACTATATTTCAAAAGAAACGACTTTAGTTATTATTTGTGGATTAAGACACAAACTCTCCAAGATGTGTGGACATGATGGATGTTTTGATAACGTACAGAGCAGACTGATCCGGGAGACTCGCCTTTTACATTCTAAACACAGGCAAGTTGAATTCTGCAGATCAGCTAAGTACAATAATATCATAAAGACTGTTTGCTTATTTTTTGTATGCACATTGATTTTTTATAGTGTTATACTTGTGTTATAATGCAGTCAGAAGTGCACCTCAGATGAACCGTCTTGGAGTATTTTTCCAGCCATAAAATATAATTGCAACTCTAGTGTGTACTGATGAATTCAAAAAATTTGAGTCAGCCTAATTGAAAATCTTGCACTGAGTGAATCAATCGTGGAACTGCTGATTGCTTTCAGCCTTATTGATCTCACTAAATGCATCTGACACTTCAATTAAACAAGTATAAGATGAGTAATTGACGTTGACTTTTTTTTTTAACAAGTGCGAGAGAGCGCGGTGAGAGGACTAAACCACCACACCACTGCTGGTGACTGGACACATTCTGTTCTGTCTATCTGATCAATGTTCCTGTCTGTGGTTGAGCCTCAGTCCAAATCCAGTTGCCTGCCAAGACACTGTCAAAAGTCTCCAAAAAGAGAGAGCACAGATCTGTCCACAACTGATGTATAAGATTTGTATCTGAAATTCAGAGGTCACATGTGTAATATGAGACTTGTAATTCAATATGTAATTCATTATTTTTTTTATCAGCAATAAAAGCAATATTTGCAATGCAGATTGCATCTGTGTGGAGATATGTTATATATCAGCGAAAGATGTTGAAAAGATGTTGTAAAAACATTTGGAGCTTTAGAGCGACCGCAATACACATTTGTAGTACATAGGAATTCTTCATGTTTTATTTTTTTTTTTATTTATCATGCTTTAAAACACCCAGGTTGGTGGTAAGTTGTCCCAAATGTGTGTACAGCATTCTGGCTCTTTGAAATTATTAGTATTTTATTTCCCAATCTCCAGGGGCAGAGTGGCTCAGAAGGCAGAGGGGTCATCTGGTGGTCGGAGGGTCCTGGTTTGATCCCCGGCTCCTCCAGTGTGTCCAAGTGTCCTTGAGCAAGACACTGAACCCCTAACTGCTCCGGATGGGCAGCTTGGCACCTCGCATGGTAGCCTCTGCCATCAGTGTGCCAATGTGTGTGTGAACGGGTGAATGTTGGAGGAAATGAGGAAAACATTGTAAAGCGCTTCAAGTGGTCAGTAGACTAGAGAAGCACTATAGAAATGCAGTCTATTCACTGTTCCCACACTGGCTGTGTTGTAAAGAGGTGCTCATGCTGACTGGAAGTTGGCGTGTTCAGAACTGAAGCAGAATGAAAAAAAAAATCCAAGGCACCCTGTCTCACAGGAATTAGGACTACGAAATGTAATCTACAGACTCGAGTCCATGGACATGAATTTTTTTTTTTTTTTTTTTTGCATATGGACACAAATTTAATTTGTATCCAAGAACATGAATTTTCTTTTACTGGAAGTAGCTAAAATCACTTCTTGTAGGTATGTCCAGGTGGGGAAAGGTTAGGTTTAGGCATAAAAACCACTTGGTTAATGTTGGGTGAAAGTTAAATTTAGGGCATAAAAAACACCATATGTAGCGTCTGCAACAAACAACCACCACTGTCATGTTTCCTTGGATGAAAGTCAGTTGTTGAAAAGATGTTGTTGTTTGAGCCATCCACCACCCCACCTAACCCTGACTCTAACCATAGCATGGACTTCAGACTAAGGGATTGCAAACACCCATGTGATATGTTATAAACCACCTAGAAAATACGTGACCGAGAATGCAGTTTAGTGGTATGAAAATGTACATTTTAGGAGACAGGGCTCACCCACCAGGGACAGCAGAGGCTTGAGGTCTGCTTGTCAGTCACACAGACAGAAGTCATCAGTTCCAGGAAAGCAGATTCTTGGCTCCAGTGGCAGCCATGGGTCCTTGTTGATGTGCGTCAGCAGGCCTGCCGGGATGGCTCAGTCAGTGCTCGTGTCAGCAGTCTTGCGTCCTCTTGCTGGTGACTACTCGCTGCTGAGAGACTATGCCACAACCTGTGACTAAGTTGGTTAGCTCAGACGTCAAAGTCCAACCACCAGTCCCAAAACATAATTTATGGTTCTTGGAGAGACAAGAACATGAAACTTCTTCAGCTCCCCCTCAGACTGGTTGTACAGTTGTCCTGATTTGAAATAATAAATATGTATAACTAGCCTACGTACATTTAAAACAAATAAAGCCATCCACCCACTATTATAATTAGTGACTACAATAGAATGGAAAAAAGAAAAACCTCTGGTTTGTGTTTTACACCATGATAACATAGTGAGTGGCTCTTTTAACAAGGAACAGTGCATGTCAAATAAAATCCAGACACAGCAGGGAAACATTCCTTCAGAATGAAAGCTGTTCATACAAAATCATGCATGATTGCACAGACAAAGGTAAACATCACAAACATCCATCAACATTGTGTGACCGCGATGGGTAAACCAACATGTAAGTCAATATGAGCCTTAAATACCGAACCAGTGATTTTGAATGTTTGGCTCATTTACTACAACTGACCCACATTCTACATTGCAACAAACCATTTTGCAAATCACGAAGGGATACTAAAGACTTCACAACATATAATCAGAGTATTTCAATTTTCAAATATGAATTTACGGTTGAAATGGCCACCTTACAATGCTCTGCTTCTGTGGCTAACAAAGTCATCCACATTCATAAACCATACACTGTGTAAAGCAAATATTTCTCCAGGGACTATTTTCTGACAGAGAGACCGTTTCACTCCACCCGATTTGAGGTCATCAAAACACAGCAGTGCTGCTGCTTTTAGGAAAGCAAATGTGGACAACGTCCTGCCTAATTTGGCAAGAATTTCCTATTTTCAAGAATTTCCCAATTTGGGATCAATAAAGTACATCTCTTTATCTATGTGTCTATCGATTATGGTGATGGAATACTGTTGTCAAGAAAGTTTGAAGTCTCTGAAAGTTCATTTTCACATCATAGCAGAATGAATGGAAACCAACAGTTGGATAAAAGGTAAGAAAAGGTAAGAAAATACAACTGCTGGCTTTGAGAAAAGATTAGCAGAAATGTGTAGTGTGTGTTTGAACAAGTCTGGGGTGCTTGTGAAGAAAGAAAGAATTATCCACCGAAGCATCATTTGTTGGTGCGGGTTCCTCACAGCACCTACCGATCAGCTGTTCCAAACCCCAGAGACAAGGCCACCAACAAGCCTGGAAAACCCGTCTCATATCCAGCTTTGCATTTTCTGTCTGGGAACCAAACCTTTCCCAGAGCCCCTACCACTGTGCAACAGGGACTTTACCAGGCCAGAGTGCAAGGGATTTTCAAAGTCTAGTATAACAAATCCACCACCGGCTGGGACAGAATGCCACAGGGGGAGTGGGGCCCAGACTGAGTGACATTTGTCTTGGCATGAGCGCTTAGTGCCAACACTGTGCAGGCAGCATAGTGATGACGGTGAGTAACATGGGAAAAGCGGCCTGGGGGCATCAATTCAGATGCTGAGCCCAATTGTCTCTTGTAAGCCAAGGCTGATAAGACATCCCTTTCTGTGAGAGCCCACAATATGACACGCCAATGGCAAAGAGCTTGATTTGCAGTGCTGCAGCTGGGGAGGCTTTGTGTAAGATGACAGCATTTAACATGATTGACTGGCTGCATTTCTAAATGTTGCTCACAGCCATACACAGCATACTGGGTAACATAATTTTTAAGAGCTCTTGATGACATGTTTCAAGGGGAAATATGTTGACCTTAAAGGAAAATTCCAGCCTAAAGCACAATAAAGGTTGATGGATGTGATGTGGAGTGTGAAATATGTGATATATTGTTGTAAATGTGAAATAAAACTTTTTTGGGTGGTGGGACAATTTCTAGATATATTTGAGTATTCTGTGTCTCTTCCATTTTCAAAAAGGACATTTACAGTGTTTTTTGACACTATTTCAATTTTTAAATTGGCAAGTTCCATCGCATCGGTAGTATTTTCAGAGTTTGATTTGTTTTTAAACAGTGATGATGTGTTTTATAGTGGAATTTCCTTTTGATTCATTTTGTTAATCCTGAAAAATACAACATCACTACAAAAACATAAAACACTGACAACCTGGGCCCTGTTTTCCACCTTTTGGGGTCCAAATGACTGACAGGAACAACAAATTTTTGAATTGGTCCGGTATTGAGCTAGATAGCTTCAGCTGGCAGTCTGCAATGTAATCATCCTTTCCATAATATTGTCAGGAACAATCCGGAATCCATCAATGGCAAAAACGAGCACTTTTAGTGGGCGTAATTTGACGGATGTAATTATATTGCAGCCCATTCTACAAGCTGAAGCGATCTCACTCAATACTGTACCAATCCCGAAAGTTTATTGGATCTCAAAAGTTGCAAAGATACAACCCAGTTTGAAATATACTGAAATAGCCCTTTAATTTGAAGGTCATAGCCTGCAGATCATTATTTGAGAATGGGCAAATGAGAAATCTGTTTTCTCAGTTGGCATGAGATGAACTTTCAGTCATTCTGCAGAGTATTAACCACGGTGGCCTCGCAGGACCCCACACATAATAGATCCACAAAGAGCCCAGACCAGTCCCAAATATTTTGAACCTCGGCAATAAAAGACAGTGTGATGGAGGTCTCACAGCTCACTCACCCCACCCCACTTTAAGCCATATCTGGAGTGGAAACTTGGTCTGAATTTACAACCAGATTTAAGATAATAACATGGTCATCCATGCCCATTTCAAGAGATTAGAGCATTATATTGCTTGCACAGCACATCTTAACTTACTGTCTGTTACATAACCTATGCAAACTTTATCATTTAGAGCCTGTCCTCTGCAAGTGTGATGGATGCATCACATCTGTGCTGTGTGATTTACTGAGTACCCCATAATTAATTGACATTGCACAAAGCTGAGGTTAACAGTTAGAGGTGGAGAAAATATTTTTCTCGGAATGGGGAAAGGTCAAATGAGTAGGGGCAAATTTTCCATACCTGTTGGAATTGCAGCTAACGCAGGCCTTCATTTCAAAAGCGTTTGTCTTTGATTCTTGGAAAGAGCCTGACAAAGACAATGGGTGCCAGAAGGGTGTTTTATGGCCAATCCTCCATGATCCAACTCATATTGTACTCTTCAGTATGTGACATACTGCCTTGGAGACAGTGGTGTTACATAACACAAAGGGGAATGACACCAATTTATTTACTCACTTATAACATAAGAGCACCACAGTATTAGAGAACTAATCCAGCATTTGCATGTGTCACAAATACTGTCACATTCAACAACAACAAAAAATCTATAACAATGTCTTCTGTCTCTCTCCATGATTCTTTTATTTCTGTTTCCAGCAGTTCATGATCATTCTATAGTCGCAGGACTTTTTTCAGGGGCCAATGACTTGTTACTACCACTTGCTTTTAATTTTAATGAGCAAAATATCTTTTTTCCACCACTGTACTCGTGCATTTCAGTAACAGTATCAGTTAAAGGCATACAATGTTAGTGGAGTCCTTAAAGGGATAGTTTTAGATTCTTGCCGCAAGATTGCATGTGATCCTGTTGTATGGACATCAGGCAGGCAGTCCTCAGGTTGGAGATCTGCTGGCCAGCCCCAGCTTCGAGGGACAACAGCAACAGCAGCAAACAATCTTTTAAACCACAACAAGCACATCAAAAAAGAAAGAAACAAAACAGTATTTACAAGTGAATTCACCATATTTTATGCATTTTTGCTGCTTTCCAACTATGTTGTTTTTTTGAAGAACTCCAGTATTACTCAGTAGTGCTAAGGCAGATTTTTGCCTTAAATGTTGTCGTTGTGGTCAGTTTATACTTGGACATCAAAATGTTGCTGTTGCTATGCAGATGGTGTGTGTGGCTCCTGCGTACTCCACAGGGGCTGCAGTTGTAGCTTATGTGCACCTCCCCACAAATGTAACTGCACATAGGCTGACGCAAGACTACAACAACTGTGCTTGGTCTGCCAGAGTGTGTGAGTTGATTTCCACTGAGTGAGGACAACATGCTGGATGTCGACTGTCTTCAACCGGCTTGAAATGAGGTTTGCAAATATGTTCTGACGTTGCCAGCTCAGCACCAGATTCTACAGGCTGCAAGATGTCACAAATTTCATGGTGAGAAAGATCTCCAAACCTCTCTTTGGAGCCACCAGTGAGTCCACTCTGGGGCTCTAAAAATCCTATCCTCTAAGTTACATATGATGTGACCCCCCCTTCGTCTTTCATGTGTTGCAAATAGGGTTAGGCTTAGGTTTAGGAAGTACTTGACACGAGACACAAACTCTGGTCGGCAGACTCAAAGTCCTGTTGATGGTGCCATCTGCCACCCCCGGTGTGACATGTTTTCGATCGCTTTATACTTTGTCACGAAACTTGAAAACATTGCATTTCAATGTATCCTTGGTTTGCAGAAACCTTTTTCGTGGCGTGGGCTGTATATTTGTTGTGCACCAAGACAATCAACCCAGTCATCTCTCAGACATCTCATTTGGCCTGAGGTGAATACCCCAAAAGTACCACATCAGAAGCTCCTCGTCCTCAAACTAAGATGTATGAGCATGTGTCAGCATTTCTTTTCACAATAGAAACATCATTTCACTGTTGAGACTGGTTCAGTCTAAGTCACACACTGATTGTGCTCCACTGTTTTCCACCATGCCTCACTTCTATAATCAGTGAGAGTACTGTAAATGTTTATGCGTTGTTTTGATCATTCCTGTCAGGCCATCAGACTGATTGGAGAAGCTAAGACTCCATACAAGGCCAGGGTCAGTTTCATCCAAACTCTCAGATCCTCCATCAGAACGAAAACTTCAACAAACTAAAGGTTCAGCCCAGCAGCTTCTCGCTCTCGTCTGCTTCCCCGGTTGTGTACTGGCCCAAACCCTCTGAGGATAGAGCTATTTAAACAGACAATAACACTGGCCCTCTAGCCGTGTTTATTTCAGCTTAACTTTCCACTTTTCTTTCGGCTCCTCTCAGAACAAAGCAGCAACTAACCCTCCTGCCGCAGATTGGATTCATATGTTCTTTTAAGCGGGGCAAAAACCAGCAGAGAAATTACACAACAAAGCGGCCAACCATTATCATAGCAACACGTGATCGCGAGTCGGCTTCCATGTGTGAAGTTGGAGAACAAAACTGGGTTATGAGTGCACTCTTTGTTTTGCTCTCTGAAACGAGGTTCCCTGCGTGCCTTTATATTTAGACCACTTTATTGTGAGTAGGTTTATGTAACCAGTATACATGGGCCCATCATTAGGCAAATATTCCACTGATGGGAATCCTTTGAGGAAAGCCATGTGACGGAGAGAATGAGGTCTTTCAAACAGACTCCAACACTAAGAAACTTCATCACTAGGAAAAGCAATGCTGAAAAAAAGTTTCATCCAGAAAATTTTTTGTGTGCATGAGCTACTACAAAAGTCCCCCCAAAATACGCCGCATATATGCATCATCTTGTGAGGGTCATTCCCACTATGCAGAGCTTGTTCTGTCCTCAGTCAATGTCAAAAGGCTTCTGCTGTATAAACTCACAAGTGTGACCTTGACGGGATTTTTATGCATTGCGACCTTTTCCAGTAGACTGCAGGGTTTTTGGCATGTTCTTCAAGGGCTAATTACAATGTTTACAAGAAATATTAGCCGTGTGACAATACAATGTTTCAGATATTTCCTCATTAATTTATGGTTCACATTCAAATCTCTTAATCCCGTAATGCTACATCTGAAACTTGTCACTCTTTTGAAGAATATTGAAAACATGAAAAAATCTGGATTTATTTGCCACAAAGCACAGAGGTCCAAAAGGCACTGGTTGGTAGGAATGACTCACATAACAACAACACAAAACAATATGGCATGTGATATTCCCTATGAGAGCCAACGCAATTTGTTGCTCAAGAGTAATATTCAAAGCATCACTAGCCCCAGAAATCTAAGTAAATCAATAATCTATCACATCCTTCTCCCAAATTCATGTTTGTAAAAACAAGAAGCTCAAAGGTTTTTTTTTTTACTATAACAGTTTTGGAAAGATTTGTATTATTATCATATTTCTATGCTGAAATGGCGCAGAAAACGACCTAACTCTCCACCACAAAAACACTGCATGCTGAAATGGAACGATTAAGTTTTGTTGTTGTTGTTGTTGTTGTTGTTGTTGTTGCTTTTCCTGATGCCAACCTTGAACCCTAACCCTAACCGAATCATGCAAACCAGATCATTCCTAATTAAATGGGGTTGAGACACCAGGGTGAGCCAGCTGTTTGTGTCACTTATTAATCACACAAACAAACAAATTTGATTTGATGACAATTTGTTAATCACCAAATATATGTATATTCATCACTGTGTGGGAAGAAGAGTCAAAACAGCCTGGATGCCTGCTCTATGCTCCAAACTCTGGATGGAATCATTAATACCACAAAAGGGCTGTCTGCTGAATGAAGCGCATGCCCACAGACTGTCATGTTTGATCAGTTGCCTGTGAGCTTTCAACACGCTCTTCCCAGAATGGAGGTGCATCACGAGGGCAAAAGAAAAACTGGCTGTGTCACTGTCAACATGGAGATCACTGAGAGTTCATTGTTTCATACTTAGGCACGGAGCTTGTAGACCCGAGACAAGGCAGCATGGGGTCGGTTGAGCTGCTCTATTCAAGACTGGCTGACTGAGCACCGTCCCCACAGATTCCTCATCACCTCTCTGACGAGAAGTCTGCGACACTTCGCTCGGGGGTGGTTTCATCAGGGGCTAGGATTCAAACCAACACCCTAGGGAACCCAGGGAAGCCAGGCGGTGGGGGTGGGAGGTTAATGCCGAGAAATAATAATAATAAAAAAAAACTAAATCCAAACAGCATTGGGAACACATTAGCAGCAGCCTCAGATGGATTGAGTGATGATGAGTGGTTTGGAGGCGTCACTGTAAGATGTTGTCACTTAACATGTTTAGTGAACTTAGAGGAAATTCTCTTTTTATTCTGCTTTAACAGACAAAAGTCTGTATCATTAAATTTATAGAACATGTAGGTTCCTATCAGTAGCTTCTCTACTTTTAATATAATGTAGCTTTTCCTGTAATGACCGACTTTTTCTGCCAAGTAGCGGCATAGCGTGATCGAATGCCACGTCAGTGTCAGTGCATGAGAAAGATGGATTCTGACAAGGAAGACTCAACTCCTGGCTTTCCAGCTCATGGTACTTTTTTGCCTTGAAATTTGTCTGTAATGCAATGTTTACCAAGCCTCCCCCTAACCATAGCCCTAACCATAAACATAGCCTAGGAGGCAGCAGTGCCTTACAGTTGACAATGGGGGCAAAAAATGCAGCAACACGTGTGTCTCAGCAAATTTTGAATAGGAAATACAGAACATTAACATCATCACAGCACGCAGGCAGAGTTACAAACAACGTCTGGTTGCCTTCCCGTCGTGCTGCTGCCCAGGGGGAGCGGCCACTTTGTACATGATGGCTTGTTCCAAAGCATCTGTTTAACTAAAGGTAAGATACTTAACAAAAACACCCAACTTTCCTCCAAGTAAAAAAACATACACTGGAACAAATAAGACCTTAGATGGTTTTACTTGTTCCATATCAGAGCATTCAAATTTGCATTTAATGGAACTAGAATTCATGTCTAAACATATAAACCATCCCACCGTGCACTGTGAGTCAAACATGTAACCTGCATGCAAACCTGCAAGCAAACACACCAACATGTTAAGATTTAAACAACAACAACAGCATCAACAACAACAACGCACTAACATGTCTTGGCACATGCAGGATTCCTGTCTGTGTCACTTTGTGTCTCCACAGCTTGAGGAAGGGTGTGAAGACATGATGGAGGCACCGCTTGTAGCTTGTCCATCTGCACTTTCAAAGTAGCTTCCCCAACACTGTTACTGCTGCTTTTAATCGCTGCTGTGTTCCTCATATCAGCAGTTCAAATCTGTGGGCCATGACAGGCTAAGGAGACTAGAGGTAGGTTAATGAATATGAATTATATTTAGTAGAGAAAGGCTTAAGGGTATAGTCAGTAGCTAACATTTTCAATGGCAGTTTCCAAAATAAATAAGTAATTGCATCATGACAAAAAAACAAAAAAAAAAACCAAAACATGTCACATTATAAAAAATAAAAAACAAATTGAAAATGCAAAGGGGGTGGTACATAACTATGGTATATGTGTGCGTTCGCTAGTGCACACAGGCCTATATATTCATAGATATAGTTTATTTGCAGAGTTAGCCAATGTGAATGCAGAATTTATAGTTTGCACATTTTTTTTAAAGGAGAAACTGATAAATATGTTTTTGTTGTTTTTGTAATTTTTGTTAGAAAATTTATCAGAGCAGATTTTCTGTGCTCATTTAACCCTCGATCACAAAACCTGAGCAAATTCAATGGATTTCTTTCAAAAACATTATATATTTAAAATGATAATAAATCAGAAATGAGTAAAAATCACATGGAATTGACCCGAAAATTGTGTCAAAAAAATTGAAAAAAATTATTTTATATAATTTTATGTTTAATGATTATATCATTAAACATATAAAGCTCATTATTAAAATGCGAGAGAAATAAAGTGAATTTTGTCCGGAGGTGAAATAAAACCTTTTTAAAATAAAAGCCCACCCAAGGGTTCCTGGCTTTCAAAGAGTACATAGCATTGTCAACTTAAGCTGCCAAACAATATCTCTTGCACAGATACTTGTCAGTAAAGAGCAGCTGCCTCTCAGACAAAGAACAGTTTGTATGAAAAAAAAACAACAAAAAACCAAAAAAAAACAAGAGCCACATCCATACAGTGTTTAAAAAACACCATATTTTTGGTAGATGTTTGTCAAATTATTGCATTCCCATTCTGTCATGAGCAAAACCTTCTGTGTTTTCTGCAAAGGTGCTAAGTAAAACATTCCATTTACTGAGAAAGCTGAAGCTGGGAAGCAGCACTTAATTCTGTCTGAGCAGGTTGCTGCCACACCCTCTCCCAGTGCAGTAAAAACAGATGTACCACACATGTTCTGCAATAAACAAAACAGTAAGCACGGAAATCCTGCCCTGACATTTTCTGTTGCAGTGCTCACAAAATAGTTCCTGGAATTGATAGGCAACAGAGAGGGGGCTTCTTAGAAAATGTAGCCTGGAAATAAACCGTTCAACTAGACTGATGACATTCAGAACCTGTCTGGCTGGCGGTGTAGTTTATTGAGTTCTTCAGTCATGTCAGAGGCATTTTTATGTTTCTGATGTCATTCATCTTCATACTTGCCATTGTAACTCAAAGAGTGCACTTAGTGCTCAGTGCAGATCTCCGCCAGGCGTATCTCCCCTTTTCTGGACTACAGGCTACCCTATGTGCTGAGCAAAACGTGGGAGAGACTCGGCAGCCAATTGTATTGTCAAACACTTCTCGGATTACAAAATAAACTACTGTATGATTCAAATGTAATGTAGTACAGTATGGAAAATCCGCTGTAAAACTCCCAAAGCCTCTCAAGTTTAGTTGTTTCTTGTTCTCTCTGGTTTCAGTTTATTAAACACACTACACCAGTGACTGGGAACCTCTGGACTGGGAGCTATTTGTGGCTCTTTGCTATAAGGCAGATGCTTTCACCAGAAGTCACATTTCAAGAAGAGCATGGATTAAAAATTAAAATTCAAAATGACTACAAAGGTCTCTCTCTCTCTCTCTTTCTCTTACTCTCTCTCTCTCTCTCTTTGCCCTGCACTTCTCTCCGTCTCTGTCCTTGTGTGTATCTGCTCTGTGTTTTGTTCACTTTCTTCATCAACCCAAAAGATGCAATGCATATCCTGGATTTTTTACACTTGCAATTCGAGCAAGCACATCCACAATAGAATAAAAAAATATTAGGCTGATAGGCCCAGTAGTATACGAATGGCGCGCGAGAGAGAGTAGCAGCAGTCAGTCGAGCTAGACAGCGAATGAAGAGAGGGAGCGGAAGTAGCAAAAACAAACATTTTCCAAAGGTTTTCAATCACCACAACCACGAGCAGTTCTTTATCATACAGTCCTAAGTGTGCACACCAATTTTTAGGCTGATAGGCCAAGCAGTATGTGAAACTAAGTATGGACAGACACACAGACAAACACAAATACTCAATCAAACACGTTTCCCTCTAGGCTGCCACCCGGTGAAGACAGTTATGATCTTTTCTATTCAATTCTAATTCTTACTCAGAACTATTCTATTCTAATGGCTTGCAAATTGCTATTATTTGTTAAAGACATGCAGCAGTAGGATAGGGTGTTACAGTCAGGGTGACTGTAGCCATTGCTATGGCTTGATATTTTTTGTAATATGGAGATGAGATGAGTAGCATAGTTCTTTGAAATGTGTAATGCAGTTCTTTGGAATAGCTGCTAACGTTGCTGCCAGACATGGACATAAGCACTAATAAATCAAGCAAGTAAGGCTAACAGTTTGGAGCCTAGCGGTTGGTGAGGTCATCCTCTAACTGCCAGGGTTCAACTGCCAGGCCCCAGCTTCATCCCCCAGTGTCCTCCAGTTGCCAGGGTTCAATCACCGGTGAGTTCAGTACTGGCACATGTGCAGTGTGATTAGTCCCTTCTTGTTCCAGTGGTGCTGCCCTGGCTGGCTGCCCCTGTAACCCAACCTCCACCTTTAGCAATTCATAAAGTACACAAAAACACGCAAAGTTCACAGTATGGGTATTCCTCTAAAGAATCCATCAACAGCTGATGATGAAAGAAGACATTCAGGAAAAAAAAAAAAAAGAAAAAAAAGAAACTGCATTAAAAATTTTCCTCCAAAACAGGCCACGTTCCATACATGCATTAGGCAGGGCCTAGCTCACTATGCAGCAAAATAATTAAAGCATAATTAGACCTGACAACACATGGAGACAATGTTCCTCGCCAGTGTACTGGTGTGAAGATGAGAATGTATGTCCCTGAGCATATGGTTTGCACTTTGGCTAAACAATGTCTTAGTTGTTGTGGCAAAGGATGTTTTGCGCCTCTCAAAATGCATGACAGTGTGGACAGAAACCAGACACATGGCACACATGTACCTCATCTGCAGCAGCTTAGTCACTCAACAAGCCACTTACAGCCCAGAATTCAGTTGGGCTGGCTTGAAAATGTGTCTTTTGGTGACTAGATAGAGTCAAAATCAGTCAAAAACAGTATGATGATAAGCAACCATTCAAATGTCAGTTTACATATTCAAATGTGATAAATGGGTGGTGAACATAACCTTTGACTGATCTCTAACTATAAGCTCACGTTGACAAATATTGTGATAAATGATTTTTGAAGATGCAACACTTTTCACTTTGTGGTAGGGCCAGAGGAGGTAGACCTACTGATTCCAGCTGCACGGCTCTTCTAGATAGATAGTTCTGCTAAAGACCTCATCCTCCTCTCTATCTACAAATCTTACCGCATTGTAGTGATGGAGCAGCGGGCTGGAGACACCCTTGTCATAACAACATCAGCCACATCTCCACTTCATCTATTTTGTGAGAAATTCTCTCTAATTCCAACTTCTCTAAATCTAAAATTCCCCCGCACAAGACAATCCCAACTGGCTTTGTTGAAACCACATTCTGTACTGTATGTCCTCCCGACTTGAAAAATATCATCGCAATTTGCCAGACCTGTCAAATAAGTTTTTTATCTGGAATCCGCTAATTGCTTCCGTCCGTTCTGTAATCAACATCGTGGTCCTCCTCAGACCATGCACAGTATGTAAACAATACTGCGCTAACCTCATTTAACACCTTTTGAACTCCCCAAATCACTATTTCCAAAATACATGTCTAGTAGTAGCGGAGTTTCTACAACCACGCACATGGCTTTCCCGTTATATAACCAAAGGACATCCCTTTTGCGCAAGAGCAGAACAGGCGTCTCAGTGGCTCAAACTAGAGCCGTCCAATTTCAATATTTCTTTAGAAGTGCCCTCTGCCCTATCCAAAATCTGCATATCTAGTCTTAGTTTGAGTTCAACCAGATGTAATCTCAAAAGATTTTAAGGATGTCATCGCTCTTTGATTAAATACTCTACATGTTACGTTGCATCATGGTGTTATTCAGTGATCATCTTTTAATTTCAGTGCTGTTTTGGTTTTCAGTTGCAATTATCAGTGTCATAGGTAAGCGACATATTGTCGCTGTCGGGTAAAAACTTTGTCACTCAAGGTTTGATGATCTTCATATTTTAACTTTAATTCAATCAATCAATCAAAATGTGTCTATAGAACCCCTTTTTCATACAAAAAGTGCAGGGCAAGGTGCTTAATATTGAGAAAGTTGTGGCAAATAATAAAAATGGCAATTGATAAAATTCTGACAATACTAAAAGAGGAGCAGTAAGGAAATAAGAAATAAAGACTAAAGCACACATGACAAGAGCAGTCAGAAACATCAGCCTCCACCACGCTGCACAACCCAGCTCAAGACACACCTTGCTGCATCTTTCTATGATGCTTAATTTCAGAGGTATTGGCCAAAATGTGAATTTTGACCTTTGAGTGACCTTGACCTTTGACCTAGATACTCCTGAATTTAATCAGCTTACCCTTTACTCATTACCAGTCCCTTTATAAAGTTTCATCCAAATCTGTCCATTAGACTTTGGGTTATATTGCAACAGGCAAAGAAACAAATAGAGGTGAAAACATGTAAATAATGTATGTGTATACACAGAAATGCATTTGAATAAAATAAAACACAAATAGTTTCAAGTAGAAGCAAAATTAAAAAGTGAAAGAAAACAATGGTATAGCAAAAGAAATAATAGTAGTGAAAGAAGATAATGAAATTACTAAGGAAAATCAAATAAAATAATGAGATCACTAAGGAAAAGCTCTGCTGAAAAGACATGCTTGGAGCCTACATTTAAAAATATCTCAATTTTCAGCTGCCCTCACAACTTCTGGGAGGCTGTTCTAACAGCTCAGGGCAAAGACACTGAGTGCTGGCTCACCAAAGGTTTTCATGCTGCACTTTGGAGCATTTAAAAGGAAACACCCAGAGGACCAGAGGGGCCTTACTGGCTCATAAATTAAAACCATCTCTGACATGTAGCTGGTCCAAGGCCATGCAGTATTTTAAAAACTAATAAAACAATTTTAAAATAATATGACAGCTAACTGGTAACCAGTGTAAGGAGCTTAACTGAAGGGTTACACACGCCTCTATAGGCTCAGGAAGTTCAGGCTTATGAAAACATTTCAAAGCCTATTGATAATGAAAGTCGGCAATTCATAATTGATATCAAGATATAAGATTCAAGAGACTCACATAAGCACATGTACATTAGAATGCTTACATGGCTACTTTAATCAAGTTTTAAACATGTAAACACACACACAAACAGACGAAACAACAAATTAAAAATGTGGTAGGTTAACAATGACAATGTGGAAAGCTGAGTCCCAGTGCATTCTCTGGCTCTGCATGCTCACACTATGCCTGAAATGAAATTGTGTAAATAGTCTGCAATTGTAGCTCCCTATACTCCTGCCAGGCACCATGCTGTTAACATCCGTGTCTTTGAACTGTAGGCTCTTTACAGGCAGCAGCTGGTCGATAAAGCTGCGGCGCTGCAGAACTTGTGGTGCTGCAGACATGCTGAGGCAGCGTTTTCTTCTCTAAAGGCCGTGCGGTGGAGCCTCAGTGGCTGGCTCATAAGACACAAGAGAGGGCTACTGGTTTCCCGTCTCCTACTGACTTCCCAGACCATGAGAACTTACAGTTTAGAGTCTGTTGCCCCTCTGCTAAGCACTGCAGAGCACAACTCACACAAACACACACACACACACACAAAAGTAATACTACCAACACACAGCTGTGGAGGCAAGTGTGATGCATGTGTTGTCCAACCAATATGCTGAGGGGCGCAAAGCACACAAAGGACAGGGCAGGCAAACTCAAAACTGGACATGGGGTCATCATAGTTCTTCTCTCAAAGGTTTGGGGATTTAAAGGGTGAGTCCAAATTTATCTCCATTGACAACAGGAGTAAAACAGTCATCACGCAGGCCAGTTTTCAGCTGTTTATCAGTAAGGTGGCTAGGACCCCGTCCAACCAGGGCTTAACTGATACTCAACATCTGCCTCTGATAAAAGCCCTGGAGGCATGCAGAATGAGTTAGTGCTTACAACATTACTCCAGTCCACTCTCTCACTCTCTCTCTCTCCCTCTCTCTCTCTCTCTCTCTCTATCTATCTATCTATTTCACTTCACAAGTTAGTAGAAAATGCGATTTTTAACTTGGAGCGAGTGCTGGAACATCACAAGATCCAGAATAAAATGCTCAAGCTGAAACATCAACCCCTTATCAGTTCACCCCATGCTGTGTACATCTTACTGTAATCCATCCAATCACAACCTAACAGCAGTTTTGGCAAATCATGGCTTTAATATTTGAATAAAAATGATCGCTTCAATTCAGCGAGAATGTGCTCAGCGCCGTCCCAGCCCGTGTGTATGTATAGGAACGCAGGCTGAAGTTTAGGAACTCGTTCATGGTCAGTGAACTCCCTCCAAAGATAATGAACAAATCCTGGGTGGCCTGGCTCTCCGTTTCATTTGTGATGGTAATGCTGGAGATTTTTTAGCATGCTGCCAGTCGAATAGCATTGAATCAGCTTGTGGGGTCATATCAATGAGGCTCTGTGTGCAGCCTTTCCTTTTGTGGCGCACTGCACACTCAGTGCTCTAAAGATAAGGTCATCTCCAGAAGCTGTTTGACAGTGACACAGTGTTGATGTTTTAAAGTTCCATGTTTGTTCCTGTAGAGATGTGGGGTTTGTTTGTTGTGCCATTCACATGCCATTTAGGGCTGCCAGTTCCCTGTCGATATGTGTTTCCTTAACCTGCACCCAACCTTACCCCTAACCTTAACTAGCTGTGTCGAAGTCTGTTCCCTCTCAAATAATGTTCCCCTTCTGTTAGAACTGTATTTCCTATGGTGCCACCTCAGCAGCTGGGGCTAGGAATAAGTCCGGCTTTGTCCCCCAGGCTGTACCTCAGACATCTCTGACTTAGGCTTTGGTTATTGTTAGGTGTAGCAGAGATACCTAGTTGGGGTCAGGTTAAGTGTCTCAGAGGACGACTGGTTGGGGCCAGGGATAAATGGGGTACAGGTTAAAGTAAGGGAAGACATATAGATGGGGAAACAGATTCAATACAACACTGGCAGGACAGAACCCAAAGCTTATTCCCTGGGGGAGGGTCTAAGCTTTGGTAAATGCTTTGGTCAGTTTGATTTGTAAACTGTTGCCATTAGCTGTGGTCAGTGAACTGTTCAGCAGCAGTGTGCCCATGTTAGTAGCCTCTGCAGCGGGAATACTGTAGTTGCCTGCCTTTTCCCAGGACTGTGTATTAGCAATCACCTTTTGCTTGCCTGCCTTTCAGGGATTCTTGATTTGTAGTGGTAAACTGGTGGGCCTGTTTGCATGGTGTGGTTTGATGCTGCGCCAGTTCAGGCCCTTATACTGTATTTGCTAATTTGTTGTGTTCTCCTGGGTGATCGGTCTGCTGGTGGGCGGGGTTGCCAGGGATTGCACTGCTGGTCCAGTCCATGTGCTGTGCTTATTAAGTGTGCTCAATAAACACAACTCTGACTTGATTCCAGACCAGACATGTTAAAAAAAAACGGTGGCAGCTTCATACATCTTGATGTTCCAGTAGTCTTACTCCAGGTTGGGAGAATATTTATATTAGACTACTATAACATCAGGCTATTTTCAGTTACCTTGAGTAAACAATCAAAGAAGTTTTTAGTCCGCTTACTTCAGGATACCAAATGAACAGATACAAGTTACACTGAAAATGTAGTTAATGTTATGGTCTTGTTCAGTTGTAACTGAGTTGATATGAATAGTTACAGTATATATAGTAAAAGAAAGTCACTATCATGGCCCACATAGAAGCAGAGGATGCAAATATTCTGTTTAACAGTAACATCACTTTCACTGAAGATGTACTCATTGCACACAAAATGAAATATGAACACGTTTTTAAATTTGTAATTCATACTTTATTTTCAAATTGTGAAAAACATAGTAAAACCATCCTTTGCCTGTATAAAAACAACATGACACAACAAATGAACACATTTTTAATTATAATCTCGACATAAAGGAAGATTCAGAAATATATAGTATTTACAGTTTCCATAACTGTACAAATTAAACCTCTAGCATCTCCCTTACGAAGTTCCATACAGAACAGACCTACATAACTAGCATAGCGATAGGATTGAGGTAGCATAAAAAGAGATAAAGAAGAAGTTTGCTTAAAGGGATAGATTTTAGTCTGTTATTTTTCTTGGCCAGACATTTGTCACATTTTGGTGGACATGTCTCGACACTGAAAACACTTTGTTAGCACTGAAAGTATCCTCAAAGAAACCAACACAGGCCACTTAATGGAAGGTAACAAGCCTGCTTTTGGATAATGGTAATATAATGTTTGCACCACCCCAACCCTCCAGCAGAATACTGACTTTACAGTACCATTTGCTGTTAAGACGGATATTAACCATGCTAATATTACATGCAGTTTCAGAAAATTACATTAAGACAAATGTATACTGAAGAAACATAACAAACTAAAGTTCAGAATTTAAAATGGCTTCAAGCAAAGTATTAAAAGGAGGGCTGTACCAATGGCAACAGTGCCTCAATCCAGTATAGTGATAGACAACACAGGTCTCCTGCATGCACTGTTATGAATTGATCCAAAGTGCATCGCTTTGCAACTGCAAACTGCAACTTAAGCTCGCTGATGTGAATCCTTGTCACATTCATATGGACTTCAAAACAGGACCTACTCCCTGTAGGAAAAAAAAACTTTCAACACATTCATCTGTCTTAGGTGGGGACAAATTTTCTATTTCCATCTCAAACAACCAAACACAGAGACGCAAGAAATTAGTAAATTAAAGGAAACTATAACATGACATGACTGCTCATCATTTTCAACATCTGTTTTCGGTGATTATCATTGCATAGATCCACAACTGCCACCACTTTGAAGGTCTGTCTGCATCCAGTAATTTGAAATCCACAGTGTACTATGGATCTGGCGCTGGAAGCAATACCAGCCGTTTTAAGGGAAAACATCTCATCATTGTCCCTGCAATAGTGCCTGCCACCTGTTTACTTCCATTTACCACCCTATTTCCTACCAGTGGGCCCTTCCAGCCAGCAAAACAGCCCTACTCATGCACTGAAATACCATGGGCTATCCTCTACAAATACAATTTAGACTTAGATTTAGTTTCACAGTCTAAATCTTTAAGAAGGGAGAAGCATAGAATAGCAAAATAAGCAGAGGAAGACTAAACAATATTATTAGACTAGAACATAGAAGTGTTAATAAATGAAACTCCATTTTAAAAACAAACAAAATATATATATTATGTACAACATGATTAAATACAGTGTGATCAGTATACATTCCTGTGTATTAAGACCAATAATTTGATTTTGTAATAAGAGCATCAATGTAAACATAATGATATCTATAACACATGTCCAATTTGAAACCGAGCAACACACAAATGCAGCACCAGCTGTTCAACGCATCATAATATATCAAAACATTCTGTATTCACATATAAAGTATGTCTAAAAATATCCACATCTGGAGTTAAGGCTGAGAGAAACATGAAAGTCCATTATGAGTTGGGACACCAACGTTTACTGGATAGCGACCGTTCATTAACTAAGAGGAAGAAAGTGTCCATTGGTCCTCTGGGAAGCTGTGCGGCTCCTCAGGGTGCAGACGGCACAGAGATAGAAACTGATGCATAACCATGGTATCCAACCGGTGGGCACTTCCTGCTCCTCAGGAGGAGATGTGGGGACCCTGTTAGTCTTCATACTCGTGAGCTGGAGTGTCACCCCCTCACAGCAAAGACACGGAAAGAGGCTCCCTCTGTGTTGCTCTTGCTGCAAGAGAGATAATACAGAAAAATTATACTGACTATCAATATTGTGATATCGAATTAGATATCTTATTTTGGATATCGTGATATGACTTAAGTGTTGACATAAGGCTGCGTTAATGGATGCAGTTTTCTGATTGGTCTAGCCATTCCAATATTTGCCTCTACTTGCTTGATCACCATATGAGTACTTATCAAAAATCCTTATATTGATATGGAGGTCTTCGGTCCAAAATATTGTGATATTTAATTTTGTCCAGCCCTACCACAGTTAAATGAAGTAACATCTTTCTTTTGTACAGTTACGTCTTCTCTGTCATTTCATCTCATCTTTCTTGTGTTGCACAGTGTTCACAAGAACTTTGCACAAAAGCAACCATGAAGTGGCACATTAAGGGTGTAGCCTGCCTACAGGCCCCACAGCAGGGAAGGAGGACTGGGTATATTGAGAAGCATGACTCAAACACTGGCTCATTGTTGCCTTATTGCTGTCTCTGACCTTTCCAGCAACCACTACTTACTTTCGTGTTAAATTTGATGACTTATGTTATTAGTTCATTAGTGGAGAGACCTTGAAGCTGTGCCATGATCAGTAATCATGATAGGCCTGTCCTATTGGTATCAGATCACAGATAATTATCTAAATAGGGAAACAATGACTAAGTGGCTGACAGCATTTCCATCCTCGAGTAATTGGATAGGCTGTGATTACTTCCCCAGTATCGAGGCCAGTCCAAACTGCCCACCCTGCTACTTCCACTTGATGCTGGCATATGCCAAAGAGCTCTCCCTCAACTGTCACTACTGACCTCCAGTCCGAAGGCCCAGAGCAGGCCTCGGGAGCTCTGCATTGGATTTCACAGCGCTCAAACTCAAGATTATTCTGGCCATTCAGCACTTTGCACACTCCATTGAAATGCCTGGGTAAAGTAAGCAAAGATCCCATGTGTGGCCCATCCACAGACCAAACCACACCATTACTCTTACAACCCTACATGCCAATGGCCTTGCCCACAAGGGCTTCCTTGCCTAAGCGAGACTACTAGACCAGGCCACAGATATGAGAATGATGTGAGAAACATGGTGTGTATGGCAGGAACCCACTACATGGAGTATTATAGGAGAAATAAATCAAGTGAGGGCATGGCGACCCAAAGCGCCTTTCCCAGTCATGCTAGGTTTCCTTGTCCCTTTCACTTTCACCATTTTAACATGAGCTGCATCACTGAGTTGAGCATTTTGAGACATCAGTTAATGAATGTTTTCTGAGTAATCTTTAAAAATCTTTTGTCCACTTGTCGTACATGTTTTGAAGGCAAATACAACACAGTAGTAGATTTTTTTTTTTTAATTGTACAACCAATAATAAAAAGCATAGGTTTTAAAATGGATTTTGAGTGGTACCTTTCAGACTGGATGCCATTTTTCAGGACTCCAACATAATTCTTCTTCTTGTCCAGGGCAAGAACGTCAACAAAGCCCCCATCAGCTTTGATCACCCCTGCATGGATGGCTGCTCTGCAAATACTGGAGTTCTGTGAGAGAGGGGGCACCAAAGTGGGAGATGAGGAACACTATCAAAATATGGCAAACATTTCCTGTATTACATTTAACTTGTATTTGTAATACTTCTACTATCAAGTACAGTACAAAATGTACTGCAAATACACACACACACACACACACAGACAAGCAGTTGTTCCACAGTCTCAGCCAGAAGCCTGGCTCCAGCACAACAGACTATAAGCTCTTATCAACAGTCTGGAGCAGCATCATTCATTTTTCTAGTCTAAACACAGATCACACTGCCCATGCACTCCACCACCCAACCAACAACGTTATCCAGACTGCTTATCTTTGCTGTCTGACCAACATCCAACTTCCACAAAGTTGTAGTAGAACATCTGCGAGCCTGAAATTGCCGCACATTTCCTATGAGTCAAATTGCTGCTTGACAAAAATGGAGACTGTGAATACGTAAGTGCTGAGGCTCATGACGGACTTGCTGGAGATATCCGGGAAACTCAGATCTGTAGCCAGATGGACATCTACTGTGAGCAGTTTCACCCATGGTAAAACCCCGTTAAAGGTCAGCCTCGTGTGACCGTGCCATTTGGCAGCTCCAAACAGACCGCAGCTAGTCCAAGTAAATACACATGCAGCTGGAGTAGGGATGTTACAAGAATTGATATCAAAACTTTGACACAAAATTTGGATGAAATTGGGGAGCTGCCAGCACAAGACTGGTTGGTGTAACAGCTGCCCAGCCTGCACTAAAATTCACTGACAAGAGAAGTGGAAAAGCCACGTCTGGAAATACTTTGCCTTTGAGGCAGATGATAGTGACATCATTGTTAATCAATGAATCAATACGCCAAGGATGACAGACACACAACAGGAGGAAATGCAACTAGCAAAGCACATAATAGCCCGACATCCTGATTAATTCAAAGATTTTAAACATGTAGGTTTCTGTTCATGTTAAAGTGGCACAGGCAAGGTGTTCTTTTTAACAAGAAACCCAACTACTGCCATTAATTTTGTTTGATAGAATTCCGAGAACTGCGGAAATTCACTCATAGTGGTATCCGCTAACAAAAGTCCGGTGTTATAACATCCCTAGTCTGGAAGATACTTTAAATTGACTAATCCATTTTGAACGCAGCATAGGAGACACTGGAGAAATGATGCAAACACCAGTCATCTTGAAATCCTCCCTCTGTCTCCTCAAGCTCTGGGTCACAGGCACCCTGGTCTGAAGACAGGGAGGAGGGGAGCAGCTGTGAGCGGTCAGTCCAGTACAGGAGGACACACCGCAAACCATGGGTTTGTTTAGCCTGGTCTCATGGAACTTTGTTATATAGCGACGAAATGTAATGTATAGATTTTTTTGTGACAGTGCAAGTTTCAAATGAACATATTTCACTTGGCAGTATGTTTTGTGGCAGATGGATCAATGAGCATGATCAGATGAGATCAGAGTTTGATTCTCAAGTCCACTCTTCATTTCCTGTTACATAGAGTTAATGTTTTATAATGTTAACCATGACCTTTTCCTAACCTTAACCATTACGTTCCTTTTCCTAACCTTAACCATTATTTTTTCCTAAACTTAACCATTACCTCTTTCTAACTTTAACCAAGTAGGTTTGCGGGCTAAAGGAAAAATCATGCTTATGGAAACAAATTACGCAGGAAAGGGAAAATCCGTGTTCATTTAAATTTCACGACTATTCCATGAACCACCATGAGACAGGGCTGCGTCATTACTTCCATTCTCCATAAGCCATGTTCACATTGTAGTTCAAGGCTAGCTGTGGCTGGCTCCCATCTCAAAGCCCAAACGGTCTTTTAAGACTCCCACAGGGCACAGGCCACACTAATCCCCAACATATATCACGTCAGATCCAGACATCACTCACTGGAAAGCTGATACACTGAGGTGTTTCTGTCCGAGAAGTGGACTGTCTCTATCAAGATAACCTCTGACCACAGGAGTTGTGCTCAGTGATCAGCGCCACACAAAGGTTCATTCTCAACATATTTAGAGAGAGAGAGACAGCAAGGGCTTACATCTGTGTAGACACTGTTCCCAATCACAGGAGCCCAGTAAGAAGGCTGATTCTTGCAATTGGCTGGACAGGAGACTCTGCAGAAAAAAAATTGAACATAGGTATGAATTTGCAGTAATAATTAGGTCATATTAATGGTAATATTAATTATGTGTTTCATGGCTGTTTTCTTTTACTATCTGCTGACTTGCAAGAATTGTGGATCATGTGGTTTTACAGCAGTGAAAATGCTTTAGAAAGGAATCTACCACTAATATGACAATTTTACAAAGCAAAGCTACTTGGCTAATTATGACATGCTTTGGAGAATGACTGCATGGTGGATGGGAAATGGTACCTTGGACAGTTGCTGTTTGGTTTTTTGAAAGGGCAGATTTCAGCCACTGTGGTATAGCAGTCAATAGACATTTCTGCCACAAAGGAGAGAAACAATCAATTTTGAAGGAAGGCTATGAAGATGAATCCAAATACAGATGAAATGTCCGCGCACTGCTTCGTTTTGGGCAAACTGCTTCACTTACCTTCCACTTTGGCGACCACAAATGCATTGCTTGCTTTAAATTTACTGTAAAAGATATCACAATAATGAATAATCAGGACCCCGGTGGGTTTCAGGAAAAACAAACATTTACACAGACCATGAATGATGTCAAAACATGAATGATGTGAGATCTACCTGAAAGCTTCAACGCCATTTTTCGTGGATTTGACAAAGAATGGGAACTTGTCCATCCTTGTGATGTCGACCAAACCTCCGTTGTTATCAATCACACCAAAATGGATTGCAGCACGGCAAATACTTGATTGCTGAAAAAAATAATCAAACTTATAGAAGTGTATTTATTAAAAAAATGTATGGTGTATGATGTTTGATTCGCATTAGACACTCACCACATCGTAAAACAGAGTTCCCCACACCTTCCCTTTCTTATTCAGGCAGTTAGCAGGGCAGTTATATCTGCAGAGTTGGAGAAAGAGTTGGAGGCATGAGTGATGGTGGAACAATATATTGATAATGCAATATATCGTGATACCTCCTCTTGTGATACTTCATCAATCGACCTATGCCAAATAGTGATATTGGAGTCTTCAACTTAATTTGCACAGATGCATATTTGAGTACTATGAGGTGTGTTTTAGGTATCTTAACTGGAACCGTTCTGTCACGTTCATGTTGCTGTATGTGCACATTAAAACTTTATTTATCCTTTTCCAGGGTGTTTTTTTCTTCTTCAGTTACAAATATTGTGATGTATCAAAGCAGATCATCTTATAACATACTGCATATTGCAGAACAATTGTTGTCATGGGTAAAATATCCTGACTGCATCACCAGTCGCCCAGTGATCCCCACCACTACAAGTTAATGAGCTGACACTGGACAGGAAGTGTGTGTGGACACTGGACTTAATGGACAAAAACATGATGTACAAACCGAATAAAGAATCTGTTAAAATACACTTACCTATTGCAGGTCGCTCCTCTGCACTTATCTCGCACTCTTGTCTCACACTTAACGTTCTGAGCTGTAAGACAATCAGAGCAGGAGTGTCAAACATCAAGAAAGAACAGAGACTGGTAAAAAAATAAAGAAGTTTGGGGTTATTTTTTGATCATTCCTGTGGCTACAGTACCAAGGAAGGTGTTGCTGGGCGTCTTGGGGGAAGAGGTTCTGGGAGTGGCGGGCTTCGGAGTGGAGGGCTTGGACGCCGGCTTCTTCGGGGCGGAGGGCTTGGGTTTCGGGGCTGGCTTGGTCGTAGTGCGAGGTGGCAGAGGAACCTGAGGCTTCTCCACCTCGTTCATATCCTCTGTCTCTGACCGAGAGTCTACAGAGGGGGAAACAGGAGTGATACGTGAGATGTGATATGATCAGCTACACGCATTAAAATACCCTTTGTTATATCTCATAATGACATGTGCAGGCGTTTGCTCACCCTTGTAGCAGAGGTTATTCCTGCATCCTCCACCATAGCTTGGAGGGCACTGGGAGCAAGGGTGGCCATGCTGGTAGGGCGCCTCACCGATCCAGTTGCCCCTGCAGAGTTTCAGGGTGGAAATAAATCATCATTCAAGCATCACAGGGCTCATGGCTTTCCAATTACCCCAGACCCCACTCCATACGATCAACACTCGTAATAGCCATTATCCCCACAAACTAATAAAAACACTCCCAGTTGTCTCTCCGGCAATTAAAATCTGAGGGCTTGTCTGGGAAACAAGCGCCCGCTCTGCTCTTATTTTTCTTTCCCCTTCCTTCATTATTTTTCTATTCTGACTTCTTGTGGAATTTTAATGGCCCCAATATGTCATACAAACTTCTTAGATAAACACTTGAGCGGGAACACTGGACAGGCAAAAATCACATATCTCCACTACAGCTTTATTAGGTACACACACACACTGTGGCATATGTCAATACTGCGAGAATGTAAACAACAATCAAGAGAGCAGAAATGTGCGATGAACGGTGGAATGTGGGAGGGAATATCGATCTTACTTTGGGGAATAGTTGCACACGAGGTAAATGGCATTCTCCCATACGTCCCCCCACACATTCATCCTTGGACACACGTGCACGGCACAGCCCACGCGGTTAGTGGTCGCCCAGACCATCTGTAAAAGGGAAAATTTCAGAAATGTCCAGTGTTAGCATAAAAAATATTGCTGAATGGGGCGGTTCTGCATAGCTGTGAGAAAAGCTCGCAGACAGACACGAACAGGAAGCACCATAAACTATAGACCCTTTAACCCTCGTCCTCTTGCCTCACCTCTTCCAGCCCCTAAAGATCTATCAGTCTTTCCAGAGGAAACATCTCCTAAACTGGAATGGCAGTCAGATTAATGAGGCCACAGAGGCTTCTGGTGGTGTCTGGTCTTTCATTCCGCCCGAGTCCGAGATGTAAACCATGTGTGGACGCAGTTTGCTTTTTGTGGCACCATAATGATCACTGTCATCTTCCATTTACACGTGCAAGTCGCAAAAAAACCCGGCAGTTTTTAAGCTCTTAGATCACAGAAAGGCATGTCAAAGTAAGCTTGGCCGCGTCCTCATTCAAATAAAACGCCTTATTAAATGGAAAGTTGCTCCAGTGATGATACAAATGAATGATGTGCGATTAAATGCTGAATACAACACTGTGTTCCAAAACTCCCCCTCAATTTTCTCTCCCGACTCTCAAACATTCATTTTCTCCCCTCTCAGGAATGTTCAACCCTTTCCTGGGACAGTGAGAGGCCACTGGAAGCAATGAGTCAGCACGGGCAGTACTCTGGTGTGTGTCGAAGGGCTGGTAGTAAAGCTCAATGTAATCTCTCGCTCCAAGAGGTCTTGCCTATCCCTGTAAGGTAGTTAATGGAGTATGACTGCCTGCACCACAGATAGATTAGGATTTCCAGGAAATGAAAGACAGAAACAAGGTGATGATGCTTGGCTTTGGCACTGTCCCCGTCTTTGCAGCATCTTCAAAGGAATCCAGGTCAAACAGCGAGATGTCTGGTGTATCTGGAAATGACTACCAGATGCCAGTGATCAAGTTTCAGGGTGAAGGCAGAGGGAGGAGTTGAGTTGTTTTCATAAACTCATCCCAGCTCCAAGTAAAGTCTACGGGAGGAAGAGGCCAGTTCTTCCAATCTGTCCCTATTTCTTCTTGACGTGTTTCTCCATTTCCCCCGCCGTTCCTCTACTCCCCTCGCTGTTCCTCCCGTCCTTCTGTTTCCATTACTCTCCTCTCACTCTGTTTATCCTGCTCTGTCCATCTCTCGCTTGTCATCTTTGTTTTCACTTTGTCTCCTTCAGCGCTTGTCATTTTTTAACCTAACGCAGCCCAATCCAGCGTCTGCTCACTGCCTCATGATATCATCGGCTGCACTGCACATGTTGCTTTCAAATGGTACTGAGCGGTACCTGTGCGTGTGCTCTGTATTACAGGTGAAGAGAAAACACATGACCTGATACTGCACATATACTCCATTATAAATATGGCAGAAGCCGTTTGGTTCAAAGCGAGCTTGAAAAATACAAGTCAGGTTCAAATAAGATCCACATGGAGGGCCAGACTCACTCTTTCCTTTCACCGACAGACAGTGAGATAACTGGTTAGCTCATGAGTCGATCACAAGCGGCGCTTTGACCTGTTTTCTCATTGTAAAACTTCCACTCCGCCTTATTTTCCCCTGACCTCCTTCTCTAGTTTGGTCTCACCTGGGTATAATGGGTGCACATGGGCCCTGAGCAGCGGTCTGGACACCAGGGGTTGCACTCATGAGCATAGGGATAGGTGTAGTCTTTCACCTCATCATACCAAGCCTGGACATGGTAGGCAGGGGAGCGGTATCTGTGGGGTGCACACACACACACACACACACACACACACACACAGACAAACAGTAGACTCAGTCTCAGGCCATCCAGGTACTAGGGGCAAAAGGGAAATATATGAGGGAGCTGCCAGGTGCTTTGGCTGGACTTAAGACGCGCTGCACAAGCCTCCCTGCTCCTCCCCTTCCCTCAGGCCTCAAATGATAAGTCTGCTTTTGACCTGGCACACAAAACGGCAGCCTGTTCCCCTCCATAACAGGGGGAAATCAAATCAGGCTGAAAAAAAAAAAGACACACAGCAGACCTAAACATGGCTCCACAACCCGACAAATCAATTCTAGCCCTTATTATAAACATCTCTTTTTACGGTATTGCAAAGTGCTGAGCTTATAAATGGATGGTGGAGGGAAGAGTGAGGGGGAAAAAAAAAAAAAAAAACAGACTCCATGTCAGGGCCGCTGGCTCGAGAACAGAGAGGGAGAGAGGGAGGGAGTAATGAGGCTGTGAGAATGAGGGCAGATTCCTGGAAGGGCACCTGCTGAGGTAGCTGCACGCTGTCATGCACCGCGTCCTCCAGTCACACAGCGGTGTCCAGTATCCACTCCACCACACGTACACACACACACACACACACACACCACAAATGGAACTAGGGCTGGGAATATTTTTCAATTTTGAAGAATCGAAATACTGGGACAAAATCATTGATATTTTAAGAATAATTTCTACTGCACTGTCAAAGTCGTCAAAAGATAAACTGACAGTTTTTATTTTCGCCACGATGAGGCGCCAAAGCATCCGTCTTGAACTCAGATGAACTTTATTTTTTTTCTGGCACATACTAATTCTTAAATGGCTCTTTCAACGGCTCGTCCACTACAACATCCACAGTCTTACTCGTGACTTCATTAACCCAGCAGAGGTTTAATTTTTCACTCACCGAGTAAGAGAGCACTTGTTGCTGTGTAACGTTAGCAGAGTAAACAGATGAAGAAGAATACAGGGTGTTGAGGGGTACTTTCCTTTTGCAATCATGATAGAGGCAAGTGACTTTATGCGCTGTCTTGCTTTTCAAAATACGGTCGCAAATCGTGGCGTCTTTTGCACCGGTGCCCTGCTCCGACACCAGAGCGGCTGTGCAATGCTGAGGCTCTCTCAGCAGCCAATCACAGCAAAGTGCATCAACAGTTACTAGGAAAGACCAAGACAGGGACGTTTGGAAAACCCACTGGTGTTTACAATTGCAAAATAATTAATAAACAATATGTTTTACTTATTGATGAAAATTCTTTTTTGCTGCTGATTTCTTTGATCTGCCGTGTGCCCAGGGATCATGGCCACAGCATTTATCACCCACAATGCACTTCATACTGTATTCATGCTTTATGCATTATGTTTTATTTTCAATTCAATTCAATTCAAAAAACATTGCAAAATGGTGTCAGTGTATATTAGTAATGATTTCAGCACATTTTAACAACACCACGATAATTTTGGTCACAGTTATTGTTGTTTGAATTATCATATCATCCCATCTCACACATACACATACACACAAATACACATACAAACACACTTTTTCACATGCATACCAGTTCTGATAGGCTCGCACAGACTAGAACCGCCCACCGCATGCAGCTCACATGTGACTTGGTAATAACTGTGTGTCCTCACCTGCCCCAGTGGACTGCCAGGTTCTGTCCAATGGACATGAGCAGATCCTGAGGTCCATGGTCCCACTGACACTGCTCTGCCCACTGGGTGGCCGACAGCTCCAACTCCTCATCCCATATCTGGACACATACAAACAACACATTGTCAGGAAAACTAATGTGGACAATTTTATCACTGTGATGAAATACTGGTGTGAAGAAGGTTTGAAGTCTCTGCAAGTTTTTTTCATTTTCAGTGGAATAAATGGAAACAATGGCTGGATAAAAGTATTGAGGATCTAAAATACAACTGCTTGCTTTGGGAAAAGATTAGCAGACACATGAATTTTGTAGACATTATGCTAAACATGCAAAATCACTGGTATGACACCGCAGCATTCACCTGCCATTGTTTTGATATTATCCACAGCCATATGCAGTTTTATAATCCACAACTTGTTCAGAATCAGTAGCTACCTAACCACAGTCTGTTCAAGGCCTCTGCCCCTTGCGCTTCCTTCCCAAGCAGCTGAAACTGAGCTGGATACAAGTGCAACATTAACTTCAGACGGCGACATTTGAGTGGAGCAGCTGGCGCCTGGCCCTGGTCCACTACAAATCTCCAGCAATCACAGCTGAATTATCCACATTTCCTGAGTGGGTTTCTTTACAGTGGTGAAGAGGAAGGTGGAAAGAGGAGATGACACCTGACTCTCAACACGTGGGGATTAAAAAAAAAAAAAAAAAGGAGGGGGGCGCTATGGAGGGAGGATTCCATAAAGCATAGTACGTCAAAGAGCATCTCCTCAGTAAATTTCCAGCTCTTTGGTGGTCACAAACATGCACGCAGACACCGCTGCAACCTCTAACACACACACACACACACACACACACACAGTTCGCTCCCTATTTGAAAAAGCACAAGGCAGAGCAAAACTTCAGACAGTTTCCTCCCCAAGTCTGACAACTGCAGAGACGCAGGCCACCACTGCACCTCTTCTTTTTTTTCTTTTTTTTTTTTTTTTTACCAGGTGGTTTTCAATGCCCATCTGTGTCTCTACGATAATCCCTTCCCTACTTTACCCATTAACGTGCCACGTAGCCCTATAATTTTCCTTCTCCAGCCTTATTCTTTCTGTCCTCCTCTGACCCAACTCCCTCCTCGCTCCCTCCCCTGCTCTCTTCCCCAGTGTTGTGCCGTTTGCAGGTAGGACAGAGTCAGCGTTAATATCCTCCTTTTAAAAGAGCAGCACAGCAGGTTGGCAACAGCTCACCATCATGAGATCATGTTTCCAGCAGAGAGAAAGGGCTGTTTTATTAGAGCCACAACCCTCATTTAGGTAGAATACTAACCTCAATAACCTCATTTTAATGGCTCGGTGTTGCTGACACATTAAAATGAGCAATGAGCATTAAGTGAGGTGTGGCAGAAGACTAATGCTGATGCATCCTAATTATCACTGTCCACTCTGGATGATAGCCAGCTGCTAAGGTAACAGGGGTTGAGGGGCATGTCTCACCATGTACTCCATGTTGGAGGAGGTGGGGTAGACTTCTCCCCTCAGTTTATTGTGCAGCTGGATGATCTCCTCGCGGTCCGACCAACGGATGGCTCGACGGGTCCTGCTGCCGGCTATTGTGTTGCCGGCTGTTTCGTTGCTGTTCTGACCCGCCTCCCTCTCGTAGCGGCTGAGAAGCTGCCTGAGCTCCTCGGAGTCTGGCAGGAAGAGGGCAGCTGAGTCTCTGGCACCCAGCAGCAACAGGGACAGGGAGAGAGAGAGGACAGAGAGCCAGGACATGGCAGCGGCGACCATCCCAACACGTTGGCTGTCTGGATCTCTGGGTAGGAATTTTCTCCTCAGAATGTTGTTGACAGGAGTGTGAATGCTGCTCCTGAAACAACCTGCAGTGAGAAAACAGTCAGTGAGCCTAGGAGTTTTCCCAATCTGTGTGGGCCAACAAGGCAGAGCGCAGATTCGTGCACACATGGCCAAAAAAGCCACACAGTTAAAATATAGGAAGCATTTTCTCAACACACAGACAGACTCATACTCGATTTTAGTGCACAATCTGTGTGCACAGATATGAAAAACAATAGCAAAACTTTCCATCACTGGCTGTCACCTGCCTCTCTCATCTGTATTACTGGGAGTGAGAATCATAACAAGTGTATTCTCTGCAGGCACCACATAGAAGCCCACTGTAAAGTATTTTCTACAGATAAAGAGAATACAATAAATCTAACAGCATGCCATTATCATAACATACATAACAAGACTGTGCAACCTTTAATGAGCCATTATCTAATTTGAACTCAAATGAGATTAGCTTCACAGCCCTGCCAGTCAACATCACAGTGAAATCAATGGCAGCACCATGTTTTAGTCCATATCTAAACATTAAACTTGGTCTCAATGGATTTTGGAAGTCACTCTTTAGCCTCTGGTTGTCATCACTTTAGTAAAAGCCCTTTCTGCTTAGTAACAACAGAGCTGTTTCTGTGGGACCATGAGGATCCCAGAGAATAATTAATTAATGTCTGACATTATTAATGACTATAGCTTCTGGCTCGCAAAGAAAAAGACACTTCATTAATGCATTCTGTATGCCTTTAAATGCAGCAATGACTTTGCTTGGGACTTGTTGCACCTTAGTCAAGATATACTGTGAAATACTTTGTCTTTTTCTGGTCCTCACCTTCATCTTCAGCTGTATCTATATACACATCAACATATCTGATTATGTTCAAAGCAAATTCGGCAGCAAGGGTGGAGGGCTGTGAGGAGGATGTGTGTTCACGCCCTCGTGTCAGCTACTGTTCACCCTGCTGAAGTGTCTTTAAGCAAGACACTGCTGTCCTACTGCAGCCAAGGGAACTGGGAATAGACCAGCCTATAGAGGGTGGGGCAATTAAGCAAAATGGGAATCTCTCTACCGAGCAGAAATCAATAAAATATGACCTTACTCATAAAAATCATCATCATCAAAGTTAATAAGAGCAGAGACTGAAAGATAAGTCAGTGAGATCAGAAGAGAGAAAAACTCAAGTCAGAGAGACTGCTCGCTCTATCCTTGAATGCTTTCACCTCTTTCCCCCTGGCTGAAAAGGCGGCTTGAGGTCTGGCTCCGGCTCTGTGTCAACACGCCGTGCCAGCTCTGGGCACCGCGAGCCAGCCGGCAGCTGAGGCACCACACCCTGCTCCCTCTGCCCCTTTTCACACTGAACCTCTACCAGCTTTTCAGCCTGGGCCCTTCTCATTGCTCTCACGAATTTTATACCCGAGTGACAGACGGAGCACAAGGCGCGGAGACGCACATGCATATGCACATGCACATATCGGCCTGCCTGTGAGAACAGAATCCCTGTAGCCACTGGTGGACTCTGATCTGATTGGGCGGCTAAAGGGGGACTGACCTGCAGTAGTCCCACAGCAGGAGGTGGTATGTAAACACAACTCCTGTCACAAAATATGTTCTCTGGTTTTAGCATTTATACACACACACTTCATCATCAAGGTTTGCAAACTATTTCAAGCTTATGAGCTCTTTAAAGCACTGTCATTAACCCAGGGATCCCAATCTGAAAAGATTTTGCCCCAAACACCCTCAAATGTGTATTTTTTTTTTTTTTTTTTTTAAATATACCCACATAAATATGCACATACAGTATAATTACAATTCAGCATGTAAAAATAACAGAAATACTTACCTGCTTGGCTGATAGCTTATTAGTCTATGTGTATATTTTCCATTATGGTAACCCAGACTTTTCCTCAATAATAACTCTTTTACATTGCCAGCTAATGTCTGTAACCCGTATAAAGTTTTTGAAATATTCATATCATAATTGAGCACATGCTTGTAAATAAAAGAAGGCAGGTTTAGCCTCATTATTGTCTTTCCCAAAAGGTGTGATGTGCATGATAGATAGATAGATAGATAGATACATGCATAGATAAAAACACCTTATATTCCCATTTCTACACAATAAAATACAACCGTATGGGTACAAGTGGAAAATTGTTATTATGTCTTATCTTTCTTACCTGTGACTGTGCCCTGCAAGTGTCCAGCTGCTGGGGTATTTCGGGGAGCAAGCGTTCCTCTGCGGAGGTATATTCCCTTGTGAGCGGCTCTGGCTGCTGCTGAGCTGGTTTTGCTGCTTGGCGGTGGTTCCTGAGGCGCATAGGAACTTTGTAACTTGTGAGCGCCTTAAGAGTGCCTTATATAGAGAAGGAGACCCCCTTTAGAAGCGAAAAAAAAAATTACTCATTCTCCTCACTCCTCCACTGCGCTCGCCAGCCTCCCTCAAGTAGGCTATGTTCTTGGCAGCCAGCAGGCAGCGCGCTGACGAGCACCGCGCGCCTGTCGGGAGGAAAACACAAATAATGTAAATCAGCGGGCTGTGTCACACGAGTCAGCGGCGTGCACTTACTTCTGCTCTGAATCATTTTTTTTTTGGGTAACATTTATTACTCAAGCGTTTATGAGAAAAGCCACATAGACACACACAGATAATAATAACCGGCTGATGAGGGGAAACCACCCAACAACGGGAGAACCAGGGTTCAAGGCACCCGCTCCGCTCCGGTGTCCTGGAGCAAACCCCCTGCAGCCTCCAGGGGCGATGCTGGGTGGTGGACCCCCAGACCCCGACCCCCATCCCCAACCCGCTCTGAAGGGGGGGCCTGAGATTTTCTCCATAGGGATCAATAAGCACCAAACATTAAAGCATAGTACATATACCACCGCTTTAGTGGTATTGCTGCGGGGGGAGTTCTCCTGATTCCATTGGCTGTGATAAAACATCTGGAATGATGGGAATAAGTTGCACAATAATTCAATAAAACATGACTAGGCTATAAATTGTTGAAAATGGATTGTATGTTTTATTCAAACTATCTACTGTTGATTTAGTGGCTTTTTTTTTGCATTTGCAGTACCTGGGGCCAGCGGTGGAGTGCTACAAATTGCTTCTCCGGTAGAGGTATTGCTCCTTTGCTGATTTTTTTACTTCTGTAAAAGCCTACTCCAAATAGAAGTATAAAGAAGCTCATTTAAAATGTGCTCAGAGTAAAAGTTATTGAAATACTTTAGAAACAGTGACATTATTAGAAGGTAGATCTAAAAGGGCAAACACACAAACATTGAATATTTATTTAACTTGACAGTTGGAAATGACAATAAAGCGCACCAACACAGTAAAGCCAAATCATCTCTGCTGACTGACTGTTTACTGTAAAAGGTTCCAGTTTATGTTGGGTCAGCTTCTGATGCTTACAGAGAGCTGGCAAAATCTGTGGATGTGATTTAAAATCTACAAGCACTTCAGCAAAAATGTACTGAAGTAAAAGTGAAATTACTTACTTAAAAATGTACTCAAAAAGCACAAGTACAACAAATGAGCTACTGTATTACAGTAACATGAGTAAATGTAATGACGTTACTTCCATCCCTGCCTGGGATCTCTGACGTGCTTACACAGGTTATCACACGGTGCGCAAAGCAATACAAGGTGCTATTTGTTTTCATAGGGATTTCATTTGTTTCCCATCAGATAGGGAATGCATTAAAAGGGATGTTTTGATCAGACTGACTCTTCCCACTGTTATTACACCACTGTACACCAGAGCGTCAAACCATGTGTCACAGAAACTGGAGTCTGCAGATGTTCATTCCAAACAAACAACAGGCGATTTCATTGATTATTCAATGAACTCACCTGCATGAAAACCTGCATACTCTAGGCCCTCCATGGCACATGACAAACACTGGATCTTAGATGTGGGTTGAATGGGAAATCTTTTATCGAATGAGGGTCTGCAGTCTAAACTGGATGTTTTGGAGTCCTGACATGAAAGAGTTTGAGAACCCCTGTAAAAAATAAATAAATAAATAAACTGCACTTCAGTTATCTGCAGACACACTGCTGTACATATCTTAAATGGGAATTCCTAAATGCGTTATTGATGGCGAGACTGCCATCAGAGGGTGAATCAGAGGTGGAATTCTGCAGGTGCACACAGGTCCACAGACCACATCAGACTGGCTGTGCTGACATTCCAGTGCTGTGATGCTGTCAAACACACTGCCAGCACTAACGCTGTATTATAATACTGCTGTCTGATGAAATCTTCATAACTTCAGCTGAACCTCATCTGGACGATTACATCTCCATGCATGGCTGGACATTTTGGAGAAATACAAAGTTACAGTGACTATAAATTAATGTAGCTCAGCCAAGTGGCATACCTTAAATACAGTATTTAATTATAGATATCTTACAAACACTAACAAAAAGCATGCGTTAGTGTGTCAGATCTTGTGGACTGAGTCTTTTATCAGGACAAGACAATGTAAACACATAAGCATAGAGGAGCCAATAAGTTTGCTTGTGCCAGCTAGATATTGAGAACAGACCTTGATTTGTATCTGCACCCCATGACAGCCTCATCAATGCTGTGAAAAAACAATAGAAATGAAATGGATCCATACAGCCTATTCAGTGTCTATGGTAAAAACACTTTGACAAGAAGTTATGACAGTGGTTACAAGCGAGCTGGTGAGGGGAAATCAGGGTGCATCATCTTATCATGGTCATGTCTCATTACTTTGGAGTAGGAAAACGGTGCTGTGACTCAAATACTTACATTTCTATCCATCACAAGCTCTATCTCTCGATATCTCTCTGCAACATCTCACACATAAAAGAATGCATCTTCTCCAAAGGAATCTCCACTGAACCCTCACACGTATAAACTTTTTTTTCCACGTGGCCTGCGCCACTTTAGGATCTGCAGTCAGTCAAAATACATGTTTAACAGGAAGTCTGCCCAATGTTACACCCATCTGCTTTCTTTCTTGAATTTCCTTCAGATGTTAGCAAGTGCAACCACGGCCTACTGACAGATGTTCATGAGAAAATAACGGCGTCTGTGAGGAAAGACTGACCCTATCTTCGAGACAAGAAAATGAGTATGTCTTTGATCCCTGTGATCTTTGTGCCTTAGTGCAAAGCTAGGATGCTTGGCCTCTCATTTCTGGCTTAGGATAACCTCACGTGGTCAGGCTATACACTGCTGTGTAAGAAGCCTTAAAATAATATGTTCATGTCTTGGTCTCCTGCAGCTACACAGGGCAGACAAAATAATGGGAGCACCTTACAATATGAAGATCAAGTGCTTAGCTTCCAACATAACTTTGTCTGGATGTAGGAAAAGCATGAGCAAGAGGGGGACAGATGACTCATTAGAGTTTTGTCATTTCACACGCCATCAATAAATACCAGTTTCATGATTTTGTACTTTTTTCTGTTATGAAATGCAGAGGTGTTGATTCAGTTCTGTGGCTTTTTGTGTTTGGCAACCATCCTGTTAATATTTCATTGTCAGCAAGTTTGCGACTTTCAAAATTGCTCAGGTTGTCTCAATGAATTTGGAGTTCCTGTGACTGATGCACTTTGCAAGTCGGGTGCCAACTTTTGGAATCCATATTGCTTTGAAAACTCCAAAATGCTGATTGATATTTTCGAAGCTGAAACATCCTCCCTCCTGGCATTCAGGCTAATATAACTCACCCGTGTAGCCTTTGTAACAAATTTAAGTCCTTCCATTTCCACCCATTTAAGTAAATGTGTTTTTTTCTTACTCCTAGGGTACTGTTGCCTTGGTGCCCAGTCACAACAGCGTGTATGCCCATAAAAATGAGAAACATGAGTAAATCTGTATCTTGCCTTGTACTTGTTGACTGTGACTTTAGACTAAAGATGCCAGGATGGTGTGGATAAGTGGGTTTTTCAGGGCTGTAATTTTTGCTGTTGACCGAATGCTTTGACAAACCACCGTTAAACCAACAACCCTCATTTCTTGGACCTAAACAGTCCCTCAGACACCATGACAAATGTTAACAAGTCAAGTGAATATTTTCCACTGCGTTCACTGTGAACATGCTGGATGGTTGTACTTAATATGTCCAGAAGAGGGTGTTGTTCCCTGAAGAAGAAAAAAAAAAACATGCATCACTCATCTACACCAACCTTGAAACATAATTCAGACCAGAACTTCTGGAAACTGGAGTCTCACGTATCTGCAATTAACGTGTGTTGACATTCAAGACAAGAGAAGATGCATTACACAACTTGAACATCCTTTTTCACTTATTTTTTTTTTCTTATTATGCAACCAAGAGCCTGATTTTCTTCTCCTAAAGTTCAAACCAGAGGGCACAAGCATGACACACTTAAGTTTTAGTTGCCCTTCCTACGCCACACATTTCCCCGTGTGTGTCAGCGTGTGCAGGGGAGTGTGTCATCGAGGGCTGCTCCCCATACAACGCTGAGCGGTGGTTTATTTGGATAGGGGCTATAGTGGTCCTTGAATCTCTGGCTGCTATAATGTTTACTTCCCTTAGTAACTGGAGTGCTGCTGAGCTGCTAAGCAAAAAACACAAAAATTAGGCAGCACTTTGAGAGAAAATGAGAGGCAGAAGAGGAGATGGAGGGAAAAAAATTGTGTAGCAGGCTGATTATAAAGAAAATCAGCACGTGGGTTGTTATGACGCAGAAGGTGTACTCTTACCCTTCTAGGAATATCAAGAGTTCATGGAAAGCTAGCTTTGCCAGTTATTAGACACACAATCTTTAGCGGTGAGAAGGTGCAGTGTGGAGAGACCAACAGTTTGAAGGCTCTGGTACCAGCTTGAATGGTGGAGTGGCACAAGTTGAGTGCATGCCTGGCATTCCAGCGTCAAGGCCAGTTGTTTGGCTAAGATATTCTTGTGCCAACAATCTCGCCAGTCAACATATATTGCTGGAAAGTATTCACTACGTATCAGTGACATGTTTTTAAAAGGAGACCAAATGCCTTCCTTTGTGTTTCAGTGACTTAGCACCCTGAATAACAACCCGACTGGATATTAAAGGGTGAACATGGACGCCTCCGTGTCTAACGTGCAAGTCATAAAAATAAGGTGGATTGCCTAAGAAGTGACATGCCTGGAGGAGCCTGCAAGTGTGACAGTGCACCATTGTTCTCCTGTCTGCTGCATGTGTCAGGCATGTGTGATGACTTTGCTACCCCGGGGCTGCACTCAAACTCAATCTTGGGATGGTCATCTCCTTTCTGAGAAGTTCCTTTGATCGCTGGAGCTTTAATCAGATAAACGGAACAATAATGGGCTTGTACAAAGGCACAATAGCGTGTATCCTCAGCTCCATTATGTGAGAATTTGGTGAAAATAACAATAATATGGTCATTAGAAAGTCTTGATTTGGAAAAATTTGTACTGAGTAACTGCAAGGGCCTCTATAAGCCTTGAAAAGGCAAAATAGGCGAGCAGGCAACCGTTACAGTCATTCTTGGTTGGTTGAAAGAGGCACCTCTGAGTATAGGTGGTCTATGAGTGGGTGCCCAGGGTGTAATTTTCCCTCAATGCTTGGAGCCTATAAAAAGGCGAGCTTTTAGTTGTGACATTAGCAAGAAAAATACACTTGATATGTTGAAGTTTGACAGCAAAACCATACAGCATCTCAGCGCGTGGCCAAAGAATAGTTTGGTAAGGAATGTAAAAGAGGAGAAAGACCTTACTTGGCAGATTTTTCAATGATGGGCCTGCTTCCCATAAACCAAACAGAGGCAAGCTCACCCACTGAACCCAAAAGGCCGGCTCTCAGGGCACCAAGGCAGCCAGCTAGACCACAAGGGGAGATACAAGATACTGCAAACACTACACAAACTAGACAGACAAAAGGAGCAATGTGGGTTAGACTGCAGATCAGTTTTTTGTTTTGGTTTATTGTGCACATCGTTCTGTAGGCCAGTCCAAGGTGTAGAGACTGCAGATGTTTTGAGTAGTATAAGAAAGCCAAGTAGTCCTCGGACTACGCTTCATTAGCAAACTGCTTTTTGCACAATCCTTTATTTGAACAATAAACAAAATAGAACGCTGGAGGCTTAAAATTAAAAGACAGTATAGATTGTTTTAAGGTCAATATCCCAACAAGTCCCAGCAGACAATAGTGTTAGGAGCACATACTGAAAAGAAAGTTATTATTGAAGCATTTCACTGGCACATTTCCTGACCAGTCATAAGAAAAGACTGAGATAAAAATGTGTACAACAGAAAGCCAGACTGCTTAACGTGTCCGTTTCAAAAGTCCCAACTTCCAAACATTCGGCAAAAGGAAAAAAAAAAAAATATGCAAACCAACAATGTCACAATGAGTGTAGAAATGACTACAAAGCCAGTAGCACAATTGAACTAACATTTAAGTCGTAAGGAGTATCAATCATCTAAACAGATTCCTGTATCGGATGAGCCATTTAGTTGTGTGATGAGGCATGGCAACAAAACCTTGGAAGGAGAGGGCAAAATAAATGTTTGAATATTAATTGCAGGAGAGGCAGCAAGGCCAGTATGTTGTCCTTTGGTTTACCTGGGAAAGGTCTATAACTTTACAAACCCACAAGAAATAAACTATGTTGACAAAACTAAATCTGTACCAAGTTTATATATATCTTTAAAAAAAAAAAAATCATGTCATATGGGAGATAAAAAATAACTCCTTTCAAATTAGAAATTTAAGAAACCACTAGTACTGAATTAAATTACTTAACTAATTTTAGGTTTTAACAGATGGGAGTGAACTATATCTGTCATTGAATGTCATCAAGTGAAGGAAATGGTTACATTATTTCACCATCATCTTAAATGAATGTGCTTCTATTGAAATATGGGAAAAAAATACATCACAATCTACCATCTTCAAGTGGGACCTGTTCCCAGCTACTGTGTACCTCGTTTTAATTGGCCAAGTATGTGTAAGAGGGGGAACATGTTCAGAAAGAACAACAGTTTGAGACAGCGGAGAATGATTTTCTTTGGAAAACGGTCCATAAACAGACCAAGCATACAAGCTTAAATCTGGATAACCTACTCTTGAACTGATTACTTTCTGTGTTAATACTGATGGATTCAGACACTGGTTGGAATGAAATGGCTCTTAAGCAAGAATCAAACAATTATGAAACGAGAAAATGTCAAAAAAAAGGAAATAAATATCAAGCAAAGAACTTGTTCAATTTTATTCATTGTTGTGCTTTAGCCTGGGTAATTTCTTTCAAACACCAATTCAAATGCAAGTATATTTCTGAAGGAAGAGAGCATGGGGACATCCAACAAATAATCAATGACCAAAAAACAAAAACAAAACAAAACAAAAAACCCAGAAAAACATCTTTTAGTAACTCAAACAAAAATCATCACAATCAATGAATGATGCAAAATCAAAGTCTTGAACAAAAGCAAACAACTTTCTTTTGTGCGCATTTTGGGGGCCTTATTTAGAGCTTAGCACAGGTGTAGTCCCACTTCCCCTCAACAGGCAGTTCACCTCGTCTGGGAGGAACTGCTGTGCCACAAAAGAGTAAATACAGAGGTCAGGTACATTCCCCTAACACTTTACAGACATTAGACTTACAGTTGCCGCCCGATCAGGGTTAGACTCGTACACTGAGTGGAGAAACATCACATATTGAACCTAAGGCAGCCCCCGCTTTCTGCTGAGTTGGGGGTAAAGGGGTGATGTGGCTCAAAACTACATTGATAAGCCACCTATACACAGGTGGAACCTTTAGACCAGTACAGAAAAAAGGACAAATGAAAAAATGGGGAGAGAAGGAAACGTACAAAGTAACTAAGGGCAGGGTTTTGCAATGGAATCCATCTTAACTGGTTGCCATCTCTCCAGTGCAAGAACTCAAAGTTTGAAAACTAGCACAGCCTTCTGGGACCCAAACAACTTGTCAAGTCACCTAGATTTATTTCTTTATTTTTATTTTTATTTTTTTTTAACATTTTAGTCTAAATATTTGCAAAAATATGCATTTGCTTTTAATCATCAATCAGTTATACTTTGTGCACAGAAGCTTTTTTTTTGTTGTTATCACTTAAATTCTAAAGCGCATTAATATTTTTAGATAGTCGTTCTAATTCTAAACCCAGATACCGTACGAGGTTCTCTCAAACAAGGAAGCTGCTATGACCCAATACAATGTAGCACCTCCCGTCTTTCTTCCGCTTTTCGATGGCTCAAGTATCACCTAGATTTAAAAGCATCACAAAAGTGAGGAGATGGAGGAGGAGGTGGCGGCGGAGAGGAGAATTTTGCCTTGGGAGTAGAGACTCATGATAATGCTGTGTAGTTTGCTGGTGCTGGGCCTTTTCAATGCACTAGGGCAAATTCAAACAGGCTTTTTCACGGCTGCAAATTCATTCGGCCAACAGTTCTCTTTACTGAAAGGCAAAACACTGATATTTCTATGCCGTTTCCTTAAAAAAAGGTAATCAAAACGAGAGAAATTACCCCAGCAGTCCAACAGTCCATCTGCAGCCTGAAGTGGTAGATAGTTCTTCCTGTGTGTAAATCCACTGTTCCCTATCTGAGCCAAGCTGTGGGCTCAGTCAGAGGTGAGTCTCAGGTCCCGACCTGTAACCCCACCCCCACCCGTCAATTCAACAGTCCTTCCTTGCAGCATTAAAAACAAAACAAAAAAAGAAAAAAGAAAAAAAAAAAAAAAACAAAGGAAAAAAAAAACAGCAGTGGTGCACAGAGAGGAGAAAGCAGTCACAGGGAATTCTTTGTGAACACAGCTTGTTTCTCTTCTTCCAAAAAGATACAGGGAAAAAGGTGTTGGAAAAGCTGGTTCTCTGGAAAGCGGGGACAAAGGGCAGGGAGAGGAAATCTTGCAAGAGAAGAAGTTGGGCAGTGTTCCTGTTCATTAGTTTGGTGTGTGTGTGTGTGTGTGTGTGTGTGTGTGTGTGTGTTTCTGTGTCTGTGTCATGTGTAAAATGCATGTCTGTGCCTGTACTGTCAATGAGTGCTTTTTGAGCATGTATGTTTTTGTGTCTGTGTATAAATGTGAACATATTCATGTATGCTTGTGTATACATCGGTTTGTGTGAGGGGGGTCTACAGCAGGTCGACGCGGCGGTAGTAGAGCAGGTAGGCAGTGCGCTCCGCAGTCTGCTTGACCACGTGGTACTGGTTGATGACCCTCACTGTCTGGTCGTCGATGCGCAGCCAGCCGTTCAGACCGATGTGGAAGACATCCGTGGTGTAATGACCGCCTGTCGCACTGTTCCCGTGGTGATAGACAACTGGGCAGGGTTGAGTGACAAAATGAGAGTTACACAAATGCGGGGGAGAAATACCCAGTATTTTTCATCCTAACTCACATCCTAACTCACTTATGACTAACTTGGCACAGCCATACTCGACTGCATTTCCATTCACTAAACTGTCTGGGCACTGTTTGATTCAAGCAGTTTGGAAAAGAGTTGTCAGAAACAAGTGTTTACAGAAATACACAGCAGACAATGGGATCAATCACCATCTATCATTAGCTAAGTCATATAATCAAATAGTGGACAATTAGTTGATTATTTGATCAAAGACAATTAACAACTTCCACAAACCCAAGTCGCCTTTATGCAGATGCGTAGGAATAAAACCAAACTAAATGTATAGAGGCGGGACTTTGGCCATGCAGATCAGCTGTCTGACATCCAGTGTGATCTGTGTTAAATGACTTGCTGTCGTGTGAGTTCATGATTTTTTGATTAGGGGTGCTATGTTTTATATTTTACTGTGTCAGTCTTATTTCATGTTTGCCTGACAAAAGTCGCGGACCAAAAAGTTGCAATTCTTTTGTGAGTAAAATCGAGAAGTTTTGCAAGTTACAGCAGTGTGCAGCAATTTGAAGGAATCCCCTTAAGGCTTGATTTTCCCTAAAGGATGCTGTAGTGATTCTTAAACAGAAAATCTTTTTGCTTGCCCCACTCCAAAGATGCATCAGCATAAGTTCAACAAGAGAGTAGCACTTCTGCAGCTGGCAGGAATTCAGCATCCCGTTGGTGGTAATCTTGCCAAGACACTTGGCATGATTACCATCAGAAACATGTGGTCGTGAGATCAGAGTGTCAATTATTACACTCCGCAGTGTGTGACAGTGCTCCGTGATGCTGTTTGCAGGAGCTGCCACTCATCTGCTTGAATACTTCGGCTTTGTCGCTTCAACACAGAAGTCGTAAGAAATCAGTTATAACTGAATCACTCAATGTGCACGACTTAGTCGGGATGAGGCACACAATGATACCAATTAGTAACTTTAGTTAATCAATAATATCCAATCAAGAATATCCGTATTTGGCATAGGTTGCTTTTATTCTTTAAATGCTACCCTTAAGTCCCTGGTGATGCTCATCTGTAATTTTAAGGACAAGAGGAAAATAGAGACTGATTGGTTGCAACTGGCTTTTTCACCACATGGGACGAGACGTGGCTTGGAAAATTTTGTGAGGTACACCAAAGAGGGTTTCTCATATTTATTATGTTGCAGTCATTCTTGTATTTCCTGATGTCTACACTTGGCAGCGTCATTATTTCGGAGGGTGAAATATTTGCATATGAAATATTTAGAGCTTGCTGTATTAGTATCTGTCACAATGACAACATGCTGGAAACAAGAACCACTACTTAATGTTATGACTTAAGTAGAAAATACTATCACACCTGCAAAGAGCCGATAAGTTCTTTGGCCTTTCACAACTTTGCTCCGCACTCCAGAGGACAGGAGATCTGAAAGGAAATCACAATTCAGCAAATCCATTGATGAAACCAGCAAGTATTACTGAAAATTACAACTACATGTAGAAGCTGGTGAGGCATTTTCTGCTCTTTATCTTTGTCATTGGCTACACTGAATTAAAAAAATCATCATGCACCATCTGGCAGCACCATGTCCTGCCAGCTGTGGGAAGGACAATGGGATGGGACATGATGGCAAGATGGAGAGTGAGCATGTGACCTGCCATCATCTGTACTCTGATAACAATGAAATGTGTGTGTGTGTCATGAGTAAGCGTGGTGGGGTCCATACCTTTGCTGATTTCCAGGTCAACAGGGTAATCAATGTTCTTGACCAGTTTCTGGCAGCCTCCAGTCTTTTCAAAAACAAACCTCTTGAGATGGAGCACCAGCACAGGAGGCAGCTCTTCCAGAGTCACCCTCCGACTGATCTCGATCTACAGGGTACAAAAACAGGACAAAGAGAAAGAAAAACATGGAGAGAACTTATAACAGAAAACAGATAGTGATAGATATAATTTAGAAAAAGCTCCAAAACATTTTCAAAGGCCACAAAGACCCAATGAGGCGCCAAAATTCAAAACTAAGCAGAACAAGAGAGAACAGAACAAGAACAGCACAAGACCAGAACACAAGAACAGAAGAGCTTGTTGAGTTCTTTGATTCAATGATTCATGTATCACTTTATGGGCTTTTATAAAGTGCCAGAGACAGAGTCAGCCTGTGGCCCGAACTTTACTGCCTCACAAACAAAAGTAACAGTACACCAGAAAGATTGGTCCATGTGCAAAACAATGCACTGCAACAACGCTCACTGTACAGTTGCAGTAGATTTTTCTTCGACCACAGCAGGAGCTTAGTGAAAATTAACACTGAGCTTTTCAAAAAATAAATAAATAAATAAAACGTAGTCTTCAGAAAAGGTAAAAGTAAATGTTGTTCTGGTTCCCAGAGACCCAACAAAGCAACCAACACAGCAATCCTTCACTCATTCAGAAAATTTTCAGTTTTACAATTTTACAATGACGATGCATGCCCCTTGCCCTGTCTAGCCAATCTTAGTTGTTGTACGGTTACAAAATCATATAAATACCCATGCTACGAACTGAGAAGGTTCTGTGAAACAAAAGGACAAATGCACGCCACAATTTGATAAATACTATGATGTTCACAAAAGTTTGCAACTTGTGGCTACATGTCAACATTTGTGGATGTCTAAAAAACTTGCAAATGAATGCAAACCTGTAAAATAAGGATTTGCAAATGTTGTGCAATTTGTAGCCGAACCACTCCCACAAGGCTTTTTAATGTATGAAATGCAAATCTAATTATACGAAACCTGAATTATATTTGGATTTGTTAAAATCTCTTACACATTAAATGTTGATACATAACTACAAATTCCAAATAATTGTGCAACTTATTTTATGGATTTGTATTTATTTGTACAAAAGCTTTACAGACGTTCACAAGTACTGATGTGCAACTATAAGCTGCTAAACATTTGTGAAAATCACAGTACATGTACACAAAACATTTGGTATCCATTTGAGCCAATAACCTGATACTTAGCACTTCAATCAAATATCAAGTCTTAATTTTTGCGGCCACTGTGCATTTTGGTAGTTTCCCAAATACAATTAGGCAAATAAAATGCTACAATATTTAATATAACAAATCTTAAAAAATGAAAAAAAGTAATAGACTCTAAAACTCAATACTGTCAACATTTTGGGAATTTCGAGACTCCAAAAATAATAACTACACAAACTAGACCAGATGGACTCTACGGGTGTGCAAGCAATACACGAGCTATGTAGTATGTGCCTTCATGCCAGTGTTTCAGAGTATGACAGAGATTTTATTTGAAAAAGATCTTGTCTTAAAATTCTCTTCATACCTCCTGCTTCGTTTTAGAAGTGTAGCCCTGGACCGACTCCCGTGCCACCAAGGTTTCCAGAGCCTCCTGGACAGTGCGGATCTTCTCAGACTGGATGTCCAGCTGCAGGGTAAAGAAGGGCTGTAAGGTGGCCGACTCCTTTGAGTTTTGTTGGTACACAACCGATCTGAAAGGAAGCAAAACACACAAAACACAAAGTTAGATATCTTGAAGTAACACTGGTTAGACATAATGGACTTTAAGCACCATCTAATATAGACTGTGCCTTTAATTTTATAGAAAGCCAAACTTAGGGATTTTTTTCCCTTCATTTTGAATGTTAAAGGTAAATAAAATTCTATATACACTGAGTGTACGGCTGGGCAACAAACACAAAATTTAATATCACAATACCGAAAGTCTCTATCAGTATTGTGCCAGTATTGTGGGGATGACTACTGGTGCTCTTGTGACATATTTTTGATAATCAATTATCAGTAATGATTGTTCATTGATCACAATATTTGGACATCTAAAGTTCTGTCTAGTCTCATATCATGATATTGATATACTGTGAGCCTAACTGAGCGTAAAAAACATATGCATTCCTTTTTCACAATCCTTTCCCCAGATGAGTTTAGGAGCTTTTGCCAAAGTAGCTTTTGTGACCTCTAGAGCGTTCACAAGAACTGTATCTGTGGGAATACAGTTTTCAGCACAAAAATGCACCCTATTCAGGCAATACTGCTGCCATTGCAAAGAAAATCGCTAAATGTTGTGGCCTTACCACAACCCATGTCCACACCAAATATTGAAAGAATTAGAACTGGTCAATAACTGTAGCCTCAAGAGTGCTCAGAAGACAATCTCTGTGGAAGCGTGACCATCCCAAGTCCACGGTATCCGCTGGATATGTCCAGGAAATACAATTAATACCTTTCACTTGGATTCAGGTAAGTTATATAGTTTAGTTGTCTTGCTGTCTGAATTGTGCCCCTTAAATGTCTGTCAGTTATGCCCACATTTTCAAATTAATTTAGGCAATTCAGGATTCCAGAACTGCCGTCCAAGATAAGAACTCAGGCGTTAGTCAGAGGACTGTCGGTACTTCTGTGGCAGGTAAGACAAAACCCGATGACTAATGTAAATAACCAATTACTCAAATTCATTCAGCATTGCTAACCTTGACTCCTCATTAACCATGCTAACTCCCAAACTCAGTTCTTCATATGAAGACATTTTCGTGTGAAGAACTGACAGTAGTATAAAATCAAGCTTGACTGGGTCTGACAGCTGAAACATTAAGTGGAACGTCAATATCAAAATCCCCATGTGTGAATACCATGTACCATGTGTTAAGTTACTCCTGATGATATTCCCCTTAAATTATTTTCAGTGTGTTGATATAATCAATTTTTTAGTCCTTCAAGATATGATCAAAGGTTGACACTGGAATCACAAGCTGACGAGGCCTTTATTAATCATTCCGAGCAAGTCCTGATTGCAACATTTGATCCAGAAGGTTTCAAAGGGAAAAAATACCCGATGTCCTGGCTGCTCCTGAGCAGAATGGTCACACTCAGTGACTTTAAATTAGGGAAAATGGTTTTTAAATTGTTGCACTGATTCCTCAAGTCAAACCAATTAATTTCACTAGTGGCTGAAAACATCTATGGATAGCCAAGCTAAGTTGGTGTATGCTGCTCCACACTCTGTAAATGTACACCCCTATATTCCTTTTCCTTATGGTTTCAACCATTTCTGAGAAAATAATCTGAAGCGGTAAGACTGGGAAATGCCAAACCAGAATCTCATAGAGCATGTTATTTAGGCAGGCTACACCCCCACAGGTTCTTAACTTTAAACTTATTTTGTGATTCTTTATTTGTGAATGTATGCCGCACGCCTTGCTGTCAAGGCTTCTGACCACAAGTGACCCACAAAAGCTGTTATTCTGAAGAGCTGTGGTGTTGGATAGAGTGACGCTACACGCTAAAGACTGTTTGTGATGGCACCATGAACAGAAATTGAAAGCATGGAACCACAAACTGTGTAGCCAGATGGAGCGATTGGTCTCACCCCTCTTGCACAGTACTGGGCAATGAAGCCAAAGGCAATGACAGTATTGAAAGGAACTGAAATAAATACTTTGTGGCAAACAACTGCTTTGAAATTAGAACAAACAGGTCAGGTGTCTACAAGTCATCTGCATTTCTTCATATACAGCTACTATATTCTGTCATCTTACCTGATGTGCCCACCAAATATATCAGTGATAGGTGTGCGGACAAAGTCAGCTTGGCGAGTAATGGAGGTCTTGTTTCGGGGACCAACTTGCTCCCACTCATCCTCACTACCTTCTTCCTCTTTATCAGCAGCATCTTCCTCTACACCAGGCTGGGCCTCTGGGCCATTGGGTGTGGGAGCTTCTGTTTGATAAAAGTGGGAGAAAACCACTTTAGAAATCAAGAGACTAAAAGTACTACAAATTGGCCCAGAAAGATGGGGAAAAAACACTTTGAAAGTTATATGTGCCCTTAGCTTTCAGTGGTAATTTAACCATTAGTAAAGTTATGTCTTTATTTTCTTTAACCCATGTCAGTTAAAATTCGAGGGAAGTTGGGATGATCACCAAACACACACCAAGTTAGTGGCTGCAGTGCAACCACACTGTGCACTCAATGCAATTTCAACTGACATGGATGTGATTAGATAATGACAGTAATTAAATTTTTTAGGAGAACTGTTCCCTAAAACAGACAACGAAAACCACTGATGTGCAGAAATATTAATTCAATTATATATCCAAAATGATCTATTCTGTCATTATACTATATCCCACTGAGTGCTGGAAATCAAAATGCTTACTCTCTTCCTGAGGCGAAATTAGTTTTTTCAAAGCCAGCATCTCCTCATGCAATCCGTTGAGCGTAAAGCCAAGGTACTCCTCCGCATCCTCTTGTCGACCCTGAGAGCAGAGTGCAAGGTCATCAGCATTAATTAAAGCCTGCTGCTAACCAAGAGTGCCTTCTCTTGAGTACAACACTAATGACTCAGCAGGTAAAAGCATATACGGACGTGCATGAACAAGAACACGCCTGAGTAAGCACCGACAGGGAAGCATATTTCACAGATGATAAAAGATGCCACATGAGAAATGCCAGATATCAAAAGATAGTCTCATTCAGGTTTCATTAATTTCACCTGATGAATCAAGAATTACTCAGCAAGGGTCATGAATAGACTCTCTTCAGGTGTTCTGTAAAATTCGGGATTGGCAAATTTGTAGCGTCTTGAAAACCAAGAACATTCCCTTCACTGACTGTCTGTACCAGAACTTTTACAAGACTGTGATAAAAAAAAAAAAAAAAAAAAAAAGCAAATGTAAGGCAATCCCTTGACACTACTGCACAGTTTGGAGTGATTCTTCAGCCTATTAAATGCTAAGACAGCAGAGCCTTACCTTCTCAGAGAGACTTGATTTGATTAGAGTGAGGAGTCTATAAATGTAAGTCGGTTCAAAAGGTACACCAGGCCGAATGTCTTTCATGATCTTATCACCAGCAGCTGTGGACACAGTTATAACACGTACTGCATTAGTGTCACTGACAGAAAATGAAATCGAATGACTGCAGGAATGCTGTCTCACATCTTACCTTGCTGTTTGGCTTTTGATGGCACAGGCATGTTATTGAACTCATTCACGAGCCGTACACTGTTATGGACAGACAAATGAAAAGGGTGATGTCAGTGGTCAAAACATATCTTGCACTAACCGCATTCAGCGCGGCATCTTGTTATTGGCTCACACAAGCATTACTTACAAGTTGTCTATCATGGGTGTGGAGGTACATGGTCTCTGCGTTTCGTTATGCAGAGGAATGGACTTCATCAGGTGATACATGGGGGGGCATGCAATCAGGGCCTGCAAGGTCTGAGGGCTCAGAGTCAGTGAGGAAAACAGTTTCAAAAGTAGCACAATGGGCCTGCCATAATATTAAGCAGTGTCATCTACATGGCTGAATTGAATCATTCAAACTAGTGATCATCTTGGAGGAAAAGCTGCACAGGTTGCGAGGTTAAGAAAACTATCTGCTGTATCTAATTATCTACTGTAGTTCAAGGCCAAACACATTCTTAGTCTGATTCCACAGCTTCAATGGGCTCCAATTTTCTGAAACCTTTTGAAGTGATTTTGTTATCACAGTAGCCTTATACCACCACCGAAATTTGGATATCTTCAGCAGATAGCTTGACATTTTGAATTTAAGTTGGTTACTTTTTCCTTCAGACACAGGAGGTGTCTACACTTGTTTGTCATTTTCCACAATATAACAAGGTTACATTAGTCATTGATACCATGCTTTCAGCTAGGCATGTCCCTTGGTTTCAAAGAAGAATGCTATTTTCCTGGCTTTCCAGAATTTTTCCTGGCATACCCCCATCTAACCCCTAGATGAGTGTCTAGTGACAAAAGAAGTACGACAAAGTATTTGTTTAAGGCCCCTATCAGCTTGCACGGGACTTGGTACCATTTACCATATACAAAATTTGATGCAGCTATCTCTTGTGCTATTTGCGTTACGCTAGTCTCATCAAATACCTTAATGTGCAAATTTATAAACACAACTTAAAAGTTTAAAAATAATTTAGTTGGAAAGAAAGGAAAGCCATTTGGTTGGCTGACTTTTTAAAAGAAACCTAAGTACAGGAGTTGGTGTGCAGCTTTCCTTTGTTGCCAACTAAACTGTGTTTGCTCAGCAGTCTGCACCTCCAGTTTAAGTGTGTGTCCTTTCCCTTTAAGGTTTAAAAATACGCCAGTGTAGACAAACTCAGCAACAACAAAAAAAGCTGAATAGAAGGATACAGCGTTGATATAGCACCAGTTTCCCTTGTTGATCAGTCCTCTTGGTTGCAAAGACACTGGTTTATGTATCAACTTCACATTCTCAATAAGTTCTGGGAATTCAAACAGACAGACAGTTTTCTTTAGAACATATCTCCATATTACCATAGCAACCACAGGAAGGCTGAGTAAAAGGTATCATTTGTGAGGACATATACTTTTCAGTCATCAACTCTGCACAGGCGCTGTGGTGAACATAGTGCAGTCATCCTGCATCACACAGAATTTACATTTTCATTTTAATGACACAAATGTCCCTTCTTCCACTCCTGCCTCAAATGATAACGGCACAAGAGACCAGCTGAATCAGAGTAAGGACATGTTGTACCACGCCTAGGAAGGGAGGCTGTCACTCAAACACACAGCTCCCATGGTAACGTGGACATAATTTCACGCAGTTGCTGAGATAAAAATCAGCAAAACTAAAGGCATAAAAGTAGTTTCAAAAGATAGGATAATTAAATTTGCCAATGTAATATGTAGGTCAGCGTCAGATGGAATTTTTGTAAACTCAGACTCATCACTTAGAACAGTCTCTACAAATGTATCAAAATACATCATCGGTCATTTCAAGCTTGTATTTGGCGAGTATCTTTTCTAAACTAAGTTATAGTGCAGATAGTGCTTTTTTTACTTTGACCTGTACTGTGCACTGAAAGGATGAGATCTGGCATTGAGGTAACAGGATTCAACATGAATCTCTTGTATAACATGGAATGGTAAACTGGTCACAGAGGTGATTTAAAATGACTATTTGATGTGGATCAATGGACACTCAAGGTAAGGATACCATACTAGGCAGCTAACATATAATACATTTCTGGGTAACACATGTGCAAAAAGTCATCTTTAAGTGAAATACTCATTTCAAAAAAGAATTGTTGCACTTTGGCAAAAAACCTTGTATCTCCAAGTTTCCGCGAACTCAGGGGGAGAAATATGTTTTTACTTTATTAATGCGTTTTTACAGGGCTTCATAGACCCAAAAGGAGAAATGTCATTCAGGCTAAAAACATCAGTATTACTAAAACTGGAGTTAAAGAATTTCATCCAACAAAGTAGTATGCGGAGCCCTGATAGATGTATGTTAAGAGTAGGAATCAACGCGACAAGCTGGGGCAGAGCCCTGTTCAGGCTCTGGTTTCCAGTTAAATGTATGTGTGCAAAGCACTCTAGTGTGAAAATAACTGTGCAACAAACAGTTTATGTGCTGAAACATGAGACTCCTGTTAAACTGTTTACACGTATGGACAATAATCATCTTTGAGTAACTTAGTTTAGTAGTAGAGGGTACTATTCTGAACAGATAAAACTTGCAAAACTTTGGTTCAGAAGTCAGCCTCTTCACTACAACTAGACTTTCAGATCATCAGGCCTAAAAACAACATCTGGAGATTGGCAGTGTGGAAATTACAAACTGAACAGGAAGTGAGTAATTGTCAAGTTGTTTTAGTACTCAACACTATGACTGTGATGGTGTCTGCAACAAACCAGAACACTCACCGGTTCATCCACTGGATGATGGATTCTTAAATTTAGCCACTTAACACATTTTACAAGACAAACATATGATATGATCTATAAATCACAGCTGCCACCTGCAACGTAGCTGATAGGTTGGTGTAACACCCTGGTGTGCATTCCTGCCTAACATGGTCAATGGAATGCTTTACAAAATCTTTTTACAAAACTGAGATGGCTGAATTTACCTGGCTGCACTTTACTTAGTCAGCTTTAACAATGGCAAGCAATAGTGGCGTAATTCCCATTGCTTTCTATGGTTTGTGAGTGGTATGTTTGATCATGCAAGCGTTGTGCAGCAGAGCTGAGCAACACGTTGGCTTTGTGATGCTTGACCTTGGTTCGAGTGAAAGCTGAAACACTACACTTCATTTCAGCATAACATCACCAAGAAAAATCATCATAATCTAAAGAGAACTTAAGAGTGGGACTTATTAACTCATCAGCAATGTTAAGTTACTTGTTACCTTGTAATCACATGGAGCTGTGTCCATTGAAATTGACAGTCCAAGCATAGAGCTAAGCTTTTCCACACATGCATTTTTCATATTTGCAATGTGACCACCGCCTTAACTCTTGTTCTGTAATGGCAGATTCTTATAAATACCAAATGTACAAGTTTCCCTATGATATGTGTCAGGCATTCATCCATCTATTTTCCATAACTGTATTTTTCTATTCAGAGTCATGGTGGGCTGGAGCCCATCCCACCATGCACTGGGTGGAGAGCAGGGTAACACCCTGAACAGACTACCAGTCCATCACAGGGGCTGTCAGGCTACCATGCCCCCCACAAAGTCACCCTATGTATTTGCAATTTTCTTTCTTTTTTTTTTTTTTTTTTTATGGAGTTCTACCTCTGCATGAAAAATTTCTCTCCAAATTCTGGCTAAAAGGGCAGTCATGACTATTCATTTATGCAGAGTGAAACGTCATGTGCCATGGTATATACAGTGACCCTGAAATAACTAGTCGGCAAAATGGTCAAACAACCTCCATCATTGTCCTGAATACAACTTATGACAGTGTAACTCTAATAGCATTTCAGCAATATACAGCCGTTCCCTTAGATCCAACTCTGCTATGTGACTATCCCCTGGCTCACAAGGTTTGAGCCTAGTAAGGCATTCCCCAGCTGACTCACACTAATGTCAGTGGTAGAAATAGGTTGATGAGCTTAAGTGGTTTCAAAAAATGTGTCATGACTCAGTATTTAACAGCTACTCTATATGGGCTGCTACCACCACCTAGTGTTCATTTGACATCCTGTAAAATGAGGGTAACATGCATACATGATGTTTCAGGAAAAGCAATTTTGAGCAGACTGAACCTTTTTGCAGCAATCACCATCAACCTCAGAATTTACTCACAAATTACATCCCTTTTACTCCTCTCAAAGCTTACATATTCTGGCACTCAAAAGATGAAGTAAGCAAAACACAGTTGTGTCAATATTGCCACCAAGTGGATGGTGAATGAATTTAACAGCAATTCACTGATGTACTTGCCTGGCTGCTTGCCTACAAAACACTTCCTAAATTATGCAAGTTGACACAATAAAAACAGAAGGATACTTTGTTAAAGTGATGCTGTGAGCATCTTTCCATACTACCTGCAAGTTTAGGGGCCATAGGATCCTCTGAAACATGGACAGGACTTTCTTTGACCTCCCCACTTTTCTCAGGCTGCTCTGGCAATGCAGGGGTGGGAGCCACAACTTCCACAACATTTTTCACCTCCACAAAGGCCTGAGGGCCCCCAGGCAGAGGCTTGGAGTTGTGGAAGAGGCTAGCCCACGATTTGGGGAGGTTGGCAGTAGGTGCAGCGGGAAGTGCAGGCGAGTGAACCTGCTCTGTCACCGCCGGCTGGGCAGCAGAGTCTGGTGAGATCTGCTGAGCCTGTTCACCAGTCTCACAGTCTTCTTTGTGTCCCTCTGCACTGACAGCAGCATCAGGCTCTGCTAGCCCATTGGCCACCACTCTGTCTCCATCCTCCCTCTCCTCCAGTTCAGTAGTAGCAGTAGCAGTGGTGGCAGGGGGGCTGGCCACAGCAGCCGAAGGAGGAAGAGGGGATTTGGAGCAGGGGCTGTGTGCTCCGCTATCCAAAAGTTCAGGGCTCTGTGGAGCCAAATGATCTGGCTGCTGATCTGCAGTCCTGGGTCCCTCTGTCATCCCACTGCTTTGAGAGGAGGATGAAGAGGAGGAAGTTGCATTGTTACCATCTGATAAAGAGGCAGCTCCACTTGTTAAGTCCAAAGAAGAGTCATCAGGGCTAACACAAGTCCTCTGATTGACAGTGGATGAGGGGGCAAATTTAGCTGCTGCCACTGCAGCCGTTGATGTTGCCATGGAGACAGGACTGGGGGTGGAAAGTTCAGCCCCTGACAAAGCCTTACCAACTACATCCTCAGCACTGTGGTGGGGGGTATTGAGTGCATGTCCATTCACCAGTGCCGTCACAGGCGTCCCATCTGCGACCGCTCCGCTGCTGCTATTGTTGCTGCCAGCTGACCCTTCCAGGTAGTTGTAATATCCTGGCGGTCGCTTTTTCTTTTTCTTCCTCTCCCGTTGTCCCAGGCTGCCGGGGACTCCGTCCATGTCCTGGCAAGCCTGGTGATTGTCCGCGGCTGAGGCCTCCGAGTCAGGGCAATCCAGCGAGTTGAAATGGGATCCATCAGGGACATCAGCTGCTGGAGGAGCTGTCTGCTGGGCCTTCTGGGTCTGACAGCCTAGAATGAATTCTGGAGCCTGGGGGTTGAGGGTGCTGGACACCTTGTATAGGGGATCCTTCACCCCAACAGGCTCGGAATCCATCACCTCGTCCACACCAAACTCAATGCGCTGATAGTCTTCTGCTGCAGATAACATTTCAATCAGTAAGAGGCAAAAACATGACATTCTCAAACGCAACTTGTGAATTATGTGGCAATGTATCAAAAACAGTGTTGTGTTTTATACAAAATATGCTGCTGAGTCTGGTAGAAATGAACATGTCTGAACCAGCAAGCCATCACCCAAGAGGGGTCGTGGGAGCATTCTGACAAGGTCAGCCATGCCCATAAAAAAATCCTGTTGGACTTTTGGCACTGACAGCTACGGTTGTTGTATCTATTCTTAGCTAAACCACATTCCTTCTGGGCTTACGTGAATGCCAGGAATATTGCCACTAAATTCAAAAGTAAAGTAAACTGACATCTCTAATGCTTCCAATCAGAAAGAGGGGTACAATGGAGTCTGATTCTGGAAATCAGATGACCAGACTTTGAATGATTCACATTATCCTCAATACTAATGTTTTTTTCTCCAGAAGAATCATTTAGTTATGGTCCCGAATCTCTTGACTGATAATATGGGTCAAGGCTTTGTGAAAGGTCAAGTCCTCATGCAAAAATAGTTGCAAATCACTTATCAACATTAATCATGTAAAGAATGGTAGAATTTCTAGCCAATAACATGACATTTTATGAGCATGAATTCCATCATTGTTATCTAAAAAAAAAAATGTACTGAAGAGTTACTTAAATCTGTATGTGTGTTGCCTTGAAAAATTGTTGAGACCCCTTGGTTTTTGGCACATTTTGTGTTAAGTTATTTCAAAATGCATTTATTTCTGGTTTTTAGTCAGACATGAATGGAAAGCACCTTATGAGGGGAAAATAGAAATAGAAATCTATTTCATATGAGTATGGGCCACATGAGCAAGGTGCTAGACACAGATAAAGAAAAAAAAAACAAACACAAAAACAACGGATCAACATTTCTTATCATCTGTGAGATGCAATTTAAATATGACATCTGACTAACAGACGATAAAAAATGTTGAGCAATTTTTGCTAGTGTGACATTTTAACCAAAAATTAACAAAAGGGGTGTGTAATTACACAAATCAAATTTCTGTGATGTTCACATTTTCAAATAAATTTATCTGATAGAATTTGACAGAATTTATTTCATCTTTGATAGAGAAAAGTGCTTTGCATAGATCAAGCTGAAAATCCTGAATGAATGCACTATGAAATACCTCATTGGATAACAATGTGCAAGTCAAAGGGTCTTAATACTTCACTAAGCACTGTATGGCAAACACTGAAATCTGAGTTTGTTTTTGTTTGTTTGTTTTAATAAATTAGCTATCATGGACACAAACAGCTTCACCAATGTAAAGCAAACAATATTTTGCACTAGCACATCAAATGTACTCCATCATTTCATCACATTGTGCAGCATGGCATCTCAGACAGGAAATAATGCAGTAGTGAGTGTTGCCAAGTGAGAAGTGAACAAAAAGGAAGACATTAGTAAGTGCAAATCAGATCAAAATCATCCAAGTGCCCTTCAATAAGACACTGCTGACTGGTCACCCAAACTGCAAACCCTGAGGTGTTGCATGGTTAAGAGGGTATGGAGACAGCACAATTATTTCCCCTATTTGGATTAGAAGGTTGTCTGTTAGTGTTAACGAAATAACAATTCATGGCTGTAAAATGCATTTGGAGATAAAACCTTAACAATTAAAGGCTGAATAGGTACACAGATGTTAGCAACCACATAAAACCATTACTATGCCTTTGTAAGTCTAGTAAAGAGGGATGGTTAAATGCAGACAAAAAAATCTGAACACAACCTGGAGCCCTGCTGTGGTGCAAATGCATTATATGCAAGAGAGGATAAGATACTTAACATTATTTGAGCATGCAAAGCTCTACAGATTGTACCAACAGGCAAGAGAAAGAATACAAGGGCAAGGTTTAGAAAGCCACCAGTTTTTGAAACCTGGATTTGACTTTTACAGCAAAAGTAAAACAACTAGTCAAGCCACAGAGTGTCAGACCCCCCAACTCACCGCAAACCTGCAGTCCCACAGACTCCATAATGTAAGGTACAGCAGGAGTGCAGTAACTTCCTAAATAATCAATACAAATCAAGGCAAGGATTAAGTGTCATGAGCAAATGGGTATGATCTCAAAGAAAGGTGGCCGATATTACATTTTTATTTGGTGGCTTGGAATAATTAAGGAATAAGGTTTGATGCAGCCTTACAAATTATACAAAAAGTCCTCATCTAAAAGGAATCTGTATCTCAGAATAAATTTAAAAAATAAATAATCAAAGCAATAAGGTGGAAAGTATTTCCATGTCAGGCAGGCCAGATAAGGTATGCCTGTATTCACTTCCAACTCTTAAAGATCTGCTTTCAGAAAGGACTGTGCTAACTCATCAGAGCATGACTTTAACCAGCTCCTGACACATAGCAGGGTAGTTTGACGCTTATGACTTTCAATGTGAGAAATCAATCTAGTAATTTAGTGCATGTGCAACGTACTTACCAGAAGACTGACTGATGCAGGAGACTTTGTCATTGAATGGAGGAAGCTGTGAGGAGATGGACATAAAAATTAGAAACAGGCAAAAAAAGAAACATTAGCATGGTCTTTGGTATGCCATTCTCAAGAAGATGAGATTAACAAAATTGCTCTCTTTTCAATTTTCATGTATTTTTTAAAAAAATTTTCCCTCAAATTGGTGATTAGAGAGAAAACAGAGAAGCGAGTGACAGTGGAGAAAGTCCAACTAAGTCCAACGTGGGTTTATGTGTGGCTCCAGAGTTGGCAGCTTCAACCACCCTGACTACATCTGGGTACAGTACTCCATACAATCATGTCTTTAATGTGGCTTTTATAGACTTCTTTTTGCTATGATTGCCATTTATGCTTGTTATCATTCAGTTCTTTTCTTTACAATAATGCTATTATTGTTCAATATTTATAATGTATTTACTTGTTACTTTCACAGGGGACACAAAAGATAGTAAATCAATGGCCATGGCTTTGAGGCATTTGACCAAGCATCATAAAGATGTCAAGCTCTAGAGGGGTGGTAGAATTGTGAGTTGTGATGGTTTTTAATGCCAGAGAGCATGGGCAAAATGATGCATTATGAATAGTCAAGGCAGATAAACTATATAAATAAAACAAATGGTGAAATGGAAAAGATCATATCACATGGCAAGAACATAAGCTTGTGTAACTTGTGTAACATTTTTTCTTTATAATTTTGACAAATGACTATTACACACTATTTTAACTTAAAAACAGCACAACCTGAGTTTCAGTACTTCATCCAAGTCGCTCCCACCCACATGCATGTGCGAGCGTGTGGCTCTAATGCCAACTGGAATGAAGAAGTGGGAACTGGCACGCTGTAGTGAGCTAAGAAAATTACTATGGCTAAGGTAGACTGGGAGGAGTTTTTGGGGGGAAGGGGAAGAGAGCACGCACTGCAACGGTGCACATGCGTGTGCACAACACGTGGCGGGACTGAGATTACAACACTTCCTTGATTGTTTGATTAGTCGCAAGTGGATTAAAAAGATAATAATATAGATTATAGCCCCAGGTACAACCCTGAAGACTGGATTTTGTTTCCTCAGTGCACAATAAAAAGTTACATACAAAAGCTTGAAATGTCATTATGCAACAACATTGCCCGTGAATGCAGAGCACTTTTTAAAGAGCACTTTGAAAGCATGAGACGCAGCATTTTTCACCATTAGCAATTTATAGTGATACATTTGGGCAAATAATGTAAACGAAATACTACAGACAACTGCCAGTGGCATTGTTGCCAGTGTCACGGCAGAGGTACTGTTAGTGCTAGTACGTCTCAAAATTAGGATTCATTTTTCCATGAACACCGATGCTTCCTGTCAAAGAGTATATTGCTGACATAAAGTTAAAAATGGCAAAGGATGATCATAGACCCTTTGAATAACAGTTAACTTGGTGATAATCCAAGTGTTCATGATAATTATACTGACATAAAATCAATGCATGACTGATTAATGACACAGTACTGTTAACATGCCGGTTTCCTCACATTTCAAAGTGCTGGATATTGAAATTTATGATGCAGCTTCTTACCTCAACATAACATCGTGGAGTCACAAAAAACTGATTGATCTCATCAGGGCTGAATTCCCCAAAGATGTACTAGATGAAGAAAAGAACACAGCAATTAGTCCAAAAAGAAAGGCATCTCCAAAAATCATTTCACAAAAATGTGTAACAACATATTCCATAACTTTATTTTTGTATAATGCTGTATAAGTTCAAAATTGATATACTGATCCAAACAGCCTGTGATACTAGGAGAAAAGGCCAGTGAAAACTGAGTTACAAAACTTGAGATCCTCAATTCAGATAAAATAAAAAAAACAAATTGTGTGGGCAGCCAGAGAAGAACCTTCCTCATCATATCTGGAACTGATCTGGAGGAAAGCATCATCCAAACTCAGTTCAAGGCCTCTAATGAGTCAGTCAAGCGATTTGCGTTAACGTAAAGGACAACACAGAGAAGTGATGATTCGTGTAGTAATAGGTATTATGTCTCCTTACAGTCCACCTCTGAGTCAAATAATGCAGCTGGGCTGTACCTAAAATATGAAACTGCAGGGGAAAACACAGAGCCATGAACACAAAAGGCTCAAATTGAACGCTCAGTTGAGTTTAGTGGAGACAGTTTTTGAAAACAGCAGAAAACCTCATCCACACAAGCCAATGCAGGTGTCCACATTGATGCTTCTTCAGTTTTATGTGTATGCTTTAACCTGTAATTTCATGGGCGTCCTGACAGAATGCAGAATTCCCTGTTAATATTTCCCTTGAAAACAAACAAAACATAATGACAGCAATGTAACATATCTATATCTATAAATATACCACTCCTCCCTTCTTTACACAGACCTGTCACAATGGACCATCCATGTGTAGTAGAGCTGCTCAATCATGGCAAAAATCATCTGAGATGACAATTATTCAACATAATTACTCACTGACTTTGAACTCACCATTTATTAACTGAACTTTAAAAAAAATCCTTCAAAGTGAATTTCCTCTACGTATAAACATGCTGTAGCCTGGCTGAAAGCAAGTTTGGGCTTTTAGGGGTGAAAGTGCACCGATGCAAAGGAAAGGGGTGCACTAGATTTACAACACAAGACAAGACAAAACAAGAGCATCATTGTGAAATGGAATGCAACACAGTAATTGATTTATCTCGATTATCTAACTTTCGTAACTGTCGCAAGCCAAAATCGTAACTGAAAATAACATTTGATTAATCGCACAGCCTAACGTGTAGATTCTAAAATTGATCTTGATCGATCTCTCCCATTTGTGCACTGATGTTATGTTCTATCAAAGACTAATGTGTGCTCAGTCATAAAAATGAACATGAAACTTAAAATTACCTAGTTTGGAGTGATGGCACACCTGATAGTGTACATAGCATGTACAATAAGGTTAAAACAGGGATTAGCCATGCTAGCTGCACAAAGTTCTCCACCTTTTCACATCCGTTGGAAAGTTGCAGCAGAATTTGGTCAACAACTGCACGATTAATCAGTAACTTAAGATAACTGTTTTGGTGACTGCTGGCTTATCGCACTCAACATTGCTACATTTCTCCCAAGTAAAAAGGATACCAAGGGTGATCACATTAAAACAATATCATGTTAATAAGGCTGATTTAATACCCAAAGGACAGGTGAAGTTAAAACTTCCATTCAGAACCCTCGCAGTGGGACATTTCTCCTGTCCAGCTCAGGAGCTCAACAGGTATTGCTTTGTGAAGATAACCTGCTTTCCCTTGCTGGCTATAATTAACTTAATCCCAGTTACACTGTAACTGAACAGCTCCAGGACTCACTACTCTCAGCGAAAGAGACAGTTCAGATTTCTCTCTAACTTAGACCACATTATTGGCTGGTTTAAATTTAAAAACAGAACAAAAACCTTAATATCTGTGATGCCAGGTGAATAACTGAACAAACTATCATGCCTTAATTTGTGTTTGTAAAAAAGAAAAAACAACAACAATACACAAACGTTTATTTCAGCGGTATATTTTAGTGGTTTGTAGTAGTAGTTGTCCACATCAACTGAGAAAAGGTGAAATGAACTCACTAGCCACGCCGTTAATCCTCCCAGCGCATTAAACAGTGGAACGTGAAAGGGGAGGCACAGAGAAAAGAAAGTGCAGCTCAAGCATATGTAACTCTTTGCAAACGAGGCCCCACACGAGGGTTCACATTGCTGAAATGGCACTACAAGCGACAAACAGCCAGCTATAATCCAACGGCCTCAGGATGGCTAATACAATCACAACAGAAAGAATGTCCCTTTGCCTCTTTCTGCAGGCATGCCACACGTACCACACTAAGCTTCCCTTGCTGTTCGTTTGGGCTGAGGATTACAACAAATTAGCCATCTGTATGATTTCAACGCACTTTAGTGACGACATCTCTCTCACTCACACACAACAGGACTACAAAGAGGGGCTAGCATTAGCAGCCCTGGAGCAATTTTTGAAGGTGATACCATAAATATTTAAGGAGATTAGTTACTCATTTCTAAGTTTTAGTGATGTCCCATCTCACATAAATTTAGCTTTCATGAAACCATGAGGAACAAGATGTTCCAATGGTTTGTTAACATCACTGATACTTCTTTAAAGACTTCATACACTGTCTATATTCTGTAATATCTGCAGATGTGAGCCAGTGAAGATATCAGTCAATCACACAGTCAACACCATCAATTAAGCAAATATTTGCTGCTAATTGTGGCCCAATTTATCTGTCAGGACTTAGGGCCATAGACAGAGGGTCATATAGAAAAGAGACTACGCACTGAAAGGAGAGAAAATGTGAAAAATTTTAAATTTAATTTAGAAAACAAAGAGTACACTAGCCAATCAGTAAGTGCACTGAAAGAAGCTGATTTGCAACCTTATGTGTTTTTCCCCTTATTTTTTGTGACTGATTGACAATAATGTAGCCCTTTATCACAAGATAACTAAATAAATGAACTTGCTTAAAAATAGCAGACTTCCAAATAAAGTCTAATAATTTCGCTGATGGTTAGAGCTGAGCGCAAGAGTACAACAAGAGAGTAAATCTCTTACACTGTAATACAATATTTCATGTCTGAAAAACTTTACTCAGACTGCTTTACTCAGACAGCTACTTCCCTGGTACAGTTACACTGCTGCTGTCACCTGATGCATAAAGTAACAGTCTGGTCACCTGCATTCCTTAACATTACCCAAAACACACAAAATCAAACACCTGCCAACAGATTTGTGTTAAATTGTAGACCATGTGCTCTCGCCATAATAGGGGACACAGCCAGCCCTGCATGCTTGTTCTCTCAAAATGGTATGCAAAGAATTATTAATGGACAACTTGGCTGAGCATGAAAATGCTGCAGCACCACTACAAATAAGGTCAGACATATTTTCAATAAAGCCTGGGAGCGTGCCTGTGCCTGCATACTAGTGTGATGTGGTAACAGTGACACACACACACACAAAAAGACAGGTTTGACAGCAGGAGCAAGGAGCCTGATTATTTGCTGAAAGACAGATGACAAGCATCTATCAGATAACATTAACCCATTTATGACGGGAGTAACGTAGGCGTTGTTAATAGCGAAGAAATTCTTTTTGAGGCTGTACTGATGAACCACCACTCAGCAATTTAATGTATTGAGGTGTGTGTGATACACTGTTTGATAGTATCCATATTAACCTGCCTCCACAAAATACCATGTAATTTTCAGGTATGATGCATGACCACATGAACACGAACACGAACACAGTGAAACCAGCACAGTGAAATGTTACTTAACGAAACTTTCCAGAATGGCCAAAACCCATCAATCAATATAAGGTGAATGATGCCACTGAGGACATGAAAACAACTTGCCACATAAGAATGAACTCCTTCAAGTGTTTTTTCTTTACTCACTAGGATGTGGTCTGGATTTAAACAAACTGATGCTAAAGAGAAGGTGCTTGGCAAACAGCACTGAGATTAGCTGCAGTGTAATAAAGTTCACCTGCAAATCTGTTTCATTTATTATGGAGTCTCTTGAATCATCAATCAAAATCAAAAAATGCAAACTAACTATAAAAGTTTTAACTCAAGCTTAGGTGAGTATATCATCTACTGTTAACATGGTTTAATTCTAATATTGTGATAAATTGCATGTAATACATTTCATTAACTGTAAAATTATACTTATCTGGTGTCGATTTTAGCTATTTATTAATACATTCTTACTCTAAAAATAGGTAAAAAAGAAAGAAAGAATAAAGACATGCATATGCCAATCCTTAATGAGAGGTCCAACAGAATCCAAAAGTCTGCACACCCATCTGCTTCCAAGGATATATAAATTCATTCATTTAAAATAGCCTGGCGTGTGACACATCACTTATATATGGGTGTTAATAAACTGACAAACCTTGGGAACACATAACCTTAAGCCAACTCTGATACCAACATGTATTATCTGTACAGCATTAGTATTACAACAGGAGGTCTTACAGCAGGAAATGATTCAGCAATTTCAATATCCATCTGAGTGGTTCGTCACCAGACCACACATCAACCCCAGTTTGAGCGTCTCTCCACCTACCCAACATTTTTCAAGCAGTAAGTCTAGTTTAGATTTTCTTGGGAGAATATGAGCTTCATTTGTAAGTTGTTTAAGTAATATGTACTGCACATAACTAAACATCTAACGTGTTATGCAGTTCTCTCTCAGGATTTATTCAATTTTTTCTAGTGCCCAGTGTAATAACTTTTGGGGGAGAAAAAAAAAAAACAGTACATTCATTGTTCGCTCACAACAGTTTACTACAGTACAACTGAAAAGTATTTCTGCATCACATCCAATTTTTCTATTCTTGGCTAAGCAAGCAAGAACAACTTAAAAAAATCACTTCACAAAACACTGTTAAGTAATCAAAATAATGCCATGTTAACATCTTTTACAGAATGTCACTGTCAAACAGCCTATATTATTGTTTATGATGTCAACATCACCAGTAATATCAAAGTGATGATCAAAGCTATACAAAAGAGCCAAATATCTGTATTTCTGTTTGTTAGTGTCGGCTAGAGAACATGAACAACACAGGTGTCAACATCACCTCACAGCTCAGCTGGATGAGCCACACCTATAGACACTGTGGACCCCAGCTGGCAAATGTGCATTTCAAAATATTCAGCTTGTTGAGCTTGTTCACCGTGTTTAACATACAACAAACCAACTTCTTAAGTCAGTTGCCAGCTGCGGCTCTGCCACCTGCTGGCCCTGCCATAATGTAATAATAGTCTGGTAAGTTGTCTTTCACACTAAAATCACTGGATGCCTTCAGTGTTTGTTGCCAGCTGTGTGACATAAAGGTAGCTCTGTGAAGGCATGAACAGTCATCTCATGGGAGTCATTAAGATCCAATGATATGGTCCTATATGGGTGATGCATTAAAAAATGCTCCATGTGAAGTTTGAAGAGTATTGAGTTTAGGGCAATATGGCTTTGCATTCCAATTGTTTCAACAAGGCACAAAACTTTCACTATCTTGCAAATTTTACTATAATTACAAAGTGATTATCCAGATCACTTTATTGACCTGCTTCACTCACTGCTAAATAATTCAATCAAGGTTGCTGTTTTACCAAAAGAGGATGAAGCCAAATGCCTTCCATAGCATTCCTAATCATGACATCTAAACATGACTGAGCCTTTATGAGAGGTTCTGGAGAACGAGCATTTCCACCTCCTCGATCCCTCTAAGAACTGGAGGATCTTCTTCATGAAGAATGGTCCACCACTATTATTTCCCATGAGGGTTTCACCAATTTTGTCGATGGAATGTATCAGCTGATATTGGCCTTGTTGACTGCCACTGGCCTATCAGCCAAAAACATGAAATTCATTGATATTTATCCGTCCATTTTTGTCCAGGGCTCAAGACTAATTGTGCCTTGTCAACAAAAAAATATGTTTGGGATGGACCAAAATTCTTTTGCGGGACACCTCCAGAATAAAAGCGGATTTTTAGGGATTTATTATTGTTATGATTGTTAGGGATGTCACTTAGAAAACTAGTTCGACTGCACATCTACATCAGCTATAAGCAGTGTCCACTCCAGAGTAGTGACTAGAACTGAACATCTCTTCTCTTGCTGTCACTGGTGGTAATCACTGGCTGTCCCCTTAGTTGACTGATGCACGAGAGCCATGAAAAATAAAATGATTCTGAAATGTCCCAAGGTACTGACCATTCCCCCCATCAAGCAAAAAAAAACATTTTGCACTATTTAGAGAGAGTAAAGAGAGGCACTTTTGTAAATGAAAGTGACCCACAAACTGAACGCCAGCACCAGGAAACTGCATCTTCCAGATCCCAGCAGGCCTACGAGTCAGGACTGAACAGGGATGAGGATCAATATCCGAGTCTGAGTTGGAACATGGTCCCAATTTCTAAAGACTCCATCACTGAACTGCGTTCTGATCCACGTGGCTGATGACTCCACATTATCAGTAGCAACTGCATCCAGTTACATTAAGATGCATTCAAGCTCAATTCAGCGAAAATACACATCAGGCAAAGATATATTATTTGTTATCATGACGCGTTAAAATGCACTCTTACAAAATTTTGTTTTTGGAGAGAAACTAGAATTACATAGGCCACATTTGTTTGAAGATTAAATTTGTGGGAGTAGTTAGTTGTCTAATGGGCTAAAAATGCATCTGAAACAATTATTTTTCACAAAAAGAATCTGTCATGTGACATTACAGATTGTTTCATAAATTTGTATGATTGAGTTTGTACTCTTTCAAAGATAGTATAATAAAGCCCTAAAAGACTTTAAAAGAAATCAGTTTTAAAAATTTTGGTAATCGGCCAAATTGTTATTTTAAACCCAGTATCACCAGACCAGACTTTCACAATCGGTGCATCCCTATTTTCTATGCATGTTCTCCTGTGACCCTGAAGAAGGGCACTGCAGCCTAACACTTTGGTTTTAAATAACACAGCTTTGTCTGCTGTTCTCCAAGAATGGTTGAATTCATTTCACCCCATGTAATCTCTCACAGGTGTCAGGTGTTCCTGTTCTCAGAGAAAATCGGAACCTCGACTGGGACAATGTTGTAGCTGGACCAGACAATCAGTATTACTCTATTTTGTGCTATAAATACATATATCTTTAACCAGACTTATTCAAACCAAGATTTAAAAAATGCATGTAGAATGAGCCAGAACTGAAACGTTGACCTGTGTTAATCTAAGGTACACGTGCCCTATCATGCTAGTGCAATTCAGAATCAATGCCACACAATGGCACGGGAAGTTCAACAGCACATGACCAAAGGGCAAAAAGAGGCTCCTTCGAATGAGTCAGAGACCCTGACAAGCTAACCTAAGTGTGATCAGTAGTGGTTAATGTTTAGCCCTGTCTGAGACCGAACACATATGGTTTCACATTTGCACAGGCTACCCAGGCCACTGTACAGTCAAACCACTCCAAGGACAGCACCATTTCAAATGGAACGCTCAATGAAACTTGGTGAAGTCATACAATCAGCCCAACTCTATCACCTCAAAAACAGCTGGCAATCTCAGTTCTCACACAAATGCACGCAAGTTAATGAAAGAGATGATCGAATTGGCAATACTATTTTACAAATATGCTGCAATAAAGGGCAAGAGATTGGCAAAGACTGTTATGCTGAGCCCACAAGACCAGTTTTAGCTCATCAAGATTGTGAACTTCAACTGTTAAGGGGCTCTGTTATAATTGTATTACACTTTCTTTCTGTTGATGGCAGACAAAACACTTGGGCCTATTTTCCACATGGTGGAAACAACCTCAAGCCCCAATGAAGTGACCTCACATGACTTCTACTTCCTCAAATACATAATAAATTTAATGGTGACCTCATGCTTCATTTGAGGGCATAACTAAAAATTTTCAATCAATGAAAACTTCAAATTTTTCAACACTTGCTCTTCCACCTACTCCCTCAAATAAAAATGTGTTTCTCTCTTCAACAAATATCCCAGTGGTTTACACTTGTGAAAGAAAGCTCCCTGCATTATGTCCCTCACCAACATCCTCTTTCAACAGGAAAAGCAGAAAATAAAGGAAGTAAAAGTGCCAATTCATGGGGTCCACAATGATTATTATAGCAGTTCTGTTCAGAGAGTAAAATAGAGATGGACAGGACAGGTGGGAGAAAACAGGCTAACCCATAGGACCCTGGCTGGATTTGAGGCGAGGATGGTGTGGTCACACGATATGTGCCTCTTCCAACATGGCCACTGGCTTACCCCAGAGATGACTAAGGGTGCTTTCAGACCTGTCCCGTTTGGAGCCGTTGTTCCGAAACAGGGAGCGTTTCCCCCTAAAGATCGGTTCGTTTGGACATATGTGAACACAGCAATCGCGCTTGGATGTGGGACAAAACAAGCGGGCCGAGATCGCCTAGAAGAGGTGGTCTCGGCTCGATTCCATTCGAACCCTGGAGCGGTTCGTTTGCAGTGAGAACAGAATCGACACAGCAACCGACACAACTCACTCATAACTGTGGATCAACCAGCGTCAGACCCCATCTTCGTCGGCACGTCTTCTTCTCAGTAGATGCAGTATGATATTATTTTCCCTGCACAGTCTTGATTCCCGGTAGAACGGGATGTTTTCCTCCGTTACAGAACACCGGTACATTCAGTAGCGGTTTTAGGCATGGGCGAAGCGGGCATTTTTTTCACGTCATGTGGGGGGGCGGCACAAGCTCGAAAAAAAAGAAAAAAAAATCATCCGCGCCGCTCACCTGTCAGATCCGGCAGACCTGACCAGGTGGGTAAGATCGGAAGAGGAAACTTCTTTTTTCGGGGTAATTTCTGACCAATGAGAGAACAGTTGGTTCGCGCATGGCATTTGTTTACAGCTTTGAACCGCTACAGACGGTTGCCCTGTGAACACAAACGCCCCAAACGAAAAACGAAACAACTGGATCGGTTTAGCCCCTGAATCGGAACAAAGCAAACGAGCCACATGTCTGAAAGCACCCTAACTCTGTTCTGTTCTAAACCTCCTTCAAAGTATTCAATGAAATGAATCGCAAGGCAAAGGAGGAACTAGCTATGCATCCCAATATTGATTCATAATAAAAATTGAAAAACACACACACAACTACTCTGCTGAAAAGTGCATTAAAAAGGTAGACTTGCTCACTTAACATAATGCAGGGAAAAAACTTTTTTTGGACACTGCTTTAATCTGCCTCACTAATTCCTACTTGCGTCACAAAAATGATAACTGGCATAGCTGTTATATGAGCCCTAACTACGTATCCTTAGGAAGGCACAGTTTTGCAAACCATGTACTTCTGAACTACAAATAAATTAAAAATTCCATGGGCCTGCTTTCCATCTTTCCTATTTAAATACTAGCTACTACTAAGGTGGAGAAAATAACAGGAATTTGACTGTCACATACTGAGTGATGAATAACACTGACTCCTTCAGGACCATCAAATATGGGAATCTTCCGGGCATTTATGGTTCTGGTTCTTTAATCTTATCACCATAGCTAAACCATAGTTGTAAAACCATTTGCATGGTCAAACAAAATGTTACAACCAAAATGCAAGACAATTCAGGTTGTGTTTTTTTCCCCCATAGTAACTACTAATGATGACAAAAAATATCAATAATAATAATAATTTAAATTCTCTGAAACACCATGGTAAAATTAGGTTATATTTGGTGGTATTTCTCACCACATTCTTAATGACATTTGGCAAAATTTGATAATTTTGAAATGAGATCATACTGATGGCTAATCTGTCTTTGATGAGGTCTAAATTGTCGTCTTCACCACAAGGGGAAACCACTAGGAAAGACACTGAATGAAATGCAATGCTGCCGAGCAGACCCGTCCCAGTTCGTGACGGCCTGCGTTGCCTGTGGGCAGTTGCAGTTTTTGGAGCAGTACAAGTGAGCTGTGGTGGCAGACTCTGCAGGCTATACCACACCACAGGCACCTGTGGTATTGCTGGAGCAGCATTTTGTTGCAGGACCATAAACTGGCATTTACATGTAACGAGTTTGCATGACAAAATTTGATTGACTGATTGAACTGACACATTTTACATAAAAAGACCAACACCATCACTGATCTTTCACATCACAATACTACAAATATCAATATGGTAATTAGGTCTAGTATCTACATAAGTTGCATAAAATCTCCAAATTCATTGATATTAGTCTGCATCACTGTGTCACATGGTAAAAAGGTCAACACATGTTGGCAAATATTATAGAAGCCTTACCATTCTGAAAGGAAAAACTCTATTCAGTCAACCACTCAAACAATCACATGGGTCTAAGTATGATAAACAGGTAGATAATTTATTGATTATGGGGGAAAGTTATGTTTCTGTGTTCCAGATTTGCACTAACAGCATCAGATCTTTAAACCAAAATTGCAACAGAAGCCTTTTCACTCCAAGCAGAGTTAAGTTATCCAAGTAGCTATAACTATATCAAAGTTGAGCAGCATGCCTTTGGAGAATCAGTATATTATTGACATAACGGTCATTGATGTAACAAGTCATTTGATAATGTGGTCTTCTTTAACAGTGAAACATGTGAGCATGAAAAGATAACGACAGTGTTTGACAAGTTGAGGATGGTTTCCCTCTTTAGTGCTCCAGATGGGACTTTGTTGGCCAAATAAACCAGTGGAAACACTCCCCAACTTGAGGAGGCGATGTAACAGCATGCAGAGGCTCACCTCCACGAGGTTTTCCCTGACAATGGTCGCTACAGTAATTCTGCTCTCCTTTTTTTATTCGTCACCCTGCGCTCAAACCCGCTGCGAGCCCGTATCCTTGCAGCATGTGACCAGGCTCTCCCACAAACTACACACATAACTTAATTCAAGTATAACGTGTCTGTGATTAAACCTGATCCGGCAATATCACTTTATTAAACCTCTGCAAACTTCTGAGCTTGCATGTCTCTGCATGCATGGACCTCAAAATGGGCCTGATCCACATGATGGCCAACTTCCTTAGAAATAACAGCCAACTTGCTAGCTGGCTAAGTTGGCTCAGTGAGCTCAGGCGCTGCAGAGAGCCTGGTGCTAGCACAGCTGACTCGCACACACAGCAGCTCTCAAGAAACCGTCCTGTGAATTGTTTGGAGATCAGATACATACCCCCTTACCCACCAAGGCCAACACTGTCGCATTTTTATTTAGCTAACTGGCTAACGTTATCTGACTGGCTGCTAACTGGTAGCCACACCACCTGTCCAAAGCTGCTAGCTCGGTGGCTACATGCTAGGATAACAGGATCAGATTAATACATCCTAGCAAAGAGTTACTTAAATTTCTAACCACGATGAAATTCAAAATAGTTAACCAATCCGATGCAGTGTCCCTTCACTATCCACACTAGCGTCCATTTGCACTTGGGTACAGCATTACCAGTTATGAAAATGTGCATTTAGACAAGGCCTGTCGCAGCACTGAGCAGGTGGGCCATGCTCACACACGCAGCAGATATCTGGACCAACTCACATTACTCAGGGGGAAATCTAATGACACTCGCAGGATCTCATACCAAAGTGCCTCTTTCTTTAAATAAAGACCGCATGTACTCAATCTGTCTCCATGCAGCTGTTATTTCCTAATTAACTGCAGCATATACTAATGTTACCCCCTGGCTAATTTGTATGGCTGAACTTAGGGCCTGTTGCCATGCTGGTGGTGTTTCAATGGGGAAATAGGCTTTCGCTGCTTAGGGCAGCATTAGCAAGCACTTTTCAGTACATTTTCAATGACACGACTAACCTGATGTTTGAGACACAAAATGCGCACCTCGTCAAAATGCCGCTACCTTTCGCACCATTACACGTCAAAATACTATACAAATGGGCAGCAGTTGGAAGTACACACATACACACGTATACAAATAAAAAAAATAAATAAATATTTATGTGTCTACAGCGTGCAGAGTTCTTTAGCAGGCTAACGTTAGCCTGCTAGCTAACTACCTGGTTGCTGTACGAAGCCATGCTCCCGGTGAGATTTTCTCTCCTCCACTGACAAGATGAAAACTCTCCCGGGAAGGTGTTGTAGGTTTGTAATAACAATTACAAAACACGTCCTACTTCGACATCGTTGTCATTTTCCCAACAATGTCCTGACAGTCGTGTTTTTAGGTCCCGTATAATGCATCAGCACATCATGCTGCTTCCCTTGCCGTCACCGCCATTTCTGTCTAGCATCTTCCTCGCTTGCTAGCCAGCGCGCGGTAGGTTGTGGTGGAGGCGTGAGTCCAAAGAATAACCGCGACTTCCGCCGAGGGTTGCCCCCAGACTTCAAAATAAAAGTCTTCATCCCTTTCCTCAGAGAAGCCTCGTTTAAATGTAGGATTCTGTCCACACGTCGTGGTTATGTTCCGGTCTGCCACTATCAGTGTTAAAATGCATGACTTTGAAAACCATACATCTTGAAATCAGATGTGGATTTCATTAGGAGGAGACTCAGATGATGTTGATGTCAAATTAGATACAATTAAAGTGTTGTATCTCGAGATTCTGTGAGATACAATATGGATGTAACCTCCACAGACCATATTTTTCCTTAACCTGGGACTTGTCAGAACCCATGAAGCTCAGGAGCTGCCTTTTATTTCCTTTTCCACTGCATCCAGGCTTAATATTTTTTGTAGTTTTACTTATTTGTTCTCCAGACTTTGGTTGTGCACTGAATGCCCTGCTCTCCCAGATACAGTGATTTTTTTTTTTTTTTTTTTTTTTTTTTTTAAACACTTTTCCAACCACTGCTCCAATATTTCATTGTAGGTTTAAATTATAGGTCAGTGTTTATAAGAGCTGAATTGAACACTATAAAGTCAATTAAAAGCCAAGTCAGCTGCATCAAAACAGTTGTGAAGCATCGGGGCATTTAAATGACCTATTTTAACCCCACTTGTTGTCAGCCTCTGATACTTTTGTTTTTCTCCCTTCTTTCCTGGTAGTGCTTTGACATTATTAGTATGTTGTTTGTTAAACGGTGCATAGGAGTCATTCAGAGTAGTCACTCAAATACTGTTCAGGGCCTGCACCTGTTTGTGCAACTTGCAGTTTATATTGTTTTGCTGTTTTGTGGTGCAGTTTGGTTTTCGCTGGCCTTGTCACTTCCCAAGCTGGGACTAAATCAGGTTCCAGGATTTTAACATGTAACCATGTCCTTGCAAGTGGAAATTATTTCAGAATCCATAAAATAGCCTTCACAGCACAACACGCCTCAGTATTCTCCTGCGCTGGAAAAGGGCCACTAATCGCAACAATAGGGATAAGAGAAACTACAAGTACCACACCAGGACAGAGCGATAGTGTTTTACAACCAGCACGTTAAATGACATTTATTTTGAAAGGTGCACTAAACTCGGCAGTAAAACCGGAAACAAAATGGTATACCATTGTCGGGAACTTCACAATAAAGCATGATCTCGTGTGTTTACGTCCGGGTTGGAGGATGAATCGCGAATTTGGTTTCTCAAAGTTGAGCCCCGCATGAACCACACAGTCACACTTACTTTTTTTTTTTTTTTTTTTTTTTTGCATTTTTTATTTGTAACTATTCGCCTTATGTTTTAGCTATTTCAATCATACTGAGAAGCACCTTTAAAATATTCGCAACCAGTGAGATCAAAATGAGCTTTTTTGTAAATGCTGGTCTGCACTAGTTTTCGATTCAGCCGTCCAATAAAAGCAGAATGCGACGATACTTGCACGATCGCAACAAAAAATTTTTTTAAATAATTTATAATCTTGAAAAATGATTTTCACTCTAGTTTTCCCAGATATAGTAAAAAGCGACGCCAGGAGTGGGTGTGGCACAGGTCAGGTACATGGGAGGAGGAGTCTTGGGGAACCTGAATCCAAACACAGGAAGCTCGAAAATGGTGTTTTTCGCCGAGTAAAATAAAACAAACAAATCCTTTTTTGTGAGCAGAAGCTAAAGGTAGGCAATGATAAAGTCATATGTTATACTCTGTTGGAAGTTTCCTACCCCAAAAAATGCCTGGAAAAAGTCTAGGATCTAAATGAGGCCAACATGGGAATCAAAAGAGAGAAAATGAAAACCTGAATAACTTCCTACCTATGAGGGGGGGAAATGATGTTTTAGATCATTCACCCAACCCAGGTTTTATCCTTTGAATTATTCATCATGTCAACACAGTGATTGCTGTGTTGACATGATGTGGAGATGCAAGATAACTACACACATTGGTTATGGGATTGATGTGCATGATCTGTTTGTAGGTACAGGAAGATGCCAGAGAGGGGTGGACATGAGAGGACTGACAGGTATGCAGAGCACAAGAGCAGAGAGAGGGACACTTCACACACTGCACACCGCCACCCGATGGATAGTGGCAGGGACAGAGAGGAGAGGAGCACTGCTGGTGACAGGAGAGGAAAACAAAAAGACTTCTCCAGCAGACAGAGGGACATGACAAGCCCCTCTCACAGGGACGCACCTGCTTACAGAGATCATCAAGGGCCCTCGAGACTGTAAGACACCATATACTTTCTATACATCAGCTCCAACACTTACTGTCATGCACAGGTATTATGGCATCAACCCTCTGTGGCACATGTATGCCGGTTAATTACCTCTGTTTTTGTGTAAAATGATGTGTGTATGTTTTGCATAGGAGCAAATTTTCTGCATCTCACAGCAGAAATTATATTGTGCTTGTAGGTCCAGAGAGACATCAGTGTATCCCTCTGAGCTGGAGTATTATGAGCAGCAGCACAGACAAGCCCTTTACAACCTCAAATACATCTTAACAAGTAGAGGCAAGTCATTTTTATGTTATTTTGTCACTGTCAGGTTAACGGGAAGTTTGGAACACGATGTGCAGGCTCTGAAGTGCTGAAAAAATGGCCCTAACAGTTGAGATTACAGTATCGCTCTATGGTTTTGCCTTTAGGAAGCATTTGGGCAAAGTTAATTACCTGCCAGGAGTTTGCAGGTTTGCAGGGTTATGCTGTTTTCTCACCTTTCCACATCACGACATCGTCATTTATCTCCAGTCATATTCATCGATGCAGTGTATTGTGTGTGCCAGGGTTAAGTATTACTCAGTGCTTTTTGGTAGTTGACCAACAAAGTTCCATCAGTGCTACCAAGTGTTAGGAAATGTAAAGGCAAAAACAATTTGTTCGAGAGATAAATGTATCATGCTGTTTTGATGCTTTTCTCTCAGGTAATTGCAATCATTAAAAATTTTAAGAATCACATTCATTAGGAATAATACACTGATACTGTAGGGGATGAAAAAAAACACAAAGAAGTTGCGAGAGACTTTCTATTCAGTAGACCTACAATAGACATGCTGTATATACACTACTCACAAAAAGTTAGGGATATTTGGCTTTTGGGTGAAATTTACGGAAAATGTAAAAAGTTCACGCTGCAGTGATATTATATCATGAAAGTAGGGCATTTAAGTAGAAGCATGCACTGGTGATTTCCTCATCTCAAACAATTTCTTGAAACAAAAGCCAACAACAGTGGTGGATATACCACAACAAAAAATGTCAGTGTCTCAATTACTTGTCATGTGCCCTTGAGCATCAATTACAGCTTGACAACGACGTCTCATGCTGTTCACAAGTCGACTTATTGTCTGCTGAGGCATGGCATCCCACTCTTCTTGAAGGGCGGCCCTCAGGACATTGAGGTTCTGGGGTACAGAGCTCCGAGCCTCTACACGGTGACTCAGCTGATCCCATAGATTTTCTATGGGATTCAGGTCTGGAGAAAGTGCAGGCCACTCCATTTGAGGTACCCCAGTCTCCAGCAGCCGTTCCCTAATGATGCGACCTCGATGAGCTGGAGCATTGTCGTCCATGAAGATGAAATTAGGCCTGTGTTGTTCATGCAGGGGCACAATGACTGGATTAATGATGTTATTCAGGTAGTATGGGCTTGTCACAAAGTGTAGGGCAGTTCTGTACTGACTAGACACACCTGCCCACACAGTAACACCACCACCACCAAAGGCTCGTCTGGTGACAACAGTGGCTGATGCATAGTGCTCTCCTTGACGTCTCCAACATCGTTGGCGGCCATCATTTCTGCTCAACATGAATCGGCTTTCATCAGAGAACAGCACTGAGGCCCACTGGTCCCTCGTCCAGCGTAAATGCTGCCTGGCCCATGCAAGACAATGACACCTGTGCCTGGTGGTGTGGTCAGGTACCCTTGCAGGTCGTCTAGCACACAGACCATGATGATGTAAACAGTTTCGAATGGTCTGACGTGACACTGGGGTGCCTCTCACCTCCCTTAAACGTGCCTGGAGTTGAGTGGCATTCATCATTCGGTTCCGCAGGGCACTGTTCATAATGAAGCGGTCATCAATGTGGGATGTGGCCAAAGGACGTCCACTTCTATGCCTTTCTGTGACTCTTCCAGTCTCTCTGTATCTCTGTTGCAACCTGCTGATGACACTCTGTGACACTCTAAGCTCAGTGGCCACTTCTGTCTGAGGACATCCTGTTTGAAGCCTCGCAATGGCGAGGTGCTGCTGATCAATTGTTAGGTGTCGTCTTGGTCTCATGATGTCAAAATGTGAACAGCATGATGAGGAGGACTGTTTAAATACCAATTCTAATTGAACCAGGAAATTTATTGGTCGATTCATGGATCAAACACCTGTTGTGAATTTTGCCGTTAAGCTCCTTGTTAGAGAACAGCAACTTGTGCAAAAAGTACTGAAACACTGAACAGTTGGACATGTGCATTCAAAAGTTTACAGAAGGTCACATTAAGTTCACCTGTAAAGGTTATAATGCATTTTAGGTTCATCCTGAAATTTCACCCGAAAGCCGAATATCCCTAACTTTTTGTGAGTAGTGTAGATGCACGTCTCTGTGTATTTATTCCTGGTACAACTCATAAAACACTTGCACAGTGGGCATTTTGGCTCAGAAAGGCTCCTCCACTGCCGAAAGGGAAGATTCAGTAACACTGTTTCAGAAAAACAAAAAACAGAGTGATGCAGTGCACTGCCACTGCTGCCTGCTCGCGCTCATAAACCTGACAGCAGTGTAAAAGATGCGCTGACATCAGCAGTGCTCACTTATCTTTCGACTATTGTTGCCTTCAAGTACCATTGGAAATATGAGTTAAGTGCACATGAATGACCCAGCAACTTAGTATATATGTCTGGAAAAGTGGTACTTCACTATGATATGAGTGATGTTTATGAGTCAGTTATACTGTTGATTATTTCTTTCCTTTAAGAAACAATACCTGATGGTGTGAAGAGTGTTTTATTTATTATTTTGTGATGTTGTTTGACATATATTGGTTATAAGTGGTGTTATGTTTCTATTTTCACACTGAGTTTTTACATTTCACATGTTTTTGTTTTCATTAAATTAATGAAGAAACGTTTTAGAAAAAGTTATATGCCCAGTGTGTGTCTTCTCCTCTCTTTTTGCTGCTGCAATACAAAGAAGCTGTTTGATTTATGGAATAAAATAACAACCGTCAAAAACCTGCTTCCATTGCAGGGTCATTTTATCATTATAAAGACAGCAACAGGTCATTTTTATGAATTCCAATCCAATTCCAAGTAACATCAAAGTGTTAAGAAGAGCTCAGTCCTGGAGAACTATAGCTCCTCCCACAGTTGATCCACTTGCTTTGGCCTTGGCAGAGGTGACAGACGGGAGGGAAACAGTTTTATGTGTTTCAGTGATGAGCTCATTATGAGCTCATATGAGAGCAGGGACTTTGCCCTAAACTTAAGCATTGGTGGGTGTGAAGTACAAGGAGTCATCAGCAACAAGAATAGCAGCCAGTTCAGTTGTAAAAGTGAGTCTCATTGTTAGCCAGTGAAAACGTTAACCGGGCATCCTGTAATCTAAGTTTATGCTTATTCCTTTAGTTGCTACCTTCAAGAGGGCACAGCCTCAAACCAGTGAATTGGCCCTAAGTGTTTTAACACAGGGGTTTTCAAACTTTTCATGTTCTGGAGCCCCAAGTTGAATTTCATTAAGCCACAAACCCTCATTTTAAGTCATTTTACCCCAGGGACCCTGATATGAAAAGATATTTTGTGCTGAACATTAATGTTAAAATTCTCACACACTTTTGTTTCCGTATTATAACTAGTTCTAGTGAAATAAATTATTGTGAAATTCAGTTATTCACCTATTTTGCTGAAGACCCCATAGAGACCTCTCATAGACCCCTGGACTCCACTTTGACTAATCACTCTATTTAAAGGGATAGTTTGTCAATTTTGAAAAATGTGATACTGTTTCACTCCCCTCTGGAGTGGATTAAGGTGGTTAATTTTTATAATGTTAGCTGGGGGGAAGTCCCGCTCAATGACAGGAGGCAGAGGTTTTTTTTTTTCACTGTTCTGCTTCACTGCTTTGTACCATTTTTAATTTTTTTCTTTACAAATTCATCACTTCTGTGTTGATCCTCTGTCCCAGGTCTCTGCCAGGTTATGGAGGTCTTTGTCAATCTGCTAATAGTCATCTGTGCAGGGGTGACCTACAGCAACTCCGGGGGCTACCGTGACCTAGCCAGCCTTGGAGGACTCTACCATTATTATTATGGTGGAGCGCAAGCCTTCACCGGGGCCGATGCAGACAGGGTGAAGGAGCTGGACCAACTTTTTCACCAGCTCAAGCGGCCTCCGTACATCTTCACCATGGCTTGCGCCGGTGTCCTGATGGCCTACGCCTGTGCGATGCTGGTCCTGGGGGTTTTCAGAGTGCCTTACCGCTGGCCCCCTGTGCTGCTGGGGGAGGCTCTGCTTAACCTCCTGATCGGCCTGGGCTACATCCCCGCTCTGGCCTTCTACTTCATCAAGCTGAAGGAAACCTACGACAGTGCCATCTGCAAGGAGAGGGAGCAGCTCTACAAGAGTAAAGCATACCAGGGCTTCGAGTGCCAGTATCACGGGGCAGATATTGCAGGAGGCCTCTTCGGGGTCCTGGGAGTCTTTGTTTTCCTCTTGGGTGCAGTGTTGGCTTTCAGAGCTTTCAGGTCAGTGCGGGAGTTAAAGAAGCAGAGGACAAGAGAGGACGGCAACTTGTAAAAGCCCTTTTTCTTCTCGCCTCATTTGAACAAAAGAGGGGATTGAGTTGAAATGTGTCTGCTGAACAAAAAGCATGGACTTTTTATTCCCTCATATTTGTTACTGTACATCAACTCATCTTAAATGTGAATCCTCTTTTTGTCCATTTTAAGAAATACACTTTATTAATGTTTTTATTAATGATTTGTATTTCTCTTTATATTTTTACCACTTTTATAATTAGCACAATGGTGTAGGATCTTTTATACTTGTTACGTTTAGTCATAATAAACTACTGAAGAGCTATATGCATACTTTACTTTTTTCCAATTTGCATGGTAATGAAGAAGTAGAAAACCTAAGACACACATATTTGAAGAGAATAAAAGCAGAAATTTGCAAACAAAGTTGTGACACATTATTTAGACTTCCAATGTGGTTGTCCATTTTATTTTTCTAAAACATTTTGAAAAAGTTAGTGGCCACCTTGTTTGTACAGCACAGTACAGGACAGTAATTTTTCCATATGGATTTTAACAGGCCTTGTTTAATTCTCGGAGTAAATATTAGTTTTCTCCCAGAGAGGATCCATCCCATCTTAGAGGGATTTTCAAACTTTTTCCTGTTCCGGCCTTTTATTGAGCCACAGACCTCCGTCTTCAATGATTTTGCCTCAGAGACCCTGATAAGAAAAATATTATTGTTTCTTTGAAACATTAAATTATTTAGATGCCAGTCTTGAACACTGATTCAAAAAGGTGAGATTAACATCATGTTAAAATAATCACTCGTACTTTTCTTGCACCATGACAATTTAATTTCCAGTGGCATTGTTTATAGAGTAAATTTAATTTTTTTTTAAAGCTGATCTGGTTTATTCTGTCACGTCAAATCAGATGTGAGCAGATTCTCTTGATTTCTTACAAAAACATGATTTAGCAAATTAGAGAAATAAATAAATAAATAAATAAATAAAATGACTGGAACATTAGTAAAAACATAGCAAAAAATGAATATTACCAGAATGTTTTAAAAAAGTAAAAAAATTACCAATTACAAAAATTACCTGAAAATTTGAGGATTTTTTTTTTTAAATACAATAAAACTATTATTAAAAGGTCAAATCAGTGATGCTGGATTGACGTCAGATCTCCTGCATCTAAATTTTTATGATCCCCTGAGTATCTGGACCTGACTTTGAAAACTGCTGGTCTAGTGGATTTGGTTTTGTTCCAGTTCCTTTTAGTGCTTTCTTTGCATAAGTGGGCCACACCTACCTTCAAGATGTAGACGCCTCCTTTCATTATCAAGAGCCACTCCCAGAAGAGTTTGGCCATCACTCAGGATAAAAATATGAAGGTAATGAATGGAATGCACTGTGATAAATGGAATGGTGCGGCCCTGATAAGATGGAAAGAGAAAAAATGAAAACACCAAAACAGCTCCAGCGTCAGGCTTTGTTCAGACAGAGGGAAGATATCAGCCCAGGAAACAAAGACACAATTACACCACTAACTCTGGAGATGAAATGGTCAAACAATACAAATGAGAAACACAGATCCAAGTCCAGATCCAAAATTCAAACCAAGGACAAATGATGTTAGATGTAAACAGTGGCTGAGAGCCTTGTGTAGACTGAAGGCAGAAAGTTGAAGAGTGTTGAGTTTTAAAGGCTGATATGGTCTTGAATGGCAAGATTTCTCTATATATCTTTAAATGAAGAATTACTATGAAAAGGATATTTAAAAAAACTGGGCTATAGTAAGAGGAACACCATCATACATGCCAGAATAAAAGCAAATAAATAAGAATTTGTACTGACTCGTTGACTTAAATAAAAGTGAAGAACCAGAAAAACTTAACAGTCATTTCAAAATCGTGGATGCATTCTTGTCATTGTCATATACTGATCTTGATTTGAATCTGCTCCTGCCTTTTTCTCTCCTTATTAAGGCCTGAACTTGAGGTTAGGGTGTCGTTCTGGGCCTTACCAACAGATGGCAGCTGTGATGTACTCAGAAATTCTCTCAACCTGTCTCCTAACAGCTGGTGGCTGTGTGTACAGATTTCTATAATGGTACCCACACCCCCTCTGTGGTCCCTCTGGTTCACCCAGCAGCTGGTCACAGGGTCTCTAATCTTGTAGCCCTATAATACATCTGCAGTTTTGTTGTTTCAGTAAATGTAAGGCTATAAGTATTGTTTGCCTTTAGGCCTGACTCATAGTGTGTTTCAGTTACCTCATCTTTATTCAGTTTCACTCTAGAGAATATCATCAATCTTTTTTTTTTTTTTTTAAATCTCTTTTGTTTGCTGCAATATCCTCTTGTCTTTGGTACTCTTATATAGCCAATCCAAATCCCTTAATTGGTAACCACAATCTGACTGATCTGAATTGGACTCCAGATAAACACATACTGTGCCATGTGGAAAACAGCTTGCCTCATTTCACTAGTTTATTCCTTTTCTGCATAGGCTTACATATGTTCATCTCCTATCTGCAGAGGGGGGGAACAAGTAAGAAGTCATCTTTGCCACAGTGATGGAAAACACTACCACTAATGGACTCTAGGGGTCGCCAAATCCATCAAATCTCAAATTCAGCTGGTAGCAGCTTTAACGGTTTCAGAATGATAGAAAATAGTACCAGCTGATTCCACTCCATTTCAAGCATTGTCCCTTTATTGAAGGGTCAGGCGGCGGTTTAATCAGGTACTTACAGGGTGCTGAAACTGAATAATTACACAAGCCACAACTGTTTTCATTCATCTTTTTTGATGAGAAGTCATAAGAACCATTTTCACTTTCATTGGTTTGAAATAGCTCAACTAACAACAGAGCCTTGCTGGTTTGAATATCTCAGAAATTACTTTGGACACAATAAACAAAACACTGTTATTCTAAGTTATCCAATATGTCTAATGTGACTTGAGTACAAAATGTCTGCTTGAAATATGGGTTAAAATCTCTTTTCTTTGGCATCTCAAATACATTTCCACAAAGAGGCATATTTCAACTTCTTTCTATTTTTTTGGTTGCTAAATCCCAGATGGGAAACTGTACTTGAAGGGAAATGAACTCATTTTCATTGCCTAAATGGCACGTTTATGTATGTTTTCTTTATTATACAGTATCACCATGGTGCTTTAATTGAATGGAAGACATTTCCAATGGAGAGCAACATAAATGTACAAGAAAACTCAAAGCATACTGTTGGGTGACAATATATCTCACAACATACCGAAGAAAAGAGTCTTTTGGATGACATTTATTGGCATGGAGTCATCAAATGAAGCGTATGCAAAAATGAAGAACAAAACCATTTTTTTCACAGTATAAAGTTTTATTGCTACTTGGCTTAAAGTTAATTAAAAAACAGCTTTTCTGCTCAAAATTAATGATAGCAGCATTTCAAATAAAATAATAACCACCTTCCACTTTCAAAGTTCAAGGGAGTACAATTCTGGCTGACAAACAGCAAAAGTGCTCATTGTTAGTCCTATTCCTAAATAATAAAACATCTCTAATTATTAAACAAAATTTTAGCAGGATTCTGCATGCTAGAATAAAAACTTAAAAATATTAGAGATATGCTCCATTTTTATACAAAGAAATCACATTTTTGTATGTACTCTATGTATTTTATACTGATTTATATAGGGCATGCTTTCAACATTAAATACAGTTATAATTAGTACCTTAAATTAAAGTACCATAATGAGTGACAGTTTACTGTTGAATCCCTATCACTTTAAATTCTGTAGTGGAGAGGGAAATAGAAATTTGCATGAAACAATGAAGTACAAAAATAAACATCAGCTTCTTGGCATTGAGAAAAAATATTCAAGCATTTCTAGAAAATAATGTACAGAAAGGAACTGTGAGATTGAACAATGGCTACTTTGGTCACATGTTAAACAACTGGAGCGTCCCCGATCAGTTTCTTTCGCCATATTCACACGGAAACGGGTCAGTCCGTTACTCACGAGAGCATGCATACATACTGTACGTGTGTATTTTAACTTCCATTTTACACGCACACAAACACGCACGCACGCACATTTCGGAACATACATGTACAGGCAGCATGTTAACCTGTGCAAAGGATCGTTTACAGTTAATAAATGAATTAGCAATTTGAACAACACTGACACTGTAGCCTACTCAAACACCTCTTTTTTTCTTTTTCTTTTTTTTTTTTTTTTTTTTTTTGAGCACCCAGGACATTATGAGTGTTACACTGGACCCCCTCCACTAAAGAATTAAAGGGAACGCTGTGAGCCAATGCAGTGTACTTCACTGTACCCTGCCTCCCTCTTGCTGTATCTACACATACAGTAGGCATATGTACATGCACATTGATTCCTCTATTAATGAGTGATGATTATTTCAATATACTCCATGTTGAAAACAGGTTGTGTATAGGTGTGGATAGTGGGTAAACATTTTGGTTACATACACCAGGAGAGAGACACAGACAATGAATGTAGTCTCAGAACAAAAGAGAGAGGGGAGAAAAAAAAAACTTGGCTAGGGGTCTGAAGATGCGATGTTCTGACCTACATAATGCCTTTTGGCTGTACATGACAAGGGTGCATTCGAAGAGCAAAATGTTGCAGCGCACTGTTACGCAATTCTGACAGCGATGGAGCCGAAAATGTGCCAAAAAAAACAGACAAACCCACAAAACGATGATAGAGCAATGTACCTCGGCTTTACACACACATTCACACTGTCAAAAGAACCGAACAAACCCACAAAACAATGACAGAGCAATGTACCTCATGTTCACAAACACGCACGCACATTCACACTGTATATACCAATCAGTTAATATTCATTTTCACTGATCTTGAGAAATAGGGTTCTTGTAGTTTTAGATTATGAAGAATGAAGCTCTGAAATACATATATACAGATGGGATTTTGCATATTTTGTATGAGGGAATTCACAACTTGTGTTGTGAATACTACCTTTTTCTTTTAATAATAAACCACACAAAAAAGTCCATTTCTCTTTTCCGAAGATACCAAAGAGAAACCTTTACAGTTTTCGCAGGCTCACAACGCATCAATACAGAATGAAAACGTCAAATGTGTACCAAAGTTCTTCACGATTGGCATCTGTCCAGTGGCTTCTCTAGTGACTACTGTAGAAGGCACAGAGCATGCCCACACCTGCAGTGCCTCTCAGTGCTCCTGTGCCATCAGGCGAGATGCCTGACGCGGTCAGTGTCTCCTGGTAGCAAAGTTCAGGGAAGCTTTCATCTCACCACCAGCTGTTTGGCATCTCAGACTCAACACAAACGGCAGATCCTTAAAACAATTAGAGACCAACTGTCAGCCCTATCAAAGGAGGGGGTTCGCTGCCAGACATAGGCAGAGATTTACAAAAAACCATGAGTGGGCACCAAATTGTTTTCCGTGTTTAAAGTCCACGTGAAGACTCGGTATCGGTGCAAGACAATCCTCTTGACCAATCGGGGGTTATGCCACTGGTATTGCACACGCTAAATGTTTTTGCTCATAATAAAGGCTTGAGTAAATGTGGGCCATAATGTAAAAATGAATCCTGAAATGTTCTTGAAATCAGACACTGATTTTGGAATAAGCAGTTTGGACAACACAATTTTTGTGTGCACAGTTTTTGTGTGCCTTGACAGACGTTGCCATCTCAGACCACTGTTTTCATCAAATGCCATTGTATTAGTGGGATTTCAAGTTACTTAAGGTACACTTTCAAATATATTAGAAGGGACCAGTTAGCACTACATGGCTATCAAATACAGTACATGATGGAAAACATGCACAACAGCTTCAGGTACTACTTAATTCCAGCCAGGAGGGGGCCCCATAATATCCAAAGAAGTATTTGAATACTAAATGTTTTTAAGTATTGAATTTTCAGTAACTGGGAGGGGTCTGCAGACACTCTGCACTCGTGATTACACAGGCATGGCAAATTTGGCAGAAGGTGTTAGATCCAACAGAGTAGTCAAGAAAACCAATTATGCTCTTTTTGCTGCTCATGTTGAGAGTTTGCAATCAGAGTGTATGGAGGATAGAAGGAAATACTTCAGGCAGCTTTTAAAACAGACCCCCAAATCCCCAAATTATATAACTTGCCTGTTGAGAGATTCATTAAAATTAAAATGAAGCCCAAAGAGGAAGAAGAGGAAAAAAAGAACTTAAATGAGAAATGCATGCCATGTCATATTAAATAACACATTAACACACCAAGTGTGAATGTAGTAAATTAATTGTCACTTTGTCACTTGATCATCATTTCTGTTGGCTGTGTTCTCTTACATAAGAGATGATATGTTGGGCTGAAGGAGGCCACAATAATCACAGCCCACCTTATATGAGTCTGTGTTGATCAACTTAAATATATATAACTCTGAATATAATCATTTTCTATGTACAAAGTGCTTTTTTAACAGTGTGTAATCCTTTCAAGAGACTAATATTTGCAAATAAGGAGAAACTGACTCATAAATCACTTAAGGCTTCACATCTGACATATATGCCGTTCACTCCTGTTTTAGCAGAGTGAGGGTAGAAGGGTTAATTTAATAAACCACTGCCTCCTCATCAGCGCTAAGACCGCTTTCTCTTTACCGTTCATGCAAACAGAGTCACAAACAGAGAAAATGAGAGGGATGAAACCAAGAGTCTCCTCCTCACAAAAATATACCAAGTAGTGTGGCTTTAAGGCTAAAAGGGAACAGAGAAAGGTCCTGTGGAATGCTAAAATCACACCACTATCCATTTGTAGTGCCAACCAAAAAATAAAAATCTAATGTAGTAATCACTGACATGAGTAATTACCCAACTTTGGCCCTTTTACAAACATGGCAGCCTTAGCAGACCTGCTGTCTCTTTTGGCACAAGGTGGGGTGTTAAGGAATGGGCAAATTGAGGTTTACAGAGCTGCACAATGTCTACCTTATAATTCAATCAATAATCCAACCTGCATTCAGGTCTGTCAAATACACCACTCACTCCAACAGGACACAAGCTCCTGTCATTTTCTTTTGTACAGTATTTACCAATGTATGAAGAAAAAAACACTACAGACTCTCATAGCAAGGGACATAATCTGAAACAGTGCATTCTTCTTACAGTACCTCAATGATCATAACTTCTTTATATGTTAATTCAGTGGGCTGGGTGCCACAGAGATTTAAAAAAATAAATAAAAAATTATACCATCTCTGTGTGTGTGTGTGTGTGTGTGTGTGTGTGTGTGTGTGTGTGTGTGTGTGTGTGTGTGTGTGTGTGTGTGTGTGAGAGAGAGAGAGAGAGAGAGAGAGAGTGATTGTTAAGGGGAAAAAAAGAAGTCTATGCTAAGTCATAGCTAGACATAACTTGATCCTGTGCCCTAAATATTATAGAAGCTATTGTTCATTTGCAATATCACATCCACCTGGAACATGGAACCGACTGCTTCTGTACTGCAAGTTTCATAACAGCACACTGAAGACCAGATCTTATGCAATGCAAGACAATGGGTTTACAAAGGGCCAAAATTACAAACTTTAACTCTGGATGGGAGGGTGGTGCATTAAAGAGTTAAATGAAAATAGGCTCAGCGAAATGAGAAACTGTCTTGTCGTACAGCAGTTCACTACAGGTTGAGGCTGCAGTGGTACTGTAGTTCACTACAGCATGTCTAACAAATCCTCACTGAATCTGTCTGCAGAGGTATCGGTGGATGGGTACAGATTATGAATTTCAATGGCGAGCAGCCTCAAAAGTTTGGTTACACTACAATGATCTATTTCAATACCTGTAAAGTTATTTTCATGATGTACATACACATACTGTATCTGTCTCTCACAAAGCATACCCAACAATACCCAAATTTTGTACTCTGACAGACTTTTGTTCAACGGATTATGTGGGATTAAATGATTTCCAAACATCTTGGGATCTTCAATCAATTCTCCACTGACCAGAAACCCTATTGAATTAAAATGTTTTTTTTTCTAAGCAATTTGCAATGAGATCATTCGACCATGCATTGTCAGAGATTACAGTGTTATAAGGATTTTTAAATTCTACACCACGTCGGCTCTGTACAGTTGTGTGAATGACTTTTTGATATTATTTTTGAGAGCTATTCAAAATGCATTGCCCCCTCTAGCAATACTTTTCTATCTTGATGTCAGCAACTCAACACTCACTGCTGCGTCAGCTGCCTGCTAGCTCAGAATCTCTTCTTTACTTTATAGAATAGATGTGTCCTATACAGAGGATTCTAGACATGTTGGGTGGGAATGTTCAAAATATCCAACCATAACTTTACTGGCGATATAAATGCAATTAATTTGTCTTCAGCTTCATCTATGCACTTTATTAGCATTTATACTGGCAGATTTCCACAGGAAGAGGAGAGAAGTAGCTGTGCCAGTGATGGTCTCTTGGAGACACTGTCCCTCCTCCAAATTTAACTAACAATCTCACAACCCCAAGCACAACCAGGTTGTGAGGGAGCTCTAAGCCGAGTCATCTGCAGTAGGCACTTTTTCAAGTTTCAGTCATAGGGCTTCTCTCCAGGACCTGAGAGGCCATGGAGCCCCTGGAGAGGAGACTTTAGAGATTATGAATTACCTTACTCAACAGGATCCCATGCACACACCCTCGATTGTGCATGGGATTGCTTGACTTTCCAAGTAAAGGGAAATGTTGCTGACATGTTCGACAATGTTTAAACACATGAGGTATTCCATTTCAGATCAGACACTTGTTTTGGCCTGCGAATGCCCGCCTTTCTTTTCACAGCCTCATTTCATGAGTTGTGATGTTGGTGGCCTTCTCATCTCAGATACTCAGACAGACACTCAGACACTTGGTTTAGTGCATCACACTGACGGCACAGCGTCCATACTGTAGTACCTATCGAGGTCCCACAGGTCTGTCTTGTCTTCATAAAAGATCTGAATTGCAACTTGAACTGGAATATCCCATGTGTATGACAGAAATATCCTTTACTTCCCTGGTAAAGCATGGTCACAGGATTGCCGCCACGTGGTGCTGTGCTGTGCCCCCCCATCTAGAGGGCAGTATCATAGACCTCCTGCTGCAGGATGGGAGCAGGGCTTGAAGCCGGAACCATGGTAGGGGTAAGGTCCCGCTGATGCAGCACAGTGGCAGGGGGGTGTGGATGATCCCAAACTGGGTCTCTGATGGAAGGGGGTGTGGATGGTGCTGAGGGGCCTGAAACCAGGGGACTCTGGCCTCTCAGCTGTTCCCGGACATCCTGCTCCAAACTGGGGGGCACTATGAGCTGGTCCTCAGGATCCTGCTGGGCTGGGGCTGTAAAGTAGCCTGACTTCTTTTTAGGAGCCTCCAAGGCCACCTCAATGAGATTATGACTGTCCTCAGGGGCTACAACAGAGCCATTGGACAGCTTCTTCCCAAACAAACTTGAGGTGGAAGGTGACTTCTTAAGGTCAGAAATCTCCCTCCCACAAACAGCCAGCAGGCAGCCGTTTGTTGCTGACACCACCACGCTGTTCTGCCTGCGCATTTTTCCATTGGGATAGTCAGAGCCTCGCTTTTCAAGGTCCAGGTCTTTGGGACTCTCGGGGGCCCCTGACCGTAGCTGGAAAGCACAGCAGTGAATGTCCACTTCCACTTCTAGCTTACTGCCGTTGGAGATCACACCCTCAAGTGGAGCTTCATCATCGCTGTCCAGCCCGTTGTCAGATTGGTTACTGGAGAATGTAGCACAGGAGGGCTGCCGCTGGAACAAGACCGGGTGGGCTGCTACCCCAGCTGAACCTGGCACCATGATCCCACATAGTGTAGTAGCAGGGTGAAGGCTACAGCGTCTCTCGGGGCGGGAGGCAGGGCCTGAGGAGGGGTGTTCATCGGAGGCGGTGGACCCGGCCTCGCTGCCCACCTCTGAAGCCGATGTCTCACTGTTGAACTCAGAGACGATGCCACTGCTGGATGAAAGGGTGGCTGGGTCACCGGGGCCTGGGGTCACTGACACAGGCAAAGGGTTCGAAGGGGGACCCCGGTGTTCAGCAGTGGATGCCGGCGGCTCACAGGTGCAGCTGTCCTCACTAATATGCAGAGACACAACCACGGCCCCGATGTTGTCCTTGCAACCATAGCTCTGGGCCAGTGAACACAGCTTCTTAGCAGCTGCGCGTGGATCCCGCACGGCCTGAACAGTGCGCACAGCCTCCTGGTATGACACCCTTTCAAACAGTGCTCGGTTCCCCAGGATCAAGAAGTCATCCTGGGAACAGAGAGGCTCAGTGTGCACCCAGGGCTTGGGCAGCACCCAGGGAGACAGATAAGAGCAACCCAGCAGGCGAGAGCAGCATGTCACTCCACTCACCTTGTTATCCTGTAAAATCGAAACCTCAGTTCAGATGGGGTTCAGCTCAGCTCTTAGAATAATACATGACTGCATAATCTCGTAGTAAATATACCTCTGAATATAAAGCTGCACATTAATACTAGATCAAAAGTTGTCTTAAGTAATGGCTTGGGTGTGAACATACACTATGAACACAACATTTCCATAAGTTCTACATTACCTCAGTGATAATGGCTTTACTAAGTTTAACTCTCTCCATCTCCTCAGTGCAGTTCTCCAAGCTGAAAACCTTAGAGAGTGCTATAGGCTGGCCGTCTCGACACAGCACTGCCTGGCAGCTGCCCACGTTGGCCACGGTCAGGCAGAAGTAGCCTCCTGAATCTGAGGGCTCATGGTGGATATAGCACAGCAGGGCAGAGGCACCAAGTTTCTGGCCAGCCATGCCCAGTTTCCTGTATCATGAAAAACAAAGACAAATCTGCTGACAAAGCCTTCTATTTAGCGGTTGAATCCAAACAGCAGAGGTTCTGCCATTATCACTTTATTTGCAAGTATAAAACAAATATATAAAAAAGACTGACTAACCTGTGTGAGGTCAAGAAGGTGTTGCACATGTACACACTGTCCACATTGGAGTGCTGTAGTTCCTCGGACAGAACATCTCCCATGGTGCACTGCAGCAGCCGAGGCACTTCCTCGTTGCGGTCCCCGTCAAAGATGCCGTAACATGCCCCCATACCGTCTCCAAAGCGGTCTACCGCCAACACAGACACACACAACCTGTCCCCAACAATAGATAATTGTTAACATATAGATGACACATTCCCTCATGAACAGACATAAAGGAGCTACTCTGGGAGCAAGGACGCCTGACCACTAGCACCAAAGAGCAGGCACTCGACTTTTCACCATTAGAGATCAGGCTTCACAGAGATTTGGCTTTGGGGTTTAGTTTCTCTTTAAAGAAGGTCCATACCCTGATGTCAGTCCCAGTGATGGACCCAGTGTTAGACCTGTTCTGGGTTTGTACAGCAATGGCACATCAAACAACTTACTACTGCTACAGTAAAAAAAGCAAATCATTTTAATTGCTGATAACCTGGAAGCATACAATAAATACCATCCTTGTCTTTATACAGGGAATCATCTGGTTAAGAACTCAGCCTGAATGTTGAAGAAATCTACAGGCACACAATGTGTTGCTCACTTGTTTCTTTGGCCGCTCATTTCAGAGTAACCGTGGTTCCATGGAGTGGGTGCATTCATTACATCTCCTGCTGTCATGGCTGATTTCTGGTCTAACTTCAGGGTGGTGATGTGGCTAAAAAAAAAAGAGAGAAAAGAAACACAGTAGAAGGTAGAAGAGTCCTGAACATATTCCTTACTCATCATGTTAAATTTTTTACCTGCATATGGGACATCCATGAGTTCTTTGTGAACTAGTTAACTTGTAAATGTTCACTGCTAAGAAGTTGTGCAAATGACTGACCAACTTGTTAATGGTAAACTTGACAATAGCGACCACAAGTTGACTTTTGACCTGACTTTTACAGCCTAAAAAGGCACTAAAATGCCACAATCCGTTTTAAGAATTGGCCATGAGATGAATTTATCAGTTTACATGGAGCGTTTTGAGGCATCTTTACCCCTGTATTCAGATAAATCTCCTCGTAGTTAACCCATGATATAACATAAACAGTGAGTGAAAAAAAATAAAACCAGACACCGCAGACTATTAAGCCTAAAAAAGAATTATTGAAAGGTAACCCACCAAGTTCTTTACTTCATAACAGCAATACCAGCATTTTGTCAGATGAGGCTTCAATTTTTTCAAATCATGTATTTCATGTATTGGAATAAAACTCTTAATAGATACATTCAAAGCAAGTGGGTTCCATCTCTTTGAATACCAAAAACCTCAGGGTGGCTACTTTTATGTTCCAAGGTGATAATGCCCCTTACCATAAGGCAAATGGCCACCAAAGCTCAGGTGTACTAAAAACGGCACAAAATATTAACAAGAACAAAAAGACAACTGCCTTCAGTTTTGCACCAGATTTCCAAATACCTCTTGCATAAGGAACCAACAACATTAAGACACTATTTAAGAAAGGTGGCATCAGGCTGAAGAGAAAATACAATGTAATTATTTACAGACAAAAATTAAGAGGAGGCATGTTTAATTAGAAAGAATCCCTCTTTCTACGTTTGTTTTTGTGTTCTGATTTTTTTAAAGCTAGGTAAGCCTTTTCATAGCTTGTGTCTCATTTGTTTTGTTCTTTTGTTTCCCTCAGCCATCCCGCTATCTTCCTCCAGCTTGTGTCCAGACTGTTGTAGAATCTAAATCACGGTGCCTGCGCTTATGCTTTGTGCTGGAGTTAATTTGGTTGTTACCTCTCCGTGTCCAAAACGTTGTTTGCTTTTTGGTGCTCACCTGAAGAGGTTGAGGGTTTTGTGCTCCAGCATCAGGCTGCTGTTGCCTGTCAGGTCCAGCTCATGCAGGGTGGCAGGCAGGGAGTCAGGCAGCAGGATCTCAGTCAGCTCATTACAACTCAGGTCTACAAGCTGCAAACACACACACACAATGCACGCGGCCTGAAACAGGTTGAACAGAACCAGACACTGGTTAGGTGAGACAAAAAAAAAAGAGAGCAGGTCTGACCTTAATCTCAGGCAGGTTGAGTATCTCTGGGAAGACACTGATGTGGTTGGAGTGTGCTATGAGGGTGTGCAGCCTCTTACAGCTGGACACAGTGGAGGGGATGGTCTTCAGCTTGTTGCCACTTAGATTAAGCTCCTCCAGCAGTTCAAGCTTGCTCAGTTTACTAAAGAAGAAAAAAGAAAAAATACTACAGTGAGCTGAACAGGTAGTTGACTTGAATGCCACTTAACTGTGGGGAGTCTGTCTTGGAACCCGCTGCCTAATGTCTAATGATGATTTAGCCTCTGGAAATAAGCTGGAAACTGTTTCTGTTTCTTTTATTGCATGAGTCGAACATTTTTCCACCTGATATACAAACATTGATACTTGTTGTAGGAGTTTTATATCAAAACAACATTTCTGCCAATGCGTTAGGCCTCTTTTGCTCCCCACATGGACATGATATTATTTTTGTTTCTTTATTATGGAATCAAACACACAGGTTTGCAATCACCAAATAGGTTCCAGTGCAAAATTACTGACACTGCAATCAAAAAATGTTTCACTGCAAGTAAAATAAATTTGTGATTCACATGTGAATTAGAAGCGTTTTTTAACAAATCCAAAAGTTTTGTTTGCTGTGGAATTGAATCTGGTAGGCGGGACTTATGCTGAAAAATGTAAGACACGTCTCTATTGGTCAGTCTCAATCAGAGTGACAGCTTGGCAACATGCACATTTAGAATGTAATCGTAATCATCCAGAAGGTGGTGGTAATAATATTACAGGACAATCACATTACATTATAATGGTGGAATCATAAACAAAACTTTTGGGGTTGCAAACAAAAGGTTTTGATTACAAAGATATTATACTTATTATACTTAAATATTTTACTTGCAGTAAAATATTTCACAGCGTCGATAGTTTTGCTCTCAAATGTATTTTTTGATTGCAACCCATCATGAGACAATTCAGGATGTAACTGAACTCTAAAGAATACACTGAGATTATTACAGTTTATGCCATGGTCTGGGTGAGTAGTCGTTTTTGATTGCTTGGAGGGTGTGCGCTAAAACCGTGTAATCCACACATAGTCTGCTTGCTGAACTAAATTCATACGTTGGCCATAAAGTTCTGCACCAGCCTCTGTAACCATAGCAACAAACTCCAACAGAAGCAAGATTTTGCATCCAAAACATACAGCAAATGCAAAAGTGTGACAATCCACTCATTTTTAATATGTGGATGCAAAGAACCAAGAGACGGGTTGTTGCCACTGTGGACTTTAAGGCATTTTTCACATGCACACCTGATCATGGATTATCCTTTACTCAATTATTTTATTTTTTTATTTTTTTGGCATTTCTGCTTTATTTAATAGTCACAGTAGAGAGAGACGGGAAATGCAAGAGAAAGACATGCAGCAAAGGGCCTGGGCTCGGATTCAAACCCAGGACGCTGCGATCAGGACTCAGCAAGTCTTAACAAGTGGGAGACACTCTTACCGGGTGAGCCACCGGGGTGCACCAATTCTTTTTTTATTTCCATTCTTTGCCATTGTCAGTGAAATGAGTATATAATAACCAAGCAACAACAACTAGCCAGATGAAATTTTCCTGTTTTTTTTTTTTTTTTTTTTTTAGCAATCATTTGTTTAACACCAGCAAAGCATAACTCCCAGCCTGCCTGCAAGAAACCACCACTGTCACCCGCTGCTAACTCTTATCGAAATTAAGATGTGCCAAATTCAAGTTGCTAGAAAAATATCTGACAAATAAATATGACAACAGAAAATACAGTTATTCCAGTCCACCTGATGTGAATAGGCCCCTTTTCAAAGAATGCTTTGAATGGATTCATCAAATGACAAACATGACAGATTGCAAAGATGACAGATGACAATAACAATTTCATGCTCTGAAAAAACTGGCTGATATCCATTGAAATCCACGGTGATAGCCATTTTATATCAGAATTTACCCCTGACTCTATCTCTGTCCTCAAATATGTCATCTAAAATGAGGAGTGATGGAGGAAAACGCTGACAGGGGAGCTGCTGTGCGGCACCTGGCAGGGAAGGAGAGGAGCTGGTTGTAGGCAATGTGAAGCACCCGCAGGTTCTGGTGTCCGACCAGCAGCGCGCCGCAGTTCTCGTTCAGGTTGTTCCCTGTTAGGTAGAGTTCCTGGAGTGTGCTGAGGCTCTCCTCTGATTGGCTGCTGGGAGGAATACTCTCCAGAGCGTTGGCTGACACGTTCAGGTATTTTAAACTACAAAAAAAAAAAAGGACGAACAAAAGAGATGTATTATTATACAAATGAGCACAGTCTGATTCAAAATGAATTTCATCAAGCTGTGTGGATTTGGACGGCAGCACAGATTTTCTGGCTCGAGGTTTTCATTTGTTTGGGGGCATCTGAATGACACAAGGAGTATGACTAAGTGCAGACGGTGAGGATTAATTTGAGGGTATTTTCAGCCGAATCGAATCAGCAGCCTCAAAAGTACAAGCCTTCACACGCATGTCAGAGTGCCAAAAGTATTTAAGCTTGTGTTCAGTAAAGCAGTCTGTAGCAAGTGGGGCAGGGACTGAGCACCGGTCAGGAGGTGGAGAGCGCCAGGAGCGGTCCAGCTGGTCGGCACTGTGCAACTGTACATAATTAACCTATATGTGTACGTCTGTGTGTCTGAGATGGTGCAGGAAGGGAAGCCCGAGGAATGAGCCGCACAAGCATGCATGTGCACCTGGCCGCCTCATCATGAACTGTTAATTTATCCCTGCAGGCGGAACATCGATTGACACCGACTGCTAAAACCCGGGATGTGCAGCAGTAGTCCCAGCACCAGCGGTACATCATTTCTGTATAATTATGATCTTGCTGCCGCTCAGTACAAACTGAACTGACTCCTCCACATGTCCTTCTGACCCCGCAGAGTGTGAACCTGGTCACTTTGCCATTTTGATATCAGAAACCAGTTACATAATTTCATCTGAGTAATGGAGTAGTATAACTGGTTATTGCACGAGATAAGCACTGTGTGTCAAGTTTTCTAGTCATAAATCTGTAACAAACGTTGTATTTCTATTCAAATTTTAAAAGTTTATAGTGTGCATGGGTTTAGAACATTATGATAGAAGCATATGATAGCCATTCCCATTCTCAATTATGTGTCATAAGGTGTTGGGATGGACAGATTTGGTGCAAAATGGGACCATTACTGACCACTCCAGCACTGAAAAAAAGTAGTCAAAAATCTCCAAATGACATTTGCTCAGAAACTCCCCTTATCGTCAATATATCTGGGAAACCAGACATCCTCTGAATGCCCTCGGTCCATAGTTTGTGGTTGTAAAGTTTCATGAGACGGTGATTATCCTACAGGTCACTATAGATCATTTTATACACTGGTGTCAAGTTTCAAACAATGGTCTGGCTACAATGAAATGGCTCCTATGGGGGCGAACATCATCACACATGAATCAAATGTTGAATCCACAAGAGTCTCAGCTTTCCAAAGTCAGCTGATGCAAGTCCAAGACTGTTTAGGCCCCAGCCTACACAAATACACCCTTTTACAACAGGCCAAAAAAAAATTGTACTGCATGAAAAAAAATGTATGAAAAAAGTATTATTTTTGTTACAGTTGTAATTAATGTGTGTTACTTACAACAGACAACAATTAACAGACAAAAATCAAATATGACCATTACTTCAGTACTAGTACAGGGGGAACTGTGGCCTAAAGATTAGAGAACTGTGCTTGTGACCAGAGAGTCAGGATGTGGGTGGGGCAGTGCTGACTTTCATTTGGCCTAATGGACAGTTTTTAATGTAATTACTGTTATTCTTCTAATAAGCAGCCCTGAATATAATTTACTCTACACAATCATTTCTTGTTTTGTTTTTCAGGATTTTCCACTGTAAGCTTGCAGGCATAAGGCTACCCAAGTTATGGCACTTTGTTCATTTGTTTATTTTAAATCATTACATGAACTTTGAAGAATAAGGAAGAATGGGGTAGAAGTGGTTAAGAGACTAGTTATTAGTCAAAGTAGTAACGCGTAAGTTAACAAGCTGCTGTGTGCAGAAAGTAATACAGTAATGTAATCACACTACCTACCTTTAATGAGGAGTAATAATTAATAAGCAATATATTACACTTTGAAAAGCAACTTCCCAAGTGCTGGCTGTGATTATGCCTGCCTCTATGTATAGATTACATGGCTGGGGCAAATGCAAATAAGTCTTATCAGAGCCATTAACCCATTTACAACAGCGTCACGCCTGATTTTTTTTTTACTGCCAATCACGGGCATCACTTCCTTCCTTTGTTAAACCATTAATTTCCCAATTTACAGCTCTTAGAAAACAATACGAGAAATCCAGCAGACGCTATGCGGTCAGTGTGAAATACATCTCAGAATTAGAGACAGAAAAGTACATTAGAGCACTTGCACTGCTGATGGGCGTTAAACTATTTACGGCACAGGAAACAGGAGGGCAAATGAAGCTCAGGTTACAGTGTGGAATGGTCTAATCATCTACACATTAGCCCTGACATACATTCAACACTTCATCCCAGAAACAGCTGTATCAGGATACCAGCAATCACACTGAAATCATGTAGGGAAAAGACAGCGGGCTGAACTTTCAAAGAGGTTCACTGCATCGGATTTCTCTGCTAGAGGACTGAAGAAATGTAACAAGTGCTGGGGAGAGAAGGAGAAGGAAAGAGAGGAGAAACAGGGAGAAAAAGGGAGCGAGAGAGGCTCACTTTAAGGCCTTGTAAAAGAGACTCTCGGGGAGCTCGCCTAGCTTGTTGTGCTGGAGGTCGAGGGCTTCCAGAGGGACGTGGTCAAGTAGGTCAGGCACTCTCTGCAAACGATTGTTTCCCGCCAGCAGCTTTCTCAAACTCAAGCTGTTGAGCAGTCTGTCAGAGGCCAAAAGAGAAGTCAGAGAGCTAGATGAGGAGAGAGAGAGAGGCCGTCAAAAAGAGCAAGAGAAACAAAGAGCATCATCTCCCCCCGTGGACCCGACCACTTGTGAAACTCGGCGAAATCTTGAGGCACGGCAACCGACTAATCCATCAATGCCCTTTTCAACTTGGCTGTCTACGCAGACCATCATCGCGGCTTGTTTTTGTTCTCCTGAAATCTTAGCAGAAGTCATGAGCGGCTACAATGGGGAAAGGGAATATCATCTCATTTGCAAAAGCTTTGTGGAGTCTCATTCAAATGCAAATGGTTGCGTTGTGGGATGGCAATGACTGATGGGTGCGTTGAGCCAAGCGCTGCAGGACGGCCACGCTTTACAGTTGCAAGTCAAAGGCTGACACAGAGAGACACTGTTTACCACAAAAAGACAAATAGCAACTGTAAACCTATCATCATGTGGCGATTAACATTTCACTGGATATTTCTGTGACATTTGTATCAGACCGTACTTCATGGTTTCACTACCATAATTAAATCGGCCTGAAAAATGTGTTTGGCAGTAGAGTGGAGAGTTACAACCTGATGGTGTCTATTATTACAACTTACTGGCTGATTCTGGACAGGATAGGCCGGCGTTAATTAAATTAAATGCGTGCAGAATAAGAACAGAGAAGATCCAGCTTGGACCACAGAGAGGAGCCACTAACCTGGAGGGGAGCTCAGACAGGAGGTTGTGTGTGACGTCCAGCACCTCAATCTTTCTGCTATCACACACCCAGTCTGGAAGGTACTCTAGAAGGTTCCTGTATTAGCGCGCGCACACACACACACACACAAAGTGAGTAGTGTCAGCATTATGCCAGAAGACAGAGAGCTGCCTAAACAGTAATCACTACTTTGCAATAAATATTAGGTTAGTTGAAAAGCAAAAATGACCTTCACCTCTATTCGAATAAAAAAATGAATTTCTATACTAGAAGTTGACAAAAAAGAGAGAACTATATGGTTCTTTTTTACACTGCCTCAATTAACAGAGCTAAGAAATAGAAAACACCTGATTTGACTTCAAACAAGCATTTATCACGTGTATTTTGGCCTACAACCATACAGGTATTTAACTACGGCTCCACTGGGTCCATATTTTTTCTGGATCTGGATTCTGGATGCTGGAAGTAAAATGATTAAATAAATACAAAGATTCAGTGTCATTGAAATAAGTATGTTCTTTTCAGCAAAGAATCCACTGATAAACTAAAAAATACCAGAGTCACAAGGTGTTTTATTTTGGAGTTCAGCTACATGGGGCTTTTCTTGGTTGCGTCCACGTAATGTCAGTCTGTACCAAAGCCATGTATAGACACAGCTCTGTCGTATGAATATGGATTATACGCGGCCCACCTCCATAGCAACCAACTTCCACAGCTGGCTGCTGGCTGCAAATAAACGTGACTCCAGGCTTTTTTTTTTTCTTTTTTTTTTTTTTAAGAATCCGGCCAGATCCACAAAAACAGAAAACGTCCGGATCCTACCGGATGCGGGACCTGGATCCTGTGCGTCTCTATTTTTATCCTGTATGACAAACATGAAGTAGATTAAATGTTACGTAGAGGCTAAAGGCTTGCAGGATTAACTTAATTAAATGAAAACTCCTTTTGAATCCTCAAATCTTTTACCACTGCAGGCTGCAGAGAAGGAGAATTTGCATATGGGCCTATGCGATCTAATATTCATACAGAGGAGGCTTAAGGCGCTCTGTGTGTAATATGCATTCATTTGACATCACTGCCTTGCACATAATGGTGTGGCATACGCTGCAAATCATTATTGTACTGCCACTGATATCCTAGGGCGCTCTGACACGTAAGAGTAGAAAATCTCAAACTGTCCATTCTAGTCTCTGTGTGAATCTTTGTGCGAGCCCTTTCCTCACGACACACAAAAATCAAGAAAAGGAAGAGTTGACAACGAGGAGAACGAAAGAGAAATACTTGCCCACGCAACAACTCAATCTCAAGACGAACATCTTGAAATGAAAGTATGTTATGATGCAAAATATGAGTATTCCAAATACTGTGAACCGGCTTGGTAGGGAATCTACTTCTGACTGTGTTGGGTATTGACTGGAACACAGTATTTTCAGACAACGGTGCCTAAGTTGAAAAATGTGTAAACAAAGAGACTGCGGCTGCTTCTTGTACACAGCCAGGACTCACTGTGATAGGTCCATGTGCGTCAGCTGGTTGGGGACTGGGTAGATGTTGACTGTGGTCAGGCCTGTGGGCACATAAAAGCAGCCGTCAGCAGCCAAACATCTGGGCCACACATGTATGTTTGTGACATGACCGCGACACGAGAGAGAAGGGCCCGAGGCGTCTCACTCACGGTTACTGCTGGCGTGGAGCATGCGCAGCGTGAAGCCGCTGAGAGTGAGCGTGCCCAGCTGGTTGCGCTGGCAGTGCAGGGTCTCCAGGTTGCAGACAGAGCTCAGGTCCAGGGAGGCCAGGCAGTTGTCCCTCAGGTCCAGCTGGGTCACCTGGCTCACTGCCTCCAGACTCTCACTTTTCACGCAGCGCAGTCCATTCAGCCTGCAGTGACAGCAGCACAGCACAAGGACAGGAAATGTAAGCCCACTGCTGGTGCAGAGCCCACGAGAAACCCATGAATGAAATATTAAGGCTATACACAACTCCACTTTTATGCAATTAGCTGCAGGTACCAAGAGGACAGAAACAAAGTACATTCTGCAAGTATCTGTACTTTACTGGAGTATTTGTTTTTGTTTTTTTTCCTTTTTCTTTTTTTGGGAAAATTATGACTTCTACTGCAGTACATTTAAAAGACAAATACTGTGCTATTGACCCTACATTTCTATGCAGGGTGTTGTTACATGTTACTTTTAAAGGAATACTCCAACATTTTGGGCAAAATACCCTTTTTCTGACTTACCAAGACTGAGACAAGATGTTTGATATTTTCACCTCTGTACGTACCTCAAACATCTTCTCTCAGTCTGGGTAAGTGGATAAAGGGTATTTTGCCCAAAACCTTGGGCTATACCTTCAAGCATAACTTTGAAGTCAGTCAAGTGGGTTTGATATTAATGGTGTCACATTTAAAATCGGCCTCAATGTACAAAGAAACAAGAATTACCGCCTTGCAGCCGTGTGCCTCCACAAACCTGGCAAGTTGCAGTTGCCACGTCCATGTCTGTCCAGACTCATGTAATATTTGTCGTGAGCAGTTTGAAGGAATTTAATAAAAGCTATTAAGGGTATTTTTGGTGAAGTGGAAGTTATCACTGCACTGACATGTATGATTCCGGTGAATAGAAACATGGTGTCTTCACTTAAAGACATTTTTTTTACAGAGGCGTACAGAGGACTGATAGAGAGCTTCATCACATGGTGCAACAATAATCACCTGAAGCTCAATAGCAGCCAAACCAGTGAGCTCGTGGTGGACTACCAGAGGAACAGGAGGCTCCCGGGCCTGACTGCCATCCAGGAGGAGGAAGTGAAGTGAAAATGTGGAGTTCTTTCACTGAATAATGGCCAGGAAAGTGTTTCTGCAGACCATTATGATGTCTCCGTGAAGTTTGACCTTTCACATTCTGGATGTAAAATGTCATGACTTCATCATTTTATCCTATTAGACAGTAGTGTGAAACTTCGTCATAATTAGTGTATGAATTCTTGAGTTATCGCTACAAATGTGTTGTGTGAGGTCCCAGTGATTTTGACCTTTGACCTCTGACCAGCAAATTCTAATCAGTTCATCGTTGAGTCCAAGTGGACGTTTGTGCCACATTGAAGAAATTCCCTGAAGCTGTTCCTGACATCACGTTCACGAGAATGGGAAAGATGGACATACGGACGGACAACCTGAAAACAGAATGTGTCCGGCCTGTGTCAGCCAGCACGGAGGCATAAAAACTAGTTAACTTCTCGTTCTTTGAGTTTTCTGTGAAAATGCCGCCGTGACAGACAGACAGCAAAGGGCAGAGAGACGTTCTTGAGTTCATGGCCGTCAGGTAAGCTGCAGCATCGTACAAGCCTTTCAATGGCAGATGAGATGCAGGCTTTCCCTGCCCCATCCCCCGAACCTCTTTGAAAAAAAAGGCTCTTATTTTATGAGACCAGCCGGCCTGCTAATCCACCACAGGTGCACCCTGCCCGTATAAACACAGTCTACCACTGCCAGCCAATAATTTGTCTCCCAAGGTGAGGCTGGGAAGGCTGGAGGGAGAGATGGCATTAATAAAGCTGAGGTTTACAGTCAGTGGGAATAGAGCGGAAAAAAAGTGTGTGTTTCAGGGGATCCATCTTTCTGTCAAAGCCCGAATCCGCACTGGATTGAGAAATGAAAACAGGTTTTTATAAGAAGATGACTTGATGAGGCAGCGCCAGGGGGGAGCAGGGGTATTTTCAACCTGTGCTCTTCGTCTCCTCCTGTTCTACCAGTCACTGTGTGATTTATGGTCACAGGAGGGGCCCCCTCATTACATAACTGTCGTGTATTGATCCGACTTTATGCACACGGTGACTGATGGGTGTATTAACTGGGAGGAGACGAGGGGAAAGAGTGCAGGCTAGCGAGGAAGGAGACAGAGAGAGTGTTAAGTGACAGAGACTGGCTGAGAAAGCTTGTTTGTTCCTGGACCGGCCTCTTACCGCAGGTCAATGTTTTTCAGGTGGCTCATTCTGGCCAGAGTACACAACTCCAGACTCTGCACTCTGTTCCCGGCCATGGCCAGCTTGTCCACCGCACTCAGTCTCTCCAGCACAGCAGGGATGTGGGGGAAGTTGTTGAAGGAGAGCCCCAGGCTGTTGAGCTGGGAAAGGCCGCCCAGTTCTTCAGGCAGCGAGCTGAAGTGGTTTCCGTCCAGAGAGAGGGTCTGCAGACTGGAGGCAGAGGAAAACAGCTGAATTTCTTTTTTACTTTGCTATGCTATGAGCACCAGATTGCAGTGGGAGGCTGAAAAATCTGCATGTGTCCATTTCAAGTCACAGGAATCACTGTATATGGAGCTGCAGCCTTCATTAAATAGGCCCCATGAAAACCGGCCTGGTTTAAGCTGCCTGCTTTAATCTGGTTGTGTAACAAAACATTTGAACTTTATACATTTTAGCGACTCCATTTACGAGAGCATTAATTATGGATGTATTACATTAGATTATGATAAACAGACAGATATTTGCAGGGTAGGACATGAAGAAGAAAAATAATCTCTTTCATCCTTCAAATCTCTGTAACTCAATACACACCCATTTTGCTAAAATATTCAGAACCAGAGGAAATATAAGCCATTCATTTACATTTTAAATTATATGTATTTCCAATTCAATAAATGGAAAGATAAACAAAGTCAGCTGAAGAATATCAGCGAAGTTTCTTCCCTCCTTCCCCTCACTGGGAGGTTTCTATGGTGAGTGCGCACAACCACCTGAGCAGTGAAATTACAGTACAGTTACAGTTTGTGAGTTAAGCAAAAGACATTTTCATATTCTGTTGTTACTTTCTCTGTGACATTGTGCACTTTGATGAACTCAATGATATCCCTTCTGTTCAGATACGTCAGCTTGTACAAACTTATCCACCTCAGTTCATTTGCTTTGTGCATCATTTGCTTTGTGCATCCCACCATCTCACCAAAGAGAAAAGGCACTCAGGTGTTTCCACCCATTTCATCGGACCTGAAGACTAAATCACACTGTCTAATGATGGTTGGCCACACCAATACAAACCCTGAGTTTAATAGTGAACAACAAGCATCTGTGCATTGACTGTGATTAAGTGCTTATTTCTGTGCTTTTTATGTGCTGTTGCTGTTATTTTCTAAACCACCTGTAGTCCAAACTTAAAATACAGAATTTTGTGCGTTCTGTACATATGCATAGCATGTGTGTGCAGTGTGTGAGATTTTTTTAACCCCCAGTAATGGTGGCAGGTTAAACGAAATAGCAAGCAGCACTGTGGCGATATATAAAGGCAGTGTAAAAAGGCCAGCAGAAGCTGCCATAACAGTAAAGAAGGAAAAAAAAGTAGAAATGCCTTTGAAAGGAAGATTATCTAATGGAAGGTGGTGAGATGAGATGGGAAAAGAATGAAACATGACATTGTTTGGTTTGCCGGTTTCAATTCATTTGACAAATAAAGCATGATTTCTTTCAAAAACATGTGAAAAAAGGCATTTAACAAACTAGGAGAGAAGCATTTCCTGAAGAAAATGGCTGTGATTGCTGTCAGCTGATAAACTGATTAGTTTGGTTTTGCGTGTTTGTGTATATCATGATAAGAGTGTGCATGTTTGATCGACATGTCATATAGAGTCAACTAGAAAGTTAAATGGAATTTCTGCTGTACACATTGGATGACTTATAAATGCCATGGAAGTCTATATAATTGAATTTCAATATATGTATATTATTAAACATGAATAACTCAAAAGGTATACTCAAACGGAGTATCAATGAACAAAATGATATCAATAACTAACCTATGCAAGTTTATGCAGATTTTGTGACTTTGAATAAATCATGATTCTGCATGTTTTGATATATGAACTGTGTGATGGTGGCCAGTTTTAAATTTACAGACAAATAAATAAATAAATAAATAAATGTATGCATGACAAAATGAGTGTGGTTGCTGTACAACAATCATGCTAATTAACAAAAAAAAAAAAAAAAAGAATTAATATTAGTAAAAAAAAAAAAAAAAAATCAATAAAATGATATATTTAACGGTCGTTTTTTTGATTTCTTGTGTTTAAATGCTTGTGACAGGCCTCTGCATTTACAGACCACAACTTGCCCAACAAGCACAAAAAAAAAAAATGTAAATGTAATTATCAGGGAAAAAAAGGTAAGGTAAAATGTGGGCGTCCAGCAGACACTGACAGGTTAACCCGAAGGTTCATTTACCACCATGTTCGCCCTGTGTCTCACCTCTTAAGGTTGCCTATCTGCACGGGGAGCGTGTGCAGACCGTTACAGGAGAGGTTGAGCTCCGTCAGGGTGAGGATCTCACACACAGATTCGGGGAACACACCCAAACGGTTGTGAGAGAGGTTCAGGCTCTTCAGCTGGGAAAACCTGAGGGGAGACAGAAGAGTCAGGCAGGTACCGGAGGTAAAAAGAGAACAAAATTTGGTTTAGTATGTTTATTCTGTTGAATTACTGACATCCCATCAGGCTTGTTTATGAGGAAAAATAAGTCATGACAATGCTTCTGTTGCAGCAGCAAGTGAGCATCACTATAGCCTGATATACCAAGGATGAGTCTCCATATTTTATTGGACAAGCTGTGATCTCATGTTGCACCGGAGAGAGGGTTCAATTAAATTATATAAAAAAATCCTGAGCTGCATTTTGCATTTCCTCAACCAAATAGAAACCGAAAGTATGAATTTGAACTAGTGTTTGTTTGTTTCCATCCACATGGGTAACAGAGGATGAGCAGGTTATGATATGGCAAGAGAACAGTGGGGAGAAAAGAAGAAAGAGAAACCAATGAAAGGTGAGTGTCTGCTGTGGAAGTAAAAATTTCTCTGTGGAACATCCAATGAGGCAGACGAGCACCAGCATAATAGCTGACCTGGTACTGTGGTCCACATTCTCAGTGGACTGTCTACTTGCAGAGCTTTTCGCTATGCCACCAGAGAATGCAGTGGACGAGGGATATAAATAAAAAAGAGGTACATGACACTAGCAGCTGAGGCTGAACAGCCAGGCCTGAAACCCAGGGTGACTGCTGTGGAAATTAGGCAGCATATACACAAACAGCGGCATCACTCACCAAGAGTTTACTCTGGGAAAAAGGAGACTGTCAGTATTAAAAATCTATCCCAAATCACAAAAGGCTGAATATGATCAGTTGATGGAATTACTAAAATTAGGTGGTCATGTGCTTTCTGCTGCATGATTGGTTATAAATGTCTTGTCTAAAGGCTTGCTGTTTCTTTCTTCTTTTTTTTTTAAGTATTTTACTTTCACTTTCCTTTTTCCTCAACTGTGTCTATAGTTAAATACTAGCTTTTTTATTTTATTTTATCTTATTGTGTTTTCTGATTTTTTTTTTTTTTTTTTTTTAGCATTATTGTTGTTGTTGTGACTTTTGAGAGGGTTCTGGGTGCCATAACACCTCTGCAGCAGTCATTCCTGCAAGAGGAGCCCCGACCGAGTATTGAGTGCAAAAATGAACATACGTTTCAGATGGTCCACATGTCTGTATCATCATTTTTTTTTAATGGTCTTATGTAATATTCTAGTATTGTGAAGATACTGGAGTTTTCATTTTGATGAACTGTAGTCATCAAAATGAAAACAAAAAAGGCTTGAAATATTTTACTTTATGTGTAATGAATCTATAATATATGAGCAAGTTTCACTGCTAATTAAATTATGGGGGAAAATGAACTTTTCCGTGATATTCTAATTTTTTGAGATCCACCTGTATTTTGTGGACTGGTGTTGTGTTTTTTTTTTTTAATCTGTGGACCCCAGGAAGAGAAGTTGCAACTACTGGGGATCTTAGTAAACAAATAAACAAATTTATATCTTGCAAAACCTACCCACCCACGACCTACTGTACCGCCAACAACAAAAAACAGTATCCGCAATCACTAAGCCAGATGGAGAAGAGCAAAAATGTAAGTGCCTATACAACAAACAAAACAAGATGCAGGTTATTACAATACATGCAAAGCGACAACAGGGGTCATCGGGCCTGCTGTTTCAAAGGGAGATTTTCGTCATCAGCGCACATCTGTGAGACATTTCCAGGAGACTGACTTGTGATGAATGAAGTGATGCAGAGTGAAGGGAGAGGAGAGGGAGAGGGAGTGTGTGGCTTCACAGAGGGAGCCTCTGTGCAGCTCCACCGTAAGGTCATCCGCATCAACTCCGACCTCCGCTCGATCCCCCAGGTGCTGCCAGGAGTGGAAGTGGCTGCCGTGAGTCACAACATATGTTAGAGGCACAGGCCACATCCCTCCATCCTCCCACCCCGATACTAAATATACAAACAAGATGGAGGGAGTGACAGAGACGGTGGCAAAGATATAGGAGGGGAGTCGGCGGTGGAGGACAATGAGAGCAAGAGAGAGACAGTGTGCACGAGGGACCAGTGCTCTTCGTCTCATGCACACAAATACAAAGCAACTTCTAATGCTGGATCCAGACAACAAGAGGCATTAGTTATATCTACTAAGACATGCAGCTTGTGCAAATAGCCTATATTTGTAGTGCACGAGGACCCTATAAGGAAGGGAGGGACAATACGTCCTTGAGCATAGCATGAGCCAAATTGGCGCAGTGAGTGTGGAAAAATTCAGTGTGGCTGTCATTGCTTTTAGTGCGTTTCCGTATATGCCTTATTTAACAGGTTAATGCCTCAGCCAGCTGTCACAATTATGAGTGATTTGTCTGGTGCTAACTAGCGAGCAGGATGTGACAGGAAAACCCACAGCTTTTGCCTGGAGAGAGGTGCTTTTCCCCCGGCAGGGGAAGCCGGCCCCGTCCCGCAGTTTGTCAACAGGCAGTGACATCAACAGCCTGACGCACCGCAGCAGCTTTGAGTTCAGATCTGAATGTTTGACCTGGCTTCGATCAGCGACTGATGTTTAATTGGAAGTTGGCTTTTAAATGAAGTGTTCCAGTAGCTCAAATACAAGAACATACTAAGGAAGACATAGGCCTACTAAGTGCATTTCTAAAAAATAAAATAAAATAAAATAAAATAAAATAAAATAAAATAAAATAAAATAAAATAAATAATTGCTTTAGTTTTACGTTCACATATGAAAAGACCCAAAATGAACATGGACAACTTGATAACAATAAGCAAATTATTTAAGTAGCATTGGTAAAGGAATGATTCTGTCCCATGTTTTTTGATCCACATAAGAGGTTTCCACTGTACTAGTTTGTGTGGGTCAGGGGACTGTGGCTGGTGAAAATGCTGCGTGGCTAGTGACTGTGGGAAACCACTGGCCACAGTGGCTGGTGAGCCAAAAAAGTGGATGCCGAGCCCTGTGTGTGTATATATCCTCACAGACACAGCGACACTGCAACCGGTGAGGAACACACAGCCCAGCTCTTAATAAAGCACTCGGTCCAGAGCGCCTGATAAGATGATATGTTGCTGATCTCCTGGGAGGGGTCCGAGCGCAGGGTCAGGGTCGGGGTCAGCAGAGCAGCACTCCCAGAGGTGGCAGGGATTCACTGTCGCGCTGAGAGATATTTCAAAACAGCCAATGCTCGCAGACATGAGGGCATGAACCTTCCTGTTGAAAAGTGGTGTGCCTACACCGTCTGTCACCCTTAGTAGCAGGTATTTGGCTAAAACACAGCAGAGTGAGGGCGTGTGAGTGTGTGTGTGTGTGTGTGTGTGTGTGTGTGTGTGTGTGTGTACCTGGGCAGGTTGAGCAGGCCTCCGGGCCCCTTTAAGCTCATGAAGTTGTGTCGTAGGTTGAGGTGGGTGATATCCTGGCTGTAAAACAGATATTCAGGCACTGCCTCCAGGCTGTAGCAGGACAAGTCCACGAGGCTGACTGTCTGGGATACCACCTACACACACACACACACACATGCACACACACACACACACACACATGCAACAATGTATGCACACACATATCAAGAAAAAGAACACTGCAAGTTATTTCATGGTGAACACTAATCAACTCTATCTGCCTATATGTTTGTTTCTTTGCACACCTATTGCTGCTAGAGTGTGTGTGTGCATGTGTGTGATTGCATCTGCATGTGCATGTAAATACATAGAGTACGGCAGTTTTCAAGGAGAACATTTAGCATCGGTCAGATCTCCTTTTCCTGCCACGGTTTTCAAATCTGATGCATTTTTCTGTGTTTCCACATGTGCAAAATACAGTAAAACAGCTTTTTCCTTCACCTCAGATCTGTTAGTTTATAGGCCAGCCATCAGCGCAGGCTACCTAGCACCGCTCATCCAGACTGAGGACAGTCTCTTCCATTAACCACGGGACCGCGCTGTGCGGCGATCCAGAAAATGGGACGGCTGCTCAGCAGAGCATGACATCACGTCACTGCTTTTAGAGATGACAAAGACAAAACCGCTAATCTCTCCCAGTACTACTCATCTGCCACCCACTTTAAAAATGCCACTCCTCTTTAAATATGGTAATCAAGTGATGTGGGGGCGGAACAACAAATCGACAGATCGGCACAGATCTACAGAAGAGAATTAAAGAGAGGCAGAAAGTGAATCAAACAAAAATAGGACACAGGCGCTCTCTCTGTTTTGGTTTTATTTGTGCAATGATTTAACCCCGACTCAAAGTGATAAAAACACAGTGAAACAATAAAAGGGTATAAAACACAGGTCAACGCTTGTTTGTGTGGGAGAGAAAACCGAGGGGTGACCAAAGGGAATATTAAAAAACTTCCAGCCTTTAATTCAAAAGAGACAAACAAAATCAAGATGACAAGAAGGAAAACAATTTAAGTGAAGACAAGAGGCTAAATGACAACAGATGACAGTGTGGTGGAAAAATGGTAGAACAACAAGAAGCTTCATATGACAAGGAAAATGAAATAAATACAAACGGCCTTGATCCACAAAATGATTAAATTTGTCTTTGTGTCAGGATTTATGGAAAAAAAAAAAAAAAAGAGAGGTAATGTGGGGTACACAGGATCAACACGGGTTCCTAGTGTACCTCTCCAGCCCCACAGCCCCATTCAGACAGCAGCCCATAATCCTTAAACTACACCTGTGGAACAGCTGCTCACAGGCTTCGCCCATAAGATCTACCCCCCATGAAGGTTTTCCATCATCACACAGCTCCCCTCCCTGCATACACACACACACACCACAGGACAGTGTGACTCTGGCAGATTTAGAGGATGCCAGCCGGGACATTCTGGATGCGAGAAAACAGCATCTCTTTTGGAGAGCAGTGAAACCTGATAAAGTCAATGGGATTTCAGTGTTTTTGACTAGTTGAGGTCCGATCCCCAAACACTGACCCTGCATTGTGCAAGCGGCACCATCGACAACGCAAGCGCATTCATCTCCCATGAGCGCCGAAACTCGGCCGGTGTGCGGACGGTCGACAAGCTTGTCGGGACGAGACAGGTTGGCCACAGCTGAACTTATCACATTTCAGCTCTTCCTTGTTTGCTTGCTGATGCAATTTCATTCCACGGACAATATATCGAGCAGGCCAGATGAAAATGGGGCACAGGGAAGCTGACTGCAGCCATCAAAATCTTCCTACTTGTCTACATTTTCATTTCAAAAGACAACAGGGCAGGCAGACGTGTCTTTAAAAAAATGCCTGGAGATGCCAGATTGTAAAAGTTTCACAACAAGCTGACATATTCACTACCGCATCAGCAAATACAGCTAAGCCCTGTTCATACTTGGTTTTCACATGCACTGGGGGTGATCCGACCACAAGTAAACAGTCATAAGTACAGGTGTGAACGGGGTAAAAAAAGCACCCTGGAGATGCATTGATCCAATCTCTCAAACCATCTTCTGAGGTGGGGAGCCTGTGGATCACATTGCATTTGCAGTGTGAAGCCTAATGCGTCCTGTTGTGTCTCAAGCAACATCAGAAGACTGCCTGGTTGTTCCTTGTAAGAGAGGAGCTTTTGATAGAGCGGAGATAAGGCGCTGGCATGAAATTCAAATTAAAATGAAGTTTGTTTTGGCGGTGAGAAGGCAGAGTATTCATAGATAATCAAAAAAAAAAAAGGTAAGAGTCTTTGGGCTCAACTGCTTCATTAATGAGCAAGAGATAGGGAAGGGAGAAGGGAGTTGGGGAATCAAAGTAAAAAGAACAAAAAAACAAAACAAAGCAAGGGAAGAATTAAGGTTCTGAGGCCGATCACTTATCTGATCACAAGTGGTCTCTGGGGGTAACGCCAGGTGTGAAGGATAATCTGTCTCAGCTGTCCACTTGTGATCAAATCCCCCGAAACTGATGTTTATACCAAACTATGCTTCTACTCTGCATCTGCATCTGGGCTACTCTGTATCTGCTAATGAATAACAGCAGTAATAGTAAATTAATATTACTATTAATGAATAATAGCAGTAATAGCAAATTAATATTGATAGGGATGGTTGACTATCAGCTATCAGCTTGTATACCTGCCTGTTCAGTTTATTTATGGCCCTTCATCACCGTTTACAGTCTCAAAGGGCTTTACGGGGCCACAGTTTTGAGTGATTTTATGTGCACGTTGTAACATTGTTCACCTTTTGCTTGTTTTCCAACCGGTCTCTCGGAGTAGCTCAAAAGACGACGTGGAAAATGTGTATTAAACCTAAAATATATATATATATATATATTCTGCGTGTTGTATATTGTGCTTCTAGAGTAGCATATCAGAATACGCTACTCGAGCAGTATAATGTATCTCTATATTATGAAATTCATTTGCACCTCACTAGCTCATTTGCAAGCACAAATGCACTCACTGACTCGCTCGTACTCAGACACAGACACACACACACACAGACACACTCACATGATTTGTGCAATGTACCATAAACACTGGCCTGAATCCACCAAAAACCTTCATCAGTCATCATCTCCTGTCTCCACAGAAACCTCCCATCCAAGTCACAGTGTGCTAACAGTCTACTCTAACCCAGTAATCCATGCCACCATGGTAGAGAGAGATCCTGGACTTAGCACGAATCTGCAACTAATTGGATTTTCTTCTTTTTTTTTTTCGGCTGGCTTTTTCTTCCGTGGCTAATTGTGCGCTGGCTCTGCCTCAGTGGAGGCTCTCATCGAGGCTGTTAGGGCCCAGGAAGGAGCCGGGACACAATGGCCATTAATTAGGATATAGAAGCAAAGCAAACTGAGCAGAGCAGAAACAATGAGTTTTGGAAGAATGGCTGTGAGGACCTGGCAGGATTCTGTGAAAGATGCACAGTATACAATACAAATCCAAAATGAGTTTGGGTCATTTAGCATCCTCTCATCCACAGTGACTTATATAACTAAGCCTCTGTATGAGAGCTGCTGTAAAAAAAAAAAAAAAAAAAAAAAAAAGACTCCACGGCAGTAAAGGCTAATGGATGCAAAAAACACAAGGTAAGCCATGTGAATCATACCGAAGTACACTGTTCAATCAATGTCAGACACTGCTAAGAGTCTCTGCCTCTGTGGAGCCAATCAGAGGCACTCAGAAAGGTGGTTTCTGATTGGAGGACTCAACAGGCAGACAACGCAGCAGGCAATTGTGCTCGAAGCATCCAGTGTCTGATTTCAGTGCAAGCCCAGAGGGACTAAACAGGAACAAACACAACACTGCTGAGAGGAAAGATGGAAGGAAACATGCCTCCATGCAAGCAAACTGCACACAGGCTCTTTCTCTCCTACTTACTTTTGATGCCTGCCTGTGCCACCGCTGGTAGTCTGCCAGCGTGTCAAAGTTGACGTAGTACGTCTGGGCCTGTGATCCGGCTGAGCTGAACATCAGACAGTGCTGCCGTCTCTTCACCTCCTCCACCTTGGCACAAAGAAAAACACAGGTATGGTGAAGAGCAACAATAGGAGAGAAAAAAACAACTGCAACAACAAGGATGTTTGTCACTACCTGTTACTGCCATGACACTGTTCAAAGGCAAACTTGCACCTGCGGTTTTTACACGGCTATATATGATCAGTCAGTGCTGTTCAACACATTGTGGGGTGACTCTGCCTTCCTGCAGTCTGCCCTGTGTACTTCTACTTCAGTCAGTGATTGCCTACATTTTCCATAATGCCTTTCAGCAGCTCCCGGGGAAAAAGCCTGAACTTGTACATTCAGATGTGGGTTTTGAAATAAGCTGGGGAGACCAATAGTGGATTGTAGAAGCTACTGTCTGAGGTGAAACTAGTATTTTTCTGGTACCATGGATTTCTCCTGGTATGACTACTGGATGTTTGGGCAAAATGGCAAGAAGCCCTTGTTCTTTTGATTCTGAGGGACTGACACCATGTTTAACATCACTGATCACTGTTTATTATGCTCCATTGTAGATGTGGTAGGAATTTTCTCAATGTAACATCATGCTGTATATACAGTATTTGACCCATTATCCACAGAAATAATATAGATCCAGGAATGAAGAGAAAGCTACACTGCAAACGACTATTTTAAGGTGGATTTTTCCTTTAAATGTGCTAATCAGTTAAAATTTCGTCTGTACTCTTCGGTTGGGATGAAATCCATAGAGGACATACTCTCTGACACCAAATGCACATGTTTGAGAAACTCCACTTAAAGGAGCATCCCAGTGAATTTGATACAATTTACCCACATTTTACATTGCAACAAGCCATTTTGCATGGGTAAAGATTTTACAAGATATAAACAAAATCCCTTGATTTCAGAATTTGAATTTTTAGTTGAAACAGCCTTATAATGTTCAGCTTCTATGGCTAACAAAGTCATCAGCATTCATAAACAAAACTGAACTGAACTGGATAAAAGGGAGGAAAATGATATCAAAGTTCTAAAAGATGATTTGCTTGCTTTAGGAAAAGAATTGCAGAATTGTGAGGTAAATACATTTTGTAGATATTACGCTACACATCCAGAATCACTGGTGTGGTCCTTTAAGATGATACAGGCAACATGTACAGCATGCATGTGTAAACACGCTTCATCTTTGCAAATGCTTGCTGCACTCAGCTCTATCCAGCAGTCCATCCCAGCTGTGTTGTTGTAGCTTCACTCAGCCAGGACTCCGGGCTCTTCCCTGGGGAAAGGCGCAGGTTCAGAACATCAGTGTCCCCGACCCTGAACTCTTGAGCTCTCACCTTTCCCCCCACCAGAGGCAGGATGTGCATCTTCCCCGTCAGGCTGTCTTTGACAGAAGCCACGATCAGACAGGTGCCGCAGAGAATGACCTGCCGCTCGGCCCACTTGTGCAGCTGCGTCTTGCCCTTCCTGACGCTGAACACGCCTTTCAGCAGGGTCCGCTCCTGCTGGTCGGCGTTCACTGGACGCTCTGGAAGAGAAGGACAGGCCCACGCAGAGGTCAGGGCAGGTTTACGGACACAGATCTGGTGCACAAAGTGTCCCCACCCCTGATAAACAAACGAAACTAATTCCAAGCAGATGTGCAAGCGGGAGAAGCTTACGCTAAATGAAGTCACACAGATTCTTGCAGGTCAGTATGATATCACCTATGCATTAGTCAGTTCTGTAGCATAGTCCTTCCTGGAACTGTCCTTACATCAGCACTTAGGATGGAGACTGCCCTTATTATCTCATATACATCTGGATACAGATCCCACTGCGCAACAGTCTCTTTGATTTGACATTGAGAGGGAAATCTTTCTTCACCCATTAAAATCCATTATGTTAAAGCAACAGCCTCTCGGTGGATTATAACAATTAAGCGTTCACGTTCTTGTCCTTCATAAGCTCTTAGAGTCTGATCCCAGATTTGTGAGCTGAACATGTAAGTCACCATGTCAGCACCAAGCTGCACACCAGGTGAGCTCAACTGTCAAGGCGTGCCGTGAATGTTGTATGTATTTGTGTCTCTCTCCTGCTCTCGGTCTTTGTCTCCCTCTCGCTCTCTTCTGCTTTCCTGACCTAGAAGCATCAGTCATATTGATGAATGAGTCAGGCTTTTGTCACATTAAACTCCACTCTTTCAATCTAATTACGTAGCTGCAGGCTTGCGTTGCCGGCAGCCTTAGTTGGACGGCGCTGAAGGACACAACAGACAGCGTAGCGGCGGTCTGTGCCAGGCTTCAAGTACAGTCAGGTTAATGGCAGGTCAAATAAACACAGAGGAAACACTGCCCAGCCTCTTGTCCTTTGTTGTTAAATTTTCTTCAAGCCAACTTATGCTGCCTCCCACTCTAAAGCTCTCACTGGCTTGGTAGTCAACAATCTGCTCTCTCTCTCCCTCCCTCTCCCTCTCTCTATCTCTCCCTCTCTCTCTCTCTCTCGCCACCTCCCCTTTCACTTCACAAGGGCATCACAACGAAATGAAAGCCTGCTACTTTTCTCCACCAGGAAAACTGATAATGAACAAGCCCAACGCTTCTGACAGCAAATTGGCCGGCTGGCAGATCAATAGCGCTGCTCGGTCCTTGGGCTTCCCCTCACTCAGGGAGAGAAAATAGAGACACAAAGCCCACAGGGTCACTGCCAGGCAGCACGGGCCAAACTACATCTCCCTCCTGTAGTATCACTGTGAGCAGGAGGCGACTGCACTATCACCGACTGATAAAGGCCCACAAGGAATCCACACACATGTGGAAAGATTCAGCCAAGGATGCTAAACAATGCCACTGACACATTTTTTATTTTGATCTTTATGTAGTTTATAGTAATAGTAGTGGTGGCATTGTCAGCAAAAAATCACAAATTGACAAAGGACAGCTGCCAGCTGAAACCCTGTACCATTACAAGAATAAAACCAATAAAAGACACTAATTAATCAAAGCAAAACATTCGCCCACGACAATGCACACGTAAATCCATCATCTCTCGCCCACTCATGATGAAATTTCATAGGCTGACAGGATGCTGCAGACCTGGATTCCATACACCTCGGTGTTATGCAGCAGATCAGTGAGGTGCTATACCACAAGCAGCTCGGATGAAAAATACTGAGGCTTTGCATGTTGTCAAGGGTACTATCTTTATCTGCTGGCTCTAATCTAACGCTCCCTTCTTTGAATCACACATGTCATCTCAACTATATTTTCCTACAGCTTCTCTGATTAGGCATACACAAGTAATCAAACAGAGACTGAACATCACTCCCCTGTTTTTGTGGGAGATCATCCGCGCTGTAAGCAAGAACTGCTGACACTGTAAACTCGGCCTGCATTATGATACCCAAAGCCCGAACACACAGCAGCCATCCATAAAGTGTACAATAAGCACATTATAGCACATCAAAACTACACAAGGCAATGAAATCACCGTCATTCTCTTTTGATAGGCTTTGGCAAGACAAAACCCAAGGGTGTATTCGTTTACCATTTTAGTTTACCAGTGTCTTTAAGCCAAGAGGAGGGGGGGAAAAAAGCATTTAAAGTGAATGTTCACTGAAGTCTCAGAATAGCAACAAGCATGTCAACAGGCATTTCTAAATGGGACATCGCCCTGAATGGCTAACTCAGCTCTCAGGAGTGGAAGGGTTGGATTTCTGTCCTGGCAAACTCAAATTATGGAACTAAGAGGGAGGAAGCACTGTGCGCTCACTGCCCAGCACAGCACGGCTTCTTGCCTTTGGCACTCGCAAAGGCATTCACTGGCTCCTAAGAGATAATGCGAGTTCGCTTGTTTTCATTCATTGCTGAAGCAGTGATAGTGCAGTGCACTTGTGTCATCGCCTCTTGGTATAAACGCGTCAATAACAACCGCCTCACTGCTCGACAGCAATCAGAATAATAGGTAAAAAGTAATAAGTTCGTGCCGTTAGTTGGGTGTTGCAACTGGAAGTGAGAGCTGGATGCACATAAAATAACACATTCTGGGCGTGTGTCTGTGTGTGTTCACACACAAAACAGCGAGAGCAGTCACACCGACACTATCACTTCCTGCTCTTGTCTGTTAAAAACAAACACCCTTCTGAAAACCATCGGGCTGTTCACACCCTATCAAACGAGTCCCGGCCATAAAGCGCCAACTTCTCCAAAACAAACACACGTGCTCTCCCTCAAGGTCAGTGGGGCTATTAGTTGCCATGGAAACGGGGCTTTGTCAAAACCAAAGTCCGAATCCAAGCTGGTAAACCTCCACACCGTCTCCAACAACAACCAAGCTGAGGCAATCCCTGTTTATGACGGACAATGCTGGCCATTCCCATCGGCCATAGAGTTTAGTGACATGGCAGTCGATGTTGCATAACACTATGATCTGTTGCAGGATGTTTCCTAGCTGAGGGAGTACTTAGGAGCAGGGCCAGCCATAAACTAATCATCGACCTGGGCTGTGCGGCCTCCTTGGAGAGGCTGCCGACCCACAGGGACGGTGTGACAAGTGACAGATCATACAGTCTACCACACAAGCCCTTATCTCCCCCCCATCCCTTCATCGCGAGCGCGGCTGTGGCCTTCTCTTGACAGCAGACTCAGTGACAGCGCTGACATCTCACTCCACATGACATGCCAGCTGAGCAAGCTAGGAGGCCACGGCAGGTCAAAGACTGTTCCCTTATCACCAGAAAAGTAAAAAGAGAAGAGAGCGAGAGAAGGAAAGAAGAGAGAGAGGTGACAGGGAACGGAGGATAGAGGGAGGAGAGGAGGTGACGTGATGTGAAGTAAGAAAGGAAGTTAATGGAGGAACTACAGTTGGGTGGAGGGCAAGGCACTTAATGGCAAGACTGACGCAATTAGTCAAAACAGCTCTTTAAAGAAAAATAATAGCAATGGTAATGGCTGTAAAATATTAAAAACAAGACTATGATTACATCATTGGTCTGTGTCATTTGCAAGGAAGCTTCCTTATTAGGTAGCATTTGTAGGAAATATGGCCACTTAGGACAGTGTCTTTGCAATAGGAAGCATACGCTGGTTCCTAGTGAGGTTCCTTGCTTTGGTGCAGTTTTAAGGATGGTGCATAGGACATACAGCAAACTGTAAGCCCTTCTGTGGCCGGTTTCAGCATCAGTTAGAGGCTGAAAGCCACGTTTGGAAATAAAATGTATCAAAGCAAATGTTAGGTTGTACTATCAATCTCATTAAATAACATGGGGTCATGGCTGTGCAAGAGGTGGGCTAATGTGGCATTCAGATGAGAGAGAACTTCAACATCTCCAAAAACATAGTCCTCTCTTGCACACACATTGTTAGTGTGGTTACGTTACCGTGTGTCAATGATGGCACGTGTGTGTAAGGTTGCTCATTCATCATTGTAGGAGGGACAAGAAAATCATACACTGCAAAAACGCAAAATCTTGCCAAGATTATTTGTCTTATTTCAAGTCAAAATTGTCTTATTCCTAGTCAAAATATCTCATTACCCTTAAAATAAGACATGATCACCTCAGAAGTAAATTGTTTTTAGACAATTTTCACTTGTTTCAAGTGAAAATTCACTTGAAACAAGTGAAAATTTGCTTGTTTCATTGGCAAAATTTGCCAGTGGAAAAAGTGAAAATTCACTTGAAATAAGTGAAAAATAGCTAGAAACAAGAGACAAATTTTGCCAATGAAACAAGCAAATTTTCACTTGTTTCAAGCAAATTTTCACTTGAAACAAGAGACAATTGTCTAAAAACAAGTTACTTCTGAGGTGATCATGTCTTATTTTAAGTGTAATGAGATATTTTGACTAGGAATAAGACAATTTTGACTTGAAATAAGACAAATAATCTTGGTAAGATTTTGAGTTTTTGCAGTGTAGCGACCCAAAACACAGGAACAGTTCCACTGGCTGTGTTTTAGGAGAGAGCAGAGAGCAGCTAGGTAACTGAGGTGATTTTCATCTCTTTGGAGGTATAATTTAGTGTATGGGTCCTGTTCTTGGTTTGGAGAGCGCTCCCACTTTTCTAAAGCTGTTTTTCATCACAGACTGCATGATCTTGAGGCATTCTGTCGAGCGCTTAGTCGGACACAATGCTCCTAGTATCCCAGGGCTTGTTTGACTTGCTCAAGATTGCATAGATTGTGTTAGCATGCAGTAGGGGGTCAGTGGAGGCGGAAACACAGTCTGATTTGACTCAGAACAGCAGGCCCTTTTTGGCAGCAACTTCAAATCCAACCCACCACCCAGATGCCTCCTCTCAGTGGTCTGTGTTTACTTCTATTTAAAAAAAAAAAAAAAAAAAAAAAAATCCTCTTTCAACTTTGTTGCGTGCATTGAATTCAGTTGAGACTTCAACTGAGGCAGGATCTGCACTGCTGGAGATCACAGCGCAGGATGGGTGAATATACAACTGCACAACCGTCACTGCATAAAGATGCCACTGCTATCTGCTGGTCTTCCTGGGACAGAGAGCTATCTGCACTCGATCATTGAGTAAAAGTTGAGAATGAGAAACAATTATCAGATTTCAAAGCAACAGAGGAAATCCTTGAGCGAGAAAAAAAAAAAAACAGAATGGCGTGAATGGAGGAGCGTATCAATCGCAGCAGGTAGAAAAGCACTGAAAGCCTGTTGCTTGGGTGAGTTCTGTGGGTTTCTGGATCTGCACTTCCCTTCCCTTTCCTCTCAAATCTCAATCTGACTTTCTCCCCTTTTATCAGGGTTAAGCAGTCTTTTCTCAGAGTGAACCAATATACGCATTGCTCAATTATTTACCATGATCTTATTCTCTCTGCTCCTCCAGGTCATGATTATTTCGGATAACTCTCTGGGATTAACGAGCGGGCCTCAGCATTTCTGACCTCAGGGTTCCCCATCACCACAGCTTAGGGCGCCCACACTGTTTAGTTAGCCTTTATTGCTGGCTCCTTCCAGATCAATAACTTATTAGGTGACTAAACCTGGCTCGCAGATGATTTATTTCCCCCCCCTGCTCTGAGAATAAGAGTGAGCCTTAAGTGAATGGTGTGCAGCACATTCAGATCGTACAGCTCCAGGTCGGGGACAGAGATGGCCCAGGCAGAGGTGGCCCAGGGCCCGGTGCTTTTATCAGCCTGCGTCTGGGCTGCAGCTGCACAGGCCAACGCAGAGAACGGTCCGCCCTCGGGTCCCTGGAGTTGTTTTCACTAGGAGCGCTCTTTATTAAGTCAGCATTTACACATGTTTACTCCCTTCTCCTTGTTTGTTTTCATCTCATCTGTGCACCGCAGCAGGTGGGTGTGTGCGTGGGCAGTCGGGCCATAATGTGGTTAGAGGGTGGAGGCGGTCGGAGATTAGTTTCCTGAACAAAAGAGTATGGTGTATGGTTTAAACAAAAAAAAAAAAAAAATCACCCCTTGCATTCCCTTGGTATCACTTCTATGACCTGAAGAGAAAACAAGGTCATAAAGCCGTGTGGTAAGGAATGAAATTTCCACACGCACAAAGGGAGCACACAGGAAAACATGTCTGTGTACACAAATGCAAATACACATAGAAAACACAAAGCTGAAAGGAGAGTGCATGCTCCTCTATTAGTATGTCGGCTCCCAGAGCCCATTAATGCAGAATTCACACGGCGCGCCACATCAGGCGTTCTGTAATGGTCGTATTCTCTGCTGATGGGCCGCAGATCGCTTCATCTGCTTAGTCAGGTCGTTACCTCTGACAACCGCTGTTAGACATGCAGGCAGCTGGGAGAGGGATCTCAGAACAAGCCTGCTGTTGTTGTGTATTTCGACAATACATCTCAGCCCACCTACATCACCACTGTGGGTGGGAAATAAATAAAAAAACAGGGTTACCTCGCGTCAGCCAAAAGATGTAGTAGCAGAGCAGTTGTGTGGCTGGAGAGTTCCTGTACACCAACATGGGAAAGGCAGGGGGAACACACAGGGGTGATTCAACAAAGCCACGACAACCTGCAAAATGTACTACAGTTATTTGTCACTTCCTCCTCCGCTCAAAAGGCCATCCAACTGGCCGAACCCCCTTGTCCTCTTGGGCTTACTGGGGTGTCAAGAGTGCCAGGGTACCAGCGTTGCCTTGGACCCTGGTCCCGTTTTCCCACGAGTTGATAAAAGGAGAGGGGAAGTCTCCCAGGGGCCTGGCTAGCCTGTAGCCAATGTGGCCTGACTACTGACAGTAGTCAGGCCACAGCCAGCTCTCTCCATTGGCAATGTGCAGACAACTCTTCTCCTTCCACTGGACCCACTAGGACTGGGAATAGAGCAGGCCACAATGAGCCTGAGCTTTTACAGCTTAATAAACAGACACCAGCGCTAATACCATGCAGGCATAAAGAGAAACTAATTATAAGGGCTTAATGGTATGGTTAAATATATATATATATATTATTTTGACAGATATTGCAATTGCGATATGGTTCACAAGTTTGGATAATTATTTTTGCACCGTAATAAAAACAATTAGCATGACACAAACAAACAAGTTTTCTTATATCTGGAAAATATGATTTAGGCCAGAGCACTGAAATACTACATTTACAATGGTATTTTGTCAAAAAATTGCAGCCTCTGTGATGTAGATATTGCACTTGGCCATACAGCGATTTTGATAACACTTTGATTAATTGTTCAGTTCTGCTAGTAATATTCTTCCTCAGCAGGCTAGATAATACAGAAATCTAATACGAAGCTGCTGTAGCCTGTGTTTAGCTTGTGTTAGAGTACAGTGTGGCATAAGGGTGGAACAATAAATCAATAGTGTAATATATCACAAGACAGCATACATATTTAAAACACTGACTGATTCCTGCTTTTTTTAAAAATTTCCTTTTTCAGGGTATTTTTTATCATCAGTTACAGATATTGTGCATCATAGATGATTATCTAACAGTATTATCGCATACCGCAGAATTGCCTGTATGATGACACTATTGTTATTGTGGGTAAAATATCTTGATAGGATCACATCAGAGTTACTGAGTCATTGATTAAAATGTCTCATAAGCATTTAAAATGTGAACAGCTGAAATGTCTCCATGATCTGCCTTTACTGAGAGATCAGGATATGCCGTAATGTGGTGACACAGCACATTCCTCAGGTGGCCTGTTTTTTTTTTTTTTTTTAGATTATGTTTTTGGAATTTCTGCTTTATTTGACAGCCACAGTGGAGAGAGACAGGGAAGGCAGGGGAGAGAGAGGAGGTGACATGCAGCAAGGGCCCCGAGGTCGGATTTTAACCCAGGAAACTACAATCAGGACTCAGCCTTAACACATGATACACACCTTTAACCAGTGAGCTACCAGGGCGCCCCACCTCAGCTGTCCTGACACTGCTCTTACTCACGTTCAGGGAAGCTCAACATCAGTAACATGAACTGAGGTGGATCTTCCAAAGTCGGCCCGGTGCTAATAACAGTTATTTGCAAAGTCTGCAAAGACACAGTTCACGTGTTGGATAGCAACAAGACAAACCTTTCTAACCACCTCAAAGAGCATGGTGAAAGTGAAACTGGAAGGTGATCTGAGTGCATCAACCACAGCCACACAGCCACACAGGTTCAAAGCCCAAAACTTTAACAAAGACATTTGAAAAAGACACTCCACATGACAAGAACAGACAAGTAAACCCTGGAAAGAGATACCTGATGCAGTGCCGTGTTAAAGATATGATCTCGATAAAAGCTGTACAACATGAGGGTTTCAAAAGAGCTAAAAATAGCTGATCTGCGTTACCACAAGTAGTTTTCTAACTCCGCCATTTCACGGCTGCACTTTCAATCCCAGTACGAGACTAGACACACAAATGACAACGTCCAGACTTGTTTGCAGTGTTTTAGTCACTTCATCGGTCAGTGTTTTTCTTTTGGGGTTTGTCACCTTGTGTGGCGCTATTTCATTACAGGAAAACTAGTTAGGGTTTACTGCAAGTAACTGGCCAAAGGGTGACAGGGTGAGGTGTTGTGGTTTGCTCCGTCTTCCTCTTTCTTGAATGCAGCAGCATGGGTGCGGTTATAACCCCAGACCCTGCAAGCTACACTGACTCAGCAGGAGCAGCAGTCATTTTATTAACCGGAGAAGCATCACAGGACATCATTTACCATCTACTCCCCCCAGCAAATCCTATAAATGCTGCTACCAAGAGTTAGCATTGGACCTAACACACACGCACACACACACACAGAGGCTCATGAGGGATATGCCAGAGATGTGCGTATTTATATAATCTGCATCCAGACAAATCACACCACGGAGACACACATGTGGGAAACATATTTGTCTCCCGATCCTCCAGAGAGTCAGGGTGTGAAATGAACATCACGGCTGCATCCATTCTGCCTCTGGGTCTATATATCACACTGACACAGGGACACTTAGTCACTCCGCCGAGGTCATGGGAGCGCTGTGACAGCAGCAGGTGAACGCCACGCGGCCTGCAAGAGGTGGTGGAACCACAGACTGTCTGTGTGTGTGTGTGTGTGTGTGTGTGTGTGTGTTATGTCCCGGGCTTTTGGTTATGAAGGTTACCTAGGCTTGCAGCGACAGCTTCAGAAAGGCATCAGTCTGAGGCAAACTCATCAACAGCTGCCTTCACTCTTATCTGAGAAAAATACTTATCACTCATCTGACATGAGCTCACCTCTCAGCACGCAACACTGTGATGAAGAGAATTATTGGTTTGTTCACGTCTGGCTCAGTGAAGTAGCACCTTCCCAGAGACAGTCTATATAGGGAGATATTCCACCTCAAAGAATATGTGAGGCCACCTCCAGGGGGCAATGTAGAGCACTAAAACTGGTCGTTTTCACCAATGTGAAATGCTCGTTAATAAGATCCACATTTTTATGCTTCTGTGCTTTTGTGAATGAAATCTGGAACCATTTAGGAAAAAGTGTTTATTTTTTCTGCTGGTTATGCAACCAGTCAGCAGAGCATAGTCTCAGTGCTCGTGAAAATTACAACAATGACAGAAATAGTCCAGTTACTTGAAAGTATTTGGAACCAAATGTAGGGATCATTTTGTAGCCGCATTGGCCGCCTTATATTTTACTCTGCTGCTTAGCAAGTGCTCAGCACCGCCTCTAATGGCCAAAAGACTGTACTGCACTCTTTTTTTCTGTCTCAACAGTCAGCAGCCATGGTTTTGCTTTGACCTGACTGTGCTGACAGTGGCACGCAGGAATCAAAAAGGAGGCCACAAAATATATTTCTTTGTATCAAGCATTTGTTGGGGTGAGCTGGTGTAAGATGAAACTTTTGCGCACACCCATTATATTAGAAAAAAATCATACAAATCAGGAAAAAATACAATATGTCACACACTTGCAGTTCATATTTTGTGGGCGTCCTGGATCCAGTACTGGGTGATAGCATGTTAGTCAGTAGCTATTACCAGAGTCATTGCTACTTTTCCTGGTAAAAAACTTCAATTATCCCAGTTTTTGCATTAATATGCAGAATTACAATTAGCAATGAAAATGTCACTCTTGGTATCGCCCTCTTTGTGACATTGTGCTTCATTAAGCAATGACACAAGATGTAACTTTCTCTCATTTTATCGACCAAAAGGACGAGACAAGAACCCCAGCGTGACATAAAAGGCTTGGCAAGATTTCAAAGCAGCTGAACGCCTGAGCACAGTGAAGTCCAACAGAGACGGACACAGACCACCTACCTCTCCATACGCTGTGAGAGACCCGGTGCACTTGTTGGAGTTTCTGTCCCCATGAAATTGTCCTTCTAATGCCAAATCGTTTATTTTGTAATTATTATTCTGAATGATTTAAATAAATTAGGTGTTTTACATTCTGGAGAAAAAGGGGTCTTTTTTAATTTAATTAATTTATTTACTTTTATTTAATTAACAAATTTAGTTATATGATTACTTGGTCGAATTGTTTTTGTATGTGTGATGTACGGTGTGTGACATGTTGCTTGAGGCTCAGGGACTTTTTGGCCTGGTGGTGGCACTATGGTGGGCCAGTCAGTGTCATTTTGTAACAGCGCATCATTTCCCAAAGGTTCAAATACAACCCTGTAGTGTGCCGATACTGAGCATGAAGATTAGGTCCCTGTTGGCCTGGTGGTGGCGCTGTGCCCTGCCAACCAGGTTTATATTCAAAATGCTGGACCCCAATGTCAAATTCCTTCATTTCCCAAGTTTTGTACAAAACAGGCCGGGAAAGGCTCAGAAATTAGGTGTGACAGACGGACAGATGGATGGACGGAGCCCAAGCCACCTCGGTCTTTCACAGTGGGGACAATAATTGTTCATATTATTATATTAGCAAACTGTTGGGAATAAACCAGACAGGTGACGCTTCCAAAGCCGGCACTAAATATTCTCATGCTGATTACACATGTCTGGCACAGTCAGACTGCTGCTTCATCTGCAAAAGCTGATTTGTGTGCAGGACTTGGCCCGCTGGTTGGAGGAAAAACATAACGGGAGCTAATGGGCCAGATGCAGCATCATGCTCTTAAAATTCCCTTCATTTTTCTCTTATCTGTCTGTTGAGGGGGGAAAAAAGAGAGGGGAGTCAACTCAAGAATCACCAGACGTTCTTAATCATCCAAATCTGTTCTTACCCAGTTATGATGAATCTGACATGTCCTTTTTCGCAGCAGCATGAAACAGCAGGTAAACACAGGTGTTACCAATGACGTGAACTGAGGTTATGTTCCATGCAGGTATAGCAGAAACACTGTCCTGCTCTTGTGTGTTATTCGCTACACAAAAACGAAGGGAACTACTTTCATTGATGACACCTGTGTTTACCTGCGATTTCATATCAAAACAACTGCTGTGTAAAAGGTCTAGTGAATGCATATGTCCAAGCATTTGTTATTAACATTGGTAACACACCCTAACCACTGTATACAGGTAGTTGTTGTGCCGTGTACTTAAGAAATGGAGATGCTACCAAAAAGAACCTATAGGGAAAAAAAAGAATTTCAGCAGCTGAAATAAAACTAAATGATTATTCAAGGCATCAGCACTGGTGTTACTGCAAATTCAAAAAATCAGCAATGGCAAAAAACACAACAAAACAAAACAAAAAAACATCTGTGATGCTGTGATAGTCAGCAGAGGGACGTACAGTCGCTGAAATAAAATGAAAATCGTTTAATATTAAAATGAAGACCGCAGTTTGACAAGACAGTTCCAACATTAACACAGTTCAACTGTATGAACCCTCTAAAATTAAGTTTTGTATATAACTAATTTTTAATAACTGCTGTGGTCTACTTTTTTTTTTTTTTTGCTATTATTTCAATGACATTTAAAGATGTTTCTAGTGCTTAATTATTCTACAATAAATCTAAATGTGATTATGCACTGGTATTCATGCATTTTTCATGTTCTTCAAATTTAAAAATGATATTTCCTTGCATAGGACAAATGATTTGTCAATTGTGGACCAAATTCACTTTTTTTTTTTGGACCACTTTTTTACCTTACCTTACCTTAACTTAAAAGATGAGTAGAAATAAGAAAACACTGGTAAATCCTAGAAAGCAATAGGTGCTAACAAAATACGTAACGGTGGATATAAACAAAAAAATACGAAAAAAATTGTTCATATATGGCTTCATTTATCTGGCCCAATGAGTCTGCACTTAAAAGTACATCTCACAACTCTGTTCCTGTACACTATATGCTCAGGGTTATTGACTGTACTTTTTACAATTATGCTACAACTTTTTGAACAAATAACAGCTTGGAAAATTGAAAGAAATAATGCATCTACCATAGATAAAAGGGAAAAAGGCATGTGAGAAGCCTTCTCGTCCCATCTGCAAGACAGCAGTTTGCCAGTGGCCCCACTGACCAGTCAGAAGAACAGCTGTATTATCCTGATTTTTGAAGGTAAAAGAGCACACACTGACCAATACTGGGTGTCAGAGAAAAATAATGTAACAAGAAGACTGAAAAATTACTGCTCCCCACGAGTAGTAAATGACACCACTACTTTTTTTTGAGGCCAAAAGCGCCTCAACTATGATATACTTTTCAACTAATACTGAAATTGCAGATGCACTGGCCTCATTCAAGTACATTTTGTACAGAAGGTGAAGAAGAGAGCACAATTTGTAAAACAGAGTCAGAAGACGTGTGTGCATCACTGGCAGAATTAAAGAAAAAAAGCAATAAGTCTAGGATAGCTGGCTCCTGTGCAAAAGTAAAAATGTACTGAATGGCAGACAAAGCCGTACAAAATTAACTGCAGAGCAGCGCAACGGACTGCTGGCAACAAAGGCAGAAAGAAAGAGCAAAGGCTTTCCCTACAGCAAGACTCAAGCTTGTTTCATTACACAAAAGTTCCAAATGAAACAGTCACAGGAAACGCAGAGCCCCAAACACACACACACACACACACACACACACAAATATCAAAGATCAAAAAGAGCCTGTGACCGTTCCACCTAAAACAGAGCCACAACCTTTCTTAAAAGCTTATGGTCCCTTCCTCGAGGAAGAGAGTGGGCCCCTAGCAGAGCCCACTGAGCAGGAGCAGATCGTGCGGACAGGTGATGATGGCCTCCGTGGGCCGCTACTCACCACTGTAGAAGCGGATCATGCAGCTTAAGTCGGAGTTGGCTGCCTCTCGCTGCACCCGCACGGGGTCTTTGTAGCCCATAGCCATCAGGTAGTCATACACCATTTGGAGAGGGCGTTCGGAGGGGTCCAGCCTCCTGCAGGACAAAGGGAAAGAGCAGGTGGGGTAATATTGCTCTGCACAAAAAAAAAATTAATTCAACTTTCCTCCACTTTCTCTTGACCGCATGTTGGGGAACACGCTCAGAGGCACTTGCACAAACCCTAAACAAGGCAAGTATTTAGCATAGTTACGTAAATGCGCAGTTCAACAACCACAGTGGCCATTTGCCACATCCATGTTGCATTAACCCATCTACCATCACACCTACACACCCACGCACACATCCATTGCTACAACTGAAGACCTATCACTTCCTGTGTCCTAATGAGGCCAGCCAGCTGTATCTATCTTATCAGCAGAGCCAGCATGCCAAGGCTTTACTCTGAGACTTTCTATAAAAAAGGTTAATCTTTCATAGCACTGGCGAGTCAATCAGTCGGTCAAGCAGCACAAAGTCCGGAGTTCAACGTTAGGAGAATGAGCAGAAACACATCATTAACCTCCGAGGCAAATTTTAACAGCTTTACTTTATACATCAACGCCTCTTTTGAAAGTAAGCAGGTGGCGAGTGTGAAAATTGGGCGTATACAATAGTTACATGACTATATGTTGCAAAATGTGACACAGAGGAAGCAGACAGTGCACACATCAAGCAAATTCGGATCTTGCTTCAGGAAAAAAAAAAAGGGTTGTATTGTGTGATATTTCTGGACAAATTCATTAACAAAACTTTTCAAGGGACCCTGTCCTACCCTACCCTAGCCCTAAGCCCTGAATTTGGGACTGTGTGACCATTTAAAGGCAATATTGGCCATTTTTTTCTGGCTGAATTGTTCAGTAAAATACAGTTGTACATGCTAACTTGACTATGCTGGTTTAGCTGAGCAAGTACCCGGCATTTTCAGACTCTCAAAGGTCAGTATGTGTCCTCTAGGATCTCTCATATCTTTCACACAGTGGAAAGTTTCTCCACGCCCTTCTGATGGTTTCATGTTATGACTATGTGTATTAAAAGCATAATAAACTAGTTAAACCATTTTATCACCATTCATACTATGCTTTCTTTTGCCATAAACTGAATTTAATGCCTTTTCAACTTGGGCATTTGACTTAATCTGTGGAAATCATCTCACTCCACTGGTAATCACTTTAAGGGCTCTTCCTGCTGATATCAAACAGGAGGTATGCTGATCCTGAAATCTGGTACCCCGGGCCTGACAGAAGCAGCCTTTGATCTAAATGTTCACCATCATGCTACACCAGGGCTGTCTTGGGTGCATGCACACAAGCATGAGGGCAAAAACAACTCACACACAATGACGACATTCACTTCCAAATGTAAATTTTAGGACTGAACATGCATTCTGAAAAGATGGGGACTGGCATGGTGTGCAAACCCTAAGTCTCTCAACTTTGAACTCTAAGTGCAATAATAAAAGTTTTGATATCTTGGAGGACACTTTTTTCACCACTGTGGAAAAAAGGTGCACAGTGAAGGTGAATGCCTTGATCTGGCTTGATGTGGTTAACATGTAGAATAGTCTTGGACAATCCTTCTCTGATCCCAAAAACAAGATGAAGACTATGAAAACAGGTAAAGAATACAAAGATATTTTCCTGAGTGAGGCACTGAAATGGCCTCAGTTTTATCATCATTTCCTTTAAATCAACGGTGCTCCAGTGTCACATTTTGTGCATCTCTTAGTGTGTTTATTTTGTTGTCTAAGTGCATTTATTTGATATTTTGTGTTCTCAGTGGCCCTGCTGCCAATTTAGGAGTCAAAAAAATGACATCCTGTGTCCGCTCTGAACCACTTTTCCTTGACCTTGGTGGAAAACATCATGAGGTTTAGGAAAGATGTGAAGGAGCTTTGATGAGGACTAATGAAAGGATGACCGTGGTGCTAAGAGGATCCGGCTGCACTTACGCTAGACGCTACATCATGTGACAGTGGTTGCTGTTTGACGTGGGTCTGCCGTGGTGAAACTACAATCTACACTACAACTACAAACAACAATGACTCCCATAGACTTCAAGGGCTCTAGTTTCCTGGCGCAGCGCGGGGTGGCGCAGTGAGGCGAACCCCGCGCAGAGCTAGTTTCGACCGGCGAAACAGCAGAGGCGGACAGTGTCCAAGTTTCGCAGGCGGAGGTTCGCCGAGATGGGAGTGCCGGCGCAGCAGGGGGAGGTGCCGACAGATTCGGCTTGGCGCAGTGACAGTTTCGTGCCAAAAGGCTTCGCCGAGGTGCGCCAAAAGCTCGCCATCTGAAACCACGTCTACTTTCAGCGCAAGGCGGAGCGGAGCCGGCGCAGTGGAAGTTTGGCTGGCTGGCGCACATCACCAAAACCTCACAATCAGCACAAACGGTGCCAATCTCCTTTGATCTGACATCAGCTGTGACGGGACAGTTGATATGGAGATGTATGTATGTGCTGATTGTGATCGTAGCATTGAATAGTGTTTTTTTCGGTATTTATTGCATTGTTCATGTGTCTGACATTCCGGAAGCCTGCCTGTGAGGTTTTGGTGACGTGTCCGCACTGCTCGCCGGTCTCCGCTCCGCGCCTGTCTCCTGAGCTCTGCTCCGCCCGCGACAATAGACCTCCATGTCAGCTGTGTAAACTTTCATTACGCCTTCGCGCAGCGCATTTTAAAGGCAAGGACAGGGGCTCATTTGATTGGTTAAATGTGAATCGGCTGTGTCAAACCCACTCCACGCCTTCTCTCCTCCCCTCCGCCGGTAGGAGGGACGGCGGAGTACTTGCGCCACCGAGACCGGCGTGCCAAACTTGGAAAATCCGCCTGGCCACACCCAGTTGGCGAAGCGCATCTGCGCTACGCCCCCGCCTCGCCTGGTCTGCGAAACTAGAGCCCCAAGTCTTTATGCCAAGCCAACACACAAATGCTAAGGAACCAACCCACTGGACATACAGAAGTGAAAAACGTACTGAACATCTTGACTCATGCTGGGTAAGTATTTTGTCCAACACTGCAAAAACTCAAAATCTTACCAAGATTATTTGTCTTATTTCAAGTCAAAAATGTCTTATTTCTAGTCAAAATATCTCATTACACTTAAAATAAGACATGATCACCTCAGAAGTAACTTGTTTTTAGACAATTTTCACTTGTTTCAAGTGAAAATTTGCTTGAAACAAGTGAAAACTTGCTTGTTTCATCGGCAAAATTTGTTTCTTGTTTCTAGCTAATTTTCATTTATTTCAAGTGAATTTTCACTTTTTCCACTGGCAAATTTTGCCAATGAAACAAGCAAATTTTCACTTGTTTTTAGACAATTTTCACTTGAAACGAGTGAAAACTGTCTAAAAACAAGTTACTTCTGAGCTGATCATGTCTTATTTTAAGTGTAATGAGATATTTTGACTAGAAATAAGACATTTTTGACTTGAAATGAGACAAATAATCTTGGTAAGATTTTGACTTTTTGCAGTGAAAAGTTTGGAGTATTCCTGTAACATTTAGAGTATTTGACCAGCTCTTATCATGGCCGCCACTTAGACCCTTCCAGGTCATTTCATTCAGGTAGGAACCTTCCTAAGCAACAAATCACTATTCAACAGCAGCCTCAGTGGCATGTTCTTTAGCGAATCGTTGGTCACGTTTAGCTGACAATCAGTAACATGGCAACTGTGCCAATCCCCAATCCATACCCATGTTCAAGCCAAGGGCCACCTTCCCCTTGCCAGCCTATGTAATCGACAGGACCGTGCCAGTTGACTGCAGCTACGGACTCGGCATCTCGACACAGGATTTAGGCAGACTCCAGCAGCCAGCTAGAGCAGGATGGCTGTCTGATGGTGCCTGTCGACCGTTCACAGTCACGCTTACCCTTTCAGAGCACAGATAGACCTCATTTATTCACAAATCCCCTCCCATCCTGGCAACGCTGCAAGAAGCTGTTAAATCTCTGTCAAATGACACCTAAAAGCTCGATCCTTCCTCAAGGTGGGAAGCATATTATGCAGCAAACTGTGGAAATGTGGACTTACCCAACAGCCATTATAAATGAGATGAATATTATAAAACTGTCTCATGCTAGAATTCCCAAGTGCCCAAATGACTGGATGTGTGACTTTTAAATTTAATCAACTAGGGGTAAATTTTGAAATTGCATTAGTTGGTAGAGATGCCATGCTTCTGAGATTGTAGATCATGCAGCAAGGATACAGTTTCCTATCGCAGAGCCCAGATACAGAGAGCATTTCAGCTTCAAATGAAATGTTAGAGGGAGAATGCAGAAGTAAAGTTCAGCACTTCAAGAAAATGTAGCAAAAGAAGCAGAAGCTGAAAGAGGAAGTTGAGGCAGAAGATGGACCTACTGTAAATAAAAATACTTAACTTTCACAGCCCCACACCTTCTCAACTGTATAAACCGATTAATTAATCACTATCCTTGTGCTGTGGAAGCAGGTACCTCCTGGGTAAATCAATACGTCAGCTAATGCATTGAGCAAATGTAAAGAGCACCCCAGAGCAAAGCATATGATTTACAATCTAAATCTCGTTAGTTTGGAGACATCTAGTTTTCCACTCAGCAACACCCATTTAGCACATAATGCTGTACAGAATGTTTATCAAAATAATCTTTGCAAAAAGAGGGGTGGTTGTACTTACTCCAAGCCTAAAGTTTGAGTTTGATGCATGGGGGAAAGGATTAGGAAAACATCATTATAAAGTTACCTGCACACAAAAACAGGAAGGCCAAGAGCCTCGAAGAAGTAGTCGTGACACTGTGATCAATGAGCTTGTGGGTTTATTCCATTATTGAAGTGAAAAAGGTGCTCAAGTGCACAAAAGTGAGATTAAAAACACCCAGCAAAGAGCAAATGTTTCAGTCTCACAGGACTTTCATCAGTGCTGTTGCATGCAAGTAGAGCCATGACACAGGTACAATCAGTCAGTCAATTAGTCGGCTGGTTATTACAGGCATACTCAGAGGAGACCACACATGGTTGTGTTGCTGCCTAATTGACTGACTGATTGCACCTGCATGGTGGGCCTACTTACCTGTCGGTTACCGTACCTTTTTCAAGGCTCTTGGCCCTCCTGTTTTGTGTATGCGTAACTTTTTACTGATGTCTCTTCCTCTATTCTTAAAGTGTTATGCAGTGCTATTAAGTTAGGAATCTGGTATGACATATATTATGCGGTAACTCACCTAATAATCATAGACACATGCTGAAATGTGAAAATTAGTTGTGGCCCATAATACATTCAACGTGATAACTTGCCTTGCATTTTTTGTATTGCACAGTGTAGGAACCTAATGCAACCTGTGTGAGAGAGCTCAAAGATCACTGATTCCTAGGAGAGAGGAGGCTAGCTATTACTAATCATTAAAATGAAGAATCTGTCACTGTTCCTTCTTGTGGAACTCAAATTGCTTTACCAAATCATGGTTGAGAGGGACAGATGCTTCCGCTCGTGTGGGCAGCTCAACTCAGTCGATGGAAACTCCACAGCAGGAGCTCAGCCGTAGCAATTAAAGGTAAAAATGTCAGTCTGTAAGATGTAGCAGCAGGTTGAAGCTTTGAACTCGAGGTAAATGTGAGATAAAATTGTCTTATATTGCCTCCATTCCCTCAGTGATTGTTTTTCTTAAAAGTGAGTGTGTTTCCTGTTAGTAGTCAAATGTTAAGTATACCAAGGAATTCCTAAAAAAAAAAAAAGAAAAAAAAGCTTGCATACCATCATGTCTTTATGCACTAATCATTTTTCAGTGCTTGTTACACTGCCATCAGTGTTTCAGATCTTAATTTCTACCTGCACTTACCAAAAAGTTTGCAAAATTAGCTTCAATAAGGAAAGGAAATTGGGGATTTGCACATTTAAAAAGATCATGGTTCACATATTTGAATAAGATGCATTTCTTTGAATTGAATGTGTTTATGTTAACCATGACCTTACTGCCTTGACCTTATGTCCTGTGTGAAGTAACAAATACCTCCTTTGGGGTTCCTGGTACAAACAGGACTCAGGGTTTGAATTCCTTGGTAATACCCTATTTTTGGATGTTTGAAATGTTTATTAAATTTTAATCCACCTGGTCATACTGGCCAGCAGACAGCAATATCAGTGCACTAACCGGTAGAATAAAGCAAATTTTGCCTGAAGTCCAAAATCCACCGACTGACCTGTCATTTCCCACCATTCAGCATTACACTGCAATGCCCACAGCTCACAATTAACATGCATTTAATGAAGTTAGTGCACATGCTGTTATAAGTCCACAGTCCATAGGCAATTTCCATTTATCTATTCAACAAAATAACTGCAATAAATCCATGATATTATTTTGTAGTTATTAATCTACTACATTAGACTCCTAGATCTACACAATCCATTGACAATGCTATGTACTGCTGGTGCCCCACATGTCCTCTAAAATTTCATGCATTTTGTGCTCTCAATATGCCTTACATCCATGCAAAAAATGGCCACAAACAAGGCCCACATACCATTTCAGTAATTAGCCTTTGGGATTTAAGCCACAGACTTATTTTAGATAGACTGTTGCAGCATTGTTCCTTCTGTATCTGAGGTTTGACAATCAGCTGGAGTCTCCTCTCTAGCACCTTGGCATAGGCTTTCCTTGGGAAACTGAGCAGTGTGATTCTCCCTCCAGTCTCCCTTTTTTTTGGAAAAAAAAAAAAAAATAGGGACCACAACTGCTGCCAATCCAAAGCCACTGTTCCGGAAACCCACGCAACATTGAAAAGACATGTCAACCACGACAGCCCGACAATGTGCAGAGCTTTCTGCATTTCAGGACAAACCTCGTCCATCTCTGGCACCTCGCCAACTGAGGAGATTTCTAAATATCCAAGGATTCAAGAGGAACAAAGTGGGCTTCTTCCTGGTTGTGAAACAATGAAACCAGCTTTTTAGCCTCTTAACGATAATCAAGGGGTCTTGGGAATTTGCTATTCCTTCATGTGTCTCTTGGATCTTACGAAAATGTTCCCTCAGGTACCTTGTGTGGGGTGCTGTGGGGGTACATGGGTTTTTACTGTGAACCATTTGATTCCTAGAGATTGTGTTTGCATTCTTGACACTAAATGTACCCAGTGTAGTTTCCCTTGTAAACTACTTGTAAACACTGACAATGCATTTTGTAACTCAAAACACATTTGCAAAGCCTTATTCAGGAATGTTTTGAAGGTTTCATTGCTTATATCATTGTGCGTTACACCTATTCCTAACAGAATGCAATCCAAGCAAGCAAATAGAGGGGTGGCATGAAAAAAATAAATAGCAGCCAGTAGTTTCAATGAAGATGTCCAAACTTGGGGCAAGTGTCAAGTGAAGCGAGCAGCACCTCTTTGAACAAATCTGTCATTTTGCCTCTACTGTAGCAACATGTCACAGGTGTACCAAAGAGGAAGGATGAAGGATGGATGAGAACAGGCTTCTCTTGGAGGCAAAAAAAAAAAAGAGTCTGCCTCTCTATCATGTTTTCAGCAAAAGTTACAAGGACCGGAAGAAAAAATAAGCATGAGTGGAAACTGCAAAGATTTTAAGTTCAAGTAGACAACATTAATCACTAAAGATAGGTGCGTTCTCGTTTTTGTCAAGAAAAAAGATGTGGAAAGTGCGCAAAATGAGTAAACACCCACTCCGAGAGACGACTGTTCCCATTTTTTTTTCCACCATCACACTCACTGTCAGGACACTTCCCAAGGCAATGTTGTCAAGCAGTTGCTCGCTTGCCTCTAGTGTGCATTAGGTGTAATATGTCACCCCCCTGCCCAGGGTGTCCTGGAAGAACATGTGGCGCAAACACTATGGGAATCTGCTTTTCCTAATGTGCACTATAGCACCACTGTTGGTCACAAACTACCTTGTGTACCTTTAAGTCAAGCTTATTCAAGGTGTGCATCCGACTCCAAAGGGCTGGACTTTCCTTCCCTCCTGTTTGTGGTATTGATGAACACGATGTCAAGGTACAGCCAAGGCCGGTGTCCAGTTCACAGGTGTTAAGGCCAGGACACACCAAACCAACATCAAAGAGCTAGCAGTGACAAAGGCTGACTGTTGCGTACCTCACATTACCTTTGTTGGGTCCAAAAAGTTGCACTTGGACACTGCAAAGACTACAGCCAACAGCTAACTAGCATACGTTCTGTGTGAGCGAAAAGCTGCCAACAGGGGTCCAGTAACAGCTGATCATCGGCTTGGTGTGTCACTGCCTTTACGGCAAGTCTGCTGTTTGCAGATGATGTCATTATGGCTTCATTGGACTGTAATCTCCGATCAGCTGTGCAACTGACATGGTCAGGATGAGGATGATCAGCATCTCCAATGTCTAAGGTCTTTTTTCTCTCCTGGAAACAAGTGCCTGCCTCATCAAGGTAAAGCATGAGCAGCTGCCACAAGTAATGACTTCATGTATTTCAATGTCTTATTCAAAAATGACAATAAGCATTTTGAGATTGACTGCTGGTTTGGTGCATTAGAGGGTAGTGACCGATAAAGATAACCCTTGGGGAACTCCCTTTGGAGATGTACCGTATAGGACCACTTAGAAGACCCCAGGGTAGATGCTGGAAAAACTGTAAGCATTATATTTCCCAACTGGCCTGGGAATGCCTGTGGATGCCTTATGAGGAGCTACAGGAAGCAGATGAGGAAAAACAGGTCTGGGCTTTTTTGTTTGCCCTGTTGCTCCCATGACCCTGACCAAGATAAGAATCTAGAAATTGGATGGATGGATGGAGATTGTTGCAGCACAAGTTCTCAAATAAAGCCTTTGACATTGTTCGTTAGCAAAGTTTGACAGTACCAGACTAATCTATGTCCCTAAGGTGTTACACCATTGTTATGCCATTTTACAAGCCTACAGAAGGGGTACTGTTGGATAGATACTTCAGTTAACATTTCTATCACAAAATCTGATTGGGCATACAGTTTACGATCATGGTGCCTATGAACCAGTGTTCAGATGAATGTTTATTTACCTGAGGAGGTCTCCATGCAGTTGAACATAGAGTCCCTGTCCATCCCTCTGGGCACAGAGCTCCTCCACGGTGGTACTGGTGGAGCACAGCACCAGTTGCAGGTCTGCCTGAGGGGTAGAAGAGGCCTGGGGGCCAGAGGTGGGTGGCTGGGGGTCTACTGTCCCCCCATACAGACACACACAGCCCCTCTGGGTATCCCCCTTGAGCCAGTCTCGCTCCCGGGATCCAAAACGGGTCTTTCTTGTCACACAGCCCCGACTCCCATTTCGCTTCATGTTCCGCTGCAAAAACACAGAAAATACAGACTTTCTAACAAAGAGTCAAATGTCACACATGCACACCAAGTGTAGAGGGCTTATTTAAAGAAACCATATGTGGTGATATCATGAGTTTTATAGCTGTCTGATATGTTTCCGATACCTGGACACTTTTGAGAGCATTAAATCAGCTAGAAATGTAGGTACTGAAGGTAAAATATCTAAATTCTGTCAAAGCAATAATGACATAGGGCCCAACACGTCACAAACAGCATAACTATTATCAGCTACCACTGACAATCAGCATATCTCCACCTGCTTGTTCAAGTGCAGAAATGGCATTATCTTGTCAGCTGATTGACTGAGCTCTTGATACAAGGTCTGATTGGGCATGACAGCTACTGTAAACATGCCTTTTCAAGTGTTTTTTGAAAAAAATCTTTTGGTTTTCTTTATATTTGTGTTTGTACAGCATAAAGCAAAACTGATTTTGCTTTATGCTTTGCTTTGTGGAATCCAAGAGCTTACTATCCTCGATCTGCAGTCAAATTCTATCTATGATGAATCTATGTACCCATATATGATATGGCAAAAGGTGTCTTGGTTTCAGGCTTTAAGAGAGGAGCCCCACCCAAAATCTGCAGGATGTCTTCAGACTCTGGAATGGTAAGAGATAAATATTGCATCTACATAGGGAAAGAATGTCCAGCACTGTATTTAGACCAGGAGGCAACTACAGGGACAAGCAGTTGGGCACTATCCTCCCATGGTGCCACGTTTTGGCCTTTTGGTGTGATCTCACACCAAATACACAAGCCTACCTGTGTTTGAACATTGTGATCGTTATGAACACTTGATGGCTGGCACAGATGTCAGCAGCATACCCTGAGGTAAATACAGAGCTCCACAATAAAGAAACAACAGAGATGAAGCCTCTGTGTATTGCTGCGGTGTTGTTATCGACATATCTCCTGTATAGCACATGAATTTTCGGAACAGTGGCTTCAGCAAGGTAGTGCAATGTGGCGGACACCACCTTTAAGAGAGCAGACCAAAGGTAGTGTTTCAGCTGCTCAGGGATCGGACAGCACAACCTGATCATCAGATTTAAGAGGAACAATGCAACTTTTGTCACGACTGTGGAACACTTTTCGGCTTTTTATCATCAATCAATAATCAGTGGATCATGGGATTTTGCTTATCTTGTATACATACATTTTGTGGATTTGGTGTATGATCATTGTCCCGGGTATCTGGTGGTAAGTAATGTGGGAATATGCTTTTGCCAGTGCAGCTGCTGTGCACTTTTCAGTTTGTCTACACTTAGAGCAAAAGCTGTGTTGGCATTCTACGATTTAAGCCAAGTTCATTCGAGGTGGACCTTGCTCCCCTATTTATTCATGATATTCATGGATAGGATATCAAGTCTGGAGAGTGTCCAGTTAGGTGGCATTAGGGTGGCATCTGCTCATTGCAAAGGATGCCATCTTTAAGGCCTCATTAGATGGTGATATCCAATATGCCTTTAAGCAGCTTGCTGCTGAATGTCAGGTGATCAGGATGACGGTCAGCACCTCCAAATGAGCCCAAGTTTTTAACTCTTGACTCTGACTCTCACTTCCCCACCTTTTAGGTGGCAAGCAAGCAGCTGCTGCCAGCGGTATAGATCAAGTATCTCAAGGCCTTCTTCACAAGGGAGTGCAATATTCACCACCAGTTAGGTGCAATGACTGCTTTAATGTGGACCTTATATTGAACTGGAGTGGTAGAGAGAGCTAACTCAGAAAGCAAAGCTCATTAGTTACTCATCAGTCTTAAACAAATACACAAAGATGCAATTTACAATAATATATAATTGCACAGAATTGTCATCCAAATGTTGTTTCCTAAATATGCACCCACCAAAACTGTCTCTTAATTACTTTGACCTGTTACAAGATAGACTGGCTGAGCATTTGAATTTGGAGGTGATCCAGTGACATAGCCTACACATTCCACCAGTTATCAGTATGGAAAACGTGATATGAAAACAAAACATCTTTGAGGTCCTAAGTCCAGTCTAATATCTGATATGGGAAGTTAAAATCAGCTTTGCTTCATCACTGGGCAATTTTCAGTGTAGGAGAATCTGTCTATCAAAATTTCCCATTTTTTTCTTACATCTATTCAACATTGGTCATTACCAGTGTTGTATTCTTGACTCGATTTTCAAGGCTTGAATTCTAGTACATTTTTTGGCAGTTACTGATGAATCTATTTATATCCATGAATTTGCCATTTAAAATCTTGCAATGTCCGCATCTTTTACCATTCCACAAATAATATTTTTTCTGTTTTGCCAAACTCTCCCCCAAACATTTCTCTGGCATTGGTTCATCTCTAGTCTGGTCTACCAAGGTTAAGATTGTGTTGTACGCAGCGACTGTCTGCACATTTTGGGTCATACAACACAGCAGCAGCACGGACAGGCCGCCTGCTACGTCATAACTAGTTTAAAGCTGCCCTTTTCTACTGCCTTCAGAAATGATGGCGTTGTGGCCATGCTGAAGAAAGGTTCATCACAGTAAATTTCCATCTGGCTCCTTTGTAGCTCACCACTTAGCAGTAAAAAATTAAGACATGTCACTTGATTCCCAACAGATAACCAATTTTGTTCTCAACACTCTTCAGTCCACCGAAACCTCAGAAGATGGCATCTTTCAGATATATTTTGTCAGCAAAATGGTGCTACACTGAGCCATTACTATTTAAAGAACCAGTTGAATCTCGTAAGCTTTTTCCTTCCTTTTGTTATTAGAAATTCAGGCCATCTACCTTAGATGTGTGTTGCAGCTCACTGGACACTACAGTTTCCCGATCCAGTCAGCTGTCTGGAAAATCCACACTCCATTCGAAGTTCTCAGCGTGAGCGGGGGGTGGGGCAGCATTCGCCCAGAGGGCAGAGAGGCAGGCTTGTGGCCGGAAGGACACTAGTTTGAAACCCAGACCAGCTGAAAAAAAGCTGGGTGGATGAAGTGAATGAGAAATGCCCTACTTGTAGCCCCCCCTTATCAACTGTTGAGGTATGCTGGAGCAATGTAAACGTGAGGCAGGGCATTGCAGAGAGATTAGTCTGCCTACCCTGGAGGAATCAAAGAGTACACAATGAATCGCATTTTTTCCTTTTTCCTCTACCTGATAACTTGAAGACTAACTGTGTGTGTATATATATATATATATATATATATACATACATACATACATATATACATATATATAGTCAATGAATGTCACTGTCTTAGTTAGCAATGCAGCTCCCTCTCTTATACACTGCCAGATGATATGTGGTTATAGGAACAGACTGCATCTTGTTTTTCAGCAAATCAGCAAACTCTCTCATATTTTAGCACAGATAAATAGGGAGGGGTAATGCTTGGCTGTAACTGACCCCCACCCCCAACCCCCAGGGTGCACCAGTCCTTCAATTCATGCTTTCAATCATTTGTGCACCTTATCTATTTTGTGCTGATGTCAACAGGTATATATATAAAAAAAGGACTGGTATGAAATAGTGACCCTTGCCACTTAGATGTCCACACTGATTGTGCGAGGAGTAATTTCAGTTTCACAGCCAACATCAGCTGAACAGTCAGCATCAAATATTTCCCTGTGGCTGGCAGTGCCATGTACTTCTGAACAAACACGAATGATGACCTATTTTATTCTACGATGGTGATACTTACAGATCCCTCATAGAGAATATAATCCTGTTATGCCTGTACATTCATGACATGACACATTCTGGACTCTCTCTGTGCCTGTGTGTGTAAGAATGTGTGTGTGAGTGTGAGTGTGTGTGTGTGTGTGTGTGTGTGTGTGTGTGTGTGTGTGTGTGTGTGTGTGTGTGTGTGTGCTGGTGCCCTATGGCCCTGTGAGCAGCTATCTCAGGGAGCATGTCATTACACATCATGTGTCTATAGCCATAAAATGCCATATAGACAAACAGGTTATCAGTTGGCCTGCGTTTCAAAAGCTCAAACAGCCCAGTCAGCCAGTCAGTCAGTCAGACGGACGGACAGACAGACAGACAGGCAGGCAGGCAGGCAGGCAGACAGAGCCCAGTTGGCCTGGCCGTGTATTTGGCTCTGGATCATTTCTCACTGAATGACAGTCATGCAGTGATCAGTCATCAACCAGTGAACATCACTCATCACACATCACCCGTTACACAATATTGCACAAATGTGCTTTAATTCCCATGCACTTTGCCCGCCTGCGATGTTTAAATAAAACCCCTGCAAATGATGATGACCTGCCTTTAGCACGCGGATCCCCGTTGCAGCACGAGCTCCGGGACCATTGCGGTTGCCCCGCTCTGCAGTCTGATTCAGCCCCGCTTGGTGGACCACCGTGTCCGGCTGCGTGTCTATGCAAGCCCCGTTATCTCCGACATCACCTCCTTTTTTCACGCCCGTTTGGCTGTTAGTCACCGCGGCCGCTGCCTTCTCCTCGTCCTCCATGGCCATGGATGTCGCCTATTTGTAGCTGCGAAACCCGACGAGCGGCGTCCCGATGCGCGACTGGCAGATTCCCACGGAGAGGTAAAAAATCATCCTGTTTCGGTGCAGCGACGCCATAACGAGACTGAGTGTGACTGCTGTCAGAGAGGCCCGCCGGAGTCTGATCAATAAACATTACAGGGGCGGGCTCTCTGCTTATTATTCATCGGCCACTTCCCGTTTCAGAGGGGAAGGCTTACTAAATGTATCATGAGGCAATTCCTCCACCGCTTGCACAGCATTCATAACGACAAATCATTGCAATAGGCTGTTTCTGTTATAATCTTACAGGGACATGTCCTGGGCACATTAAGTTTATAGTGACCAAATTATCATTTAGAATTATTTATTTTGAAACACACTAGAATTACAGGAACATTTCTATATTCTTTTTCCCCATAGGGACTAAATGAGATATTTATATGGCATGGGCTACATCTAGATTTTGTACAGCTAGTGTTTTTAGAGTAACTCAGTAAATCAGTTCTACTGATTCAAAAGGCCAACTATGGGCTTTAAACAATAACAATTTGCCTATTTTTTATGTATTCGTATATTTGTTTGTTTGTTGTTGTTTGTTTAATTTTGTTGTTTATGTATTTATTTGGCATTTTTCTTTTTATAGTTGTTTTAAAAGAACGGGTGGAGTGTTATCCTGTGCCAGATCATGAACTGTAAACTGTCACCTCACCCATACACACACACACACACACACACACACACACACACACACACACGCACGCACACACCCCTTCAGTAAAGTTGTGAAGTTATGAAGACCTTGTAGTATTGTAGTAACCACTCCAAAGAGAGTGCAGTGTGAAACTACTTGTACTCCAGTGTAATCAGTCTCTTATTTGCATTTTGATGTGATGTGTTGTTACGACAGCTGGGCTTTCTGACTGCACATTTAGCTCCAAGTTACCCCGGTGGTTGAGAAGTAGATTGTGTGTAAATGGGTCCAGGACACCTCAGTAACAGCAGAAAGCAGCATACCAGCCCAAATCATGTTTGACAGCTGATGATTAGTTTGTTCATGTTGTCAGTTCTCCAGCTGAACCACCCGTTTGGGAGACATGGGAGCAGAACTCGAGGCCCTGCAGCTGAAGCTTGATGCATTTGCTTTGCAGGCATTTGCTTTCCTGTATGTCTCAATAGGTAAAACAAGAACCCACTGGCACAACTGTTAAAATGTGCATCCATGACACTGGATGGTGCACCAGGTAAAGAGATCCACATGGGCTATATGCATTAAATATGCTGGCACTTTTTCTGATCAGTTATAGTGGTTGTCAGATTAAAAAGGAAGGCACACTAACTGATATTTGTGTATTCTGTATGCATGCACAAGGTCCAGCAAAGACTCTAAGATGGTAACAAATGGCTGGTAAATGATTAAAGTGAAAGTGAGCTGTTACCACTGGGGGGAAAAAATAGTTTGAATTGCCTTTAACACCCCACCCACCAAAGCAAGCAAACAAATAACCATGGTTCTACTAGATTTTTATTTGACTTTTTATTATTCTCTTGATCATTTTCTCCAACCCAAAGACAAGAATACACAGCATAAATTGAAAATATCCCATTTAATAGTTTACAACTTTTCATCTTTAATCACTTCATATTTTCAGTCCAACATTCACACTCACCTTGAAGACATGAGACTCTGATTCAGCTCAACATGTCAAACTTGACTGGAAAAAGTGAACCTCATACCTCCAACCCTCCCCCAACAAAGCAGATATCAGGCGATCATCTCGTTTTACAGTCAGGATAGACCTGGGGCTTACATACAGATTTTTATTTCCAAAGGACAATGGATGCAACTTTTTTTTTTTTCAAAGATTCAACAGGGAATAGGAATATGAATTCAGATGCTCTTCCAAGCCCTTTACACACTGAATTCGCCTGACCAAATAACAGCATTAGAAACAAAACAAAAAAACTGAATTATCCGATTAATCCAAATGACTGATGTGCACTTTTGTCATCTCCTTACAAACAAAAACAAAAATAAAGTATTTTAATGCACCAAACAACTTCCAATTGTACATGTTAGTGCTGGCCCACCAAGGTGATGTGATGGATCTGTAACATTTCTTGCATTTCAAAAAAGAGGATTAGGTCAAGAGTAGAAATGACATTATTTACATCGGTTCTCACATGCAGCTCAGAAGCTGAAAGTCGAAATTGCAGCCAAAAATCATGTCCTACCGACTTAAAAGTAAGACATATCACACATTTACCATCCCACTCACACAGGCATTTATACACACACACGCACGTACGCACGCACACACACACGCAATCACACACAAATGTCACCTCAATAGCTGATCACACCGCTAATGGGCATTTGTTTCCACTTTTCATCTTTTATAGTTACAGTGTCCAAACCGCTTATGTTGGGTTCATTGTCATTTGTACATTTTTTTAAAATTGCATGATTTATTGTATTATTAAAAGAACTGATCAAATGTGATTAACGAGGGTACACACTGGTGGATTAAGACAGTACAAACAACACCAACGAAAACATTCAAGACAAGGTGTGTGAAACCTCCTTTCCCATCCTGTCAGCCTTCCATTTTGAACATCTCCCCCTTGTGGATATTAGCTTGTAGCACAGGAAACATGCAGGTTCATCCCAGATTCATCTCAATGACAGGTAAAGCAGCACTCCAATGACTAAAAATCAAAATAAGGTCCTCTTGAAACAAAATTTGGACCTGTCTATGTCTTCGTCACACACATCCCGCATGACGGCCATGTGAAATTAAATTAAATACTAAAAAAAAAAAAAAAAAAAAAAAAAAAAACAGAAGTATGTTACCTATAGGCCTCACATCAGTTTGACATCTCTGTCAAAACAACCTAATCTTGCCTTTCATGAAAGCAGGCTACTAAGAGAAGAGCTGGACCCGGTGAGAAAGCTAAAAATGTGCGTTGCATATGTGTGACATCTTCACCACACCCCGTGGCAATGAACAGCATCGGCAACAAGGGGAAGAAGGTACTGAAAGGAAGCCTTGAATTGGTCAAAAAGAACAAAAGGAACGCAGATTCTCCATTAATCATATCTGGGAACTGCGTGGAATAACATGATGTCCGCTCTTATTCTGATACTACCCTATTTTAATGCGAAATTTACATAGCGGGGGGTCACAAGGTTAAAAGCTCCCTCAGCCGTGTCTTGTTGAGATCCGATACGTTTTGAAAGGTGCGATGCCTTTAGGAAAGGTGCTATATGACGGACAAAAAAAAAAAAAAAAAAAAAAAATCAATCAGGCAGCCGTGACAGCAAACACACAAAATGACCCGCAGATACAAGACAGAACGAGGCCAATGGGACGATTCACTCTTAAACAAAAAACAAAACACAAAAACGCACTGTAGACGTAGAGTGTCCGTCCAATAATCACTTTGTCGCTCAGACAGCGTTTGATTAGATCTAATTAGCTGAGAGTGCAGGAGGATAAACTGCACATAATGTAAGGCCAGAGGGAAGGGTTACATGTTGGCAAGATGCCTGCTCCCTCTTTAAAGGAGAGCATGGAAACACGAGGCCTGTCTGAGGGGCAGGGGAACAGACGAGGTGCCACTTCTGCCGCGGTGCAGCACTGTGCTCGGGTTTCTCAGTAGTACAGTACATCATTCAGACAAAACACCACTTTCAGTCTCCAGGCAAAACCCAAAACCTCACTTCCACATCCAAAACAACCCGACCGGGTAGCCTAACCAACTCATCAACTATCGGTAAAATAAGTATAAGCTGACACATCCAGTCATGAAGAGTATGAAGAGAATAGTAAATCAAATGCAGCTCATTTGCATCCTTTCAAGATTCCTTTTTGTGTTTTTTTTTACATATATGTATACAATTATAATCCCTAGCTAATCTTTGTAAGTCTTCACGTGGGTCTTTTATTTAATTTGATCAGCTTTGTTTGTTTTACAATTATATACAATGTACAGGCAGCAGATCATATATCTTTTACAATGAGTGACTGATGATACAGGGAAGTCTTTGTAGACTATGATGATGACTAGATCTATTCAGACAATATACAGTGTGAATAATTGGAATTTTTTTAGAAAATGGTATCTAAAAAAAGGATGAAAGATAGTACAAGAGACAAAAATTGTAAAAGCCCTCAATATGTACAGAAAACAAAAAAGCCAATATAGCATTTATCAACAACAGAAAAAAAAGTTAAACTTAAATGAAATAATTTTCTCCATATACACATACCGTAGCTCAAAAATATTTCCAAAGCTAATAGTCTCTCTGATTTGGTCACAAAAGTTAGATAGTGAAGCATAGTGTAGATAAGTACACAGCCTGATTGAGCATCTGAAGATCTGAACACAGCATCGAAGGGGCTGCCGTAAGCTCGTTAGGTAATGAGATGGAGAAACTACTCGCTTGTGTCGTTCGTACAGATGCTCCCCCCTTGACTGCAAATTCATGACTAAACAAAGCTGTTAATCTACTGTGCCGCTGAACGTTAACAGAAAGAGAAACATTGTGAGGTATTAAGGTTACTGTCCCCGACAGCCTAGGTCGGAATTCTGATTTGGAGAAGACGAGAGCCAAAGAAATCAAACCAACAGTCAACCAACAGGACAACCCATCCCAGTACCTCACCAGGTGATCCAAACGCACAAGTTAGATGTTCTTAAAAAGAAAAAAAAAAAAAAAAACTAAACAGTCTTAAAATGACATTTCACTTCAGGAGAACATTTATACTATTTTGTTTGTTTTAAAACATGCTTGACGCCAGTTTAAACCTTGATAACCAGTTTAGGAACAGGTTACATCTGACAGTAGCTGCCCTGATAATCCTTAACACTTTGTGTTTCTTGACTCACTCCAAATGGGCTTTTTTTTTGTTTTCCATGTAAGGTTTAACACAGAGTACAGGAAAAAAAAACAACAACATCACATTGCTGTAGTTTGTTTTGTCAAAAATAACAACAGGTGAGTGGCATTGGTATTGACACCCAAGGAAGTCAATGGTGTGAGTGGACTGGCTGTAATGTGATTTGTATGCTCAAGTAAAAATCTTCAAATGAAGTGATACATCGTTTCAAATCCATCTGGACCGTATTCCTAATGTTTTGAGTTACCAGGATATCAACCCTAACATGTGACCGACACACAATCAGACGACTACAAACACAGCTCGTGTAGAACTGAATAGTTTAGGGGATTTTATCTAGCAAAGTCAGAAAGGCACATCACTTTGATATCAGGCATAAATAATTAAGTCAAATAACTGCAGAAAAAACATACTATCACAAAATAGTGCCAACAAGATGACTGTTTCCAAAGAAGACAGCCATAAAGGAGAAGACTCGAGAGATAGAGAGAGAGAGAGACAGTGAGAGAGAGAGAAAAAAAAGCATTCAGTGCATGTAACTACATTCATAACAAATTTCATTTACATGTATGTGCATGGTGACCAAGTTCAACCAGGCTAAATAAAACTGAAATTTCTAAGTTGCAAGCTAGGCTGTGCGGACACAGATGCAGGAAAACTTTTAACACAGATCTCTGACGCATGGATGCAATCAGTCTATCAATACATTTCACTATGAAACTACAAGTTGTTATTTCGGGCGTGGATAATATCCCTCAGACTGAATCGATATCCTCAGACTATGCCAAGCAATCAACTGCTGAATTTGTTGAGAAAAACAAAGAGAAAACAAGAAGCTACAAATCCGTTTTTGGGAGAGCTGTCGGAAAATTTCTTTTAGCACATCAGGTAGCCACAGGTGGTCAAACTAGGCAACGTGGATCTGTTCATTTTCCTATAGTGGCGACAAAACAAAGTGAGGACTACTTCCTATGGAAACATAGGGTAGAGAAACCTACTGGCAGAACCAGGAAAGCCCCTCCGAGCTTGAGTGGAGGGGTGAATGTAATCCTAACACTGCTCAAACATGCTTCAGAGCAAACTGACGCAATTCAAAACAAATAGGACTGTCTGACAAGATAAATCACTCATGAGATGCAGGCTGAAAAGAGGTTCATCCCCGAGGTTCATGACTGCACTAGATCTTTCAGAGCCGTTTTTGCTGCCATTGTAGGATTTTAAGGCTCAGGCCTTCGGGTGAAGAATCTGAACACAAAGCCAATCATAAATTATTATTAGAGTTAATTTAAATATGCATAATAACTGGTGAACCAAGTTGTTGGCTACACGAGCTGATTTTTTTTTTTTCTATTTTTGTGGAAAGTGTCCACCTTAAATTAAGGGTAGATAAAAGAGTGAATCAAAAGAAGACTATGGATTACCCACGTGCTCATACAGTTCTTCTCTACAGTGACTCAAGGAAGAGCATACCACAGGGAGGGCGTGGTGTGCATGTGTGCTTTTGTGGGTGGTGGTAGTGCTGGGGGGGGTGAGGGGTGGGGCTGAAAATAGTACTACAAAGCACAAAAAAATCAAATCAGGAAAATAAGAAAAAAGAAAAGGTTAGTTAATGGATATGTTTTCAAATTTTTCTGGTGATGTCAATAGTCAAATGGGGTCTTCATAACATCTGTTGATTTTTTTTTTTTTCTCCTGTGTTAGATGCTCTGCTGCTTCCCATGCAACTCGAGGGCAGCAGTCTGCAGTGATGTCACAGGGGGATCCGTTGGAGGAAAGGAGGGAGGTGAAAGGAGAATCTTTTTCATAGTTCCCTTGGCCGGGGCGTTTTGAGAGCGACAGTGGCGGCTCATCACTGCCAGGACTGAGGGGGGAAGTTATTGACCTCGGCCAGGTCTTGCACAGGCGAGCCTTTGTGGGTGTACGTCAGCTTGATCCTCATTCGTAGCTGTTGCTGAAATATTATGGAGGATGGTCAAGTTTATAATTTTTCTGCAAATCTCTCCTGTCAGCTCAAGACATACTGTGTGCTGTAAAAGGTAAACTGCTTAGGAAAATATATTGATAATCAGAGTTAATTTGTAAAAGAACACACACACACACACACACACACACAAAAAGTACCTTCTGTGGGTTGAGGACTCTGATAACCTGTGTGACGGTTCCCTGGTTGAGTGCTGGGACAACATTACTGCTTGGGGATAGGAGCTGCAGCTGGAACGTCTGACAGAGTGGGGGACATTACATTAGATGAAAATTTAATGATACCCATGGGGAAACTGGGTCACTGCAGCAGCACAGAACAGAATGTAAATACCAGAACTGCTTCAAAGTCTTGACCATGACAAAATGCACATTTACAACAAACAAATACAATTAATACAAAATATACAGCATCTTCCTCATGCTCATTTTGGCCTCAAAGAAGATCACTACCAACAGAAAAATGTATTTGTATAGCATCTCTTGAAAAACAGCTCTACAGGGCTTAAGAACAAACGACTGAAGAGAGAAAAGACATGAATATTATGTCACTAGAGATATATTCACATCAGTGCTGACCAATTAAAGGTTAGCAAATTATTTCAGTTTTAAGACCCAAAATGCACAGCAAAAGAGCTATTTTCACGCTTACTTTTGTTAGCCCTAGGCTAACTAAGCCGTGGTTAGGTTAGCCTTGATTCACACTCAGACATATTAACCCATGACTCTACTGTTAGCCCCAGACTAAAGATTCACACTTGAAAATAGAAGCCCAGGTTCAGTGTCTTTAGAATACTGTGGCACAGTTTTGATTGAACAAACTATTGCTTTTCAAAAGTATTCTACTGCTGTTGTTCTAACCTGGATTCAAACCTGGATTCATGCAGACCTGACTAATCAGGGATATGACCAGAAAATCAGGAATAACCTGCTCTGAAGTGGAGTTTGTTAGCCCTGGGCTAAGAGAGAGGATATCCCACATTCCGGTGTGAAAAGACAATTAATCCAGGGCTAACAGGGGTCTGAGCCCAGAGCTAAGTCTAGTGGGAGAAGGATTACAATGTGTGTGTGTGTGTGTGTAGAATGTGCATCATTGGGATTCTACATTACTAAATTTGCAGTGCAGGTAAGCAAGTGTGCAGATGGAAGAACATATGCACAGAAATGTGCTCAGATGTGCAAACTGTAAGCTATACACACTGAAAATAAACAGGCAACTGCATATTAATTTGATTTAGAAAACCTGCCAAGCAGCATTGAACACTATTACACTCTTGAATGTTTCATGATTAAACACTTCAAAATCAACTCCAGACTGTGCCTGCTTACCTTTGGTACTGCAGCCTGAAAAACGAAGTCTGTCATATCCGCCTCGGTGGAGTTAGAGGCATGGATGGTGATAACTGCTATGTTTGGATTGGGGTTGGCTCTCTCGAATGTGAACTCTATTTTCAGGCCGTTCTTGTTGTATGCCGTCATAGGAGGGATACCTATATAGAGATTGCAGAGGTGGAGACCAGCATATTTAGAGATAATGACACCCTTTCCCAAGCCTCAGCCACAGCTAACATTTCACAAGACGCATCATAGTAATCCAAGAATAAAACAACATAATGACCACTAAACGCTCTGATGCGGAGGGACAATCCCAACAACTACATTTAGGAGTGGATGGTAAAGGAATCTGCAGAGCAAGTGAAAAAGAGGGTGTGGGGTGCCACAAACACTGGGGCTTGACTCTCACCTGCCGCTGCAATGTCATTGAACAGGGGCTGTGAGGAGAGGCCATCCAGGAGGAAAGGGGGCTGGGAAGTGGGCACAGAGGGGGCAGGAGCAGGGGCTGGACCACCTGGGGAGGGGAGAGCAACACACTGGGGTTCAGCAGGACAAGGAAAAACCCACACAAACTACTGCCAACTGCCATTATGGCTCCAGTCAAGACATACAAGTTGGTTTGCTATTTATGACCAACTCTTGACAAGCAGCAACTATGTGTATTGGGTAAAAGGAGTTTATAGGAAAGCTAACTGTCTACAGTCAGGGATCATTATAAAAGGTAAACCAAAAAATAATATTTTAAGAAAATCTTTACTGAAAATATACATACATTTTACCCCTTTTAATTTAAAAGGCCTTGTTGAACAATTTCCCTTTATTTGATGGTATTTGACATCAAATATGATGTGAACTGATGTCACTAAGATTTATGTCAGCCCAAAAAAAAAATCTGAACATAAAGGTGGGTAAGCTGAGTTCCAGCACCAGTTTATCCTGATCATTAGTAACGCTGGGCCTCATACAAGACGTTTTTGTATTTTTTTTATCTTGGCATTTTGTGCCCAATTTCATTATTTAACACAGTAAAACAAGTTGGTACAAATACGTTTTAAAAGCGAGTACACTTGGGAACTCTGTACTGTGCTGTAGGGGAGAAGCTCATCCTCAGACTGGAAATATGAGATGGGTCAGCTGACATCTATTCATTTAATTATTAAGTTATTTCTTTAGTGGCAATCCTTTCTCAAAAAGTATACTGTAGGTTAAGGGAACTGACTGTTGAAATGATAACATGACAGGTCTAGAGCAGTCTTAAGTTTTGTTTAGTTTTTGTTTATGAGACTCCTTGTGAATGCGGTGACTTCTCTTAAAACACTTGTACTTTCCATTTAAGAACAAATTTGTTAATATGTGCCCTTCTTGTGTGAGGCCCAATGTTACCTGTGAAGAGGGGAAAGATTCACAGTAAAAGTTACAAAGTGCGCCTCCTACCAGTTAGTGAGAGGTCCCCCAGCAGATCGAGCAGCTCTCCTCCGGCTGAGGCAGGCTTGGTGGGCAGCGTGGTCTGGATCACTGGCACCACATCATTACCACCCAGCAGGTCTAACAAATCATTAGCCTGGAGGACAAGGACAAAACATGTTCAAACACCTGCAATCTACCTATTCACACAACTTTAAAATAATAAAGACAGAGAGATCGAAGAAAGTTGTATTTAGCTGCTTTATACTCAATTGTGTTTTTATGAATCTGACACAGTTTTGAGTAAATTTTAGGAACACACTTTGAAAGTCCAAACTAGGGATGTGTGATATATACCATCGATGACAATATCTTAATTGTTGTTTTAACAATGTGCGAAATGACAAATATAGAGAATATGAAAATCTTCAGGAGTCAGCGGTCAACCACAACCGACCAGCTGAGGTACTGGTAAAACAAAAACACACTCAGCAAAGTTTGGCAGAGTCATTCTGCAAAAGAGCGCCTTAAGACAAGAAGGTCAACAGATGGCAAGAAATAACAAAGGCTGTCACCAGTTGCATTGCAAAAGATATGGTGCCAATTCAAGCGGCCGAGAGAGCCGGTTTCAAAAAACTTTGACAACTTTGCACACCCTACCTAGCTGGAAATATTTCTGTCATACAGCTCTGCCTAAATTGTATGATTCAAGTCGGCAAACTCTGGAGCATAAACTGCACAGGCTTTCATATTTTGCCACAACAACAGATTAGATAATATCGTCTGATATAACAGTATCTAATATACTATTAACAAAAGCGAGCTAGTACAATACAAGACTTTTACAAACATATTAGTTTTTTTTTTTATATACATTTTGAGGGATGCAATATATTATCTATTAATATTATTGACAAAATCCCCCCAAAATATTGAGATATGATTTTTTGTCAGTATCATACACCCCTAGTCCAAACATACCCTTCCATTTTTATCTTTAGGAATTTTATATTATGAATGCCCAGTTTCACCATAATAACATGATTTATCAGTTATGAAGGAAAAAATTAAATGCTCATCTGGTTATTGAGCTCAGGGACTGTCTGTGCTTTTGTTTCATTAGTAAGTCTTTCTCACTGCCCTCACCTGGTTGGCCGGCTGGGTGACAGGTGGTGGATGTTTTGTGTCAAGAACAGAGGGCTCTGTCTCCCCGTTGGTCTGTACAATCTCTGTGGGGCCATTAGTAGCAGTTTTCTCCATAATGGGCATTCGCTCTAGGAGAGCAGGCCTATAAAGAGGCAAAATTCAAGAGACACACAAAGAGACACTGAGGACCAAAAGTAGCATTTGAGGAGCACATTTTCCCCTTATAATCTACTTACTGACACAATGTGGCTGTGACATGAATGACTGGTAGAGGGTAATGCTCTTTTACCTCATGTGATCATATTTCTTGAAAAGCGCGTTGTACTCCACAGCTCTCTGCTGCAGCTCCACGTCGATGCTACTGCCATATATTGAAACCACCTTCTTGATTCGGCTACAAAATATCAAATAAAACAAAAAATCAAATAAAATAAAAGTTATAGGTTAACAGGAGGAAAATGTATGATGGGTTATGCATTTTAAGGCATAAGATAGGTGTACAAGACAATGACTTACTTAACGCTGCTGAAGCGAGTAGACAGCTTCATGATGGCAGTAAGGGCATAGCCCCGAGTAACAGGCGTGGACAGATTGGACACCAGGAGGCCTTCCAGCACATCTAAGACTTCATCCTCAGTCACCTTTAGCAAAGGAAGAAAACAGAAAACACATTTCTCAGAAGTTCATAGGTTTCTGAAGTGCTGTTGCTCCAAGATCAGCAAGGGATGCAGAGCTTCATTCAAGCTTCCAAAAGTGCAACTGGAGCTGGGTAGAGCTGCTTTTTCTGTCAGTGCACCTTGGGTGTGGAATGAACTTCAAAAATAACTGATACCTGGCAGCATTACCCCCTTTAAACACATTTAAAAATATGTTTCAGAGTATTTTCCAGGAAACTTGCTCTTGCTTCAGATAGCCCTGACCTGACACTGACGTGAACTGTGTTAGGAACTTTGAAATTAGAATCTGCACTTCTGCATTGTTTTGTGTAAGTGAATGAACTTTTTGTAGCCATCTTGACCACGATTCCCTGGAAGAAGAGATACTGTATTTCAATGGGACCTTCCTGGTTAAATAAAGGATACTTCAAATCAAATCAAATCAAATGTTCCTTTAAAGGTTTTATTGTTAGACTTTAGAAGATTTGTTAGTGGCAGGCCTGTCTGATACTGTACTTTGGTAGGCTACTGTAAATAAGTGAATGTATGGGTGTGTGAGTGTTTTTGTCATGCTTGGCTTGGACTTTTCCAGGTACCTGAATGGGCTCTTCCTCCTCACACTGCCCCGATACCAGCAGGTCCCCGTACTCTCCTATGCACCAGGACGACACCTGCACCAGAGGTTGCTACGGAAAACAGAGAAACACAAGTTCACCTATGATGTATTCTTCAGCTAGACAGAACCACAAACACTGATTGCTGTAATCTAATCTATGAGTGGATATATGTCCAAAGTGGAAACACACTACTATTCAATAGTCTGGAATCAAAGCTTTTCTGTTTTTGTGTCTAGGGAAAGTTGTTTTTGGCTATTTTTAAATCAAAACTGAACATAAGAAATGCTGAAAGACAGATAATTTCAGCTTCAGTAAGCAGCACAATCATTTTTATTTACACTTAATATAAAGCAGGTGGTTTCTCTAGAACCAATTGTACACACTGGCATAATTACTCAAAAATGAGGTAACATTGTGTTATTAGAAAACTGCAGTAATGGCTACTGAAAATGTGTAAAGACTGAATTAAGAACAGCTATTTCAAACGGAAAGAATACCCTCTTGGCTATATTTGGGATTGGTTTGATGCTTAGTGAATAAAAGTGTCAGTTTCTTTCAAAAACAAAAAAATTCTAAGCGATTCGAAACTTCCAAACTGAAGAGTAGTGACTACTGCTCAAATTCACTTCTGTTCCTATTTTTTGGTTTTTGATAAGAACTGGTGTTGATCTGCGACCAGAGAAAACACTTCAATTATATTAAGTACAAATAAAAACATTTGTTTACTGGAACTAAAAATATCTTTCTTTCAGTTGCTGTAGTAAATAGTACAATGTCCAAACTTTTGAACGGTAGTGTATCTGGATGAAATCAGCACTGAACTGACCTGAGAGATGTCGTCCAGCAGAGCTTTGTAAAGTCTCTGTACTGTGTAGGCGTGCATCTCCACACTGTTGGTGATGAGCTGGATGAGGTTGGGAACGGAATCGTCTCGCACATAGCTCCCTGCCTGTGAGGGAGAGTAGAAATTTGAAGGAGAAAGCTGATTAAGGTTGCTGCCAGAGCTACTATCTGAGAACCACATCCAAAGAGCTCAATAAAATGAGACACTGTAGTGTTGTCACAGCAGTATACGTACTGTTGTCAGGACTCTCATAATGGTGTCTATGTGCCATCTTTTCGATGGGGCATACCTGTAAAACAGAGTAGACACTGATTGGACACTGTGTCAGGCTGAGAGTGAAATGTGGAAAAGGTCACCTGTACCGTGTGCTGCGAGAGGTCAAGTGTGAGACAAATGCTGTCAGAGAATAAATGATATCAACACGGTCTTTTCAGACGGTGGATCACATATGTTATCATCACACAACATTTCAATATGTTCACCATCGATCCCCCTGACATAACAGAAACAAACCTTTACGTGGAGGGATGTCAGATGCTTAAAGGGACACTTCACCCATGATGGATTATATTTGTACTCACAGTGCCGCCTTTGATCCCTGAAAAAGTTTTACTCGCAAGCTTTCATGGTTAAGTCATATTCCAAAAACTCAAGCCATATCTGATCCAGTGGAAAGAAATGGGTGCAATTTCACTATTTTACAACAGCAAAACACCATCAAGACTTTTAAGAAGCTCACACTCATCACTCTGTTTAAATCAAGTCTCTGGTACCCAGCTGAATGCTCAGTACTTCCCAAACACTTGGGAACACTTGAGCTTCTTAAAGGGAACTTTAGCTATTGTTTTGCTATTGTACAATTGTGAAATTATACACCCAGAATTTGCACTTGATCAGATAAAGCTAGCGTCTCTGGACTGTATGTTTACTATAGCTGAATGATATGGTTAAAAAAAAAAAACATACTGCCATAATTTTTGCCATTGTGATGTGATTCAGTTTTAGTATGAATAATACTGTTTGCATTATAATTTTCATTTTCATGGAAAAGGTTATTAAAATGATAAAGGTGTGATATTTGCTGGGGTCTGTATCAAACAAACATGTTGTCTTACATCTGGAAAATTTGTAGGCCAGGGTATCTCTGTAGCATCATAATACTTTATGTACAACAGCGTTTTGTCGCAAATTTTCCCTTTATCAAAAAATTACAGCTCCTGTGATTTGGATATTGTACTTGGCCATGTTGCAATTCCGATAATATTTTGATTAATTGCTCAGTTTACCATGAAGGCTTGCAAGTAAAACTCTTTGTCAGGGATTAAACTCAGGCAGCAAATGGGCAGCAAACTTTATTAAAATATCATTCACTGTGGGTGAAGTGGTCCTTTAAACAGTGACAGTTCCTGCAAACAAGTTCTATCAATCTTTACCTTTCCTCTCAAAGTACTAGGAACAAACAACTGAAAGCTGTCTGGATGTGTTATCAGACCAGTGACACTCAGCACAGCTTTAATTTGTTGTGAATGCAGTACGTGTCCCGTACTTCTCTGCAGCGAGGAAGACTCCCGACGCACAGTCTGCTTTGAATTCTGGGTCACAGGAGTCCAGGAAGTAGAGCAACTCCTTCATCATGCCCCTGATATTGTTGCCATTCACCAGGGCGAAACTCAATTCCATTGCACGCCTACACACAGCAAAAAGAAGACAATGGTCAGAATTAAAAAAGGCTGACTGGCAAAAAGGGTAAATATGTAGTGCAGCCTCAGCAAACTGGAACTCAGATGATCCTCTGCGGCTCACCTCTTGATGGACACATCCAGGTCTTTTAAACAATCCACAATGGTGCTCCGATGCCTCTGCACTGCATTGTGGTCTGTTTGTACCGTCTTTAGTAGAGATGTCAGTGCAACATATCTGGAATGGCAAGTTTACAAAATATAATTGCCATGAAATGAAAATTTAACTTTTATCTACTAGGATCTGATATGGTTCAGATGTGAGCAACTGTCAAATAAACCTACCTTATATTTTTGTCATTGTTGAGAAGGAAGCGACCTAGTATGTTAATGGCCAACACCTGTAAGAAAAAAGCATTAACAAAAAGCAAAAAAACAAAAAAAGAGAGAGGGAAATTTTTCAACCAATTATATTAACTCACCCTCAGTCCACTTTCTGATTTGATGTCCATTATAGTCAGTACGGTCTCGTACAGGATTGCGTTGCCAACATTTTTACTCGTCTCTGTGTTGGTTGCAACCTACACGTATAAAAACAACACATTTGTCAGGACAACAATCCATCAGAGAGGCTTTGGACAAAAGCAATGTCAGTGTTTACTTCTAACCTGTGCAAGAATGTCGTTCATCGCTTCACTCGAGTCGTCGTCGCTCCTGCCTAAAATTCGCAGTAGTCTCAATATCCGCACCTGAAGAAAATAACAAGAATCGTCAGTCACAGATGTAATATAATATGATCTTTTATCCTTTATTTATTAATCCTCATAGGAAAATTCTTTGAGTATTTCTGAGGTTTTCTATGTCCACTGAATACCCTTTCTGTCAACATGTATTTACAAATACTGGCTGTAAAATATGTTTGCATCAAAGTCTTGAACCTCCTCATTGTGCTGCCTGGTAAATGCAATATCAAAGCTAGAACGATGGCACACACAGAGTGCATACCTCCGCCAACGCTATGCAGATACTCCACGTCACATGGTTGACCAAATCAAACTTTGGCAGTTCTTACTTTTTGTGCTTTTGTTGAAGGTAATGTTGTTGTTTAATAAATTCAAACAAACAGTTATGTGTGTATGGTTGATTTAGAGAATATTTCTGTTGCTGGTGTTATGCACTCTCTTGTGATAGGCCACATCACCTGCCACGCCCCATTGTGGTCAATCAGCATGAAAAGTTAATCTACTCATCCATGGCTCAAGACCAACCATTCCACAAAATGTTGCTATTTTATGTGAATCCATTGGGAAATTATGCAACTGGTTGTGATAGGCTAAGCTCACTATCACACCATCATTTTGTGGAAATCAGTGAAAGTGAGTAAAAGGAAGATTTACCTGCAGGAAAGGGTCGCTTATGCCTGACACATCATGCTCAGGAGAGTATCCAGACATGATTAGGTTCTTCAGGATTCTCACCAACTGTGGAACCAGCTACAAAAAGACCAACAACAGGAAAGAAAAAGAGGAGGGGTGTCAGAATGCTTTATCTGCATCTTACAACATTGCTAATTCTCTTGTTCAAAATTCATTTATCATTATCCTTAAACTTTAAGGAAAGTGATTTCAGTTTTATTCTCTATGACCGGGAGGCAAATTGATCTCAAAGATAGGGGGATGGGGATAAACAATTAAAATCTGTAGCAGGTAATTAAAACTTGTGGATGAGAGCAATTGTAAAATTATTTTTTCAGGATTTGTAATTAAAACCTTGATTGAATGACAACATTGGGTTAGAACATTTGGGTTAAAAAAAAAAACTGTTTACAACAGTAAATAATATTCTCTGTCACTGTACCTTGACTGTGCAAGTTTGGTTAACTTTTTTTTAGACTTTAGAATATTACACCTGCCATGCTTTCTAAATCAAGAACTTTTCAAGGCTGTTGTAACTTTGATTTCTTGAAACCTTGCAAATACAGGCTATCAAAGAGTAAACTTAAATAGGGTAAAATGCAAACATGAAATCCTAGTGGTGGTTTGCCAAACTCTTGTAAATCGTTCAACTTGTTCAGGGGATAATGCCACCTCTATAAATACATGGACCAGCAACATGTACTGACATAATACAGAGATTATACTCTGACGGTGACAGATATAGTGTCAATCTGTGCCATGTGACAACACCTGGAGTGATCAATTGAAAACACACCCACCCACACTGTTTCAAATTAACGGTGATTAAATGAGTTGCATATTAGGCTAATAATGACACTTTGACAATAGTGAGAAATGTTTCTGACAAATGGAAGAAAATTGTTTTCATTATATTAAAAAGAACAGTGACATAGTAATGATCACTATACAATTAAAAAAAAGGAAAAAAGAAATAACTAAAATAAAAAGAAAAATAAAGAAAAACACAGGGAAATGACATTACACAAATCTGATTACGTCTAAGGTGACCGTGTGGAGTGATTACTAGTTACAGCATGCACCAGCTATGGAATCAGAATGTACTCTTACCTTCTCATTCTAACACAATGCAGGAATTGTAACAAAGACAAATGACAGAAAAAATATGAGGTAGATGTTAGGGAGGGGAACTGGAAATCATTCACTTTCAGAGAGCTCAAAATAATGTTTCGATCATGAGCGTGAGGGGTGGGGCTTCTGGCACAACTCTGTTACAGCTAGGGAAGGAGTAGTACAGTAGCAGCTGAAATACAGGGAAAAACAGAGCGGAAAGGAGATCAAGACTGTGACATAGTTTGAGTGTAGAGCAATCCTGGATAGCAATCCAAGCCTTAACAAGTAGAAAATGTTTGTCTTAGCTATATCAAAAGGAAACGTGTACGCAAAGGGAGAATGAAATGCGACGTGAGCTTAAGACAAATGTGTTAATAGTTCCTGAGTGTCTGTTGGTGAATTTATCTATCCGTACCTTTCTGAAGTGGGAGAGCATGTCAGGACTTCTTTCACACATCTCAGTGAGCAGGACAACTGATGTGTGGAGAACACCTGGATGAATGACAGGGTGGGAAAAGGGTATTCATTATGAATCAATAAATTTACAAGAAAATGACTCTCCAGTTTCCATTCGAGTTCATTACTTCTGAAAATGACAACAAGGACATCGATGACAGCTGTGTAGACAGCATTAAGTACCTGCGCTCTTGCTATAAAGATAGAGGGGAAAAACATTTACCAAGGCAGTCCTGATTTCATAATGAACATTTATATAGAAGCCCTATTTAAATGTGTGAGGGAGTGACTATCTCCCACCACAGTTTTTAACAGAACTAAGACCACAACACCTCAAGATGGCTTAGCAGTGCATTCCACTGGAAAGCAATGTAGAATGGGGTAAGGATGAAGACCATGGTTAGGGTATGGGCAGGTCATTGGATCAGTTAAGATTATCCCCATTCCTCTTAAGATACACTGAAAGTTTTACATTCAAGTTGAAGTGGCTAGAAGCTCAACTTGCAAAACCCTACCATACAAATGGAGCAAGACTGTATGGTTTAAAGGAAGATTTTACAAATATTTTCCATGAACAGGCTTTGTTACAGAGCAGTGGTTCAGAAAGAGACATTGTTGCTGCCTTAACAGAGAGATTTAACAGGTTCACAGCAAAAGGCAAAGTGATGGCACATTACAGATGACAAATCTGAAAAACTGGGAGGTGCAAAGGTAGATGCACAACAGCAAACTCAAGTGGACTGTAGGGGCTACTGCTCAGTCTGTCCCCAGGGCAGATCATCAGTATCTGCAGAGTGTGCACAGAAATTTCACACAGGGAGTTGCTTTCCTTGTGTACTGGCTTACAAGCTATTTGCTAGTCTTTGAAACTATGACTACTCTCCAGAAATCCCTCTCAGATACCAGAAAAAAAATCTGCTTGCTTTGATATTGACAAGTTTTTGAGTAAACAGCTTCCTGACCAACTGTGGGATCATTACCTTACAGTTCTGAAGCAGATGGCATGGAGACTTCTTAACGTTTTAAGAAAAGGAAGAAACCACACTTGACACATTTATAAAACTAAAAAAAGGCACTGAAGACAATTATTTTTAATTCCAAGACAAGAATGATCTATAAAAAAGAGCAAACAAATACCTGCATGCCCAAGGAGCAACTATTGCAGGCTGTTTTTAAAACTGATGCAAGTCCAAATTCCCAATCTGAAGCAACATCACTATTGGTTTTGACAGGACCACATGCTATTTGCGCATTCCCTTTTTTTTGCTTGTGACATATCTACCCTTTGTGGGGGACAGAAGCCCCACAGCTATGACAGACTCATTAATTCAAATCTCCTATATAAAGGACACCACAAAAAGGACATGAGCCGCCCAGCTGTTAGGTGCAGAGCGCAGTGAGAGGCAGGATCAAGGGTGAAGTCTGCATTAGTGTAGGACAAGGACACAACTGCCAACAACTCCATCCTGACAGACCCTTTAGACTCACCGTGGTTCTTCTCGCTCAGCAGGTTTTTTGTGGCTGGAAGAAACATTTCCATAAGCTCTGGAACCTTTCTGATGACGTGAACTGCACACAGCGCTGCCTGTCAACAAACATTTAAATTTATTACAAACAACCAAAGAGGAGCTGATCTACCCTCAAAGCAATATTTCAACCAAATGTAATTTTTTCGGCACGCCATTTTAAGTATCAGCTCCTGTGTTTTCAACCACAGGTATCGTGCACTTCCAGTGTTGTAGAAATGTCAATCATTTGCTCCAATTTTCCAGTACCTCATCCACAAATCGCATGTCTAATACATTTAAATTAAGTCAATGTGAACCCATGTTACGTTTTGTGGTCATGGTTGCATGATTTCTGTGCAGTTAAAATGGGCCTAAACACACACTAACTGTATGCTCTGATGGCACTACAAGATTGACTGGATAAAGCTCAATTGTCATAGGTTTTCTAGGATTGATTTTTAATTTCTGCTGATATCAGGATGAATTTAGAGCTATTCATGCGCTCTTGCATCTCAACAACAAAAGTTCAAAATGGCCATCATTTATTGCCAAACGAATATCACAGAAGGTAGTCACGTTAATAGTGAGGCTTACTTTTTTCCTCAGGTATGAGTTGGATGTTTTGAGCAGCTTCTCTACCTCTCCAGCCAGGTCACGACACATTTCTGAGGAACCCATGCAGCCCAAGGTGCACAAGGCCAGGCCCTGGACGTATTGTGTGCTGTGATTTAAATCACTAGGGTACAAAAGACGAGATCAATAAGCTATGGAGCTAAAATAACCACAAACATGAAGGCCTTGAACAGAGTAATACAAATACAACAGAGAAAGGAAGTGGGAGAAGTATAATGGATGAGCGGGAGGGAGAGAAACTACAGTGAATGAAAGCAACAGGTTGTGATAAAGATCCAGTAGCAGGTAAGGCAAGTTGTGGGGCTGCATCAAAATGGCCACCATATACTGGAAAGACCAGGTCATGAATTTCATTGTTTGTCAGAAATAGAATACTATGTGTGGGCGATCATTTCCTCTATACAACACCCACCTTTGCTAGCACATTATGAGCAGGTTTTAGACAGCACAACGTGAAATACTATGTATTCACTGAGGCTGTTTCCTCCACTTACTTTTTGATGCAATTTGTCATTAGTAGATGGACATCCTGCCTCTCATCCAACAGCAGCATAGCTCCCAAATAGCCTATTCGCTTGTCAGTGAACTTCTGGGACGCAATCAACTTCAGGCACTCCAGCTGGAAAACGAGCAATTGGTTCACTGGACTGCTGACTCAGAATGTAAGAATTGCACCAATGCTACCAAAACTAGCAGGGCCACCGGTGTCAGTAAAAAAGAAACAAAAAATCTTTTGTGAAAGAAGCATCACCACCAGTAAACTTACCTGCCCAAAATGTGCTGGGTAGCCCAACATGTGCATATAAAGCAGCTTTGCAACATTTCTACAGCGGTACGTGTTGTCTTCCTCTCTGAAGGATGAGCGTATGGCAGCACACTCTTTCTGGATCATCTCACGCTCCTCTGCCTGGGTCCGGGCTGTCCGGATGGTCCGGATCAGCTCCCGCAGTCTGATCGGGGCTGGCATTCTCTGTGAAAACACAAAGAAGGAAAATGAGTTAGCATCCACGACCTTGGTGGTGGCACTAGACAACAGGTATCAGAAAAGTTGCACTTTTCCTATCAGTTAACCACAAAGACTCAACCCACAAAGTCAGAACTGAATCTGTATTTTTTAAGTTTCTTTGTGCAAGAGCAAAAACTAAGACAAACAAATGATGAATATGTAAACAACCGCATTGGTCCACCTGGCAGCACAGGACCTGAACTAAAATAGCAAATGTAAAAGAGTACATTAGCATGAGTGCAGAACAATGCCTGGGGGAAGTCCCAAAACTGCCTGCTCTAACTAAATTCAGAAAAACACTGAAAGCACTCAAATTTGGCAGATCTTGAAAAACCATTATCCAAAAATATGTTAGACATTAGGCTTAAGGAGGCAGGTAATACTAGATTAACTGCGACAAATATGGGAATTTATTCCATTTAGAGCTGTAATTTTAAGAGTATTAAATGTGTGGAGGGAAAGGAGAATGGCAGATGAAATTGAAAGGCCTTAGAAAAAGGATCCTGAGGGGAGCACTTCAAACCAGCGGACACTAGGGTGGGCCATGTGGCCAAAAAAATTAAATCTTTTCATGATTCATAATTTTAATCCATATTTTTCTTGTGATTCGTTTATCAATAATTCCAGATCGTTCATAGTTTTGATCATACAAACTACGGTTCTGTCAAGTTAACCACCTTATGGTTCCCAACAAGGTGTTTTCTATCACTTTTTGGTAGTTGCCATAAAATATGAACACTGGATTTGACGAGTTCATTGCAGGCAAACTGCAAGACCGATACATGCCATTTTACTGGAGAGAATATTTTGCCCACTGAACTTGAATTGAGAACAACAGTCTTTCCAATTCAAATTAACATACTGGGATGGTGAGAATGGCAGTCATTTTTTAGATGTATTATTACCATGGTACCAGGCTAACTGCTATATAAAACAATTTGCAGCAAGTCACACCTCGCTGCATTGAGAGGTTTTGTAGTGAGAACCAAAGCAGTGGAAAATTGTCTCTTGTGTTTCTGCCAGCGTCCATTAGCCATTAGCAAACACTTTTCTTCTCCACTAAAATTTGGCTAAGCTATGACAGTTTGTAGTCGACCTATACAAGGAGTTATATTAGTAAAAGCCATGTTTGATTATATTGACCAGCTAGGTTGACCAGAGGAACTAATATATCAGCTATCAAAAGCGCATGTCACACAGTGTTTCACAGAGGAAATAAAGTATAAACATACATAGACATAAAATACAGTAAAACAAAAAAGAAAGAAAGAAAGAAAAAGAAAAATTACACAAAGGCAAGTCTAAACAAATGGGTCTTGTGCTTCTTTTTAAACATGTCCAAAGTGTCACATTTAAAAAGTATCACATTTAAAGTGTGAATGGAACAACCTAGATCAAGGAACCCTGAACAGAGGACCTTATGCCCATTTTCCAACAAAAAGCACCTGGTGCTAGTTCGGAGCTAGTGCTAGAGCCAGTGCTTAACTGGTGCCAACAAAGAACCAGTTTGCTTTTCCACCGGCCAACAGCCAAGCGGAGCCAAGTCAGAGCCACGTCATTACGTCATCGTAAAACGTGATCACGTGGGTGTGCGAGACGCTCGCTTGGAATCACAACAACAAACATGGATGACCCACCGTAGCAATGCAAATACTGCTCGTGTGTTTACAAGCCTACATTGCGGTCCAGAGGTGAAAAACACAATTATTGCCGGCTACCCGTCATATTCGTGGTCGGAATGAACGGTGAGTATGTTTAGCTTTACGTTTATAGCGATCGCTGCTCCCGTTTGAGTCTGTAAGTCCGCCCTTTCTCTGGCTCCCGTTTAGCCCCTGCTCGGAGTCGGTGCTTGCCTAGCACCAGTTTGGAACCAGTTTGGAACCAGTTTGGCCCCTGCTTGGGCGGTGCTAAGTCAGGCACCGGCTCCGAACCAGCCCTGGTGGAAAAGGGGTATTCGAGGCCTGCTGGTGACACGGGGCTGCAGTAAATTTCTGATGCAGGCAGGTGCCTGACCATACAGAGCTCTATAGGCTACAAACATCTTCCATCAACATATACCACTATTGGCAGCAGCAAGCAGTGTGAACCAACTGCAAAATCATGTTTTATTGGAATAAAATACAATTTATGGCAAATAAAGAAGCCCCTAAAAAAAAAATAAAGAAAATAAAGAAGCCCCTAATAACTCATAATATACATAAAATCCTAAAATACATTTTTTCACATCCCTTTGCTGATAGTAAGACAACCTAAAACTGGCAGATATTTAATCATGAAACAGTAGAGTGGCCTGGTGAATTTTCACCACCAAATCCAATGTGAATATTCTATAATGTCTTCACAAAGGACAATTCAAGTTATGTCCAACCTAGGCCTTATTTCCCTTGGTTTTGGCTTCATGACAACTGACTATGTTCAAAAGTCTAATACTTGCTCAAAAGTAGCACTGCTGTTCAGTACACATACTGAGCAAACAGGTAATCTGCAAGTTAAATCCAAAACACATCTCCTTTCAACAAAGTTACAATACATTTGCACTTATTTGTAGCTTTAAATATATGAAACTGAACTGACTCAATAATCCATCTGATACTTTAACATTTTTCATACACTTTTTTTATTACTTTATTTGCTGTTGATTTTTTGCCACATTCAAGTTATACTGGAAGAAGTGAAGAAAGGGAATTCCTTGATTTAGTGTGAAAGCATTCTTTGTGTTTTAATCTTAAGAATGCCCACACCTTAAAACAATTCTATAGATGAATTTAAAATCAACCATCAACGTAATAAAATAGTATTTCTTGCTTTTTGTAAGTGTGGCTGATTGAATTGGTGTGTGAATATAAGTGAAATTGAGATTTTTTTTATTTCTTGGATAGTCAACATTGCTGGATTAGCTACTATGTTTTCTGCATGTGTTGACACACTTCCACAAAATGTGTGTGAAAAATTCCCAAATACACCACTTGTAATCATCATTAGAAGGTTGCATGAACGGTTTTTCACAGTTGGCAGTCTGTATTTACAGAACATCTGATGAACGTAGCATCAACAAACTACTTGCCAATGAGCTCAGTCTAGTTAAAAAAAAAAATACATATCTAATATGACAAAACATTCAAGTTTCAGGAAATAGATAACTGGACACTGGATGTAGAAAGGACCAGCAGCAGTGCAAGTGTTATGGTGTCATGAATTTGCATGAACTGGATAGCAGCTGGTGGTATGAAAGTTCTAAGGTAAAATAAGTGATTAAATTTTGAACAGTATCAATCGTAATGATGGTGAGATTTAAAAAACTAAGGTTTGAAAGCGAGTGAAATTATTTTGAAGATAAGACAGCATGCATTGCTCGAGATCAGAAGATTAACTTTAAAAAAAAAAAAAAACTGAGATAAACTGAGATTTATGTCATAACAACTGCATGTTTAGATTGGAACCAACAAGAAAAAGCTGCCTTAACCCCTTGAACACTGATTTTCCCTTAAGTTGAGTTGATAAGTAGCTTGAAAGTTAGGAAAAAGAGTTACATATAGTTACAAGAGTGTTACATACAGACGGGTGACAAATTAACATTAAGTATCTTTCTGAGGTGTTGGGCCAACATGAGCCACCAGAACGGCTTCAGTGCTCCTTGGCATAGATTCTACAAATCTCTGGAGCTCTTGGAGCGATGGAGCTCCGTTCTTCCAAAAGATATACCCTCATTTGGTGTTTTGATGATGGAGGCGGAGAGCGCTGTCTATCTTGATGCTCCAAAATTTCCCATAGTTGGCCAACTGGGCTGAGATGTGACCGTGAAGACCACTGCAAGATTTAACCTGATTTTCATCCTCATCAAATCATTCAGTGAGCCCTGTGCCCTCTGGATGGGGGGGAATTGTCATCCAGGAAGAGACCACTACCCTCAGGATAGATAGGTTTCATCATGGGACCATCATGATGATCACCATCATGAGTTGATCACTCAGAATAACTTTGTGTTGATTTGCAGTGAGCCTTCTCTCTAAGGGGACAAGTGGAAAATGCCCCCCACAGCATAATAGAGCCAGCAGACCCCCTCATTGTAGGGGTCCAGTATTTCAGCCTGTAATGTTCACCTGGTGGACGCCAGAATATGGTGAAGGGTGTCTCATCTGACCACATCACTTTTTTCCACATCTCTGTAGACCAGTTACACCTCTTAACTCTCAAATGTGTATCTGTCTTTGGAATGGGGGCTTTAAGGACTGCAGCCTTGTGATCCACCGTTATGGATTTTTCAATGGCCGAGGCCAATATTTAGAGAGCAGGGTGGCCAATGGCTGATATATAATGACAATATCAAGTTGTTTTTCTTTTCGGCATCTGATAAAATACAACAATTTAATAATAACAAATGAGAAAAACTGCTGAACTTTACTGAACATTTATTTGATACTATTATTGTCTGTTTGCTTAAGCAGATCTGAAATAAATGTCCACAGGTATCAAAAAGCAAAAACTAGATCATCACTGCAGCCCAACTACAATATCTCCCTCTATGTACAATATCTTTTGAAAGAATGGAGCTCCATTCCTCCAGGAGAGTTCCAAAGAGTTGGAGAGTCTTTGCCAAGGAGCACTGATGCTTTTCTAGTGGTTTGTGATGGCCCAGCACATTACTAAGACACTTCATGTTTGTTTTTCTGTGAATTTGTTACACATCTGTACAATTCACTGAAGCTACACCACGCTTACTTTGAGCAAAATATTTATTGCCAAGATGCCACTGTGTTATGGCTGCACCATTACATTAAGCAGAAAATATCTGGATGTCTTGTGCATCATTTTACAAACATTTCCCTGTAATTCAGCAAGACATATTTGGTATCTTTGGAAACGTTAGGATCCCCATTAGAATTTAAAATCATGTTTTGTGGTTTTGATCAAAGCTCAGCTATGCAGCAATGACCAACCAGTCTGCGTGCAGGACAGAGATATGTCAAACAAATCCTGTAATAACCATAACCCTCCGCACCCACAACCGTTCTGCAGTATGCTGAAGTCACAGGTCTACAATCATTTTTACATCCAATGTTCCATAACTGTGCTAAAGAGAGAGCATGCAGGTTTGCCACTGTTGACACTAAAGACAACATCAGAGTTTGTACCAGCAGATTCAACAGGTTGTAATCTCTGATTTAGACTCAAAAAATACCTAGGATATTTAAATTTAAGGAACTATCACATTCCCACTTCTTATCCAGTCATACACATACTGAGTCAAGTATGAATGATTACTTAACTAACATCTTTACATTTCGGTGAATCCAAGAACCCAAATGCAGATGTTTTTGGTAAATATATGGCCCTTTTCGACTATAAGAACTTAGTGAGGTGTGCCATGTTGTGAAATACCTTTCACAAGTTCTGGAAAAGTTCATGGAAGCTGAATTAGTCCCTGCTCAGGACATGATACTACAATCTGAGTTCCAGGAACTTTTAGGAGGAGCTAGCAGGGCTGTTGTCTTGATTGGTCCAAGCAGTGACTTGGGAGCACTTCCATGAATATGTGCTTTCAAAGGACTACAACACAAAGCAGGCAGCAAAAAACAAAAGGCAAAACAATGCAAACTGAAAGCTGTACTAACAGGTGCAACCCTGGATCAGTATTTGAAGAGAATAAAGTTTCTATCTTGAATGTCTCCTCGACACAGTTTAACAAACAACATATCAGAAACTCCAGAGTGCTGCCACTGTCCCGGGCAGCAAGCAGGATATGATGGGGAAACGCTCTCCTTACTGCTGCAGCTGTGGCTGGAGGAGGCTGCTTTTCTTTTGAAAAACAGGCAGGAGAAAAACGCTCATGTTCAAAAAGCATCATAGGTTAATATAATCTGTCAACAAGTGTGGTTCAAATAGGTTAAATAGCCTGATGCATCACAAGTGTTTTGATTTGATCGACTTGGCCTTTTATGTCAAATTTTGCGGCATTCATTGGGAGCTCGACTCAGCTGGTTAGACACGAAAAAAGTGTGTTTCACTGTGTTTTGGAGATTTGGGCATCCAATGCACAAGCAAACAGTGGGGAAAAAATGAGGTAAGACAACAAAGAGATAAAGATTTTTTAAGGGGCACTTCCTACCCTTCACAGTTGGTTCTCCATACAGTGGAGTAGGAAACAAAAGGCAGGCCCTGAACTTCACAGGTTCTGGCAAGTCCCGGGTTACCCTTGGCAAGGGCCAATAAATTAGAACATCCAAACTCTCAGGTGTTTTGCTGCAATAATATCACCCATTTTTACAAAACCAACATCACACTTTCAGTTTTACAAACAACTGAGGAAAGTTATTGCCGGTGCTTCCCTACTCAGAAAGAGGTACTTTACAGCTTTCCTCTCATGGAAGCCTTTTATCTGGTAGCATACAGCACATAATTAAGCTGCTACAGCAAGAGGCACTCTGGTAATTACTTGCTGAGTAAAACCATTTGCTAAATCTAACTACCCCAGAGCTGGGGTGGATGCTGGTACAGGGAAAAGAATGCACTTCAGAGCTGAGACCCTAAATTTTCTGTCTTGTCTGTGAGATGTGAGCCATATCAAGACACAGGAGTGTGGCCAACTGCTGGATGGTATTGTTTGAGCACAAAATGTTCTTTAAATAAATGATACTTCTAAATGTAATTCTACATTGTTATATATTTTTTTAAAAAATGTCTAAAAACACAGTGACTAAGTTAGCATCTTCTAAAAAAAAATATATATATATATATATCAAAGAAGTGATCGCTTGGCTCTTGGATTGTCTTTTACACCTTAGGATAGAGATGTCAGAGATATGGCCAGTGAGCAGATCTCATCCTCTCCTGGGAGGTAAATGGCAAACCTGTATACTATTATTTGTTGCATTTTTTTTCTCTTCTGCTTAATAGAATTCTACATTGCGTGTTATTTTCATGAGCCAACAAACAATTTCTCATTGACTGCTAGGCTACATATTGACTGTTTCAAAATTGGAAATCAGCAAGTTGCCTAAAATTTCCATTGCCGACTCGAGTCACACTGTTGTTAACAAAAAAAATAATCCGCCCCCCATAAGGTCTCATTTGAATGAATGCAATCTGCTAGCTAATATTAGTCTGACACCCCAGCCTTCTGAACTTGGCTACTGACAGCTTTACTGAACATCAAAAATAAAATGTATGACTCAGATTAAAAAGGTTTGAAGACTTTCCAAATTAAAAGTATAACTCTAAAGATATGAAAACTTGGGGAAAAAATGACAGCTGTATTATATCAACAGAACACTTCCTCACTCATACAAACCAAGAAATATTTTGTATATACCTAGTTGCTCCGCAGTTAGGGATGCCACAATAACTGATACTCATATCAATACCAAAATTTTGAAAATGATATAAATGCTGGTGTTTTTAGTATTGGCAGTATCAACACAGCTAACTCTGTATTCAGTGTTCTAGGCCTCATCCTATATGGAGTCATGCATAAAGGACTCTAAATCAAAATGAGAGCAAACAATCATGTCATTGTATTTATTGTAAGGGCAGGACATTTTATACAGTTCCTTTAATTTTAAGTATTTTGTTGGGCTTTGTTCTCTATTTGAAGGCTACAAGCTGATGTTACACGTCTAACTCTGTTTTCTAATAGCCTTTGTGTTTAAATACTTGAAACATGTAAAGTTTGTGTTCACTTGTTAATGTTTACACAAAGTTTTTAAATAAAAGGAGTGTGCACTGAGTGAGATTTTTGCTGTTACCATGGTATGGAATCAGGCATTGCATTTCACTGGTATCAGTATTAACTAACAAATTTCTAACAGTGTGACTTACCTACCTGGAGTCAATGTAAAACTTTTTTCCAGGCTGTATACTGTGCAAGTTGCTTTACTTTATCTCCGCCCTAATATCCAAAGCTGAAACACACCTTGACTTATCATTAACTAAAGCTGACCTTAGCGAATGAAATTCTTTGAGAAATGCCAGTTAGAGTCAATCTAACTCTGGTCTACTGAGGAGAACAAGGATCCAGGATGTAAGGGAATGAGGACGGCCCTTGTTGCATAAGCTGCTGATTTGCAGATAATCTAAGAATTCGCAGTGATCAAAGTGGAATGGGGGGGTCAAGCAAGGCCACATTCTAATAAAGCCAGGGAGCTATTGCCTTTCTAACCCCAACCAAATTACCTGAGCTGAAAAGAGCTGGTGTTCAGCCCATAAATCCTGACTCCCTGCCTCTTGCTGTGCTCAAAATCAAGTGTGTATATATCAAATATGGTAAATCCAGCCTCTGCTGAGAGCAGAATAAAAACTGAACACAGTTCCTCATTCTTACTGTTGCAATACACAAGCACATTCTTCTACAGCTAAAACAATTGTTACTATCCATAACTATTTCTATTACTTTTATCACAACTGAACTCTGGGACAAGTAGGACTGTGTTTTTCGTTTAAGGAGTACCACTAAAAATGGAGGGTTGCGTACATAGTATGTAGATTATAAAGACCACAGGTGGGGTGAAGGCCTGAGCTTGTTCATTTGTTGGGCTGCAACAGCCTAGGGATCATTCACCAAGGTCAGCTTTACTCAGCCTTACTATGCAAAGACAAAAAGAGATCTGTCCTGCCATACAGCTACATTACAGATTTCAAGTCCTCTTTATTTCTCAGGAGCCGCAACAGCTGGACTAAAACCAGAAAAATGCAACATACAACACTCACTGACCCTTCTGGGAACATTTTTCCTTTGATTGAAAAAAAAAATAAAAATGTTTAAAGGCCTCTGGTCCCCTAAGCTACAATTTGGCTACAATGAGTTTAAAAGTAAATGTTTAGTAGATGTTTATGTCTCAGGCTGTGTCTTATACTGTACTCGAAAGATAAACATGCATTATCTTGCACATGTGGCCTTCTCTAGTGCATTTTTATGGCTACATATACATTGTTTACAGTCTTCAATTGCCATACATAGCCAAAAATATCTGTTGGCCAGATTCTATGACAAAATTCACATATTTCCTAGTAGGGTGACTGTTTTGCATGAACACTCAATGTTCATAACAACCTTGTTCTCTCATGAGGTTTGGGGAGCCAGCTTTAGATTGGCTTGCAGATCCTGACAACCAGTAGCAAGCAAAAGAGATGCCACACCTCCCTTATACCACAGGGAGCAATCACAGGCATTATATTGGAATCATCAAGAGATAAAACACAATCTAAAAATGTTTTTGCATAAGATTAATGAATACCACACGGCCTTCTCTGATGGGAATTCCAAAGGTACATGTTAATACATCAGATGTAGAGCTGTACATAGGAAAAGATCATCAGGCTAGAAGAGGAAATACACACAGCCATTATTGAGGAGAGGCATTCCCACTGCTCCATTTGTCTGGCTATTGTACACTTTGCCACTTGTTTTGTTGTCAGTGCTCAGCAAAGCACTCAGTGAGAGACATTTTAATTTTAAAAACATCTATGCCTTATGTCACCAACTATTCCAAGAGCTCAGCTCTAAACGGCTACATCCAGTCACTCCAGGATTTTGCGATGTCGCAACTGTAACAATTAATGCGAATTTAACCAATCCCTGTGAATTCTGTGCAAACTTGCAATTTTGTCCAATCACTGCAACGCTCAAGCAAATCTGGCCAATTATCACTGTTTCCTGTGAGTTTCACTGAAAACATCAAGCCATATGTCAACAAACTCACTTTCCTGTTTTGGTTGTAAACAAGCAGGTATGTTTGACAGGAACATTTCACATGGAACAACAAAAGTTATTGCTAACAACGGTGCAAGGAATTTCCCTGATGTTTTGTACAAGAGCAAAGCAATGGTTAATTGTTTTGCACTGTGTGCAACGTTGTGGTGGAACACAAATGAATGTCATCGATTGACAAACACTTGACAACAGAGGCTACTGCATCCAGATCTTTAGCAAGTGCTGAATGAATCAAGGTGAGTTAGACTGAATATACATGGTTAGTGGTAGTGTAATATAAATCACAAAGTGATACAGCTGTGTGAGTCTATTTGCATGTCAGTGTGTCTATGTATGAGTCAGAGAAAGAAAATAGTCTTGGAATAAAAGTCTCAAATGTTTAAAAATGGTGATTCAAAACATAAAGCTGGATATGTAATGAATCAGAGATAGAGCATGTGTGTGTGAGAAAAGAGTCACTGAGTGAGGCAGAGGAGAGAGAGAAAATCATTAATTGCTCAAATAAGCTCAAACAAATAATGGTAGGTTACTCTAGAATGGAGGACTTAAAGTTATTACGGTTATACTGTAAAATTATTATTAAGGAAGAGCAGTAGGCCACTGTTGTGGGTACTATTTTACAAAGATATATATATATGCATCACTTTTATTTATTTATTTATTGAAAAGCTGCCGTGAAATCAAGCATTTTCGGTTGCAACAATCCCAAATAAAGTCCCCCAAATCCTGGAGAGACTGAGTAACACACAACAGCGATAATGCAGTCAAATTTTAGAAACAGTCACCTGCTTTAAGCTCATACATAAATGTATATTTACACAGGCGGTCCTACATGCACAAGTCAAATGCTGTGTGCAGCACATAAGCAGAGGAAAGAAAAAAAGACAACCTATTTGATAGGCAAAACATTACACTTTAAAACTAAGCGAAATTAAATTTGTATTACATGCTAAGAATGTGGTTGGGAAGAGGACAAAGAGATAGTGAAGATTTACTTTTAGACATTCATCTGAATTTAAAGCTGAACCTGTAGGCACTTTGCAGCAGCATTCCAAGTCTCCTAGTAACCCTGGATGGTGCCATCATGGAGCTCCAATGGAGTACTGGCAGCTCACTAATAATGGCTAATATGTATCTTGTCTTTAACCCTTGTCTCTTGCTTACTGTAGACTACCCAAAAAAACTACAACTTGTAGCATGAGAGGAATAGGCGCAGTTTACCCCAACAACAAACAGTGGGTCTTTGATATTGCATTTGAATTTGCAAAGCACCTGTGTTATGTTAACATGCGACTACTAGCTACTATCAGTGCTAGCTTCTATGAGATACATTACCTAGTGTGTGCATGTGTGTAACAAGACAGTAATGTTAGCTGACCTGATACTTTGTTTAGCTAGCTGACAAGCTGACATCTAAACACAAACCAGTCACAAAAAGGCCAGAATTTAACAGAGCTAGGGAAAACAAGTGAACCCACCAGAGGGTGTGCTGCATAACCTGAAAGTCCTGTGTTTTACTCTGATGACTTTTCGCTCTAATATCCAATAGCATCAAAGGTCACTCCCATTTTGATGTTATTTCTGCAAAGCATTTCGTCTCAATGAGCACTCGATGTTCCAAGAAAAGTTCACCATCAAACAGGCTTTTAATTGTCATACGTGATCTTTACAATTTTACGATAGTTACACATAGATTCAAGAACGTGAAAAATAATGGAGTTTCTCCATGTCCTTGAAACAAATCCTGAAGCTACCCAATTTACAGTGACTTTGTGGACACAGTGGCCGTACTTGGGGTGATTTTCCTGATTGATAACTTCTACCATTACTGGGAAATAAAGTTCAAGTGGATGCAACTCCTCAAATAAGCATTCCACAAAGTGAGTCTCCAAGTCTATTTAAATGTAATGTGTTTGGTAAGGTCACAGCTGTCTGGTTTCTAGCTTTAAATAAAACAAACAACGTGGATTCTGGTTAAATTAAGTGTGCATGTCCCTTTTACCACGGTAAGATGTCTATCATAACTCTAACGTTTCCTTTAAGCACAAAAAGTAATATCACAAGTAAAATTATGCCATGACAGCTCTTATTTCTGTAAGAACACTCATAATAGCAAATTTAAGTGCGGCTGCCAGTCACTGAAAATAGGTCAAATAAAGCTGTACACAGCATTGAGCAGAAATACTCTGAATAACCGGAGCACCTAACGTCACCTTCACGTGTTCACTTCCTTACTAGTTAGCTGGCTTCCTCAACCCCCTAAATGTTGATGTCTAGGAGACTCTATCTACCTTGGTTAGACGAACAGTTAAGGGATGTGGCGTAATGTTACTCCTTAGTTGAGACATTTGCAATTTAACACCGGCTAACGCAAGCTTAATCAACTGTCGAGCAAATGAAACGAATCCCATGTCGTTAACGTGCGGAGCTAAATCTTGTTAGCTTCCTGGCAACCCCCAAGGATATATCAAATTAAGTAACAACTGACACGTAGGTAGACCAACATTTCATGACTCTGCAAATGTTATTAACCAAGCCAGAGTAAACGCCACATGCTTACTTACTTCAAATGATACATAACATCCGAACCTGACAACTAACATCTACTACGGTGAAACCAGAAGGGAAAGGTTTTAACGAGCTGACATTGCAACAGTAAGTTAGCATAAGCTCATCTGACGTTAGTTCACCGAGTTAGCTGACGTTTCCATTAGCACATTACAGCGCTGTCGAACCGAAACAGGAGAGGCCATTTCAGGCTGGGCATGACACCTGAACTTGATCGCCGATCGATCATGACATGATGCAGTCGAGGCCTCCTTGAAGCATTAGGATTATCAAGCTAGCAAGTTGACTCTGGCGTTAGCGAACTCGCCAGTCGCTAGCAACTCAATCACCTAACCCCCAAATACTGACAGAGGAGCTAATAAGCTAACGATTGATACGTTAGCTAGCTAAAGACCAACAAACCTGCGTTTAAAACGGCGCTGTCATGATAACCAGATCTTACCAGACCATAGTTTGTAGCTCTAGCTTTACATTAACCACACATCGTACAGAACACAAATAGCTATCGTTAGTTAGCTTCACATCTTCAGACCAGCAGGTAGCTGGCTAGCGAGGCTAACGCTCTGCTAACGGTGTAAGCTGACTTAGCTGCTGACAGACACAACCCCGGTACAACTGAAGGCTGCGACTTCCTATGCAGCGCCACAAGCAGAGTTGTCAACGTACTTACAGACAAAGTACTTTTGATTAACCATGCCTTACGCTATTTCATGTACATTTTCACCAAAATATAATTCTTAAATTATACTTACTAGCCGTGGTGATACCAGAAAATAACTGGAATCTTCTCTATTAGCAATGGAGGGAGGAACAGACTAGACATTCAAAATGGTGGCTACTCTAGCCTCAGCACATCTACCGCAGGCGGAGGGTTACACTGAAACATCCCAGAGGTTTGTGAAAGAAGCGCGGACTCGCTTTTTGCACGTAGCTGGAACTTTACCATACCAGTACAGTAGCCTGTCTTAAGGGGACTTAACCGCTATCTCTGCCCGAGACATCCACTTGCTATGCTATATGCCTTTGGACAACATGGGTAATAGTGGAAATATGTTTTATTTATGAATATACGTTTCATTGACAATTGTTTGTGTTGTTATGCTGTCATCGCTAGCCCACTAGCCAGCTAGCTTTAACGGTAGTTCTATTCCATCGTCGTTGAGTGGTAGTGCATCGACAATAAAGGGCTAGGCTAACTCACATTAGCTAGCTAACGCTGTCTGGTCGGCTGTTTGGCAAGGAATAATAGGTTACAGCGCGACTCTGACTTCGATGAAAATACTGTCTGATATCTGTCATTTGATATAAAAACGTCATATACTTCGTCGATACGACAAGGTAATTTTGCTGGATGGCATATTTCCTCTACTCTGCGGATGGATACAATTTTCCCTGTCAACGTCGTGCTGCGGTCCGTACACCTCACTCGTGGCAATCAGTGATGACGACTCCACGTAATGTTATGACATGAGTTGCGCGGTTTGGGGCTCCACCTAGTGACGGTAACCTGCCACCCAAGAGATAATGATGATGATGGTCCAGGAGTCAGCGTGGGGATGGGCGTGATGACATGAGGGGACTTGGCTCAGGTGTGTGTTAAAGGCTCACTGTGCAAGCTTCACAAAACTGACTTAACTGACTTAGTAAATGTGGAATATGTCAGATGGGGCAAAGCGAGCGGTCAGATGTGGTAAGTAACCTGCACACCTCAGTTGTGCACTTAAATTAAACCTCCTGTTACCTTCAGATTTACCAACATTTTTAATCAATTGGAGTCAGTTTGACCCCAGTAATTTAAACCTCCAGACAATGATTATAATAACAACTGTTACCCAAGTTTATGTGTCAGGTACTTTATGTGTCTTGTTGACTACCTCAATAGCCCTTTAAATAAAGCCTAACCTCCCCCACTCAGTCCGTCTGATCAGAGTTCCTTTGGGAATCGTGTTTTCGCTCCCAGTTGTCACATTAACTATCTGTGGCTCTCACTACTACAGGTCTGGTTATGTCTAGTGAGGTGAGGGCCTTAAAGCAAAGGGAGGTTTTTTTTGTTTTTGTTTTTTTTTTTGAAGATTACAAACAGCATGTTATAGTTCATCAGCTTCATCCCAAACAATTAAACAAATTAGTGTAAAATGCCCATATTTTTATGTTTTATACAGCTAAAACAGCCTGGGGTCAAATAGACCTCAAAGATAAACCACTGAGTACAAAATGTGTCCAGGACATTGAAAATATATCATCATGTTAATTTCATTTTTACCCACTTTTCCCAATTAAATTAGGAAAAGTCATTAAATATGAAGCAAAAAAACAATGTTACTCATATATTTAGAGATGTTAAACATTGAATGGAGTCAAATTGACCCCAAAGATAGGCTAATAGGAGGTTTAGGCACAATTGTATGAGCTCAAGTTTGACATTATTTATCTGTTTTAGTGAACTGAGCTTGTTCTACTAATCGACTTGATGTCAAAAACATTCAATGCAATACATTTGTCTTGACTAACACCTGTAGTGACTTGTAATTGTGAAGAGTTGATTATGAATTTGTTTAATACTGTTTAGAGTATAACTAATAGGCTAGTTGCTGGTGTTACCTAAAGACAGTGTTAGTATCTTATATTTCATACAGTGTATTTTCTAACACCTTTGGCCACTAGTTATTTTGAGAAGAGAAAGCATTTTTAGGCAAAACCTGCCACGTTAAAGAAATTCTGACCTTTAGGTGGGAGTCACAACTAGGGCTGGGCAATATATCTTATCAATCTTGTTATATGAAACTAGATGTCATCTGGCATTTCAGATGTTTAAAATAACATGATATGGCAGAGGTGTTGTAGGCTGCATTAGAGGAAAGAAATTGAATTTTCTTAAACTTAGTGGACTGCTCTATCATTTGTCTCTTCCTGCATGGTCATCAGATCCACATTAATGATTGTTTAGCAAAAATCTATTGTGTGTAAATATCTTATGAAAGCAACAGCAGTCACCCCTACAATGTCATCACAATATCTTTACTGAGGTATTTGCCCAACGATATTGTAACTTTTGAGTTTGTACATGTTGCACAGCCAAAGTCACAACAGTAAAATTATTTACATCCTCATCCAGTGTGGGATTCACACATTTTGCATAACATGAATCGATGTTTGCATCTCTACTGCGGGGTTGTACTAATAGTGGATTCCTGCCATACAGTCTCCGTTTGCTTTGATTCTTCAAAACAGGTTGACTAGTTGCCCCCTGTAAAATATTTGTTCCCCTGTTAATCATTTTTGAACAGCTTGACAGAATAATTAAACTGACACAATTACAACCCCAACAAGCTATAATGGAATGATGCGTTCATGTTGCATGGGAAAGATAGTAGATACAAGCCATCTACTTGAAATTTGTAGTGGTAATTACTATTTGTAAAGTCAGAGTTTGAAATTGTGTTTCCATGATTTACTTAATTTCAAAACATGCCTATAACGAATTCTCTTCATTCAGGTTCTTTGCCTGGTTATTCCCATTAAGAGTCCCTGTTGGCTGGAGGCTGTTCCAGCATACAGTACATGAAGCTGGGGGAAACCCTGGGCTGGTAGGCAGTTCATCTCGGAATTTTTATAGGCAGATATTCCTATTCATATTCGTATTTCTGACCATTGGCAATTTAGAGTGGCACTCACTTGCATGTTGTTGGTATGTGGAAGAGAAATGAACTTATGAACTTAGAAATTCAATGTCAAGACGGGCCAAATTATGCATTGTTCTCTGTTGTATGGACAGAACGTCATGCCAAACTCCATTTTAGGTGCATTTAATTTCATACAGCCTTTCAAGACATCTCAAGTCCACGCCCAGCAAAGTTAATTCAACACTTTTAGATACTTGTTGAACACTTGCCTAGATCTTTATCTGCTCTGTTACGGAAGAAATAACACTCCCGCTGACACGCATTATCTTCAAATCATTTCCTCTGAACAAAACAGATATTAATACTGGAAAATGTGCTGCCTACACTAAGTGAGTTTAGCATACAAGCGATCCACTAAGCAGCCTGCTTTGCCATAACATCTAGTCTCACTCAGATGAGGAATCTGGATTCAGGAAAAAATCTGAGTGATGTTCTGCAAGGTTCACCTTTGTGCTGAAAAGAGGGCATTACCTGAATGACACGTGACGCTCTCTCCTTACAAGACTTATTGCACTTACTGAGGCTATTTATAGGACATAGCTACTTGTATTTTATATTTGCCACTGACATCTCAGTGTTTGGTTTGCAGCCAAACAAGTGCATTTGTGCTTAAATGAGTGTTGGAAAAGATTAGAAAGAGCCTACATTTATTGTCTTTATGTGTTTATTCCTGTTTAGAATAGATTAGTGCAGAAGGCAAGGAAACACCTTGAATCTGTGTGTGTTGGTTCTGTCCAGCACTGGGATGACACAGATAATCACCCACATTCATACCTATGGCTAATTGGTTTCCAGTGAAGCTGATTTGCATGTCTGTGGAATGTGGGAGGACTCCAGAGCACCTAGGAGAAATTCATGTGAATATTAAAAAGGCTTCATATAGGCCAATATGGTTGTAGGATTAGGGTTACATCTGCATATTTTTGTCGTTGCCAGTGTTTGTATGCTTTTAGATATTTTAAGAGACATTCTTAAGTATATGTTAAATGTATTGTACTATGTAATTGCGCCGCACCGTCAGTTTTTTCCCATCCTACCTGAACGCAGCATAAACGCCGTAGTTACTGGATATCCCACAATTCGTTGCGGCGTGCTTTTACGTGAGAGATCAGCTGAGCTCGTGCAGCGCTGCAGTGCTCTGGCGACAGAGACACGGGATCGGAGCGGCTCGGGGCTGCTCGGTGCCTCTGCTCGGGCTTGGACGGCAGCCTATCATTATTATCCGTATCATTTTTTAAACCCCATTGATCGAGTGGAACTGCTTCTCTTTTTTACGGCTGCAAGAATGTGACTCTCTAATGCATTTTCTACGTGTTTTACCTCTATCAACGGACCCGACTAGCACCAGTGTGTATTAATTGCCGCTTGAGTGGACGAATTGTTCACCCTTTTTTTATTTTGTTCATCTGTTCTCATCATTGCTTTTCTCCCTGCAAGAGGGTTTCTGTGCGGAATACACCTGGATTAGTCATAGGGTAATCGTCCGAGGATAGGAGGAGATTGCAATTTTTAACCGGGAGTGGGCAATAATATGTCCAGGCGAAAACAGACCAACCCCTTCAAAGTTAATTGTAGGTATCCCAGGTATTGTACAGTACTATTTTACGAGTTATTGTGAGATTTATTTATGTCGTGGCAGTTATCGGTTTGATAGTCACGTTGTTTGATACAAATGCCGCATATGATTATTGTCTCCGTAGTGGCCTGCATAAACAATATTTCAGTTGCCATCGTTGATGCCCGCGGTCGCTTTTAATAGAATGCATCAAACCAGCCAATAGGGCGCTTTATGACATCACGTATTAATTTATCAGAGCATTTAATATCAGCAGATGATATTTGAAAACACGGGTATTGTTGGGTCTGTTGCTTCCTGATGATGTTTCGTATAAGTGAGACGTGAACGCACAGTTAAAGGTTTTGTCTCTTCCTTGCCGCTATTGAATCTCACTCTCCTTCTGCTTGGCTGATTTGTGTGAGAATACAAAACGGTAGTCGCTGATCTTTGAGACTGTGTCCAAACTTGCAGTGGTATGCTGGTAATTTCAGATTTTGATGTAGATTATGATTTATGTCTTATTATTTCAGTCACCTCGTTTTAATTAGGAGAAACCTCGTGGCATATTTCCTCTTTATATGTTTTATATGCCGGAAAAACACAATACAGATACTGGTCATCAGTGCTTCTGGTCTCTGAGTTTTTATTAGAATTTCACACAGTCATTCATTTAACAGAGGCCCCTACCTTCAGTCATTGTGGAGACATTAGTCTACAAACTTACATCATAAGTCTGACATTGTATGACCATGATCCACGGGATAGGCGTCTCAACTTTTGCGTGTTTTGCTTCTGGAGGGAATCCATTCAGTTTGTGCCGAAATCTCAGATTCAGACAATGTATTGAACAAGTCAGGCCTGGCCATTCAAGATATGATCTAATCTACAATTAATCGTGCCATATTCATGATTCAAGTTCATATCTGTGTTTCTATCTTATTTCAGAATGACCCATGTATGTCTAGGCCTATTCATACAAATTTTTTCATATCATCAGCTTCTGATGAAAAATGTATTTGGTGTAGTTCAGAATGGCTCATTTTCCTACAGCATTAGTATCGGAGTGAATATGTAGTTGGCATCCCTTTGCATTGGTTGTTGGCCTTGTGCCGCTTGACCACATTCACAGTGGACAGCAGGCTGACTACTTCTTAGGATGAGCTCCAGTCCACAAAAGGGATTGCACTGTATAATCTGAAGTTATGTGTACTACAGCCCTCCTTTCTAAACATAGTTTGCTGAATCTGTTGTTGAAATACATCTTGCACCTGCAGCTGAAGTGATCCTAATAAGTTAAGATCATTTGCTGCTCTGTAACAGTTGGATAAGTGTGTAAATCAAGAGAAGAAGGCCTTCAGGAGAGTCCAGTACTCTGTATGTTGGCATACATTATTGGGCTTTGGGCAGTCACAAATACCACACGTTTAATTCGCGGCTAGACAGACAAACCCTACCATCCCTGTCACTAGAGTGTGAGTTGAACCATTCCAATTTGTACACTGACTTTCCTCTGCTTTTGCCTTGATTGTTTTACCTGTCTGCCTTTTCTTATGAGGTATGAAATGCATGCACAGCGCTGGCCCCAAGAGACAGACAGACCAGACAGACAGACTGACAGACCAGACAGGCAGGGAGACAGTCTGACAGGCAGGCGGGCTGACACACACACGCACGCACGCACACACACACACACACACACACACACACACACAGCGAGTTCCAGACAATAGTACAACAGTGCTGTTTCTTTCTGCTCATGTCTGAGGCTTTCTTTGCTCTCTTTTCCAAGTGACTCGCTACTTGTGTTTGCATTCCTCCTTCAGTTTGCTGTACAACAACCTTCCAAGAAAAACAGAATTATATAGTCTGAGTTAATTAGGACTGGAGGTGCAGGGTGGTTTCTGAAGAAAAGTGAATGTGTCCCTGGAGTTGATAGTAAATAGAGAGGAGTTTGTTTGACAGCATAGCTGTACGTATAGGCACTGTTGCTTGAAAAAGTCTTTGTTTTCCTTTTTTGCTAATCATTCTTTGTCATTTAAAATTGTAAATAGGGATGAGAAATTTTGTAGAGATAAAAGTATTTCATGACTAGCGACAGGTTAGTGCAGAGTATTTGAAGTTTTGGCATTAATGTTTTATGAAGACCCACAGTCTTTTTGTTTTATTTTTTTGGGTCCCACACCTGAACTACATTGATGCTGCATTTTCCCATAACACTCAAAATAATATTCCCATTATTTCCTCCAAACTGTTGCAGCTCAGTAAAATTTCACAATATTTCATGATGACATGATGCCGGCATGCATTCAGGGAAAGAGTGTGGTCTTTCAGGCGGAATAAAAACACAGTAGAAGAAGGTAAATGTTTGTGGAATGGTCAAGGAGGAGCATTAGGTTCACTTCAGATGCTTTTTGAAAAACAAAGTAAGTGCCTGTAAGAAAAAAGAGATTTTACCCTAAAACAAGAAAGCTTCTTCACCTTTTTCACTAGTTAGGAAAACTGATGTCTGCTTCCCCATCCTCCTGAACAGCATAGTGCCGTATGGATGGAAGACAGGGGCCCCAGCACTTCCTGGAGATTCAGACAGTGTTGTGTGTGTGTGTGTTTTGGAGGGGACAGCGGGTGGAAAGGAGGAGGAGGAGGGTTGGGGGGATTTGAATTCAACAGGACCCCCATTGCTTGGTGTTTGAGCAGAGTTTTGGCATTCTCCCTTTTGTCTGTTTTGTTTTGCGTGTACCCCCCCACCACCCCCCAACCCCCATCTCCTCTCCTGTCCTCCCCCCTCCCCTCCTCTCTCCCCTCTCCCTCTTCTGTGTCTGTTGGCTGATGAGTTTGTCTCTTTGTCTGGATTCAGTCAGACACTGCGTCACCTCCTGCCTACAGACACACAGACTCAGAGATAACATCACAGTGGCAGAGACTGAGGGAGGAGGGGAGGGGAGGGGGGTGAGGAGAGACAGATGTACAGACAGAGCCTAGCGGTGGGGGGATGGGTATCTCTCTCACACATCAATCATTGGCCGTGTGCCGTGAAGCCAGCTTGTTGTAGTAGTTCATAGTTCAACACTCCGACCCACTCTACCAGTGCTAATGAATGCCTAGATTTCTATGGGAAAAGTGCCCAAACTGTGTTCACATACCAACTTCTCACAAGCAGTAAATAGTCAAATGACAACCATGCTTGTTGTGTATGTGACTGGGAAGAAGGCTCCTCAAGATTATAGCTCTGTTTTCTCTCCTGACACAGAGGGAGCGTGCGTGTGTGTGTGTGTGTGTGTGTGTGTATTACCCCAGGATTGTAACAGGGGCTGTAATTACTTCTGTCAGTCTCAGGTAACTGAAGTCAGGATCTCGCTCCCATCTCTGATCTGTGCTAATGGAGAGAAAGCCGAGGAGGGAAGAAAATTGGATTTTAAGCTATCATTAATTTTAGCTATCAGAATCAGAGGGATGCTCTGTGTGTGATGCCTGAGGAGCATTAAACTATTACCTCAGCTGAAGAAGGGTTATTAATTATATTCTCTTTTGAAAGATCAGGGGTGAGAATGAATGTGTATGAACAGGGGGGGCTAACATTGCAACCAAAAGGGCTACGACAAAGCGAAGACGGAGGCAATACAAGGAGTTAAATGAGCCACATATGGGCTGCCATGGTATGAGGCTTTATCCTCCCCCTCAGAGCTGATGGTATAGATATAGAAGCTGTCAGAGCTACGTACAAGCAGGGAGGACAGAGGGCGAGCCAGGCTGTTCAGTGTGTGGGTGGTACTGAGAGAGAGAGAGAGAGAGAGGACGAGAGAGAGAGAAGCACACTGACTCCAAGGCAGTTTGCTACTGGAACAGAGAGCAGGCTGCTTCCCCCTGGGACTGCAGCATGGCTGTCGAACTGTGCTAACATGTACGTGTGAGTGTATACGTGTGTGAAAAAGTGGGGGTTGGGATGCAAATGAAGTTGATGTGTGTGCACGTATGTCAGTAGGCTCGTCTAGCTGTTCGCTAACTGAGCATCACCTCGTTGGATGGTTCACATGAAAACAAAACTTGGGTCATGCCCTAAGGGGATCCTAAAGGCCCCCAGAAAATGTAAATTTTTATGTTTTGTTGTTGATTTACTACTTAATGTCCCCCCCCCCCCCCCCCTTTCTAAGGGGGGGGGGGTGGGCTAACATTATACATTTATCATATTTACTATTCTGTTTAGTCAAATACAATAGCAAAATTGGCAAGTGGCAATGTTCTATAAAATATGTTTTCTCAATAAATTTTTAAGGGGCTTTGGCAATAGAAAAAAATAAGAACCCCTCTATATAGGTGAATGCACCAGTGTTGAAAAATTCATACCTTCTTGTGGTATGCTGTGACAGTGGATGCTATTTCTATGTTGCTATGGAGATACAGAACTACACTGCATGCAGTGCATGAGTACAAACCCGCTGAAGTTTTCAAACTTGACAGGCATAACTAATTGATCTTTCAAATAATACACAGATATTGAGCTCTAGCTGTGGTTGAACTTTTTCTTTAAAACAGTCATGTTGTATTGTGCAGTCAATTCTTGGATAGGTCTTTTGATGTCCCGCCTACATGGTATGTGGGACGTCATGTAGTCATGGTGGCATCTGTGTGTGTGTGTGTGTGTGTGTGTGTGTGTGTGTGTGTGTGTGTGTGTGTGTGTGTGTGTGTGTGTGTGTGTGTGTGTGTGTGTGTGTGTGTGTGTGTGTGTGTGTGTGTGTGTGTATGTGTGTATGTGTGTGTGGACGGACACATTCTTGCATGTGCCCCACCAACGCAGTACGTGGTATTCAGGGCATTGTGTTGTCATGGTGGCGTCTGTGTGTGTGTCTAGACCAAGTTTAATGCATTCATGTTGGCAACTTTCTTTAGAACATAGTAGCTGATCTGATTAGAATTTGGAACACCTTGCTGCATAAGTTTGCATATTAATGAGGAAACTGTTCCTCTTTAAACTATAATTATAATTCCTTTAAGCACCATACCAGTGGTTTTGAATTTGATTTTCAAATGTGAATTTTTAGTTGAAAGACCCACCTTATAGTATTCTGCCTCCATAGCTAACAAAGTCGCCGCCATTCATAAACCAACTGATAAACAGCTGTGTAAAGCAAATGCATCTGCTTTTCACTCCAACCCATTTCAGGTCATCAAAACACAACAGTGCTGCTTCTCTTAGGAAAATTAATATGGACGACTTTAATACGGTGAATGAATGCTGGTGTGAATAAAGTTTGAAGTCTCTGAAAGGTAATTTTCAGATCATAGTGAAATTAAGGGAAACCAGTGGCTGGATAAAAGGGAGGAAAATGATATCAGAGTTCTGAAATACAACTGCTTGCCTTGGGAAAAGATTAGCATAAACATTAAGTGTGTACATATCGTAGATAGTAAACAGAACATGCAAAATAACTGGTTTGGTCCTTTAATAATTGGAGTTCATATTAGCACTGCCTGTTATGAGAAGACAAGTATACTGAAAGAAAAATTTGCTAATTAATATACTGATTAGCTTAATGACTGTATTAGTACAGCCTCATTACTTCACTTAATATTATATTTTATTATAAAGCATTTTGAGTCAGCTACATTTTTTGTATAAAGGCTCTGTATAATTAAAGATTTATTATTATTATTATCATTATTATTATTATTTCATCTGTTTATATTTTTGGTATGTCGTAGTGGTTATTAGTGTGATATTTGGCAACTCAAGTGTCTTTTGTTTAAGTAATATCTGGCAACTCTTTTTGCGCTATCTTCAGTTGTAACCCTTCAGATTTTGTACTTCATTCATGTGTCTCAGTCCTTTTTATGTAAGTGCACGGACCAATGCTGAAACTGGCTCCAGTGCCAGTTTTGGTAATGGGCGGGAAATTATCATCACGATGTTGATATTATCATCGTAAATCATCATAACTAGCCCTCTTAATCCAATAAAATTCTAAGCATTTTTTATAAATGCAAGCGTTTCATTTTCTTCATGTTGCCTAAGTGGGCGGCGCACTTGCCAATACACACAAGAAAGTGGCACTACTGTCTCAAACCACCACAAGAACCACTTGGCTCCCACATGATCATTTTCTACTTAGGGAAATGAATGGTACGTGCTGCAGATTGGCAAACATAAATCCTCAATTTCTTTTGCTGTCATGTTGTTCCAAATAGGCATTTTTCCATTCTTTCTTTTCTCCACCTCTGGCCTGCCCGGGCTACTTGAAATGAATGTTTTAAAAATGATTTATCCCACTGGATTAGATTAATTCAATCTTGTAATTAACCAATTAGAAAGCAGAATTCTCTTCACAACCCTTCATATAACCCTTCACATCCCAGTCAAACGTTTTGAAACGTTTGTGGGGTAGTTTAACTTTCACCTCGGTATGCTCATGACTCTATGCTCCCTCCAGTCGCAACAGCCCGTGGTGCTTTATGGCATTACTTTACCTACTGTTACTGTCTTTGTGCTTCCAGGGCCATTCCACACTTCAGGCATCACAGGCCTTCAGCACACTATTAACATGGACGGGAGGGACGAATTCACCGAGGACAGCGAATGCCACAGCAACAACTCCCAGGAACTGCAAGGGCAGGATAGTATCTCAGGTACAGAATGGAGGGATGGGACAGGGATGGACTGGATTCCGTAGGACGTCTTTGGATTGAGGGGTGTTAGTGAGAGTAAGCCCTGCTCTGTGTTCTGTTGTCTGTCTGTATTGATAGGGCTGTGTTTGCCTCCATAGAAGACAGCGATAGTGACCCTGACAACCACGGTGAAGACTCGTCCTCCAACACCTCAGCTGACGACCACATGACCACCAAGAGAAGTCAGTGCCGCCTACAGGGAGCGGGAGTCAAGGAGGTGAGAGGGACAGGCCCTTGGTCGGCACACACATCACACAGGAAAATGGGGTAGAGCATCCAATGGGTGAATAGTTGTATAATGTGGATAATGGCCATTTCAAATTGCAGTCCACTGGAAAAAAAAATTCTGCATGCAAGAGACCGCTTTCACAGCAGATGTTTTGACATGGAATAGCAGGAAAACACGTTATTAATGACATTAATTAAGGTTCTATTCCATGTACGTGTAGCAGAGTCTTTCCAGCGAGCCAACATGAACAATAGCAGGACCCAGCCTCTGTCAGTCCTAAATGGAGCAGAACCTTCATTAATTTCCTTTGCGGCACCTGTGTTTACCTGCTATTTCATGTCAAAGTGGCTGTTGTGGAAAGGCCATATGCATGCTTTAAGGCTCCCTGACTGAAAGTGTAAAGCAGTGTTTGTTCGTCTAGGTTTCTGGTCTCCTTTACATTATTCCTAGAGATGTCTGTACTGTCATCTTGTTTTCCTACCTTCAGAGGACACCATCGTTGCCAATTGTTAGTTGTGTGCTGGTTGAAAAACAGCTTTCACAGACTTGAGAAGTGCCCAGCTAGATAATCTGTCACAGTATGATTGAAGCCTTAATTTGGTGTTGGCCAAGTTTCTATTTTCTATTTTTATGTTTGATAGCTTCTAATTTCTGCTCTATTCGGAACATGCCATACCAACCCTCAGTTATACAGAAGTCCCTGGCATGTTTAGAAGCACAGTGTCTTGAAACTTAAATGGACATAAAATCTCAGTAGACCTGCCACCACACTTTGTTGACGAAGTATTTCTTCAACCAGTACAGTAATAACTCTGCATTTTAGATAATCATTTTGGCATTGACCAATAGGCTATTATTTTTGCTGAGGAACAGGTTTACCTTGTGCATAGCGTGAGTGAAATGGCAGATCATCAGGCCAGATTAAACAGGGAAACAGGAAGCACTGATACCTGCTTAAAATCTTGGCAGAAGCTTGCCTTTTCATCAAAATACCTGTTAACAGCTAAAACAAAACTGGTAGCATTTGCACGAGAATATTTTTTTCTTTTTGTCATTTAGGCTACATAATGGCATTGTAAATATAGGCATATGATGGTTACTGGTTAGTACAGTCACTTCACAGCAAGAAGGTCCATGCTTCAAATCCTGGCCTGGGTCCTTTCTGTGTAGTGTTTGCATGTTCTCCCCGTGTTTGTGTGGGTTTCCTTCAGGTGCTCCAGTTTCCTCCTGCAGTCTGCAGGTCACGTGAATTTGGGACTCTAAATCGCCCATAGCTGTGAATGTTTGTGAATTTAGTTGCACATATGCTTAACTATGTGATGGATTGGTAACTTGTCCAGGATGTTTCCCTGCCTTTTACCTAGTGCTGGGATAGTCTCCAACCCCCCGCAACCCTGAAAAAGAATGAATTTCCAACACAAGCTTAAATGATGGCACAATTTAACAGGCCTCAGCAGAGCACCTCAGATATTAGCCAATATGTTTTGCTCTCAGACCTTCTGTTTGAAATCATAGTTTATTTCAGTTTGCATGTGAATCACATCTGTGACTGCACAGTGTGTTATGTCATTGTTAGTGACTCAGCAGGCCTGCGAGGAGCTGCTTGATGCACTCAACCCATCATCACATCACAGTTGTAGAAATGCTTCAGTGGAAACATGAGAATATAATAGTGACTCCACCAAGGCCAAAGAATTAGACAAGAGACAAGAATTGGTTACTTAACATAACGGCTTATCAGCACACCACTTGGTTTCATAATGGATTGTTTGTTCCAGTTGGGTACATAAATAAAATTTCTGTCAGGATAAGAATAATAAATAAGCTCGCTACAAATAAATGCAACATACAGTATATACAATATACATGTCTAGGTTTTTGTCCACTGTGATTTGTAGCACATTTTGTTGTGCTAGAAGACAGTTTCAAAATGTATTTGAGATCCAAGCAAAACACGACCATTTCTCAGATTTTTGTTAACTGGTTGAAAAGAGCACTGTTCATGTATTTCTTGTGTAGAGGCAAAAACAAAATTGAAACCATTTTGTAAAAGTACAAAATCTGTAAAACATCAAGGGGCTGAGAAGTTTTTGAATGATCCACATATGGTAGCTTGTTCTGTGGGATCCTGTGTTGCCATTGAAAAATATTTTGACAGTGTTTCGTGTTCCTCAGGAAAGCGAGGAAGGGGCAGACCAAAGCAACAACTTTGTATGTCCTCTCTGCACACTGGATTTCAGCAGCCCTGAGAAGCTCATCTCACATGTCTACCAGGTGAGAACAGCATTGCCTATCCTCTGCTTATCCAGTTGGGAAGCCTATTTAGATGCCTTAGTGCAGCCAGTGGCTAATAAGCTAGTAGTGGGTGGGTCATAACCTTTAAAGCTCCTAAGTAGCCGTGAGCATCGGTGAACGAATGAATTGCTTGTAGGAGAGGGGCGAAGGGTAGTATTATCCAGTCAAGTGCTTACTTCGTCATATAACAGCATTTTGAGAATGGGGTCAGATTTTTTGCAGTGTTTTGTAATGTAGAATAACAGTTGATTAAGATAGGTATTGTTCGACAGGGCTAGACAAAATATCTGCATTACACTGATAATATGATACGAGACTAGATATTGTGTCAGAATTGGAGTTGGATATGTTGTCTTTTCAAGGTTTGAAATGCTGCATTTCAGTAAAGGGATGCAACTTTCTGAACTTAGACTGTTCTAGAAGTTTTGTTATTTGCTTCTCCCTGCTTGGTCATCATATCCACATTACTAATGATTGTTTATCAAAAATCTCTGGCATGTAAATATCAAAAGAAATCACCAATAGTCATCCCTGCAATACTGATATCGAGGTATTCAGTTGATTTGATTTTATCCATATCACCTAGCCCTATTGTAAACCTAAGACTCTATGTTTAATGACTTGTATGATGTTTTCAAGTTCTGAACAAAATATTTTTTTTTACCTTATTGTATTTTTATGGAGGATCAAGATAAGATCATCTTAATGAAAAAGTATTTGCTCACTGGTGATATAATCCAACAGTAGCTAGAGTTAATGACTGCAGTCCAGCCCTTGCAATCCAGCCCATTTGGTGCAGCCAGCTGAATGTTTTCCACTGAGTGATTCAAACACCTGTCCATGTTACGATGCTCAAATCAACAGCCGCACTTGCTGTGCCATCCCATCCAGGGCCACAAGATGGGAAAGTGGCTTATCCTAACAAAATATATAAAAAAAAATGATTGGTGAAGGACCCTAAAACAGAAAAGGTGCAAAAGGTGCATGGTGCAAACTGTGTATGCAATCATTTGACATCTCTAAAATGGGCGAGGCAGCCGTCACTGGTCACAGCGATCTTGTGAAAGCATCGTCAGCACCCGGTGTCTCATTTTTTGCTCAACCCAACAATGCGAGGCTGACAAGTGATAAAGCTTTATGACGTGTCTTAACCCTCTTAGTGTAGAGGGTGACTCAAAATGGTCACCCCTCCACTAAATGAATTAACATTAGTATAGATACAGAACGTAACATGTAGCAGTTGGTAAACATGTTGCTATAAGTAGTATGTGATTTTACACATGAGCTGAAAAACATCAACCAAGATGGCTGGAAAAGTCTGGAATTTTGAAAAGGGAAATGTGTAGAAACCCTGAAAGCAGGTTAAAGATGAAGTGCATTCTGTCACCATGGTGCTGAGCACTTATGCACTTCAGGGTAGCACATGCCCGTCACTGATTACAGATGAATCCTGCAATAACAGGGCAATAACACCATGTTTGTTGTTGCACTGCACAGATCTTAGGCTTCTGCAGTTTTATTGTTTGAGTTTCAGTTGTTCACATTTACATTGTAATTGTAAAATTACTAATCAGTAAGTTACAAACAAGTTATCAATTAGTGATTCTATTTAATTTCTGAATGCTAAATCACTAAATTGAATCAGTAACTTTACTAATGATCTTTTTGAGATTTCGTTGCATTCCAAATCGGTCTGAAGTTATAATTTATTAACATAAGTATTAAGGTCACTTGCAGTTTGAGATTCATCATATTAAAGCATTATTTTTGAGGCATATGCACACTGTTGTTATATTCGTTGTTTCCTTTTCACTGAGGTGCCGCATTCCAAGATTAGTAAAGTACACATGAGGAGGAAAGTCATGAAGACAATCCATTTCCTCATTAGATCATTGTTATTAGTGGCACGGAAATGGTCACATTTTTTTGTCCTGTGGTAGAAGATTTGTTTCAGCCTTCTTCTCCATACTTGTTTTCGTATATTCATATATCATTTACATTAATTCTTACATCACTCCATATGAAAACATATATACAAAGATGAGTTCCTGCTAATGATGAGTATTCAAATATCCAGTTGGTTGGTAAATCATAATAATAATTTCCAGTTTCTCCCAGTTCTGTGATTTCTGCCAGGTTTTAAGAGCTCTATGTGAAGGAATTTTCCTCTTTAGGCTCAGAGCTAATACAGTGCCCTGGTCACTGGCTGAACTCTCCAAACCTCTCAGTGGATGCTCAATTCAAAAAAAGAGTATAGTTTAATAATATATATACATGATGGGCAGAAAAAGGGGATATGGTTTAACTCAATGTGTTTTAAGTCATATAGTTTCTGTGTAAGTAAAGGTGTTCTAAGGTGCACCACAAAAAGAAAACAGCAAGGATCTTATATCACCGGTGGCATATTTTCAGCAACCCTTTTTTTCCTGTTGCTTTCTCCAACCCTGCCATGTCGTCTCAAACAGCACACGACTATGATGAGCAACACCAAGAGCTATGTGTGCCCAGTGTGTGGGCGAGCCCTGAGTTCGCCCGGCTCTCTTGGACGGCATCTTCTCATCCACTCTGAGGACCGCCTCTCCAACTGCGCTGTCTGTGGCGCACACTTCACAGACACCAACAACTTTAACAGGTTTGCACCTCATCTCTGCTGTAGCTCATCTAAGGTCAATAATCTGTGATGATTCATTTTTTTTTATATACTGTGAAGCACTATGTAGATGTTTTAAATGTGTGTTTTTTCTCACCAAACACATGTCACAGTATAGCTCCCAAGTTTCTGGATTTCACGTCACTGTGCTTCAGTTTAAGTTCAGTCAACTACTTACATGTAGTTTTGGGGTAGATAAAAGATCTCAATGAGACAAGAAAATGAATAAAAAGAATCATTCTATCAACTTGGTATTGTATTCATATGGTTCAGTTAGTTGTGTTGTAAATGCAGGTAAATGAATGACTTGTTTTGTTTTCAGAACACACAGAACTAAACCAATCAGAAAATCAATCTAGGAATGTATATTTATGAGCCTTTTCAAGTCAATCGTGAAGATATTCACGATTATCCCAATAATTGAAATTCACCACAATGAACTTTTTGTGAGTGTTTTTTTTTTTCTCACGATAGGCAGTTATATTATATCATCCCATCCAGAGGAACAAATTTTAATAGCAGAGTTTGTTCCCTGATGCAAAATCAAATGTTTTTTCCAGACTCCTTAGTGATGTTCTTGGGAACAGAAAAAAGCTGAGGAGTCTAAAATGGCAGATGACAATCTTTCTGTTTTAGTACTTGTTCATAAACAGATAAAACTCAAGCAGCCAGGAGCCTTTAGCTTTTCTTTGTGCACATTCAACAAGGGGGTTATCCTTTGAAAGCTTTATGACCTGCAGTGAATACAGATTGAATTACAAAGACAGATACATTCAGTTAATTTTGTTAAAATACTCATTTAAATCACCCATATACAATTAATTAGTGGTTCTCATTAAATCCATGGTGATTAATATCCCAAGTCATTGATCTGGACATTCTTTCAGACTTTCAGAGGAAGTGAGCACGGCAGTGTCGGTTTTTATCAGTGCTTTTTTAACACAGGAGTAAAAACTTGACCACTGCTGTCTAGTATTTTGACAGTCCATGTACGCGTCCACTCATGCAGAACTGTAAATGATCACACCACTGTAGACAGCTATGCAGAATGCTGAGGCAGAATCCTAGGTCAGCCTCAAGAAACCTAAACGAGGGAATTTTTATTTAAAAATTTTTTTTAAAAAAGCTGTCTCAACTTCCATATCTCTCTGTTGTGTTCCATAGGGAGAAGCTTAAAGAGCTTCTCAACACAAGCAGTATGGAGGTCAGCAGTGGAAGGGACGTATGTTCCATCTCCCAGGCACTCTCCAGCAGCCCCATGACCAACCCAGGCCCTGGACCTCGCTCCTGCCAAGGACCAGGCCCCAGCCCCGGCCCATGTCAGGGCCCTCGCTCATGCCAAGGACCTGGCCCCAGCCCCAGTCCATGCCAAGCCCAACACACATGTCAAGGACCAAGCCCCATCTCTAGCCAATGTCATGGCCCCAGACCGTGTCACGGCCAAGGCTCAGGATCCGGACCGTGCTCAGGCCCCGGACCGTGTGCAGGCTCCGACCAAGGATCCTCTTTCCACTCGCTGCCAGACAGTCTCCTCTCCGGAGGCTCATCGCTCACATCTATTCCTGACAGTCTCAATTCCTCCTCCACAAGCCTGCCTCCTATCCCAGACATCCTCAGCCCCATGCCGGTATATCCTGCTGGGGTGCTGCTGGTATGTAACAGCTGCGTGGCCTACCAGCAGCTAATGGAGTCTCAGTCGCCCATGCGAAAGTGGGCTCTGCGTAGGAAGAACGAGCCCTTGGAGGCTCGCTTGCAGCGTCTAGAGCGTGAGCGCACAGCCAAGAAGACGAAGCGGGCATGTGAAACGGAAGAGGAAAGGGAACTGAGGAGGCTTCGGGACCGCGAGGCCAAGCGCATGCAGAGGATGCAGGAGACAGAGGAGCAGCGGGCACGCAGGCTGCAGAGAGACAGGGAGGCCATGCGTGTGAAGAGGGCCAATGAAACGCCTGAAAAAAGGCAAGCCAGGCTGATCCGTGAGAGGGAAGCCAAGAGGATCAAGCGGAGGCTCGAGAAGATCGACCCTTCGTTGAGGACACAGATCGAGCATGACCCCGCCGCTATGGCCGCCCTCACAGCAGACATGAGTCTGTTTCAGTTCCCCTGCCCTATGCCTGTCCCTTCCATTGATAATGGCCTATTTATGAAGCTGCCCTAATGGGACCAGGCCATTAAGGGCAACCTACTGACTGCTGGCAGCGTCACTCACCTCTGCACTCCGCCATCAGGTTGCCATGGTCACAGTGAACCATTCCCAGCTGGTTTACTCCCAGTTTTTTCTGTGTCTAACAACTTCATACACAAACTGCTTTGTTAAATACAACAAAAAACTACTTTTAATTTATTATAGTCTAGAAGACCTTCAGAACAGGGTTAAGAATGTTTCATTTTTCATTGTATGGATGATGATATAAAAGCATGTTGTAAAGAGATTTATCTGTTTGTCCGTGGACTAGCAGATTTAACACAGCTCATTATGGTAGGAGCAGTTACACACTTCCTTTTGAGGAGGGATATCTTTTGCACATGGGCCTTCAGTGATGGGAGTGGGGACTTTGTAGCCACAGCCCCCTCCTCTCTGGCCCACTCCGCCAGCCCAGTGATTCGGTTTACTGGTAGCTACACCTCTCTTCAAGCTGCCAACGTGGGTCCCTGGGAAGATCATATTCACTCAAACTACTACCTCACTCGGGGCCGCGGTCGTGCCCTCTGTCCTGTGGCTTACTGCGTTCCAACTCCAAGCTTCCAAAGCTCTACATGTACTGTACACTTCTACAGAAGATGCGGGTTGTTTGCCATGGTTTCTGTTTGCATTTATCACTCAGGCACTTTAATAGGACAAAAACATTCACTGGAACGTTTAATATACAAATACACTGATATCACAGGTATTGGCGAAGTTCGATTAAAATATTTTTCCTATCATTCCGAATGTTTTGTCCTATTGAACAAGCCGTGTCGAGCAACATTCCCCCTCATATCCCTCATTTCATAGTTTGGACAACTTAACGCATACTGCCTTTTTACACTTTTGCCAGTATTTGACTTCTTTTCTCTCATTGTTACACTCTTACAAGCTACGTCGGTGTCATTCTGTTGTATTTATTTTCTGTTGCAGAGCATTTTGTTTTGCTCATGAAAACCCAGTCTGTGCTGCTGTTACTGTACTGTACAATACATTAGTTACCTCTTATATATTTTGGGCTCATCACATTGAGGAGTATTGTGTTAGAAAGTGTTGCATTATCACAATTAAACAGTCCTGAATATGTTTTATTCTTCTAGATGCCAGAATTTGCCATATTACTCCATATTACTGGAATTATGCCCACAAAGAAGCATGCGTTTCTCATTTTGAATCATTTTGAAGAGTGTAAAATTGTTTTGTTACTGTTAAATTGAGAATCATACCCTTGTTCAGGCAATCTGTGTGGCATTCCAAATGCATCGTAGTCAGTTCCACAGAGACTGCAGTACCTCCAAATGAATTAAATTTTTACCAGTTACATGATGCAGTCTTTAGGATCCAGTGGGTATGTTTTGTTACTCAGAATTAGTGGAATATTTTCATTGATTTATATGACAGGGATTGTTGATTTTAAGTCACACATCCCTGCCTTACAGTCTTTTTTTTTTTTTTTTTTTTTTTTTTTTTTTTTTCCCCCTCCCGGGTGTTTTCAGAGCACTGGGGCTCCCAGCAGGGACTGATGGTTTTGTGATTTCCTTAATCTACATTCATTGACCTCATTCCAACACACATTTATGCAATATGATGTGAATATTTTTCTTGTGAAAACATTTTGATTATTTTGTTAAATGGGATGGAAAATTTGTTTAAATTAGAGGCCATGTTCAGAATTGGCTCGCTTTTCCTGTCTTGTATACTTTCCTGCCTGTAAGGTTACCTCCGAATATTTCATAACGTCACTTCTCCAGATGCAAATATTTACAGTGTCAAATGACCGGTTTCTGAAATATTCTTCCAGGAATATCAGAGACGGGACAGGTTCTGTTTGAGGCACTCCTAGACAAGAGCCAATTTAAAAAAAATAAATAAAAAAACTGTAGGATTTTTTTTTTTTTTTTGGTCCTCAGATGCTTTTCTAGGAGTGCTTCAAACCTCTATGCAACATGGGTATATTTACTCCAAGGGAAATTTAGACACTTTCCACTGAAACTATGCAGAATGCAATTTTAATTTAAATGGACTTCAATGTATAGAGTTTAGCTTCTCAGGCAATTTAACTCAGTGAGAGGGCTCAGACCCCAGATACAGCACCCTGGTCCATACCAATCATATGTAGATCTCCTATCAGATGTGGTGGTAAAGTTTTAGGCAGATAACCTGGGTGTTCCTTTGACACTTTTGTCTTCAAAGACGTTTTCTGGATCTCTACCTAGTTCAGCACACGAAAGCAACAGGGTCTCACTTCTCACTCTCCTATTCATGGCACACCAAGGGCAGATCAGCGGTCAAGACAAGGCATCAGGTATCATTTCTTTCTGTCTTGGGCTCATCGACTTCTCTCAGACTATGAATACTGGGTATTCTCAGACGCTTTTTGATTTGGTGCTGGAATTGCTGTGATCACCCTTGTCCTACAGTGGAATAATGCGATAGAGAGTCCGAAGCCTGTGTTGGGAACAAACTGTTGCAAAGGAAGTACTTTGAACCTCTGAAGGTCTGTCAGCGGTACTTTCAGTATGAATTAGGTAAGCACTGCATGTCGTGAAAACTGCATTTGTCCTAGAATGGTTCAATATGAGCTTGTGTTCCGTTAGTTTATGCCTGCCTGTTTCTACTCAGTTTAATCAAAAGAAGAGAATCTTTTCAAATGTTGTTTAAAACTTGGGCCTTTCTATTTAAGTCTATCAGGATTTTCTCTCAATGTCCATGTTTACAAAAGAAATCTTTCTGAATCAAAAGGCCAAAATGAATGAGGTAACCTGATGATGAGAACATTTATGCTAGCTGTTTATCAATGCATCCTGATTGGGTGGCTCTTCGGAGCGGCCATCCTCTGTGTTACTGGATCAACAGATGTACAGATCATGATGAAACCTGGAATAGAATGTGGAAATAAACATAAAAACTTTACAATAGTGCAAGTGGCCATTTCTTCTTCCTTTCTCCCTCTTGCATTCACGTCAAGCATCAATTAAATCTACTCCTCTTGCTTTTTCCAATGGACGCTCCAGGAGACAGACATGAATCTTCTTCACAGATAAGCCCTTTTCACACTTGCATTCTTTATTAACCCTGGGTTAACTAAGTAGGTTAGCCTTGATTCACACCCCTACTTAACCCAGGGTTAACAGTTAGCCGTGGGATAAGGATTCACACTTGAAAATCAAAGCCCAGGGTTAATGTCTTTAGAACACTAGCACAGTGGGAATTTTGTCAATTTTTAAAAACATTTTCATGGATGTGAGATCAAACCACTGGGATTTGCTAGACATTTAAAAGTGCTGCATCAATGCAATCAGCTATCAGAGTTTAGACTATGAACCTGAGAGGTTTTATCCTTCCTCAAATGCATTCTTTACATCAGTAAACAAAGCGATGTGCCCTATGAAACTGCATAGTCTGTCGTTTATGAATTTCTATTCAATTGTGACACTGAATGATGATTCTGTGTACGACTCTAACACAAGAATCTACCCTCAAACTGTGGGACATGTGATGGGCCTCCAGGGGGCCCTCTGCAAAATGAAGAAGTTTAAATTCACTGCCATTTAACTCACTACAAATTATTCTGATGCATACAACATCAGTAATTATAAACACTTTGAATCAATTTGGCAATCTTTAAATATATCTTAACTCAAAAATACATCACACCAGGGTCCCTTGGACAAAATTACCTCAAATGGGGGTCTAGAACATGAAAACATTTCAAAACCCCTCGCAAAGAAGTGGGCACTGTAACCTAACTGGTCGAAATGCCATTAAAGAAACACACAGAACATGAGTAGGGTAATACTTTATATTTATATTTATATATATATATTATATATATATTGTGTTTACTTAACAAACATGATAAATGCAATGTCTCCAAGTTAGCTGTAACAATAAAAATACAATATCTTTGTGTCCTTAAGTACATAGAATTAAACAGCAAAACAAAACAAAACAAAACAAAACAAAACCATCCTAAGTAGTTCACAGAGAGGTACAAATATACAGTACAAATCTATTTTATTCAAAAAAGGGTACAAATAAAAATGCAACAAAATAGAGATATTAATGCTTTGTTAAGTTCAGGTAGGTGTAGGGTATTCTAAGGGAGCACTTTGGGTCGACAACTCTAAGGCTTCTGATAAAGAATCAATACATATTGGTACGGCCATACAATATTAAAACTCACTATACAAAGTTCATACAACCTGGATTATACTTGAGGATTGAACGTTACATGTACATCATTGCATATATTTTGCAGGTTTAGGCATAAAAAACAAAAGATGCTTTTTTTAAAAAAAAAATTTGTTTTGTTTTTTCGTAACTAATTACATGTCACATAAAAAGCAGTGTCACCTAGTGCCAAAAAAGTACAATGCCAAATCTGGAAATACACAATGTACTCGTTTAAAACTTTAAACCGTTCCCATTCTCTTGATTTGATTCGGCATCGGCGATACCAAAACCATCCCGAATTCACCGCTCTAATTCAATATTGGACCAAACAACAGGGAGTAGTTTACACAAGGAATATAGAGCCCCCTTCTCAGAGTCACAAAATAAATGGCGAAATCATTACATCACCACTGTTAAAAAGCTACCTGGAATTTGAGTAGCCTGCCTTTTTCACCAGGGGCCTAAAGGAAACCACCATGTACTGACCGGGGGGGCCGAGGGCCAAAAGTACAAGACGGGGGGCAGGGGGTGTCGGGAGGGGCAAGGGGCTGCCCTCCATTGCAGACGCTCTCGACGTGGTCTTGTTAAAAGTGCAAAGAGCTTCCACTCACTTTACTTTCGGACAGGACGAGAAAAACAGAAATTACATGTTAAGCGCAGGCCATAGCAGTGTTTTCAAAAATAAAACGAAACAGATCATGCAGAGGTGAAGAAAAGAGAAGCAGAAAAAAACGTGTTGTGATTTCATGGCTGAACTGTCTGGTGCCCACAGAGACTCCTTTTACAGCCGCTCGCTGTAGCCCTTGGGAGACAGAAACACTACGGATGAATTTCTGCTTACGAGCAAAAGTGTAGTGCGTCGAGGGATCAAGGGCATCTCTGATTTTCTCTGGAAAAAAAAATGAACCCCAAGTCTATTATAGAAGCATTATTCCATCAACACATTGTACAAAGCAGATCTTAAGGCATTATCAACAAGCATCATTTAACAGCTAGCTATACAAAAAAACTACTAAAATCTATCTACAGGAACACACAATTTGTGATTTTTCCATGATTTTGTGTGCTTTACATGTTGAAACGCTTCAATTCACCAACAGTTCACTTTTCAAACACTGTAAAGGAGGGCGTTTAGTGCAATTATTTACTATAAAAGACTATCAGTGATGTGAATAAAGCGAGTTCGCTGGACATCTTGGTGTAAGTAGAGCTTTCCTGCTAAACACAGCGTGGCCTTGCTCAAAGCAGAGGGCGATAAAAGGCTCATCGCAGCACAGGGCGGTGTCGCTGTGAGGATTCAGAGGAGGTAAAGTCACAGGTGGCACTGCTCGCACCGTTTTACATCCTATCACAAAGGCGTCTCAACTGAAAATACAGTGTTGGGAGTGGCTTGGCGAGTGGTTGCCAGTATCGATGCTTGATACACATGCAAATTTGAGTGACACTAATCTCATGATATTTGGCTCCGACTGTGTGGCAACATCAGAAGTGTACTGATCTGAGTGAACGAGATGCTATATTTGGAAAGTCAGTGACAAATCGGGGAACGCTGAGCAAAAAATAGACACAAAAGTAGCAAAAAACTTAAGTAACACTGGTTCGTTTTTCCTATGACGAGGTCATTTAAAGCCAAAGTCCTAACCAGTCAGTGTACGATGACTGCATCAGCCAACTTGCATACAATACAAACCTGCCCTACCCGCTCAAATAGGTAGACAATGAAGGGTAGAATACCTCAATTTTACTGCATAGTACATGCCAAGACAACATGAAATGGTTTCAGGTATTTTTGTGTAACTATATTGCTTATACAGCATTAAAAGAGCTCAAATAATTGCTTGAAAACAAAATGTAGTGAGCTTTTTATGGTAGCTCTGTATGTGTACTCTATCGTGGGGAAATTGTCTGGTTTCTGAATGGCAATCACCCGTGAAAACCATTTCAAAGCATCTTAAAATGACAGCTTGGATTCTTCCTCGTGTCGTGGTATTTGCTGGTCGATGTGAGTGTAATACATCCACCAAGCTGAGTCTGATAACTTCTTCCCTGTATTGAGAACAGCTTTGTTTTGAGGGATGCACAAAATGTTGGCTTTGGTTTCACTTTCATTGCCAGACAGGGGCCGATTTCATGGACCAAACTTGGTGGATGGATTACACTTCGCATGGAGCCACCAACACCACTGTATGGGTAAGAATCCAAACTATTGCTTTAAAGTTGTTCATAATGACAGCGCAAGAGGATGAGTGTAGGTCAGGTTTATGCTTTCCGACATTTCTCTCACGGCCTCTCCGTTCACTGACATGGGTCAGGCTGTATGCTCAGTGAAGCACGAGTCCTCAGGGGCTCCATGCAGCAGAAATGTTTACAGGCATCCGGGGCTGGATTTGGAGGGGATGAGCATATATGAACGACATTTGACACTATAGCATTTTAAATGAAACTCCAATCAGCCCATCACATCCTAGCTTTAAAACATGACAAGCTAGTTCGCAAACTCACACAAAGTACAGATGCTGAAATATTGCTCAGACACACAAAATGTAAATAATCACTGGAGTTGTGTCAGATGCCCAGTGACTAAAGTGATATCAAAATGAATGCATGACAGAGGTGATCAAATACCAGAGGTAAAGTTAAAGGTCTATGACAGTAATAAGGAAAACTGGAACTGTGTGATTTACACTTCTTTCATGGGAATGTCTATATGTGGAATGCCATCTCATTATAAACATCTTAATGATTTTTATGTTAGGTCTAATTGCACTTAATCTTAATTTAACCCTTTTGGATTTTCTCAGTGACGATGCTAAAAAATCTGTCAGAAGGAGGAAACTGCAGCATTCATCTTGGCTAATTTGTAAACAGAGTTAATATGCAAGTCAGTTTTTATCTCACCCAAAAAAAAAAAAGAAAAAAAGAAAAAGAAAAAGAAAAATACACCAAGAATACTTCAAACATATTCCCTTCATTACAAAAAAAAAAAAAAAAAAACCCTACCATCTGTGATTCCCATTACAAGGTCAGTGTGACATCGATGAGTGAAGTTTTCTATGTGCAACACAAAGACAATCATACGATCTGCTGGATAAAGTATATCCTAGTACAAAATAAAAAAAGGACCCTACAGTATACATCAAAACAAAAAGACAAAATGAACTGATAATGTTCACAACTTAATTAGAGTCAAGCCTCTCTTGGAGATGCACTTGAATAAATCCACATTAGCAAAAAAAAAAAAAAAAATTACAATCCGTGAGATGGAGAACCAATGCAAAGAGAGGCAGTTCGATCTACTACAAAATACACGGTTTCTTGAGAAATTTGCCAAAGGCGTGCTTTGACTGTTGTAGAACTTGTTGACGTAACAAAAATGAATACCGAAACGGCGCATCACCTGTTAGAAGCAGAAAAAAAGTTTTCAGGTTTGGGTTAAAAGAATATCCGATCTCATACCTCAGCTGTGCAGAGATATAAAACAGCACATGGAGAGATTCCTGGGGGGAACGCAGCCCCGCCATGTGCTCTGGAGACAAACTATTGCTTTAACTTAGTAACTGAGCAAAGACTGACTCGAGTTGAGGGGCAAGGAGTACACCGTGTCGCTGACCCACACATCTTTTCCAAGGCAACCGAGCCAGAAGGACTTTCCCTTCTGGTAAACTGGGGGAGGGGTTAGGCTAGCGTGGTCCATCACCGGTGATGTGGAAGGGTGGCGCCTCTCAAGCTTCATTCCCATAGGTGACTTTGGTGATGACCAGCCAGTGCATCCTCATTACACTGTTTAAAAATGACACTAAAAAGTCACCAGTCTGGTCGGGAAAGCTTTGAGGTATAGTGCGGAGGAAGAGGAGGAGGAAGGGCGGTGCTCAGGAGGTGAAATGATTCTCTGAGGAAAATGTGAAACGCTAAGTGGTTGATATGCTCACGGATGACACTGGAATGCAAAATATCTCTACTTTGTTAGAAAACTAAGCGGGGGAACATGAACCCAAACCGTGGCGTTTACATACACGCATGTTCAGGGGAAAGCCAGAGGGCGTGATGGTGTGCAATGAAAGCAGACATTTGATTGCTGAACAGATACATTGATTGATCATTATGGTGATTGTAAGATTCGTGGGAAATCCCACACGTGGCCTGAGAGAGGATCCCATTCTCTGCAGACTGGACTCCTGGCAGGGAAGGAAGGAAGGAGGGGGGAGGGGATATAGCTCTGCTGACGGTAAAGGTTTTAGACACCTGCTGGAGAAGCATAACATACATGGACAGTTGGCATCGACATAACCATAGGAGCTGCTGATGCCAACAACTCCACTCTTTTTGGGCGAATGCTTCTGAAGCAAACAGGGTCATGATCTTGTCAATGCATCAGAACCTGCAGCATTGGGAGCTCCACTGTGCTACAAACACATTCCTTAGTCCGTGATCTTCCTATGAGACAAAAAAAAAAAAGGAAGCAAGTGCCCGATGATGACCTCTGAGCGTGGGTGTGAGGGCGTGGCAGCGAAGGAGGGAGGGAGGGAGCAAGAGAAATGCAGTCTATAAGGACTATGGTAGGTGGTTCATCAGCTACATACTTTTCTGTTCAGCTTTTCCTCTCCCTTTCAAGATCTCAGCTGGCTGGGAGAGCACGTTTTTTTCCTTGGCTGACCCACAACCAAACCAGACGAGAACCATTTTGATAAAAACAAAGACCTTGTATTCTTAGAAGGTGTGCAAAATCTCAAACATTCTGAGGCTACATTCTCACTCTTTTTTCCTCTTTCTCTCCTTCTCACACTCATTCTTACTTTTGGCAGTCTCTTCTACAGTTGCTACCAAAGTTTATGCTACTTCCCTGCATTAGAGCGCCCCTCGATGGACAGTTTGACCTCCTGGGGGATAAACGAGGGCCTTGTGGAGCCCGAGGTGCTTATCTGAGGGTGCGGCCCTTCGTCTCCCTTCATGGCATATCTTTGGAGGCCAGGTGATGACCAGCGCCTCTGAGAAGCGCCCAACACAGACTGCACTGCTCCCATCCCTGCCCCGGGACAAGCAGAGCCCTCTGTGTGCAATTGGTAGCTGCTCTGGCTCCTACTATGCTCTGCTGAGGTCCTATTTGGTCTAGTGGGCAACTCGGTGTGCCCGACAACGCCCGACTGCATGGCCTCGTCCTTATCACCCCCCTCTTTCTCTCTTTCCCTCTGTCTTTCTCTGTGAATACGTTCTATCCTGAAATGAGACTGGGGCCTTGGCTGTTGCGGGGCAGGTGGTCCCATAGGCTGGTGACCAGGCCCGGATGTGGAGTTGGCTTTACTGGAAGTCCTGGAGAGGCTCTGCTGCTGCTGTTGCTGTTGTTGTTGTTGTTGTTGTTGATGATGATGGTGCTGGGGCTGTTTCTGCTGCTGTGGCTGAAGCTGCTGCTGCTGTAAGGTGATGGACACACACACGTCTCCTACCTGCAGATGATGACAGGTCAAGCCGTAGAGCTGGGCTGTGCGCTCGGGGCTGCAGGATGACCAGCCCTGGCCGAATACAAAAAAGGGGTGCTCTGGAGGCACGTCAATGGTCACCTTGCTCTGTTGCTCACCCACAGTGAAGTGAAGCGCCACGAGACCCGGTCGCTGCTGGCTGGCGCGGATGTCCACCACCATGCTGGAGTCGATCTTAAGCCCTCCGCTCACTTCGGCACTCCGCACAAAGTCCTGAGTCTGCAAGTCCTCGACACGCTTCAGCTCCCCTGTAGCCAGCTGGATGATGGCCCCCTTCATGAAGTGCGATGGGTTGCAGGGGGCAGAGGCAGGAGCGAGGCTCGGGGCTAAAGCCTGCGTCAGATCTGCTGGAGCTGTAGCGACAGGCTGCTGAGGGAGCTGCTGCTGCTGCTGAGCAGTGGTCAGCTCCACCACAGCTCTGTCAGGGAGGCACACTCTGGCTGGAGGATCAGAGGCTTTAAAGTTAGGGGCAGAAGAGGCCATGGTGGTAGAAGATGAGGCATCGTTGGCCTGGCCTGGGTAGTGTTGCTGTAGTGGCTGGGGCTGCGGCTGATGCTGGGGGTGATACTCCAGAGGAATAAGGACCGGCTGCCCATTGGCGAGCATGACGGCATGGCCTGGCTGTCCTGGCTGCTGCTGAAGCGTGGCCACCCTGGGGTCGCTGTAGCCCACAGGCTGGGCTGTGTACGCAGTCCGGCCAGAAATTACACCTGGTGACTCCCCGTGGACTTCTTTGGCTCTCTGGGAACCCTGAGAAAGGTTCAAGGGAGCAAAGGACACCTCTTTGCGGCCACCACTACCACTTTGGACAGAGGAGGCTAAGCGGCCAACCACCTGTTGGACCTGGAGGTAAATACAAAAAAAAAAAAAAAAAGTTATCGGGATCCCTTGCAATTTTCCAGAGAAACACAGAACAAATGAAAAACAGATTGCATCACCAAGTTCCAACAAGACATCCCACAGTAGCCTGAGCCGCAGTATGCAAGTGTGGTATGAAGTGCAAACTTGGCTCAGTAGCTGCATACATTTCAACAGTCTACGCTTTCAGTTAAACACAATAACAAAAATGTTATTGTTTGCCTGTCAACTTTTTGTTTAACAGGCAATACAATTTAATCCAGTGGGGTTTTCCTTCAGATTTCTGATGGGGAAAGTTGCTCAAGGTTAAAAACAATGAAAAGAACACCACTTGTAACAAGAGGAAAAGAGGATGGATACAAAGTGTTCCTGCCCTTTTAATTTAGGTTGCTATTATTATTACATAAACCAAATGTAAATCAGACAGAGAATGTTTTCTGCATGTTATTGCCACCTTTACCTGTTTTTGTTTGTAGTTACTAAGATAATAGTGGCTTGTTCCCTAATTTCCTTGGTTTACAACATATTCTTAATCTAACAAGGTAGTGTGCAGCTGCCTACCATTTGATTTTCAAATATAGGAATGCCATGAAGTTATTCATTGGTCAACTGAAGTTGCACATCAAATTTCTCCTGTCTGACACTGTCCTTACTATTAAAAAATTCAACTAACATTCAAAATATCAATTGAGCCAAATGTCAATATGTGTCCCTTTAGGTGATTACAGATGAGTTGTCAGGAGTTGCCAATAATGCAAACCAGCACAAAGCACCAGTTAAAAAGAGTAACATTATTTCAACATAACATCACTGAAATTACTTCAGGTATACTATTCATCTTTAAGGAATCATCTAACCCCTCCCTGCAGACCGCACCACTACAAAAGAAGAAACAGTGGGTTTCACTGAGTGTTCCCCTGCAACCACATGTCAGAAATTTTTGACACCAAGTATAAATAATATGGTTGTGTTGGCTGATTGCCACATGATCTGTACACCCACAGCATCACACTAAAGGAAGGAAATGGAGTATATCATGAAAACTTGCTCAAGTCACAGAAATGGCTGCTGTCAAAAAAGATATACCTAAAGGCCCTCGTATACTTCATGAGTAGTATCTTGCAAAGCACCAGACGTGGCGATTCAGGTTCTCTCACTGTTCTTTTTGCAAGCTCAACAGGCAAACTTTCTTTTGTCCGTTATACTTCTTGTACCTCCTACTGTCAGTGTCCAACACACCAAACCATCTGATGCCAGGGATGTCACATGGCTGAAAACATGAAAACTGTTAAATGATTGGAGGGGAAGCTGCTGCAATGTACAAAAAACATTTTTATTGCAGCTTTAAAATGTGCTTCAGCTTGCAAAAAAACACACACAAAGGCTTAAAGATACATGCAGCTGCAATAAAAAAGTTTTTTTTTTTCTTTAGGTTTCCCTCCTAACTGTTTTTATTGTTTAATTTTTGCCATTTTGGGAAACCCCGTTTCCATGTTTTGCTTGCTGATTTCATCAAGTGTGACATGACATTGGTGACAGATCAAATATGTATACAGACCAATTTGCTGGTCTCTGTTTGGGGGTTATGTCCAGTGTTGTTTCATCTTACGCATTTCAAAGTATACTGCCTCCTTAAGACATTCATACAAAGATAAACTATTTATCTCAGCTACCAAAATCTCTACTGAAATTACTGAATATAAAGTGCCACAGCACCACAGCTGAAAAGTTAAGGTCAAGTGAGCACAAATATGATGTTAAAATGTCACATTTAAACAGGTCATCTCTAGAGACAGTGGGGTGTCTTACCTCCAGGTCACTGTCTGGGGTGCTGCGCTGGCCAGGCGAGCTCCTCTCCTCCATCCTGCGGCTCTGCAGGCCTCTGTCCTGCATGTGCTCCAGTGCTACAGAGCTAGATGCTACGTGCAACAGCCGTGCATTTCTGGCAGTGTAGACTGAGTCTGGAATTACCTCCCTGGCTCCCTGCTCCTTATCTCCTCCGTTCATCTCCGGTTCGCTCTCGTGCGGGATGCCGTGGGGGTCCCTGGGAGCAGCCGCAACCCTGGCGCCCTGAGGGTGGTAGAAGACTGGCATCCCTCGAGGGCTGAGCTCTGCTGCGGGCAGGACGCCCACTGTGCCAAGGTGCTGCTGGGTGGCCTGTTCTGAAGGCAGCATCAGTGGGATACCACTGGAAGCTGCAACTTTGGCAAAGGTATGAGCAGCCACCTGGGCCTGGGGTGGAGGGGAGACAACACCCTCCTGTATGACAGATGAGTAGGGAACGAGGTGGGAGACAGTGTGGGGCTGAGGGATGGTGCCTGAGGGAGAGATTAATGAGCTGGGGACAAAGCCAGGGGGTACAGCATAAGGTACTGCAGCATACGGGGGGCTAACAAACTGTAGAGAGGAATGAGGGATCTGGGCGTAGCCTAAATGTGGATAGGGAATGCCGGGATGCTGCAAGAGAGGGGAGTGTACTGTGTAGGCTTGAGAGATGTGGCTTAACACTGGATGAAGACTGGTAGGCGAGTAGGTGACAGATGGGAGAGCCACTTTATACAGCATGCTGTATTGGTCAACAGGCACCGTGGGTATGCCATCAGAGCCCTCCACGCCATAATGAAGCCCTGGCTGAGCTCGCAACCACTCCCCAGACGTAGCCCCTCCCTGAGTGTCACTGCTGGCCCCAGAGCTCTGAGTGGAAGCCACTTCATCTCCTCCAATAGCACCGGCTCCTCCTCCCCCTCCTCCTCCTCCTCCACCAACCCCGCCTCCCGCTGTCCCCCCACCTCCACTACTAACTGGGAGGTCCCTCTTCTTAGGAGGCAGGCACTCCTGGTTGCGCTCCTGAGCTGGCTTCATTGCAATCTTCCGAGCAAATAAGTGGCTTTACTGTACTACACAGGAACTGAAACTTGCAAGCCAGTCAGCCAGCACAGGAACCAGCTCTGAAATCACCTGGCTGTCCTCATCCACCAATTCACCTGAGAAAAAAACAGAGTGGATTTGTGAGAACAATTCAAAGTCATTATCCAGGTTGCCAAGATGACTGTGATATGGTTTAACTGGATGAATACAAGCGAATGATTCACATAACACAGTCTTTCCTTTGAGTAGTGTGGGTGAAACATTGAAAGCTGTTGATAGATCATGTTTAGAGCTACAGCTGGGGAGCACTTATGCACCGTTAGACCGCACAATCATCAACTCCACCTGATTTTACAGTCTGAGACGGCTGGCCAAAATGTGAGGACACAGAGTGAACCACAGAGCCATGGGGACAAGAGCATGAAAGAGGATGTAGCAGAGAGAGAGAAGAGAGAGACAGCAATTCAGATGCAACTTTTAGTCTAAATGCTTCCAGATGACTCAGAATTCTGGATTCACTTCTCCTCAGCTAACTGCATTATCTTTCCCATGAGGCTTAAACGAGTAGTTGGTCTGCACAGTTGTATTAAAAGCACCAAGTGCTGAGTGCCAGTTTTGCTTCTTGACACTCCCCTTTGAGTAACAGGCCTTAATGAAGTACACACTTCCCCTTCATGAGCCCAAAACATTTTTAAAAATTGCATGCCATCTTATCCACGTGCACATTCCAAGTGAAATACTGCTGGTCATTGTCTTGATCGCACATTTGAGTGACATTTCTTTAACCCTCCTGTTACCTTCAAATTTACTAACACTTTTAATCAATTGGGGTCAATTTGACCACCGGCAATTTAAACCTCCAGGAAATTATGATAATGCAAATAATTACCAAAGTTGTGTAAGGTACTTCATGTGTCTTGCTATCTGCCTAAATAACCTTTTAAATAAACATAACCTCGCGCAAACACCCCGCCTTGCACCTTAAAGCCCCCCTAAATGTCACATTAACGATCAGTGCTTCTCTCACTACTGCAGACAGTTGTGGTTATGTCTGACAAAAGCGGAGGGAAGTTTTTTGAAGATTATAAATGACATGTTACAGTTCCTCAGTGTCCAAAACAGCTACAACTAACATGTGTAGAATGTTGCTATTTCTCATATGTTTAATACAGCTAAAACAGCCTGGGGTCAAATGTGTCCAGGGCATTGAAAACACATCATCACGTTCATTTCCTGTTTACCCACTTATCCCCGTTAATTAGGAAAAGTCATTAAATATAAAGCAAAAAAAAAAAAAAAAAAAAAAAAAAGTATCACGCATCAGGGCTGGGACGATATGCGTAACTCCCCATTCAATACTACCACAATACTTGAGTGCCGAGTCGAAAGGGTTATCAAATAAGTTAGATGGCAAATTACTGTCCTATCCATTATAATTTGACAGTGCAACAATGTAATAATGTGATTCTGATGGTGCCCACTTGGCTTTTAAAACCCAGTCAGAGTATCCGCTGGACTGTGTAAGCCCAGCTAGTCAGCACAGAGCCAAGTGGGAAGCTCTCAACATGAAACCAGACAGAGCTGGTACTCGACTACGAATCGATTCCATGATCGGCAGGTCATCAGACGACACCTGCGTTAGCACCGCGGTCACAAGTCAGGCAGCGTCACGCCAACTGTTAACGTTACAGCTCAAATCACACAACGACATGGTTACCGTTAACTTAGCTAGGCAACTTGGCTAAAGTTAGCTGCTACGAGTTCACATCATTACCCCGAACACAGAGAAGTGACAACATAACGCCGTTACCGACCGAGTTAACACTAAACACGGCTAGTGTGTGCGAACCGTGCTAATAACACAGCGAGGCCAGTTAGCTTCATAGTTTTATCCCGGCGGAGTCATGCTAGCTAGCCGTGGCGGCTAACACAGCTAACATACCACTAGCTAGATGAACTGCCTCTCCACTGCTGCTCGACTAACATCCACCACCTAAACAGGCGATGCTCGGGATGCATAAACGTCTTGGCCTTTTGTCGCTTGGTAAACGTACCTCCAAATGTCATCGCGAATATGCTTGGCTTCATAAAAAAAAGGTGATATGCAGAGGAAAATTGTGGAAATCAAGGCTAAGGAGTCGAGCCCATTTCGGAGGCCAGCAAGCGAACAGGCGCTCGCGAATGACGTCATTTCGTTTGTTCAATTTCCTGATTTTTTTTCTTCCCTGTGCACAAACAAAACATCTTGCATTAAGAAGTGATCTAAAGCTAGCTGTCACTGTTGATGTGTGCACGATACACACGTCTAATCTTCAAGAGAGAACGCCGTATCTCTGTTTGCATCTTCGGACAGAAAAAAAAAATCACCGTGTGTGTTATACACCGTATTATAGACATGTTTGTAAATTAAAACACATAAATAAAAATGGATTTTCAATATGCTCATTCTCGCTTTAAAAGCAAAAGTAGCAGGTGAATTATTCACCCGATGCAACCTAAATTTATTCAGTCAAGTGCATTAAATACGCAAACACTTGATTTAATTTACGCTGAATTTGCTCTAATCACACACACACACCAGAAAAAAAATTCTGAAAAATAAAGGACACGATGACTTTTATTTTGAAAGGCAGGTTGGTAGGCTAACTGTTGGTCACTCACCTGGGTTGCCACTGGTCCAGTAGAGCCAAGTCCTATTTCCAGCAATATCACTTTTTACTACACAAAACAGTTCAATCAGTCAATCTGTCAGTTTTATTTAAAGTGCACGATCACCGTGCAGCATGGTCCCAATATACTTCACAATTAAAAAGAATACTTTGAACAAATCATACAGCGAGCAAATAAAAGAATAAAAATGAAGATGAAACAATGGTAAATTGTTAAAATTTAAAATAACTAACACTCATTACTTTTTAGTATCATTTTATCAGGTGAAGTGAGGTACAAGCAGCAGGCTAGAAGCAGATAGAGCTGCAGGGTGTGAGGTCGGCTCATAAAATGATTTGTGATGAGAAAAAAAAAAAAAAAAGTTTATGCCTTGGTTTTAAAAAGGTATATTGGTGTTTAGGGTCTTTTGCTTAGACGTGTATCACTGCAGCCATGTCATATTTTTAGGATCAGTAAGTCAGCTGCCTTATGCCATTTTTCACATACAAAACTACTTGGAATGAATAAAACAGATGCCCCATCAGCCGTAGTGTTAGTTTAAGTGTTGTGTGTTGTTTTATCTGGAGAATCTCAGTATGAGGAGCAGGGAGGGGGCAGGCAGAGCCACAAGATCTCACCTGACGTCTTTAAATAGTAAATCCATGGTTGGTTCAGAGCTGCAGGGTGTGAGGTGGCGGCTTAAATGTATTTGTGATGAATAAGTGTAAGTTTATGCTTTAGTTTTATGGACTAAATGGTCTACACTGATGTTTAGGGCCCTTTTCTTAGACATGTATCACTGCAAACACACATTTGTAGGAGCAGGAAAGCAGCAGCATAATGGTGACAGGAGGAGAGGAGGAGACAGGGTGTGAGGTGAGCTATTAAAAGGGAAGACTGATGCTGGATGTAGTTATATGAGAGTATCTGTATGAGCATGTGCAAATCAGTTGTATGCAGTCTATAAAAATAAATGTTCAATTTTACTGACAAAACTATATTGAATATGTAGCCGATATAATAGTTAATTTCCCCACTATTGACATATTTACTGTAGAAGGAGAGTTTAGGGTGTTCTCAAACCAAAGTTTTTTTTTTTTTAACACATTAACTGTTGATGCAAAAGGTACAATATCCTTATTGAAATCATGCAAAAATGCAAAATCCAAATGCATTTTTGACACAAGCTGACAAACATGGCCCTGGGTCAACTGGCTCTGTCTTTTGTCCTGAGGTCCAAGTGTCCCCCCTCACTCCTCAGGACATACATTAAGCGAATCAGCACATTATGATATTCTCTGGGCTATAAAGATTGTTTTCTGACCTCTATATCATGAATGGCATTAATATTGTATGTGATTTTCAACCTTTTTCTGATTAAGTCCTGCATTCCCAAACCCTGTTACGCTTTGGTCCACATGTCAGTGATGACAAAACAGGTACCTCACCTGGCATCAAATGATTTGCAGTCAAAAACTAACTTAAGGAGGAGTTGGATGAGTCATTATCGCAGATACTCTCTTATTCAATCTCAGTGCCTTACTATGAGAAGGGCTGAAAACAGTCTGCACATGGGAACTGAAGGGAAATACGGAGGAGAGAGAAAGGATGAATTTAAATGGTGATAAATTAGATTCAGGTGCATGACACTGGACATATACTGTACCTCAAGCTCGAGGAGGCTTCAGGTTTCCCCAGCACCAGGGGATCATTTTTTTCCTTAACACAAATATTGACTAAAAGGCCCCCTCTGGTGGTATCATTGCCTCATTAAAATGTCCAAACTCATCTGAGAGCAACCCATAGGAAAATGTTATCAGGATCAGGCGGGACTTGCAGCTGTGCTCTCTTCTTCTTTGGCAGCACCAACCTGTATCTCTTCACTGCACTGTGGCAAATTTATATCCTTTCTAAGACTAGATCAGCTTTATGTCTGCTCGCTGTATGTCTGACCTTTCTCTTTGCCCAAAATGTATTGCTATTATTATTGCTTTTTGTACAAACGTGGATAGTGCATCTCTTTGAGTCAATCATATTTGTTTCTCTTATTATTCTATTATTGTTAATTATAATGTTAAAAATAAAATCACAAAAATAAGAACAATATTAGTAATAGTACTTAGTCCAATCTGTGAATTGAAAGATACAGCAAAATGGCTTGGTTGTTTCCACAAACATTTTTATATAACAAGAGGGTAAAAAAGACAAGAAAGAAGACAGAAGAAAACACAACACACCATCCAGACCAACAAGTCCACTCTGCCCAGCAATAATCTCCCTATCAAAGACTATTATTAATATTGAGTTAAATGACCATCTGTCAGCAGCTGCCTGAGCCAAATCCTCAGTGTTTGTGTCATCTCAAGCTACAGTATGTCCTGAGGATTTCCTTTCCAGAGAGTGCAGTCCCATCCTCAGTGTGTTGAGGATCTCTGCAGGGAGCTGATCCAGGAGCAGTTTCCATCATTTCAAAAATGACTCATCATTACCTTTAAGTGCAGCAATAACTCTCTCATGTGGGAACAGAGGGAGTGGCAGTGATCCACCTCAATAGAACGCATTTTCTTGCCAAAAGCGGTAACTTATCGAGTAATTTATATTTCTGACAGGGAAGTGACGATTCTTCTGAGGGCTGACTTAGCAGGAAGACAGTGGAGTTCTTCTTAATCATAATTTGAAAATGTAACCAAGTTCCAGATAGAGTATATGTGCACTGCCAGAAAAGATAAAAATAACTCTTTTTCTCTGTAACACTCTAACACACAAGGGAGAAAGATCATGATTAATCTTGCCATGTATGATAGGAGTTATATTTATATGTATACGTGTGTGTGTGTTCAAACCTTTTATGAAATATAAATAACTACAAATGGATTTCATAGTAAAGCAATCCCTTATTATATGAAACCTATTGCTAAATATGTAGTTTATTTAAATATTGAAAAAAATATAAAATATTGGCATAAATATATTTGTTCTAATAGTAATAAATACCGGTACAAGTAATTAAAAATAATCGCAGCTTTTTACCATAATGCATTCCGGGGAGTTTAACAGAAATGGAGAATTTCACATCTCCTGGTTTGATTTACTTCTAATGAAAGAGCTATGAGTTGCCTTTAATTGAGCACCTAAATTCCAATTTCCAATAATCAAAACTCAAGGTTCTATTCAAAATGATTGTCAAACTGGTAAATCCGAGTCCTTCTGCTGCCGTGTCTCCCTCTGTCGAGTGCTGTAATTCATTCCTGGCCTTCTCCACAGATTAATAGAATAAGAACAAAATGTTATTCCATCCGGTTACCTGTTCATCTTTCCTTTCACACTTCACTCCAATTTAACTGCACAACGTTCTGGGCATATTATCCTCCAGATTCCTCAAGGAGGTTATTGAGTCTTTTGCCCCCAGTCTTGTCTGCATCATTAATGAATCCCTTACTTTTGGCTGTGTACCTAACTTTTTTTTTTCTTTTTAAACAGGCCAGTGTTCACCCCCCCCCCTGAGAGAAACCTGGCCTAGATCCTTCACTTCCTGAAAACTATTGGCCGATCTCTAAACTTCCCTTTGCTGCCAAAATCCTAGAATAGATCATTGCCTCTCAACTGCTGGAAGTAATTGATAACAGTATTTTTGACAAATTTCAAGCAGGGATCCATAAGCAACACAGCACCGAGGCAGCCTTGCTCAGAGTTGCCAGTGACTTGTAACACCATGTCGACTCAGGCCAACAATCCATTTTAGTGCTGTGTGATTTAAGTGCTGCATTTGATACAGTGGACCACACCGTCCTATTGCACAGACTCGGGGACTGGGCTGATGTTACTGGTACGACCCTACAGTGATTTACTTCTCATCTATCACACAGCTCTGTTGCTGGTTCAGTTGGTGACTGTGTGGCTGCATCCGCGCCTTTAACTGGTGGGATCCCCCAGGGTTCTGTTCTTGGTCCCATTTTATTTTATTTTCACATGCTTCGCCTGGGGTGTATTATTTGTTGCTTAGGTATCTCCTAACAATGACCTTCTTCTATCTCAGATCGACAGCTGAAATAAAAAAAATCATGTATTGTGAAAAGCTTCTTTGGAACTGCTTTTTTTTTATATCCAGACTTGACTACTGCAACTCAGTAGCAGTTAGTGACTCAGTTCTGCAGAATGCAGCACCCAGACCTTTAACCAACACTGACCAGCAATCCCACATTCTGATTAAATTCAGAACTGATTTTAAAATGATGCACATTACTCTTACTTCTCATGGCTATTGCAGCAGCCCTGTGGCTGGTCTTTGTCCTGTGCTGATATGGCTTTGTCTCCTGAGGAAAGGGGTCTCCTCTCTCTCTGTGGTCCTTCAAAATTTCTTCAATTTTTTCCTGTTACAGCTGTCTTTTTGGGGGAATTTTTTTCTCGCCCGCTATGAGGATTAAGTCAGGGGGTGTTGTCCTGTTTGTTGTAACTTCTGGGCATGTAAAGCCCTTTGAGGCTTTGGATAAACTTGAACTTAATTCTGAAAAAAAAAAAAAAAAAAAGAAAAGAAAAAAAAATCAGTTAATGACATACCAGTTTCTAGGCCTTCCTCACTAGCGGGGTTGGCTTATTCTGTTTAAATGAGAATGTGTGAACTCTGTGAGAGTGGTTCTGTTGAAGATGGCTGGTGTTCCAGTAAAAGAAGACACAAGAAAGCAACATCATTTGAATGAACAAATATAATTAATAGTTATTGGTATTTAAGCCTTATTTCTGTGAGAAGATACAGCCTCAGTGCTGCACCTGAGTATAACTAATGACAGAATGAATAGAGTGAACATATTAAGAATACAGTTAAAGATCCTATTCCCAAAAAGGCACAGAGGATGTACTTTATCCCTGTTATAAAACATTTGTATAACTGAATAAATACATCTGCTGCTCATCAACTTCAAACTATGCCATATCTGAAGCACAGTCATCATGCAATTACAGCAGAGTGCAACAATGTGAATTAGTGGTAAACACGGCATATAAATAGTTCTCCATAAAATACAAAACTAAATCATGGGTGAAAAGATATTCAGTACCGTTAATCAAAAATATTAAGTACATTTAAAGGATTCAAGCATAAATTTATAATATTTGCCAAAATACCATCTTGAGACAGACTAACCTGCAGTAAATTTTCAGAATTGAGTTAAATGTGCAATAATAACAGGTGGGGGAGCGGATTCTGCTCTCATGTCATACACTTCTCTACTTGTTGGACATCACAACCAAACTTGTGGCCAATCAATCAGCAATTTGCTTGAATGTTGTTGGAAATTGCTTAGTCCAACATCTAAAGATCAGTGAGTCTGTGTAATGATAAGACAGGTATCCAGCCTGTTCACTGTTCCAATATTTGACAATGAGAACAAAGAGGTTTAATAATAAATGCTGAATTATAGGAAACTTCAAGTTATCACATTACACAGTGCCAGCTCCCTGGCAATTTTGAAGGTGTACTGGATGACTGATGACCATTTCCTTCTGTCTGTCCCTTTGCTTTCAATTATTCATTCATTTAGCTACTATTCATCTGAATAGATTACCTGCAGTACCTTACCAGAAGGCCTTTATAAAAGTTTAAAGCAAAACTGAACTTAGATAGAGCATCGTGTTGTATAATTCCTGTTTTCCATAGTGTGCCAAACATCTCCCAAAATAACACTTTTAGTGCATAAATGAATGCAAACAGTGGATTATGCCAGTATTTAAAAAAAAAAAAAAAGTGCCAGTTCCTGTTTTTTCAGGAAACGAAACAGCTCTTTTCTTGTGTTTCTGAAGGGAAAAGTAGATCAGCGGTAGTGTCAGCAGGAAACTCCCACATAGTAACCTCGCACAAGGAAGAAACAAACTGAAAGTTCTTTCACAAATAATTACATTATAGTAATTACACAGCAAAAATGGGCACTGGGACTTTTTTATACTGGCATAATCTGCTTTGTTTGAGTTGGTTTATGTGCTGTAAGTGTTACTTTGGGATGTGTTTTGCTGTGCTATAAAAGTGAATGGAGACACAAAGTACAGTTTTCTGGATCATTTCCAGTCCAGGGAGCAACTAATGAGGACATTTCACCATGTGGACTCATTTCACAGCCAGGTGACTATACAACCCAACACTCTACCAAAGTTCAATTTTGTTTTAAGGAAACATTTCAAAACAATTAAGAAGGAAATATCTACCACAGATTTGAGATCTCACAGCTCCATTTTTCCCTCAAAGCATCACCTGCATTACATTACTAAAAATATAGGCCCTTATCTCTACTTCAAAAATACATTAAACCTAGAAACTAAGACCCTGAAATCAGACTATTTGCTACCTACAGAGCAAAACCCTGGCACAACCCTGAAGACATGGGTACTTTGAGCAAATAGCATTAAGTTTGTGCAAAAAATGAAAAACCATTACATTCAATCAGGCCAGGTTCAAAACGTTTTCATGGGTTGTTTTTACCATAAATATCAGTGCTATTTTCTGCTCCTCTTTCTGAAATAAAACAAAATGAAATAAGATTAAATATTCCACCTTCAATTATTTTCCTAGGGGAATTGTGAATTCAGTTTAAAACAAAACAAAACAAACAAACAAAAAAAACACATTTCACTGTTGCAAATGAAAAATGGGATTTTACAATTTCCGAGCATCACTGGGTCAGATCAAACTCCATTACAGCAGGGAAGTCCTGATTTATGAACATTCAAAGAGAGGACAGATGAAACACTAACATTAAGTGTAATTAATCACAAATGGATGCACATTCTAGATATCACTTAAATCTCATGTCATGTACTATATGTTATTTTTTCTGGATTGCAAACTTCTTCAAAGCAAATTATTAAGATGTGATATAAATCAATTTTGAAAGTTTTTTGCAAAGCACTAGCAACTTCATATGCAATCTTTGCTATTTCAACATCCCCATGTTGCTGGTTTTGTCTTTTAGTAGATTTCCAACAGATAACCTGTTTATCCATACTATAGCCTTTTGGTAAATTCAAGGACTTCTTTCTTGTAGGTCTGTGAGGATTTCATTGCATCACTACTGATATATTATCCTTGCCATTAAACCAGTTTCAACAACCAAATATTTTATGTGGGTAGCACAGCAACCTCAGCAAGGAGTGAAATTAATGTTTCTACAAGCTGAGAGAGACCTCAACTCACACAGAAAAGAGAAACAACTACCAAAGTGATGTATGATGAGTAATAATCTTTCACAATCAGAGGATACACTTCTCTAAAACAATTTTCAATCACATCCAGTCATGTCTCCTAAAATTGTTGGGAAACCAGCAGTGACACCGTAAAATGTCAGTGGCTGATCGGAGGACAAGCTTCAATAAATCAGAACTCCTCCACTGTAATGGAGTACAAAGATTGGATCTAACAAGTGACACTTTCATTTAAAAATTACCCCCGTTTTACATGCAGCACCAACAGTGCCACTTGTAGCTTATGAATAATAAGAGTCCAAAATTTAAATGATCCATTCATCTCAGAGAAAAATAACTGAAAAATTGCAACATTAAATTAAATTCAAACTTGCTACTTTAGAAAGAGGTTTTTAGAAAATTGGACTGTTAAATGTTACACAAACCTGTGCTGGACTCAGAAAAGTGAGCCCTAAAGACACACTTGCTCAGAGAGTCTCATTAGCTAGGGTCTCTGTGGAGAGCCAGATTTTGGCACCATTAAGAAATTTGCTGATGGGAGTGCCATGAACATTGCGGCGGCACAAGTTTCCCACTGGGGTGAAAGGAAAGGAGGAGCTAAGGTATTCTGGTGTTGCAGGTGTTTCATCTGGGGTTCTGGCCTGAAAATACATCCTCCTTTGGTCTGAAGGGGGCCCACTTGGGCTTGAGATTGGGGTGCTGGCTGGAGTGGGCCCCTTATACTGCCTGAGCTTACTTTGCAGCATCTCAATTTCATCAACCAGCTGGGAAAGCTTCTGATAGGCTGTGACGGGGCCTCCTTTCAGAATGCAGGCTTCAGGGACCCAGCGTAAAAAGTAGAGCCTCCACAGAGTCACGTGTGAGGGCAGGAGCTGAGGAATGAGGAGGCCCTTCTGGTCGGCGGGTCGAGAGAACCAGTCCCTGAAGAAGCGCTCTGATGGGCTCTCCACCACCTCTCGCATTTGGGAGAAATCAGGCCTCAGCTGAGCCAACAGGGAGTTGCGCCGGGTCAGCGTGTCATGACCATCCTTCAATCCGTTTCGCAGAGCCGAGGGCACTCCCCGCAGTGTGGAGCTGTAGGTTTTATGCTGGAGGGAGGACGAAGAGAGTTAGGTTATTTTCAATTGAAAAACATGACCAACTATCTCTCTGAGCAGCTATAAACATGACTGAACAGGATCTTCCAGTTGGACTGTCTCTCAAAGCTTGAGGCTGTGCTGTCACCGTTGTCATCCGGATGCTGATGGACACTCTTCATGGCAATACTGACATTCTCAAGCAGGAGCACAAATCAGATTTTGATCGGACCCTTATTTTCTCGTTCCTGTTTGCCAACTATGTACTGTGTAGTGTAATCCAGTGCCAAATATAACACCAGCTGAGATACACCCCGAGATGCACAAGACTGGAAAGAGGAACCTGGAACTGAGAAAGTATTGGGTGCTGGCTGAGTTTCAGACGTTTTTTTTTTTTTTTTTTTTTTTTTTTTTAAGAAGTCCTTTCACATTGAAGTTCCGATGAAATGAATTCCAATTACTTTTATTTCCTGGAGTTCCTTCCTGGAAGGAACTCCAGTATTTCACCAATATTTAATGGTGACTTCCTGCTGCACAAGTAGACATAAACCCACACAGCCAGTGTGAAAGATCCTCACTCCCTTAAAAACAGAAAAAGTTAATATATTATAGTTAATAGTTTAACTGATTTAAATATTCTTGTGTCTCAGACTGATCCTATTTTATTGAAAATAACTGAACAGGCTAAAAAAAAGGAGTATCAGTGATTCTGAAGTAGTGCTATGTGACTTCAATGTTTTTTATGCTGACAGAAATTGCCAGGAAATTGAGGTAAAACCTTGTTCAAGTAAAACTAGTCGTCTCCCTAACTGACATCTTATTGGTCTGCACTTTTGCAATGGTCTCTGCCCATGTTATGTCCCTACCCAACATACTCCAACCCATCCATAACAGTGAAGACAAGATAGCAAGCAAGATATTCTTTTTGTAGGATCTTTTAGAACCCCCCCCCCCTCCCCCGTGTGGTTATTAATACTTATTATAAATATCAACTCACTATTATAACTCTATAATACCATATGCTACATCAAATGTATAAAATTTAGCACCATGAATAAATTAGATTCAGATTTTATTGCAACTAGAGAATGTTGCTGTCTTTATTGACACAGCCTTGTCTGTGCACAACTGTAAAAAAGTGACTATTGTAATGTGGCTTCTTCTAGTTCAATAGCAGTGACCATACTATGCAATGGTTTGGTTTGTAAAATATCAAACATATCAAAAACATAAAAAAGAGGGACTGTCCTGTATTGGTAAGTATTAACAGGAGAGCACAAAAAGCTGGTCTCATTGTCTTACAAATACTGTCAACTGTGTACTTGCCTTTGTGCGTCTGAAGGTTTTTACTGTTCCATTCTGAACACAGGAGGCTCCCTTGCCAACATACATGGGGTTGTTAAAGAGGGTTTGGTCTTTGAGGGAGAACTGCTGTGACCAGTCCCAAACAGGAGGGAAATGCAGGACCTTCTCCTCTCCTAAAGGGATGCGCTTACTCTTGGTGAAGTCCTGTCAAGTGAAGAAAATGCAATTCAAACTAAGTGCACAGTACAAAGTGGAGAGTTTTTAACCCCCTTCACTTCTCCACCAATTTTGTGTAATTACATCCTAAATTCAAAATGACTTAAAATGAGATTTTTTTTTTTTTTTTGTCAGCAAGAAAAAACACATATTTAGAAGCTGTGGTAAATTCACTGAGAATGAAATACATGTTCAGCCCCATGAGTCAATACTTAGCAGAAACACCTTTGGCAGAGATTGCAGTTTAAAGTGTTCTTGGCTACCTCCAAATCAACCTGGCACATCAGCATTTGGGATTTTTGCCCGATCCTCTCTGCCCTTGCTCAGTGAAGCTGGATTGAGAGCATCTGCAAACGGCTATCTTTGAGTCATTCCACAGATTTTCCATGGGATTCAAGTCTGGGCTTGGGGTAGGCCACTCTAGGAGTTTAACATTCTTGTTCTGAGGCCATACCAGTGCTGATTTGGCTGCAAGCTTAGGATCATTGTGCTTGGACATTTTTGTGATCCAAATCTAAGGTCTGTGACACTCTGAGGGAGTCCTACTCACTCTCACTGCTTCACTCAGTGTGACTGAATACTGACTCAACGTTCTGGCTGAAGCGTCAGTGTTGCCAGGAAGTGAGCAGGACTCCTGGCCAATGAGCGAGCTGGAGCCAGGTCTTTAATATCATGAATGCAGGCAAATCATGCACAGGTGAACATGCGTTTCAGAAGCCTTTGTTCAGCATGTAGTGTGCAACTTAAACTTGTTTTGGCAGACAACTCAGGATGAGTAAATGATACAAAATCTCTAGTTTCTGGAGGAAGCATTTTTTTTAAACGATTTAAACTGTGTATTGGTATTCTATATTATGTCCTTTTTTTCTTTTCTTTTTTTTTATAATTTGGTGCATCGGACTACCAAAAATAAGCAATTCTCAATGGGGTTTTACTGTGGAAATAAACATGGTGAATTGATTGAGCTTTGCTTCCTATAAAAAGTACATGTCTTCCTCACCATTAAGTGCTCTGCATGTTGTTGGGGACAATTGAAGAGGAAGGTACTGAAGACCGGGATCCACATGCTATCACTCAGCACAGTTAGATAGGTCTCTGTGAATTCAAACGCTGCTGGGTACTGATTCATCATCTGCCACACGCAATCCAGGAAAAGCATGAACAGTGGAGACTAAAGTACAAGAGCAGAGAGAGACAAAGGACAAAAAATATGAGTGTCTTATTGATATCCATTGGAACAATTCCTCAAGCACTGGTTTGTTTTCCAATCATGCAATACTGCACAATCACAGGTATACCTCCTCTTTGTCATTCTTCTTTAAGTGGTTGCATCTGTCCAAAAAGCGATGGCCAGCCATCACCCACTCCTTTTGCACCAAGCTCTGAAAGCCAATGAGGCTGCGATAGTGAGGGTCCAACATCAGCTGCACCAGGGAGGACACTACACAGTTCAGGTCTCTGTCTCCCTCCTCTTTATTGGCGTAAAACAAGAGAAACCAGAGGTGCATTAAAAAAAAAAAAAAAACATCAGCAAGAAAAACATGTGTAATGTCATTTTGTTTTAAACTGGAACCCCCCACAATAACATTCAGCAATCAAAAAAGAGCCAAAAACTGTTATCATTGTTACAATTTGGCTTGAACTTCCTGCTTTGAAACATTGAGCTATGACTAATAGACAAATCAGAGAGGAAAAGAGGAATTTACCTTGGAGAATGACTGAGGCATTTTTTCCTTCCAGCAAGTAGACTATCTCAGCAGAATGTTTCAGGAAGACCCTTGAGTCACAAACAGGACAAATGTAACCATGATCTAACTTTGAAAACATTTACTACAAAAAGCTCAACTTTTGTAGAAGGTAAATATTCTGTATAACATTTGGAGAAAACAAAACTGCAAAAATGAAACCAACATCTACCATTCAACCTTCAGAAGCATTAATAATAATAAAAAAAAAAAGACTAAAAAGAGAAAATAAAAAACTACTAATGTAGTGATGGCATATTCCAGATGTCAAAATAACAGTCACTTTAGGCTTCATGCAGGACAGCAGCTCTGGTGGTTCAGAGGGAGCCAACATACTGTGCCAAACGTTTACATACCTGACATACTCCAGCCACTGCGAACTTTCAATGGATGAAAGCCACTTCTCCTCCGACTCCTCAAAAGGATCTGCACACAGTCAAGAGTCAAAAACTGAAAAAGGCTTTTATATCGCACTGTGCTTAGGAATGGAAATAATAAACAGTTACATTGCACATGATCCCTTCTGAACAAAATTCACTTTTTCTTTTCATTTTTTGGATACATAATACATTATGATCTTGAAAAAAAAAATCAAATGAATTTGTCCATTTTTAAAAGAATTAACACAACACTGATCCATTAACTGATGAGCTGGTAGGCCAGACCCCCTGGTACTTGTCGGGTGCAAGGAAACTCACCTATGACACAGATCTGCCTCACTTTTACAAAGGCACTCTGGATTTCCTGGATGTTGGGCAGAGCCTTGTCCAGATCTGACCTGAGGACGTCGCTGCGCTGTGGGTGGCTTTTTGTGATGCCAGTGCAGATTCTACCACAAACAAAGGGGAACATTAAGGTTGGAATTAGAGATATACTTACACAGTTATGCCAACATCACAGCAATATATCATTTGTGCATTCAGAACATCAGCATCAACAGTTTTAAGTACTTGAAAATAGGGTTATAACAGTAATTGAATTATCCACTCCAGTAATATGGGGTTTAAGAAGGGGTTGGGCATATTACTGGGGTCTGACATGTGTTTCTACATATAATCAGTGGTTGACTGTGATTTTCATGCTTCTGTAAAAAGCACAGTTTCAGGCTTGGCAATTTAAAGACAGAGAATCTCTTCTATCCAAATAAAATTGGACAAGAAAAAAATCACTTTCTGTTTTCACACATAGTATGAGAGGCTGATGGTTTCTTTAGTCTTTGAACTTCAGGAGCAGAACTAAAATGCCACCTCGGTGTGAAACACACATTCCTCTCGGCAAGATGTACTGCACAGAACTGATAACAGCTTTGCTGTCAAGAAATGACTGAATTACAGGAGGACATTTTTGAATGGAAATACATCCATATTTACAACCTAAAAAGAAGACCAATACAAAATGTTCAACAAACATTTGGCAGCGACACAATTTGGGCCAAAATTAATCAAATAGTGTGTATACTTCAGCATGATGAATTTGTCTTCTGCATTTGTTTTCCACCAACAAGTATATCAGCAGATTATTTGTTTTCACTTAACATAAAGCTTTATGTGTATGCTTGAAAAAAATCTTAGAACTGCTTTCTATTTCATTGTAATATTTATATAGCATAAATACTGTATTTTCTACAAGTTCAAGGGTTCACACGCTTTATGTTTGCATGACAGCAGCATCTCCCACACTATATGCAAGGTCCTTGTACCATTCATGCCTCTTACGATATATATAGATATGGTAAAGCTTTGCTTTTCTGCACCTTTCACCAAATTTTCAAACCGTTCTTGAGCATTAAAATAAATAAAGTAAATTATTAATAATACTACTAATAATAATACTAATACTACTAATAATAATAAAACCATGATTGTCGAGTTAAGGATTTGTTTTATCCACTCTCACTGCTGCAGCTGAATATCTGCCTCTGCTGTGGAGTTTCAGTGTTTAAAGAGCGAGAATAGGACTTGTAATAAATATCTGGAAAGTGAAGCAAGTGTGTGTGTGTGTGTGTGTGTGTGTGTGTGTGTGTGTGTGTGTGTGGGGGGGGGGGGGGGGGGGGGGGGGGGGGGTTCAGTACCTCTGGTCAATCTTCCGCTGCTGCAACTGATCGGTGATGCTGGCCATACGGACAAGAGCACTCCCATTAGGGTGATTCCAGCACCACATCTACAACGAGGCATGTATGTCAATCAGAGTAGGATCAGTGGACAAAGTATATAGTACATCCCTCCACAGCAAATATACATATAAATAACACAAACTTTACTAAAATCATCAAAGTCTAATAGTCAATAGCTAGAAAGGATTGACAAAACAGTGAATAGGGTTTTTCCTGCACAAAGTATGGTACAGGACACTCATTTCAAGGAGCTCACAGAGCTTGTGTACTCACAGGGATGCGCTTGTCAGTGAAGGAATCCGAGTACTGCTTCAGATCCTGATCCGCCAAGGAAACTGGAACCACAAAGTACTCTGGAAGACTAGGGTGGTAGGGGGTAGTGAGGATTAGAAATTAAAAAAAAATGTTAAATTACACAGTGGTGTAAATAGTAAAAGAAGAAAACGATTTCTCCATACTTATTCTATGGTCTTAACAACCTTTAAAAACTATCGCCTAAATCAGATCTCCTGAGACCTGAAGAAGATCCTGACCCAATCAAAATGTTGTCTGCAATGTCCTAGTTGCAAGTGAAGCCAGTGTGCAGGATTTTTCAGTGTATACCACAGCCAAAATCAAATGAAGCTACAGACATGCTCTGCCCATGACGCCAACCATGATTTGCTCAAAAATATATGATCAATAAAGTTGAAACCTTGGTGAGATGGCATAACCCTCATTTATGGAGCACACCCTCCACTCTGCAGCCCCCGTCCTCTTGATCTCTCGATCCCACTCAGATGGACGGTCAAAAAGTGGGGTCTGAAAACCTCTTCCCAGGGTGGTACCATTACTTTGCTCCCCTGGGGACACAGATGAAGAGACACTTTCATATATTTCATGAGCAACTGAGAGTTGCTGATATTTGCTGTTCGAGTAAAGCAAGTGAAAGCCTTTTAGAACCGAGAAAAGATGTAAAGCATGCTAAGTGTGTACCAGAAGATCCATGGTACTGCCTCCCTCGATATTCAAAGCCAAACAGCAGTTGAGGATCAGCAGGGTGGGAGTAGTGGGCAATAGCAAGGCACACCTGGAATAGAAAGACAAAAAGTTTTTCAAATAGGAGAAAACTGGAATATAACACAGGGAAATAAGATTTACAATACACTGTAAGCAGGTTATCTGGTTGAATCAGAGGCAAATGCTATAACTCATTATCATCACAACTATATACACAATTGTTGTTCAGTACACACGTTCACTGAGTTCAGGTTAATTTTCACCAAGGCCTCAAATGTCCTCTGACGTATGTTCTTTAATCAACACAACACAACAAGTGAGACCTAGAGCAGCAAATGTTAGCAGACAGCCTATTTCTCTTGGGTTACAGGACTGAAACTTTCTGTGGCAGGACTGCAGACTCACACACAATGCAGTCCATTCAGTGGTAAAGCTGTGAATAACACAAGAGGACACAAAAAGTGTGCATAATAGTGTGTGTGTAAGACACTGTTGCTCCCAACTCTGTAATTTCCAATGGCAAAATAAGCTATTATAGGTTGGCTTCATTCCATATGTTTTGAAGAAAAACAAGAACTGAGCCCTGTTTTAGGTTCACACTGTAATTACGCACATGATGTCCCCATATAGACACACAAAGAGCAAGGGAGCCAGTCAAAGTCTCCATTTGCTTACATTTTGTTGGATTTCGTTATCTGGTTCTGTTTTGGAGCTGGTTCCAGGTTGGCAAAACCCGCAGGTGTTTTAATCCCCAAGTCAAATGAAGCCTCTTTCCATTCTATACTATGCTATTTCAAAAACTCATACATACATAATCCTTCTATACATTTCTGTAAATGGAGCGAAGTATTAACCACCAAACCCTTCTATAAATTACTCAAGAGACTGGAAATCAAGTCCATGAGATGAGACCGTGTTCAAGAGGTGCCACACTGTACTGTTGATGTTAAATACATTGCAGGTATGCACTGAGGGGCTCCCAGCGCTCCAAAACCTACACACAAATTGCTTCCAGATGACACGGGTTGGGATTAAAGGTGCAACTGTACACATACTTAAGGGTCAAATTGTGAAGGAAATGTACACCTGCATAATTGTCATGGGTAACACACGAAGACTTTGTGGTGCTAAGATCTCCTCGAGACCATAACTCATCAATTTAAATTAAAGTTTAAATTGATGGTCGGTATGTCCAGTTATCTATTTTTTTTAAACCAGTAACTTCTGTGACAAAATTTTGGATTCAGAAAATAGAGGTGTATTGTAGAGCATTCTGGAGCGTTATATATTACAGTCAGTCCATCTTTTTCCACCAAAAAGGCATTCATCTGTTTTTGCAAAATGAACCATTTATGTATTTCCAACAAGCCTTGTTCCAGATCAGTGAATGCCACATTCACTTTTAAAAAATTTCAAGTGATTCATGCAGGTCTGGTGTTGCCAAATTAAACTGTGATTTCTTGGCTGAAAAACTGACCAGGCCAAACAACACGGTTGTAGAGCGAGACAAACATTGCTGAGGTAATCAAGCTGTGCCAGACAGATGATAGTATATCGGCTCACATTGGTGAGAAAATGGATGATAAAGTTATAGAAGCTGCTATCAATGTCATTTTAAATACATTTAAGCTAAAATCACACTGAAAGCATTTATGACATATGCCGGTGAGATTTGGCAAAAGATGAATTTATCGACTAGCCTCGGTGGGAAGGACCCCTGATCTGTTTGTTACAATTAGCCAATCAGCCTAATTAACATTAGTGTTGTTCCAGGGATTTAGCTTCCATGGCCTGCTCTTAGCCTAGAGTAGGCCTAACCTAGGTAGAATTAGCACAGCATCACTGAATCATTCGTCAAAATGTTTTACATTGGCTTTTTGGCAAAATAGAGCTCTTGCATTTGTTTTGACCCCTGTCTTGGCATAAATGGCATCAAGTGTCAACATTGACTGACATTTTTGTAGGTGGCTTAAGTCGCTGAGTTAGGCTAATTTGCAATAGTGCTGTAAACTGGCTAAAGCAGCAACCGTGTCGACTGACAACTATGTCACAGCAGGTGGACGTGTCAGTCGCTTGTGATTGGTCAACAAGATTCAAATCCGTCCACCTACGGAAATCAGCTGACACGGGGGCAATGTCAGATTGAATAATGGAGTGGAAACAGAATGGCCATTCAGTCGAAATATCAGGCTAATTTCCAGCATTTCTAAACCTCCAACCTCTACAATGTTTGTGGTAGATCCTGGAGTGCAAGAGCGTCTGTGCTTGCAGAGTGGTCAGAGTGTGAGAGGGCTGAATGGAGTTTTTGTTCCTGTTGGCTGCGTTTAGAGGTGGAGAATTTAAAACTCCCTATTCAGCGGTCAGTCACATGTTCCCAGGGGCTGGCAGGTTCTGTCCAAGGTGACAACTTGCTCGTTTGCCTTTTCTGTTTTTCTCCCAGCATACAGACCATAACATTTTCCACAATTACCTCAACAGGCCTGAGGCACTTGGTATGTCCTGTTAAAGCCTAATGCCAGCTACTACGACAGCTATGCCTACTACAAAGGTGACTGATGTATCCAAGCCATTCATTTCTTACTCAAATAGAAATCACAAGTCCTGGTGAAAACAAATCATCAGTATAGCCTAATATGTAAGGACTAAGCATTCTTCAATAAAGGCGACTGGGACTTGGAGCTGAGTTTTACTTTGAAGAACGAATCGTCTGTGTCTATAATCAGACCCTGCAACAGATGAGTCAGAGTCACACTGCCAGGCAGCACATGTCGTTTCAAAGATGCGCAATGAGCAACAGACATGCAGGCAGCATTATTTGTCCAGATCAACAGAAATGTATTGAACTGAATTAACCATTTACATTTCATGACTAGACCAAAATAGGATCCTTGGATCTGATACAAATTTTAATATCAAAATGACCAATTACTGTTTTAAAGATGTATCAAATTGTTTCCTTGTGTTGCTCATTAAAATTTAATTTCAAATCAGGAAGTACTTGAACTGATGCCAATATTACACATACACAAAATGTTGCCATGGTGTGGGTAAGTACATCTGTTGGGCACCGGTTCCTCTATTAATGGCAAAGAGGAAGAATAACCCTTCCAACTCCAATCACATGGGATGAAAAATGAGTGGGAGTCGTTAAAAACCACTTCTCAATTCATTCTCACTTTCTTCCCCCCTTGAGCTGAGCTCCCATTGGTTGTTGCCAGGATCACTCTCAGTTTTCACTCTTGGCAAAGTCTTGGATTACTTCACAACACACAGGGCTGGCCAGAAAGGGCCAGACAAAATCAAACGCTCATGAAAATTCTTGACGGGCTCCAACTCGTCCAAAGCCATCACAGGGGCCAAAGTCTTCATTCCTGGGTCGGCTCACACCACAATAGGGCTGTTACATATGGCTACATCATCACAGAAAACAGTTACATCAACACTGACATTGCCGATGTCCAGTGACATCCTACACAAGTCATATATCCCATATACCCCACAGCAGTGGTACAACTAATAATACGACCAAAGCTAATGTGTTTGCAAATCCCATAATGTATTGTGTGGCTTACATTATGATACAATTCTATATGTTGTTCCTTAGCTTACAACAAACCTTCTGTCAAACCTTGTGTGATGTTACACAAATTGATTGGGCATTTATGTGACTTTTTGTGGTATGCCACGCCCACTGCTACGCCCAATTTTGACTGAACAGCCTGAAAAGTGAATCCAGTCTTCTGTGGCCCATGACATCCTTGGTCAAAGTTTTGTGATAACAGGTCTATCTGTTCTGAAGTTATGAGACGTTTTTTGTGATATGCCATGTGCCATGTTTGTCAAGGAACGTATGAGTTATGAATGAGTTATGGTAAATTATAAACTTAAACAAATTACTAATTTGGCCTGGGAAAACGTCAGGTTCGCTCACCTTTTTGGCACTCTCAGGCCCAGCTTCATCAAAACAGAACCGTATGATGCGAAAGTCTTTGCAGTACAGGATGAGTTCAGTGGGGTTGAACTTCAGCTTCTGGTTTGAGCTCAGCACTTTCTTCTTCCCCTTCGTATCATTTACTGAAAGGAACAAAGACAATAAAATGACTAGGAAGCTCCAAACAATACTAATGTCAATGACGAGCGTAGTAAGACCAAAATGGGAAGCAGTATCTTTGGAAAGAACAAGTATTACATGCAATGCCAACTCAAAACACGAACACATTTTCCAAACACAGGGGAAAAAAACAATTTATCCACAGCCTACAACCTTTATTGTATGTCATCCCCCTTTTCACTCATTGCCTTCATGTACTGTCCAATGACAAAAACAAACACAAACGGACAATTCTTTACTTGAAGTTAACTGTGTGACAGTGCAAGTATTCAACTTCAGATTGTATTAAGCAGAACAAAAAAGCAAAACTTATGTTAAGGCCAATAAACATATTTAGAGCAGAGTAGTTTGCTATTATGCTGCTGTTTACTATGGAACAACATTTATTTAAGTTTGAACTGTTACTATTTAAATCATTAAAAAAAACAAATAATATTTTGTTTATTTGTATTGCACAGGCTGAATATTTGACTCCAATAATTTAACAACATGTTAAATGATTATTATCATTTTTAAAATGTAAATTACTTATCAAACACACCTAACAATTCAGCTACCAATGAATGAGCAGTAGTACGCATGTGATAACATAGATTGCAAAATAATCCAGAGTACCTCTTCTCTGAATAGACAAGCTAAGCCAGTGTGCTGCTGTTAGCCAGTGAAAAATAGAGCAGAGTGGCAACTCTTCGCTTTGTTACACAATCTATGTCAGTGCGCTGCTGAAGTCTGGAAATCTGCTGTGCCTTTGCCAGACATACGTTCATATTCCACACAAAAACAGCATTTCATTCAAATTTTGTCAAACTCTGCCATATTCTGCGTAGTGGCGCAACTTGGTGGGCGTTATCCTGGTAATTTCTGCCCTGACGACGTGCTAACATCCGTGCTAACTCACACTGGCTCTGCCTCATCATCGAGCTGCAGCTCGGTCAGCTCGCCGGGGATGCACTCCCCTCGGCCTGGGGGTGAACGAGCGGGCTCATCGTCTCCTCCAGTGCTCCTCCGACTTCGGAAAAAGAAAGTGTCCAACGTGTTTTGACCCTTTCTCCGTGACATGTCGCGTAAAAGTTGTTAGCGTGTAGACAGGTAGAGACAGGCAGTGGTTTTGGGGGTTCAGGTGATGGATAATACACCCGACCTCTCACCCCTTATGTGTTCACGTATCGACCATAAGATGTCGCCATTGCGCTTTCAACCGTATCACCAGAAGTGGTTAAAAGCTCTGTATACCGTCTTTGGTATCGCTGTTTCTGGTGCATAAAAAAACCTATTTAAAATAAATAAACAAGCGACGCTTAGCCTGGCGGGGGGGGCAAGAAAAGCCTGGCGGCCCGCCAGGCCTATGAAGCACTGGGGGAAAACCTGCAATACATAACAATGAATTCAGCTGCTAAATGATATCAGTTAACGAATATGGCGTTTTATGTCAGATAAGACATTGGACAGCCGCAATTTTCTACCACAGGTATTTTAAGTAATTAATTTTGAAGTGAAGTGTTAAAGTGTTTGTGTTAATTGCTTCAAAGTGGGCAAAAGGGGGCAAATCAGACTGTCGGTCAGTTAGGGACATATAAGATTCCTGACCAGCCCACTCAGACGGTCCAGTAAAAACAACTCTGTTTTTTTTTTTTCTTCAAAAAACACCCAATTCGTCAAAATTGTGCTAAAACGTAGACAAAACTTAATATTCCACCCAGAGAGGCTGTGCAATGAAATCAGATAACATTTCAATCTGGGGAGCAGTTCATTTCTTCGTCCCATTCTCAATCCCCCTACACCTGTGTATACTAGTCAAATCCCATAATGATTATGTTGCCTCCCTAATAGCTAAGTTCAGAGAGGTCAAACATCCATTAATAAAGGGTTTTTCCAAACTGCAGTTGTTGCTAAGGACATCTGCATGGAGCAGACAGAGGAAAACAAAGCCTCATGCTCCATCAGTTTAACACAACAAACCGTCGATCCGAGCGGGTGCCCTTGCAGTGTCAGCAAACGACAGCAATGAGATATATAAACAAGGATAATCCCAGCCAGGCCGCCCTGCCACCACCCACCGCCTGAGCTGTGACATCAGCTGTGGACATATCAACAGATCACTGACCTGGGAGGAACAATGAACCGCACCAGACAATCACTCAAACTGTCCAAAGTTAATGAATGAGGCGTAGTCTAGACCTGTCTACTTTGCACTATAAATGTAGACAAAGGGTAGAAAGAGTGGGTTGAGGATGAGACGCTAATTATTGCTGTTACTGAATCTTTTAACTTTACATTTATCATGTCAGCCAGCTGGAAGACAAAAACCTCTAAGCTAGTACACAGAATGCATAACAACTTTCACTCAGAATTCAATAACTCTAAAATATGCACTTACAAACTGAGAGGCAATTTAAATAGCAAGATGAATTATTGCACACTGGCTATACTGCCATATATACTGCCTGAGTTTGGGATGAGCATACGAACCAAACAGTTATTGTTTCAGTCAAGGCAAGGGGCTTGAAAGGCTATAATAGCTAAATCATTTACAGGCTATGTCTTGTTACCTTTGTACTTGCAGACACACATGAATTGAAACCCCAGAATTCAGAGCTGATCTGTGAATTCTGATATAGCAGATGGTAATTTCCGTAGCATGCTTTTTTTCTAATAAATGCCAGGCTTTACCAGACTTTCTTTGGGGTTTAGTTACTCTTTAAGCGTGTTTTGTGGTCTTGAAAAAGCCTGTACCAGAGTCCAGTTAAAATGATGCATCGGGGTTCCTTCCACATAGCCATGACTGCAAGTGATATTTACATTGTAAATTGTAGGTGGCAACTGTACGTTTAGCCTGCCGAAAATAGCTTATAGGTTAAAAAAAAAATGACATATTTAATTAATTGGGAGATGAGGATAGGTTATTCTATGTTCTTCTGCTTACATTTTATTCATACGGACTTTGAGTATTCACACCTGCCAAAATAGTCTAACCTTGGCAAAATGCAACTCATGTGCAACACATTGTAGTCATTGTAGTTCAGCGATGAATTATTACACAGCCTACAACTATCAGGAGACAAAAACTAGATAAACTACTCAAACAAAGGCTCTTGTGAGTTTTATGAACCATTCATATCAAATATGCAAGAAACCCCTAAGATTAATTCTGAGTAATATGGAAGAAAGACATGCAGTGTACTGTAGGTTGGGTTCCACTGCGCTGCTGTATGCATTTTCAGTGTGTTGGATACCAAGAAGGTAAAAATGTTAAACAAAGATCTACCTGTTACTACTTGCTCCAAACAGGTCAACGGGATATCATGTTCTCCCAGAAGAAGGTGGGAAACCTGGGACCTCTGCAGACAAGATAAATAAAACTGGGTTAGACCAATTACCATCACATGGTGTTCTCAAATATTAGCAGTGCATTATATTGACTTCGTCAGACTTAGCAAATGTGAGTATCAAGTTGCATTCAATATCACGGCAAAACAATCTGCAGCACAGTTGTAGGGGACATCTGTATTTCAATGTTGCTTTGTTTTGAAACAAAGCCTGCAGAATCAACAACAACATGTGATACAGGGAAGTACAACAGTTTTCCTTCCTCCTTGCCAGATGCACCACAGAGACACATATGGCTGTTAAAATACAAGTGTTACAGTGTTAAAAAGAAAATGTTAAAGCTGTAACATCAAACTCTGCCTCACGGCTGACTAAAGGCATGCTGCATCTCTTCTGCTCATTTGTGTGTGCTGCTGAAGCCATGCTTATCGACTCCTTTATGCTGGATTTTCTTTCAGAGGTCAACATGGCCAAAGCAGCAATACCACTAACCAGCTGTGCAAAATTACAAGTCAGACGACAACAAATGTGAAATCTGAGAGGATGAAAAAGGGATGAATACAATAATACACTTAGTGTGAAAAAATACTTTCATGGATTTTCAAAAGCCAATTCAACACAAAGAAACTGTAAAAGAAAAAGTGCAGCCATATGAAAAGGTGTGCAATATTTATGTAATAAATATGCTTAAACATCCTTTAAATCACAATTATGGAAGCATGCGGCAAAATTTCATGGGACATTAATAGCTCGAAAATATGAAATACTCAAATGTGGCAACCATATTGGCAACCAAAAGCTAACACCATGTTGCTACACTGGCAGACACTAACATTTAGCATCAGGCTGTGCTTATGGTAAATATCACACTGTAGGATCATCCATTCAAATAATATTGTGATAGTTATGACAATTATGGGTTCATTTTTAGACTCACATTGCTGTGAATAGCTAAAGACTAAAAACACCACAGTCTTGACATTCTACAGTAGCTTTTGGAGCTTTGGAAGAACTTAAACAAGTACCTGTTTCGGTAGAGCATCATGAGAGATGAAGGAGACCTTAAAGTTGGTGCATATCAGCTTCCCCCAAAGGTCATCTTGGCTGCTTTCAGCACTGATGCATTTCCTCACAAAGTTCACTTCATTTACTACAATCTCCCCTGTTGAAAAGAGACAGGAAGGGAAAAAAAACACAACATGATTCTAAAAACATTTCATTTCGGCACAGTTTCAAGCGAGAAGCACAAAAAGTGAAAGATCAGAAAAGAAAGGTAAAGGAAATGGAATCCAGCTGGCCGCAGATTTGATTTTCTGTGTACTGGACGTCCTCCATTAAGTTTGGAAGCATCCTGTTACCATAGGAAGTGAATGGTGCATTCCTTCTTTCAGTTCTTCAGACTCATTAAAACATCTGTACCAATGCTTCAGCAGGCACCCCAAGGTCACATTTTACAGCTTTTTAAACTGATAATTGGAGATGAAAGGCCCACTTGCAAAGACAGGTTTGAAAGTCTGGCACTATGGAAGGACAATGAAAAGAGCAGACCATACGCAGTGTGTCATGGTAATCTTCAGTGCCAAACAGAATATTAAATAAAAAATGTGTTCAGGTAATTATGTGTAATTCTGTGTGCAAAAAATGGAAGACAGAAGCTTGAAAATTGTCAGAAAACATGTTGCCATGTTAAAAATTTGACTTTCATAGTGACAGCCATCAAGATAATTCAAATAACATAGGGACAACAGCACCAGTCATTATGGACAATGTTTAATATTTTCATTAAGTTCATGTTGCTGCAGAAACAACTATATACAGTAAACCACAGGACCTGAATGGAGTAGAACTGTCATTGCACTGTTTGGCTGGTACAGTATAAAATGACGATCAAGGTTGGTGGCCATGGTGGTGGTGGTGTCACCACGGCCACCAAGCAATCAGTAAAGCTGTTAAGAACTGTGGAGATATGCTGTACCGTGGCTGCAGCCTCATGGCTGTTTCTTAGTGTGTTACACAAGCAGTTAGGCAACTGTCAGAAATTCAAATGAACTCTGAAATTAGCAACAAGGTTAATATTACCAAAGTCTGTGCTTCTCTTGTTAGCTCAGTCAGCATCTGCAAACCAGCAAACCTATCTGTGCAAAGACGTAAATATCTTTGATCTACCCTGCTTAAAAAAAAAAAAAAAAAAAACAGCAGAAACGTGTAAAAAAACAAAACAAAACAAAACAAAACAAAAAAACAACCAACTAGTTGTGCCGTGCAGTAATTGACAACATACACAAGGGCTAGGAAGATGATTTGAATGGGAACGACTGTTCTACTCCTTTCAAGTTCTGTGCAGTAACTGTAGTTGTAGCACTAGCACACAAATCTGATAAATAAAACTGGGAAATTCAGGTCCTTTGTTGTTTGGTCTCTGGCTCTGGGAGAGCTGCTCATGCTCAGACAACATGGTAACAAACTGTATTATTAATTACTTACTTGGGGGTTACTTTGGCACTTTGGCTTATTTTAGTAGCAGTGTAAATGCTGAGCAATAGGCTGGTGAACAAGTTAACCAGAGCATGTGAGCATTGTCGTGTGTATGTGTGTGTGTGTGTGTGTGTTTGTCTGTGCTCCGCTTAGCTACTTCACACTCCAGACCCTCCCCACCCTCAGGTATCACTCAGCTGCTCAAACTCTGCTCCGACTTGGATTGAGTGTGTTTGACTTCAATTCCTTGAACCAAGTGGTAATAAGAACCTGTTTTTGATGGCGGCATTTGTTTAGTTGGTGGCATACTGGCTATAAATCTTTCAAGATTTTATCAATTCAAAGCCTTCCTTGTGCAGGTGCAGCACTTATACTAATTATTAATTGACTTTTTCCATCTTCATCGAAGTAGTCCATTAACTAATTTTTTTAAAATCTGCGGATTAATCAGTAATCAATATAGTTAACAGCTGCAGCTCTAATGAAAAAACACTTATTAAAAATAAGCATAATAAGTCCAATAGTGGTTTAACATTTCAATAAGAACTTTTATGTTGCATTTATAGATTTTCCCTTTTTATTTCAGTGGACAGGGAAGCAGATGACATTAACATGTCAGAGGCTTTCCAATTAATGTTGGTTATCATTACTCCAGTTAAGCAGCACCGAATAATGTTATCTTCCTTATCACATTCACCGAAATTGACTAATGCAGAACAAATGACATGAATTGTATGGCTGACGTTTCCAGGATCTCCAAGGTGAAATACAGGTCATTCACTCATTCAATTTTATACACTGGCTTGAAATGTATAAAACAATGTATAGACAATGTATAGTCATCACTTTCTGAATTGATTTAAAGGTTTTCCTGATACTCATAGGGCTCCTCTAAGCCTGGGGCCAAGTCACACCTCTGTTAACCCCATACAAGCCAGAACACGGCAGGAAGCCTCTGGCTGGCCGTTACACTGAAAACAAACGATAACCAGGGATTTGCGATTAGCGCTCCTACACTGTGAAATGGCTTGCTAAGGAAAAATGGGCTTGTTAAGTCAGTTTCTTCTTTCAAATTACTTCACAAGACACACCACTGCAAACTTGCCTTCATGTAACTGTTTTATTTTTGAATCTTGTGTTCTTGCTCTGTGCCAGTTTTTGAACCGTTTCTAGTATCTTCCTATCAACTACTTTTGAAACTGTTTTTAGAAAAGTGCTCTATAAAGTAAGCATCATTATTATTACAGATAATCATCTATCCATCAGACATCATGCAACTGAACAGCAGGCTACAGTGCCGGCATGTTTTTCTGTAAAGGTGGTGTGGTCGTGAGAGGTACGGTCTCAAGAGCCACAAGCTGACCAATTCAGAACAGCTGCAGCTGGTTTGCTGAAGGTTACTGTTGGGCAGGAAGAAGCCAAAAGAACTGCCCAAAGGACCCTCAAAGTGGGCCACTAACCCCCGTTAGATCAGCCACAATTCATTCACGCATGATGTTCACCATACTTTAGCTGTGGGCTTACATAAAGTGAACACATACACTACATTGTTTATGAGTAACATGACCCTCGTCTGTGGATAACAAAACGATTAACGCATGGACAAGAATCTTGCTATAAAATATACTGCCCCAGAGCCTTTTTAAAGATGGGAACTGGGACAGCCAGGGTGGAGCCCTCCAGAAAGACACTTCAGAGCACTGCCTGAGAACCGAGAAGTACAGAATATTAAGTGTACAAGTTAAGAGACAACGCTAGCTGTCATGAAACCTGTTCATCTGTCATGTTCAGAAACCAGGCTGGAAAAGGAGCACATGGTACAGCAGCGGTAAATGCTGTCTGAGGATGGCTGAGAAGTTCATTTTGCCGGCCATTTGATCGTAACAACACATTTTAAAAGTTCTGCAGCAAGTGTATGAAAAATGTATCTTCTTGCCAAAACCATCCAAAGTCCATTGATACCACCAATTAGGCAACATTTGAATGAATACACTTAATCTAGTTTTCTTCCAGTCTTCATATTTTATGTGCCTTTTTTGTTAAACACAATATATTTTTACAAATGAAAACTGTAACAGTAACTATCCACCTAAACAGTTCCCAAGAATCCACACTCTTCTGGGGTATATCTTTAAACCCACATTAATTTAAGAGGACTGCTGGTCAAAATGTGAAAAGGTAGCACAGGACTCAAAACCAGACATGTCCAGGCATATTACCATGACGACTTGCTCTGGAGGTAACTCAATATATCAGAGAACATGTCAAACACAAATACTTGGATCCAAACAAACACCCTATTGCATTTCTAAAGCAGGGGGGCAAACCAAGGTATCTTTTGAGAGCATGTCCAAACAAAGCTTACACAAATGTGATCATTTCTACAACTTGATGAACCACAATTAAGCTTTACTTTGTGGGTTTTCTTTCTTTAAAACAGAACACCTGTGTTTATTTACTCCAAATAGAACACATCATCCCGCTGTGGAAAGGGTGTGTGCAGCCACTCCCAGGACGATTCCAAGTGGCACAACTGTTGAGACTTTGTTTTAGCGCAGAAGTAGAGCTAAACCAGAATGAGCAGACCGGGAAAGTTGACCCATTCCAACTGTTTTACTGACCTAAAATAAACCTAAGGCTGTGGACTTATTTGGTACAAGCAGCATCAGCTGGTGGACCTCCTAAACTTGAAACTCCATATTTCCATCCATTTTGTTTAATTAATGTGGCTTTACAGCAGTTGCTTAGAAAGGTGCCTGCCCAAGAGTGAAAGGTGATGACAGCATGGGGACAGAAAGGAACCATGCTGCAGAGACAGAGCTAAGCCCTAAGCTTTTCCTCATGCAAATTTCGCTGCCAGGGCCATGTTTCTAAACCACTCATGAGGAGGTCCACTCATACTGTGAGAGAACAACAGAAAACAACAGTGGAAAGCCTTGTTACAGCCCTTGTTTGAACAGAACAGCTCAAATGTGAGCAGCACAGGTGACAGTAACAGTGACTGAACAAGAAAGAGAACAGATTATGTGACAGCCAACAGGGAGCTGGAATTCCAAGGATTTACCTGACTGTTCTGACTGGAATGCTCTGACACACTATTAATCCTCAAATGTTACTCTATGCTTGTGTGGTGTTATTTGTGTAAAAAAAAAAAAAAAATCATCTCTGTTGATAAATTTTACATATTTCGAAGTTTTTCAATGAAAAAACATCCCTTCATGCCTTAAAAACTGCTTAGATGTAATTCTACACCTTGCACTCATTAAGTATGTATGGATCGATGAAAATGCAGACAGTCCTTCCTCCCCGCCTGCTCACACACTGGTTCGTAAGATGTATCATCATCTATCCATCTAAAAAATTATTTTTTCCGAATTTTTTTTTTTTTTTTTGCCTGTCCCACACTTGTGTGGTACAGCTCTGCATACAAAGAACCAGAACTTTAGTGACACTTGTGAACGCTGTACCATAGTTAATAATCTAACCATGTAAAAAATTATTTTTTTCAGCGAGTCTTTTAGCTACACTAATATTGTTCATATGAAGCAGCCATTTCGAGTTGGTCTCGTTGAGTTTTGGGAAATTAAACACTCAATCGACAGGTGAGGCTAGTGCTAATGATATGGAAAGCAGCACCCTGTCAGTGGACAGGATTGGTTCCTTAGGTTTATGACATCATGAGCCCTGACTGTCTGAATCCGTCTTCGAGAGACTGTCCTTGGCAGTTTCTGTCTAGCTACAAAACCTAACATCATTGGCCTTGAATAATTATTGTTTCCTTTCCTTATCTTTCCTTATCGAGTGGTGAATATGAATGTGGAGGCCATGTTCGCTAACTCCTGTCCAGTGGTTACTTCCTCAGTCAATGTACCAAAGTCTTGCAACACACTGGGTTCAGGAGCCATGTGTATCTCTGAAGATGGTTTTAACAAAGTTATGTAGCTAACAGAACAGCAGAGAAAAGGAATGAGACAACTGAACAGAGGAGAAAAGCAGTAACATCAGAGACAAGCAAGAAGTCTATAGGATGTTGGTTAATGAACCAGCTCCACATAACTACAGGAATGGACAGAAACTTGTCCTCTTCTGCGGTTCACTTAATGCTAATATTAGAAATCTCCGCCTCTTACAAAATGCTGCAGTCAGGATCTTGACCAAAACAAGAAAATGTGACCATGTCATGCCTACTCTGTCCTTCCAGCACAAGCTCCCAATTCATGCCAGATGTGACTTCGACGTACCTCTGTCAACACACTTATTAAACCTTACTGCACGTCATAGGCTGTACTGCTGCAAAACACTGCTTACTGCTTTTCCCAGTATTCAAAGGAATACTGCAGACAGCAGACTTTACAACAAGTCGTACAGAAAAGCTACACCAGATGGAGCATGCTGTGTTGCCATCAGCAGCATCAACCAAAAGTTGGCATGAGCCAACTTGATAGCACATACAGGCACTAAATCAGTAACTGGACCTGGGCCGATATAGAGATGGGACACTCTGATTACTGCCATTGGATGCCATGCAGCCAATGTCCCAGGATCAGCTGACTTCAACCAGAGCTTTCATTCAAAGGCTGAAACCTTAAGCTTAACCTTGTATGTCAATATAACACACAGCAAGCTAGCTGGTATATCTTCATTTAAGCCCTCTGCCAAACAACTGGACTGTTTCTTCCAAAAAGGGCAAAGAAATTTCTTCAAATAACCTAACCCACCTATTTGAAGTTAAAATAATTTCATTAAGCAGAAGCAAATGAGGCATCCTAAAAGCTCATGGTAGACACAGCAAATTCTGCTAGACAGGTATTTAGGGGACACGTCAAGGGGACAGTCTTGATAAGCTAGCACACAAGGCGAACCAGTGGTTATCGGTTCTGTGACCATCAAACCATGGCGCCCTACCTGAACAGAAAGACAAATCTCTTCTGAATGATGAAGGAAAAAATGATTAAGAATTAAGCCAGTAAAGAGCAATGGCACAGGGACATAGGCTAAACAGAATCAAATAGGAAAAGAAAAATAAAGAATGTCAGAAATGAAAAGTGTAAGTAGGGACAGGGAGAGAAGGGGAAATTAGAGTATTCAAGCTGTTATTAAAACTAATTTTCTTTTTTCTCAATTCTGGTGACTTGAGACTTGCGAATGCTCCAATTTTCAGTTATTACCAATATCTTTAAGGCCATATGGTTCAGTCAAAACGAAAAAGGGCAGCACAGTCAGGAAGAAAAAACCTAATAAGGCATTTTACCCACTCAACTAAGAGTTGTAGATGCTCTTGCAGTGTATGTACTGTAATGGATTTAAACTACATATAAAAGATAGAAAACAATTATCAAGTAAGGTCATTAGGCAAAGTTATGAACAGGTAAATAACAGCAGATGTTGGCCAGGAAAATGAAGGTCCACCAAAATTAGTCAGCAGCAGCCTAAGTCATTTGCGCTACCTGTATAAACTTAGTTTGAGACTGACTGATCAAAACTTTATTTTGGTCTGAAAAATACTCTAGTTCAGGGGTAGGCAACCTTGTGTCATGGAGAGATGAGAGTCTGCAGGTTTTCATTCCAACCAAAAACTCCACCAGGTGATTTCACTGCTTACTTCACTTTCACACAGACAGGAGGAGCTAATCAGGGAAATCACCTGGTGGAGTTTTTGGCTGGAATGAAAACTTGCAGACCCTCAGCTCACTTTGGCCCATGGTTACCTACCCCAGCTCTAGTTAGACCAGTATGATGAGCTGCAGCCAGTTTCTTAAAAATGAAGATGACTTATTTCAGTCTGAAAAAACAGCGTGATGCTTCCTGTGCTAAACCTATAAACTCAAAGCTATTTTAGTGATTGGTTATTAAGCTAAAGAGTCAACGAGGAAATGTAGCATCGACTCAGGTGTTGAAAACAGATCACAGTAAAGCGATTCATGCTATACGCTTAGGAGCTGTATGCTGCAGTCTTTCAGCTTATTCTCCAAAATTCTATCAGATAACAATAACTTTGACATGATTCAGACCGACTGCATTTGAGAAAACTTCTCTTTCTGTGTTTTTAGTAATGCTTTACCACCGTGTGTTACCAGCATGCATTAATAAGCAGCTGCTCTAACACCTTGCCCGAATAGTCAGAGGAACTAAAACTCACATTTCACATTGTCAAGTATACTTAATTGAACAAAGCTAAATATATGAGTAAGGAAGACAGCAGAAGTGTTTTGTTCTGTAATTTAAAAGTATATTACAGAGTACAGGCCTTTTAACCAAAGTACAAGCCTGCTTAGTCTGTACCCTCTCAAAAATTGAAAGCTACACCACCCACCACAGTTTGAAAATAACCACGGAAACCAATTACCTTATTTAAGTGTACTGAGGCAGATAGCTTGGGTGTCTGAAGACATGTTTTTATTTAAATGGAGGGAACTGGCGCGACACATGAAGAAATTTGAGATTAAATTAAAATAGGCTGCTTTACCATAACTGAGTTAGTGTATATTAGCTGTGTCAGCATCTTTTTTTATTAATCAATTTGTGTTAGGAACATTTAGAGAGCTATCCATTATGTTTCTGAAGATTGGGTGGATACTATTACCTCTACTGTTACTTTTTGCAGTTGATTTGAATGCATCTTAAGATCTAACTAGCCAGTTAAAATGTGCTTGTTCCTTCTACAAGCTGTCACCAGCATCTCTATGCATTAGAATGAATGAGTGAGGCAAAACCCATATGTTACTATTATTAGTTGGACTGGTTAATCCTCTCAAAAGTCAATCACTAAAGGTGGCTTTTTCCTCATTTGAAAAGTCACATTTCAGCTGCAATGCAAGGGAAAGTAATCATTCTCATGTACCAGCTAAATGAACATTACTGTCGTTCACCTGGATAAAAGCTACACTCCAGTTTCAAGCTATAAGTGTCATATTACACAGCCACAATCACATTAACTGTTGATGGGAGATTAGATTCATGATGTTGTTGGAAAGCACTAGGTGAGACGCCGTGAGCGAGATGTAAACATAATATAAAACTACAAGACTGAACGCTTCATCATTTTTGTGACAGGGGGGTTTTATGGGAGGTGCCACGTTAATAACCCAAATGAAATACCCAGTCTATAGAGTGGACTGGTACATCTGGCCCTGTTAATGGAAGAATGTCTTTTATGTGTCATGTTAATGCAATGTGCAATGACACTACCGAAAAAACTGAAATATGTCAAGATGAAGTCATTCAATAAAGCGAATAAAATATGTGCTCTAAATAAGCAATTTAATTATCTGTACATAAAACAAAGAAGGCATTTTATTGACAAATGCATCAAAAGATTACAGAAATTGTGCCATGTGGATATAGCTTTTTCATTTTTCTTTTTTACATTTTTTTTTTTTAATCTTTAAAACTACTGTATCAAACCAAACTATGTGAGTTGAGTGTACAGTCCCACCTGTATTCTTTTGAGTAAGCCAGAAAATAAACTCACCTGGAAGTAACTTTGCCTCCAGCTTTTTGATAGGTAGTGGAATATTTTTCTTCACATCAGTCTAGAAAAAGAACAAAACACAGTGATGGTCAGTTAAACAGTAGCTCATCCAATAGTTAATCAACAACATTACACTGTCTTTCATTTGAGAGAACTTGCCACACAAATGTGCAAACCCTTGCTAGAATTGGTAACCAAGAAGGAATTCAAAACTGCTTAAAACTGTGAGACTGGTCAAAAATATTGAATTGTAGCCTAATTCTGCTTTTCAAACCCCAAGATTCAAAAGAAGCTGTCATCCAGCTGTTTAACACCACAGTAGCTGTCTTGGTTTGTTTCGCTGAGGTTAACTTGCATAAACAGTGACACTGAGCAGAAAGGATGATTACACAGCGCAATGCAATGCTGCTCTATTTATTACATGGAGCCAAAGATGGCAACTGATGACAACTTTTATATTTGGCTTAGCTTTTAAGAGTCAACACAAACTATTTGCTTCAGCAGAGCATGATGTGACATTTTTATGTTTTGACAGGTAGCAGGAAACTAGTGCCAAAAATATTCCCAGAAGGTAAACTTATTCTCTGGTAGACATACCTGCAAGTGAACATTTACATTCCTTGGGTTTTGCTTGCGGATAAATAATAATAACAGTACTACTAATAATAATGAATATATCCCATCAGTGCATATTTTTCTTAGATGTAACACCTCACATCTCCCCTGATGTCCACGTACCTAACAGACAAGGTTTGGTGCCTTCTTTGAACACAGCTGAGCTCTTTTGTTCAGCTGGGCAAAGTGCATTACAGACCATATAGATATGCATCGGTGCATGATTTGTTGTGGATTTAACTTTACTCTGCTGGCCTCTTATGTATAAAACAAAATCATTTTTTTATTCAGTTATTTGGGCCATACCCACTTATACTGTGTGACTACTGAGATGGCAACAGTCCTACATATAGCATATGCTTATTTTATACGTAGGCAAGGCATTCCAGTTTATTTACGGAAACATGGCACGAAAGGTATCATTAGAAAATTATTATTTAAAATAATTATAATCCGAATCTAAACCCAAATTGTTGAAATACAAAACAATTCCCAGAACTAATTTTAACTACACTAAAGTTCCGGACATTTTATTCTCGCACAAACGCACTATTATTCTGGTCCCACAACCAGCTTCACGTAAAAAATAATTCACGACGTTGGAAGGCACTGCATCGTGACCATCCAAAGTTACAGTACACTTTGCTTTGATTAGGAATCATCACACACATACCTGTACAGGTGGAAGGTAAGACTTGAAGGTTGGTTTCAGGGGTTTCACAGAAAACATCCTTCACGTTAGCCCTCTGAGTGCTATTTTAGACAGACGCCTGGCGAGCGCTTGTTGCTGCCAGTGGAAAAATACAACGTAAAAGAAGACTTGAACAAAGTTTTATGTCAACGTCCCAACTTAGCTGGGTCAAATAAAGATATCCGCGTGTAAAATATTCATCAGGACAGGCTCGGTGGGCGACGGGACTCCTCCATCTCGAACAGCACACAAGTAGCAGGTTGCGCTAGCTGGCAGCAAAAGTTGTGAGGGCTTTGCGTTAAGACGTCGATGGTAGCTAATGTGGTGGCTAGCTAGCGAGCTAGCATAAAGTCATTAGATGAACTTTAAAACAGCGCCGTACCGCCGGGAGAAACTAAACCACGGAGAGCTAGCTACTTAACTGAGTCGCCTCTTCCGACAGGCCTACATTTCCACCTGTTACTGTAACAGCTGCCGACAGTGACTTCCTCAGAGTCTGATTAATTCAGCCAAACACTGAAGTACCTGATGCTGCTGAGGACTCAACGGCCATGTTTATATTGCTGGGAGGGGAGCTGGGAGCTCTGCAGAATGGAGAAGGTCAGGCAAACTACGACACCAGCGGTCAGCTTTCCTCAACAACTGCGCAACACGTAGCATCCCGACCAAAATATCCTCGTTTTAGGAGTCAAAATGCCTTTTTATCCAAACACGGAGAGTTTAAAACGACAAACATGCGGCATGTGTGAAGCGCATTAGTGTTTTACGATAGCCAACCGGGTTGTTTATATCCGCAAGACTTGACTTGACCTTGTAATCCTCAACCTAAGAAAGACGGGAGGGTTCGAGGAGGAGGAGGAGGTGGGGCCCGCAGCTCTTCAACTTTGAAGTGGTCACATGACCACATGACAGCGCTCGGAATCCTGCACAGGTCAGGGAAGTCAAGATCAGAGGTTTTATTAGGCTAACAAACAATAAAGTGGAAATGCATGGTAAATGTAACACCTACAAACCGTTTTTGTGGAAATGTGCGTACACTGATGCTGAGGACGATGGCCCGTGTGCCTACGGGAATCATTTTTTGTTATGAAATCATCCAAATCCCAAACTGTCGTTTATTGGGCAAATTAACATGAAAACAATGACCAGTTACAGCGAATATACTCACAGATTCCGGGTAAGTGTCTGCTGAGGCCTAGGATATGTCTTAATTAATCTCCACTGATAAATTTTACAGAAATCTGCTATTTTATGTATGTATGTATTTATTTATTTATTTATTTTTACTGATATGTTATTTCCAGCATGAGCATAAGCACTATTGGCTCCTCTCATAATAGAAACGTTAAGGCACAATGTGCCTTGATTTATTTATTTATCTATTTATTTTAATTGTGAGCTTATTTGTCTGCAGGTTATTATTTAAAAACATTGTTTTTAACATTGTTATTAACCTTAAATTTTAAGTACGGTCAGAAACCACTCTGTTAGGGTTGATGACTCCAGTAGATGGTCCAGTGAAACTTCCAAGAGGTAGTACATTCATCAATACAAAAAGTAGAAAAAAATAGTTTGAGAAAGGCTTGCTGACAAGGGAGTGTGAAGCCACAGACAATTTTCCAGAAGAATCCCGGACCGCATATTAGGAAACAGGCCTGGAGCAGGGGCTGATGCTGGTCAGGGTCCCTTTGAAACCAAACCAGCAGGCTATTAGTCCTTTAGGTCTGTAGGTGTCGCTGTTGCACTTGTTATTTTGCATTATTGCTCCAAGCCCTCTGACGATCCAGACATAAAATATATCAGTTGCAGCCTAAATTAGCAAATTTCTCAAAGGGTAATATTGGTTAGTTGGTTATTTATTTATTTATTTATTTATTTGCTTGTGAATCTTTAATTTTTTCTTGTAGGTGTTTGAGAGGAAAGGTTCTGAATATTTGGAAACTAAATGAGCAACAACACCTTCCCCTTCTTGGCTGGGCAGTATGGAAAAAATCTAATATAACAACACCTTTCACCAAAAACCTTGATACTGATATTGTGACGATATTGTAGGGATGACTGCTGGGGGGCTATCAGCATTTCTCCTCCTCGTCAGGGTCTGGAGCTGAAGTCACATACTGTGGCTCCACCTGGTGTGGTCCTTTGTGACCCGGTGGGTGGAGCATGGCATAAATACTGCCGAGGTTAGGTGTTTGATTCCCAGTGTGGCCACCCATGCTGAAAATGAATGCGCTCATGGTACTGGAATGTGTTTTGGATAAAAGTGTCCGCCAAATGGCAGCCGGTGATGTGGTGGAAGTGGAAGTGGAAGTTGAGGGGGGTGATAGACTGATAAGGGGTTGGTGAGGTGCACTATGAGTCACAATCCATTTTATTTCCTCATGTAACACAGATGGCAGCGTTTTATAGGAAGGTAAGATATAAAAGATAAAATAGAAATCAGGCGGTTAAAACAAAAAACAGTGTGAACTGAAATGGGACTTACAAAAACACACAAGATTAGACATGGGCAAGATCAAAACAGGCACCTAAAAGTAAGTGTTTTAAGGACTGTTTTAATAGCCTATAGGCCACCTTAATTTCCTCAGGCAGGGTGTTCCTCAAAAATCATTCATAGGTTTCTGGCCAACAGCCTTGAGTTGGACAATAGACTGCCAAGATTCTTAAGAGACAGATTTCCAGAGCCATGATGGAGAAATAAGTCCAGGCTACAGGATTTGCTATCACTGAGCTTTTAAGATGACGTCCAACATCTGTGAGGGAGTTATTAAGACTGTTATCTTCATTTGAATGGCCACTTAAGCATACATGGGTGTTGTCTGTATAGCTACGGAAAGAGACATTATGTTTACAAATGATCTTGTGAAGCGCATAGAGGGAAATAAGGATGGGGCCTAGAACGGAGCCCTGAGGGACCCACCAGCTGTTGTATTCTGAGGTAAATAAATGACTCTATTGTATAAGAGTGAGTTATTAAAAAAGTAGGATCCAAAGCAACAGGAGATAGCCATCCACTGCTACAGACAGTGTCAAATATCGGTGATATTGAAGGACTGGATCGATCTCCTGCATCCTCTAAAATAATGTCCAAAAAACATAATTGAGTGAAAACTATATTTTGTAAAACTTGATAAAAAGGCTTACTCCTTGAGAGGTAAAAAAAAAAATGTTTAAAACCTGTGTGTCCACAAAAGTATTCACAGTAGATAAGATAAAGATAAGAGAAACATTTTTAAGGAACTTGAAGGGGAACAATCTCAAGTGGTTGGATAGAGTAACGTAGACAGTTTCCTTTTAGCATAATAGAGTGATGTGGTTAAAATGGCTCAGCAGAATGTTTAGATAAATCAGATAAATTCATGAAGATTTCCATCTTGTTTTCCATCCAAATATGTAATCGGGGGCAACAGTATCTAAGACTGAGAAGCATAGGTGCATTAATATTTCATGTGCCTGCCACAATGGGTAATTTAAAGAAGACTGTCTGGAAAAAAAGGAGAAGCCATCTTCTCCTTTTTTTTCCCGCTGCAAATATCTGATGTGTGTTGGCTAGGAGAAAAAATATACTCAGGGAAGGACTAAAACATTTTGAGAAGGTCACCAAAACAATGTTGATTACATTTGCTGCAAAAAATAGCCATGGTTAAATAGTGGTAACTACATCAGGATTAATATAAAATCCATTTCTGCCCTTTGTTAATTGCTTTTGCTCTTGCAGGCGTCGCAGCCCTGAATGCAACAGTCCAGCAGGGAGAGCTGTTCTCCTAAATATGTCTGCTACACACACACACACACACACACACACACACACACACACACACACACACACACACACACACAGCCTCTCTCTCTCTCTCTCTCTCTCTCTCTCTCTCTCTCTCTCTCTCTGTAATGTAGGCAGCCTGTTAGACAGGTTACACCCAGTGAGTCTCCCCACCGCCCCTGCCTCACCCACACTGGAGCCCAGCTGGGAGAAGTAGATATACCAGTGCCACCCATACACTTCAAAGGAGATTACCATGCAATAAAGGAACTTGTGATTGCATTTTTACTTGCCCGAGTCGGGATTAGGTTTGACATTGATTGAACAAATAACAAATTAATAGCTCACATGATGATAAAAAACTAATAATTAAGACAGGCCAGAGAGCTGCATAGAAAACTAATCTATGAGGATGCTTGTTCATGTTTGACTTTAGGAGATGTAGTGGAGTGAGCAGGGGGGCAGAGGGGTCTTCTGGCCTTAGGCTGACTCATTGTGTTCAAAATAAAAAAACAGGAAGTTTCTGGGCAGAAGCGGTCATAGTCTAATGGCAAAAAGTGTGCTGCTCAAAAAACAAACAAACAAACCAAAAAAAACACACAAAAAAAACTCTAAATCATCAACCATGCTTCAGAGGACAAATTTGGTTTCCCTTTTAAAAATGTATTAAATAACAAGGGCAGAAAGATAGACATTATCATGCATCAAAGGCCATGAAGGTCATGAATTGGGTTTAAATCAATAGCACTGACAGAACATGATAGCCACTGAGCCACCCAGATCCCCATTAGATTATGGATTGATTTGTCTTCCATACAACAGATTAAAACCTCCAAATGATGTTTTCTTTGAAATTTTTAATAGCTTTTATATGTGTATTTTATAGTATAGATGCCAGCAAGGAGGGTGACCACCTGTATGACCAGTACGCTGGACACTGCTTGTCTTTCAAGTTCATCCACAGTTCATCCCCCCCCCCCCCCCCCCCCCCCCCCCAAAAAAAAGGAAAAAAAAAGAGATATAAGTGCTCTATAATTTCAACAAAATACTTGAACACTGATAATACAGGGATCTAATTTTAAAACACCACACACAGACAAATGTACCACATGGGCTCAAAGATGCTGATGCAGTAATAAAAACAGATGCGCGTTAGCAATAGCAGACAAAAGTTCAAAGTTTACCATCAAAGAAAAAACAATTTCTAACGTTTTTTACATAAACATTACTGTAGTTCGGGGTGTATTAAAACAGTTAATAAAGAAAAATGTGTACGTGCAGTTGAGATTTAAGAGGGACGGGCGTTGTGGAGCGTCACTGTCTCACCCGCTGGAGACTCGGGAGACTAGTTTGTTGTTCGGAAGTCGCGGAGCTGCGCATGCCCAGTCTCTTTGCACCGAGTGAAGTCACTAATGAATATTTAGGATTATTCCGCGTTTAGCGCCTTTGATTGGACCGCCCGGCTCGGTTTCCTGTTTGATGTTTCGGGGCCGATTTTTGAGTCTGCTCTGTAAATTTCAGCAACTTGCCTGTTCGAGCGGCAGTCTTCGCCTCCTGTCAGCGTCCTGTTGTAGACCTGGTGCACAATGGACGGAGAGCAGCACTGAGGAGGAGCATCCATGCTTCCCGGAGATTATTTGTAGAAGTGGACTTGCTCCTTGCCTGGCTTCAGGGTAAACTAATAGACTTTTTGATACAGTGGTAACTAAGGGCTCGGACAATTAGGCTACTGGACAGCGCGGAGTACGAGGAGAAAAGGGGACACTGCAGCTGTTCTGTTAGAGGCAGAGGATGGTAAGTGACATTTAGTCTGCTTTACGTTCTGTGGACTTAGTTTTGCACTGCTTGCAAAGTAAATATGAGCCTTCATTTTCATATTTAACACAGCGGCTTTATTTGTCTCCACAACGCGTATCCACGGAATGTGTGGAAAAGGACAAAGTAGTCCAGTTTAACGAAAACAAAAACAAAAAACACCTTGTCCTTTATGGCAGAGTAGAGTGTGCCTCCACATTTAAAAAAAAAGAAAGAAAAAAAAAGAGAAGAAAAAAAGAATTATTGTTCTATTTATTTATTTATTTATTTATTTATTTGATATGAACCATATTCTTAAACAGAGTAAAGTCGCTGTGAGGCTACTTGATAAACGGCTTTAGTCATACTTTGGCATACAGAAGTCTTTTCTTTTTCAGTGTAGTGTTTCTTTGCATTTAATCTACTTAAATAACATTTTTTATTATCTACCCCACAGTTATTAGTAATCCCACAATTATCAGCATGACCTCAGTTGGTTCTCTCTCTCCTGCTCTCTCTCTCTCTCTCTCCCCCTCTCTTTCTCTCTCACTGTCTGTCTCTATCTCTCTCTGTCTGAGAGTCCTATTCATAGACTTTGTACAGGCTGGAACATTGACCCAGAGCTGTTGAATTTTCCCAGCCTTTCTATCCTACAGAGATAGTGAGTGGCCTCCAGTCAGATATTTTGTCACTACCATTAGTCAGATCCATGACATGCAGCCCTTTTTTTTGTGGGCAAACCGGTTAGTCATAGAAGCTGAGGCAGGGAGCATGTGTAAGGCTGTGTGTGTGTGTGTGTGTGTGTGTGTGTGTGTGTGTGTGTGTGTGTGTATTGGTGTGTGGCTTGTCGAGTGCATATAAGACTCATCCTCACATATGCTTGTGCATCACATGGAGACAGGTTTTCCTGGTTGCTGCAGCAGACACGCCTAGAACAAGTTCTGGAGGAGGTTGTGTGGCCCTCTCCTTTGTGTTTTGGCAACAATTCCTTCAGCCACTGTCCTTTGTGGTGGAATTCACACTGTGGCCGCTGACTGCTGTGTAGCTGAACCCAGCATTTGAAGAATTAGAGCCGATTTCTCGTTCCTCTTTGACATGGTGGCTCACTCTGTTGAAAGTGGTCTGGTTTCTCCTGAAGAACACCCTTGCTTCAAAATATAAATATAAATAAAGGTTCTGGCTTTACATTTTATGTGAAAGGTGATAAAGGATAGGCATGAACTGACTTGAAGGTGTGGGGCTCCATACATTAGGCTTTCTGTACAATTTTGACACCCTCAAGCCTTTATTTCTGTTTTATCAGTCCTATCTACTTGTCTATTCAAAACAGGTAGACCTGAAACCTGGTATGCAGACTCACCTACACACTGTATTGAACCTGTAGATCTGGTTGCCCGCAGGACTTTTACATAATGTGCATTCAGCATATCCAGTGACAGAGCACTTGCACTTGAGCCAAGCCTTAAAAGTGAAAATCAAATAATTTGACTTGAAATGACCTACAAATGCTGGACTTCCATTGCGTCTTCTCTTGTGTGTCAACTTGCTTAACAGGTCAACATTTTTTTTGTTTCTTTACACACAATATTAAAATGAATTTGCTTTTTGAAGTTCAGGGCAGCAGCAGTCACTAGCACAATGCACAGTAGGGGAGCTCTGGGTCTGTTGAAGTTGGAGATCCTATTGTTTTGACTGCAGCTTTCCTTGGTATTTTCCTGACATGGTCGCTTAATTTTAGAGTGAATGACCAGGAGCGGTTTTCTTCTTGTGAGGTAACTTTAATGACGGCAGAAAAAAAGTCCAAATTCTCTGGGGATGATAGATTTAGTGATAGTGCTCGAAGAGAAAATGAAATGTCTCGACTCGAGAGAGAGATATTTTGAGAATGGTTTCCCTAAGAGTCCACGGGCTTACAGTCTATCTTTCTCGTACCTCTTTGTGGATTGATGGTGTGAAAGAGAGAGAAATGGCAGAGTTGTAGTGCATCGCTCATCTTCTCAAAGGTTTTTTTTAGGCCCATGAGAGAGCTCCATTATTAAGTGAGAGAGAAAAATAGTCAGACTGTCACTCTGTCTGGAATAGCAGACGGCAGCATCGCTCATTGGTTCCCTCTCTGCCAGATGCTGAATAGTAAGTCAGTATGACAGCAGATGGTTTGCATTAGTTTCTCCTACAGGGAGGTGCATACTCAGTAACCCCCCCCCCCTCCCCATTTCAAAGCTGGTGCTCCATTTTCAAACCCATCACTGCTGTAGAGATTTGCTCAGGAATTCAAGCCCTCTCTCTAAAAACAGGATGAACACCCATTCTGTGGACCTGGGGAACTCGTTAAGCTTGTCACTGTGGTTCAGTAAACTCACACACTTCTCTCTATCAATTCCAAATGTCTTTGTCTCAGACCAAGCTGCATGGCCTTCATGAATGTTGATGTGTTCCACTGTAGCGCTGATAGTAAAATCATTCTGGTTAAAAGCAGCATATAAACTAAACTGTAAATATAAGGTGTCTGACAAATTATCATGGAGTTTGTGAGCTCAAATGGAGTTATTTAGGTCTGTGCTTCTATTGGAAATGTTGAGTTTTTTCAAGGTTAATTTTAATTAATATGTCCCCATTTTAAATTAGTTTTGTTTTACATGAGTATTTACTGCGTTATATAGAATACCTCAGCTTCATGGACAAAATACCTTGCCGGTGACTTTAAAATAGGAAAAAAAAAAACAACAAAAAACAACTTTCTTCAAGTGGGTAGAATGTCACATCGATTTTAAAATTTCAATTTTAAGTTGAAGCCTCCACCTTATAATGTTCTGCTTCTGTGGCTAACAAGATCATCACCATTAAAAAAAACCACAGAACTGATAATTGACGGTGTAAAGCAAACATTTTCTGGGGACTATTTTCTGGCGGAGTACGACAGTGCTGATGCTTTTAGGAAAACTAATGAGGATGACTTTATTACGGTGATGGAATACTGGTGTGAAGAAAGTTTGAAGTCTCTTAAAGTTCATTTTCATATCGTAGTGGAATGAATGGAAAGTAATGGCCGGATAGAAGGTAGGGAAATTGATAGCACAGTTCCAAAATACAACTGCTTGCTTTGGGGAAAGGTTAGCAGAAACATGAGGTATATACATTTTGTAGATTTTAGGCTAAACATGCAAAATCACTCTTATGGACCTATAAAACACAGTATTTACAGTTCATAATTCATTTGAACCTAATCGTGATGGCAAAGTATTTTTCCCTTCCAAACCAAACTTAGAGGAAAAAGCATTCTTTCATTTTTATGTTCTGTCAGTGAGTTGTCTCGAGCTGACATCAAAGCCTCTGATACTCTGTAAACTCTGAAACATGATATTGGAATCTGGATAACGGAAGTGGCGAGGTGAGGAGCAACCAGCTGTTTTCTTTTCTCTGTGACTATCAGGGTTGGTTTGCTGTGTCTGCAAACTCAATGTCGGTCGTCTGCTCTCCCCTAAGCAGAGCAGTGTGTGCTGCTGCTCTGGCCATAGTATATGTAACCCCACATGTTTGGTCTCTGTGTGTGCCTCAAACATGCGTCAACAAAACTAGCAACCATGGACGCCTTGCTGTAGCCTCTAACCTACTGCTCACCCTGCTAGTCTGCTGTATTTCTGCAGCCTCAGCAACTGTCTCTAATTTTCACAGTGAATGATGGGAGTTTGCAGCCAGTTCAGCCGATCACCAAAGGTCAGCCATGAGGCAAATGAACAGACTTTTACAGCAGTGTTCCCCAGATAACACTGAGCTGTTCCTGTTTGGCCCATAATTCCACTGTAATGGTTTATAGAGGTGTCATGTGCAGTAAATACAAACACACATCCTCTCAGTAGCATCGGCTCAAATATTATGACATGCAATCATGTGCTATAGTGGTTTATTAGTATCAGGTTTGGTGCCTTTTTTCTTTTAATGGAAAATGGTGACCTTGTTGTACACAACTGTGTCTGTGTGTTTGTGTCTGAATGTTTGTTGCCGAGCCATGGAGCAGCACTGGGCTTTCTGTTTGCTCACCATCCCACTCGAAAACATGCCATGAATGTAATTAGTTGTTAAGACTGCAGTCCATTAGATTGTATCTGGTGTGGATGTTGTGATTAATAAATGAAAATTATATGATAGTTGTCTCTAGCACGTCAAGCCTTGTTAACATTCGGGGTGGGAATCACTGAGTAACTCGAGATATGATACGGTAAGTCAGTGATATGATACAGGTGACGTGCAATATATTGAAAGATTTATTATAAGATTGAATTACCTTTGGATGGCAACTTCTCAGTTTGTCGGTAGAAGAGGGATCTAATTGTTTCAAGTCTTTTTTTTTTTTTGATAATAGGCACATAAATATGGGGTTCATACCCAATAAAAAGATATGGAATTAATTATGCTATTCATTACTTCATTATTTGAAACTTTATGGGTTAAATACAATTTGTGATATATTTGCTGGTAGTAGGCAGCTGATAATGATGATGAAGAGAGAGGAGACACCGTACCACAGACTGTGGTGGTGACCTAGTCAATACTGGGTGCAGGGTGGGAAAAAGCATAACACTGCCACTATATTGAAAGGAAATAGTACTGTGGAGAAATAATATCACCTTTATGCACGGTCAGTAGGCATCATTATGCATGGATTATGCATGCACCAACACAACACACACTGCACCGAGAGAGAGAGAGAGAGCAAGAGAGAGAGTGAGAGAGAGAACGAGAGAGAGAGAGAGGTGGAGGGGGAGGTTGCACATTGTAACAGTCCCAGTTCATCATAGATACAGTCATAACTATTAGCTATTAATTGTAAGTAAAATTAGGCCCAGTATGATCCTTTAAAGCCAGCTGTCTTCAGCTCATCTATATTTACATAACTATACAATATTATGTCATCAACCTGTTGCCCACACTGACATTTCTTTTACTTTCCAGCAGATAAAGATATAATTTGAAGTACTGCATTTCATATGACATTATTTTGTCTACATATTATTTCATGTACTGACTTTTCAGGCTTTTCTTTTTTTAACTTTCCTTTACTGGTCAATAGGTCATGAAGCAAACAATGTCCTGTCCAAACGAGGTGCTTTGCATGTATGATTTCCTCCAACACAGACCGACGTGGACAGGGAACAAGGTCAGAGCTCTGCAGCTGTGCTCTGGTTATCTGCTCAGCCTGTTTCCCATTGTCACATGTCAGGTATCTGTGGGCCTCTGAGTCAGTGGCTGGCCTCTCACGCTGTCCAGTGGAAACTTTAATGTGGCCTTATCTCGCCAGTTGCAATAGCTGCTCCCAAGGTTACTATTGTTTTCACCTTACTTCCTCTCTCAACTGGCACCGAAAATTAAATTGTCTGTTATATGATAAGAGATGTGATTGTCTTGGCACTGTTTGAAGTGTGGTTAGCATATAAGCTATTTGTTTTTGTTGTTGAAAGTGTTATTTCTTCTTTTTTAATACTTTAGCTGGCAGCTGTGCCAAATTTAACACTGAGACGGTGACTCAAGGTGGGATGGCACTCTTAATTTAAAAAAAAAAAAAAAAAAAAACGTTATTCATCTAAGGAAACTTGACTGAGCAAGCTCGTTCCTTCCTGCTTCACATTCACAGTTTCATTTGCAAACCTGGGAGCAGCCCTCTGCATCTGCTGTCTTTTTTTTTTTTTTTTACCTATTTACTCCCTGTGGAAAGTAATTCATTACACTACTTCTTTACATTACTTTTGGGTTACTCCACAGTGTTTCTTGAGATGCACTGCCAGTTAACAAACCAGTCAACGGGCAACATTTCCTCTACTATGCACAATGCTACAAGCCTGTTCATCTCTGCTTTTGTTACCTGTTGAAAATGAAGCTTTGGCTGCTTGGTTGGGGTCGGCATACACTCAGCTTGAGCATCACTTTGGGTCCGGGGGTTTTTCACTACAAGCTTTGTGTTAGCATGTTGCCTTTACAGGTGCTTGGAGAGATTTGATGTTGTTTGATGTTTGATGCAGCAGAGATGTTTTTAACCTGGGCACAGTTTGCACCTTCACATTCTTCTCCTTTCGTGCAACAAATTGGAAGTAACGTACACATCTCCTCCACACCTCAAAAGTTGTGGCTATTATTGTTATTATCTCCCACATGAACTTTAGCCAAAGTCATATGAGGAGATAATTGAAGAACTTATGTATCACAAGTAACAACATAATTGTTTCACTAGTAAATGTTATGTGATTACTGAAGTCTTTATCTTTTTTCTTTATTTTTTATCTTTGAAATTATCCCATTCTGTAGATTTCTTAGTCTCAGCACATATAGACTTCGCCAATAGGCTAGTAGCTGTGTTTGTTAAATACATAGTTCAGTCGCCTGGGTTTAAAATGCCTGCTTTGCTGGCAACAGGCTGTTGATTCCTGCCTGTCAGAAAACACTTAGAGTGCCGTCAGATGAGAGTTATGTTCTCTGCCCCATTGTTAGCTGGATGTCTCAAAAAGTTTTGAATGGATTTGCACTAAACTTTGTGGAAAGGTTGGTCATGGGCCAAGCAAATAACTGAATTTTTAATGCTAGCCAATTTTTAATGTTAGCCAAAAGGGAGTGTGCTGGTGGGTGTAGCCTATCACAAAAGGGTGCATCACTCCGTTAGCAGAAATACTCCCTGAATCAAACACACATGCACAACTGGTTAATGTTTTACTTCAATTAAAAGCATGAAAAGTAAGACTTGACATTTAATTTGGTTGACCATGTGACAAAGAAAAAGCATATCTTGAAAACTGCAGAGCGTTGGGAGATATATTCACTTCGCTGTCCCATCTTTTTATATTTTCATGTCAAGTAATTCAAGCGATCAAGGCCGGTGTAAAAAATAGAACCAGCTCCATATAGTTTACTTTATTGCATGAGTGTGGACTGCCACTGCAGCTGGAGATCTTCACAGACATTATTTGGGAATCATGTCCACGAGATTGGTGTTTTTATCTGAGCATTTGCTTTGATTCCTGAATGTTTAGATTGTAGTATTGTAATGTGATTAAAAGGCATCCCAAAATAACAAGTTTTACATCTGTGTTTTTGGCTCATGCTCTGGCAGTGTGGGAAGAACCAATAAAACTTTAGACAGTGACTGACAGGGAACACGATCCGAGTCAGTGCTTTTCTTTTGAAGACTTGTCCGTTGTTTGGCTTCTGTAGACAGATACGAACTGAATGAGTGGAAACAAGGTCAAAATAAGGCATTTTAAATTAGCTGTCTCTCTGGGCACATGATCACAGAGTATTATATTCAGATGAATTTAGACAAATCAGCTGAATTGCTCCGTCACAGCTTTGCTGGAACAGACCACATTGTTATTTGTAGAGGTGAGTCACCGTAGAGTCATGCAGTGACTGGAGTGTCAAAATTGTATCTGCTTGAGTTTGAGTTTGTTTTCTTCCCTAAACACTTTTTGAGGAGTGGGTTGGACTTGCTAAATAAAATAGTATACCTTAAAAATACTAACCAGCCTCCAAAATGTACTCTAATATTGTTTCTGATATAAACAGCACATTGGATGCCTGTTTTTTGTACTAGTTTTCTATCACAGTATCACAGGAGGTTGGTTTATAAACACTGTAAACACAGCAGGGACACAGTCAAAACAGTCGTGTGTTTTGTACCCTTTTTCTGGTCATGCTTTTTTAAATGTATCCTGGGCAGAAATGTTACTGTATTACTTTCTCTTATAATAAAATCCATTCTTACAGAGACAGACCTATTGGCTCTTCTACATGGATTACTCTCTATGAATATAGTAGCAGTAACAGTCCAAAGCAAATATTGATATTATCAACTCTGGGTTTAGCTGGCTTTGTTGGAAGGCTGATATTATTTATAGAGGTGGTTACTTTTTCTGTCACAATGAGGTGAAAAATGTCTTTTTGTTCTTTGCCCTTTGGCTTGTCCACTTTCCATTTTTGTGGATTCCAACTGGGTAATATGTAACATGTCCCTTACAGGACATGAACTAAATCTTTAGCCATATTCACTGAGGATCTAGTTGGAGGAGCTCACAGTGATCACTGCCAAGGCATCTGAAAACTAGTGTTTCCCAAGGAGGCCATGGCATAATCACAGGAAGTTTTCTTCACATTTATTCTAACGTTTTTTCTAACTATCACTGTCAAGAACTGCAGGATGGGTTTATTTTATTCAGCAAAGTTTGATTTATAGAAAGTTTAATCGTACCTTAACTGTACAAAACTGTCATGGCCAATGAAACATAACACCTCTAATAACAGATACTGTATGTTGGCCAGCTAATTTAGTTGTGCACCATGTAGTTAGTGAGCATTTGCAGGGTTCTAATTTGAATTGGGAGTAATAAGTACTCCCACTGACTGTGGCTTGACCTTTTGCAGTGCTTTCCTTTAACAGCATGGAGCAGGGTGTAGAGATGAACCCTTTGGCTGGGAATCCGGCTTTTCTGACTGTGACATGAGAGCTCTTTGTGGTTTATAAGTGAGAGAAGAATATGGAGCCAAAGAAGCAAAATGAGCTAAGCTTAAACCACCTTTTTTTTTTTTTTTTTTTTTTTTTTTAAGGCACCGCCTATAATTTCTTAGATATCAAAGTGGCAGGCGTCTCTTGCTCTGTTCATAGTATTCCCATGATGTCATATGCATTTCCTACCAACATGGTGCATTAACTTGTGTGCAGCTCATTGGCTTCGGCTGTGCTTTGATTATAATCACCTGTCAATCCATCACAATCTGTTTCCCTATTATGACAGCTGTGTGGTGATGGAACAGGATACTATGAATAAGAGCTTGGCTCTACACATTTGTTTTTGCATGTTATGTAACATTTTTTTTTGCAATATGCACAGCTTAGTGGAATTATGGTATGCATTGTTTAGGCCTCTCAGAGCTCCACCAGCCCTATATGATGGAAACACAGAGTGCATTTGTACATTAGGCAGGACAGCAAAAGTCAACTGGCGCCAGGCATCTCAAGACTCGTGAGCTGTGCATCCACATACCAGGAAATAGCGCAGTGATTTTATAACTGCAATGGCTAAGTCAATGTATGCATTAAATAATTTGATCAATGATTCTCTCATGCATCATAGCAGTTCTTAAAAGTCAACACAGTTTTTCACTCACTCCAATCCTGCATACCCTGACCCAGCCTCTCTACCTGAGCACATTTGTTACAGTCCTACATATGCAGTGACACGGCTCTGAGGGTCTCTGTGAATGGGAGATATCCGCACAAACAACTCTGCAGGTGCAGCTATAGCAGTCTAGGAAGAGCAAGAGCAGTGTGTGGGATCCTCTCTGTCCTGTATTGCTTCAACATGTATTTACCATAAATGGTTCTCAGTGAGCCAGTTTCCTTTGAGTCCATGTGAAATTGAAATCTGCATATATGGCAGATATGTTTGTTTTGGTATTTCTGCCTTATTCAATAATAACAGTACAGAGAGACAGGAACAGAAAGGGGGAGAGAGAGGGGATGACATGCAACAAAGTGCTCGGCTCAGAATTGAACCCAGGCCGCTGTGGTAAGGACTCAGCCTTGATATGTAGAACACACTCTATCAAGTGAGCCACCAGGGTGCAGACCTCATTCAAAATGTTTTTGTACAACCTACAAAAATTGTTGAAGGATCTAAAAATTCCACACGGCAATGCCAAAGACCAGTACTGTGTACAGATCCCACTGTGCAAGAGTGTAGAGAATATGCATCATTCCCCTTAGTGTGTTACCTTTAGTGACCTTTGTGGCAATAACTCGTGACCCATTTTCACCTTTCAATCCTCAGTGACACTGTAGATTGACCCATAGAAGACCCATACTGTTTTGTTACATACAATAAAACTATTCCAGTAGCTAGTTTTTTTCAGAGTCATCCCTCTGTATTCCTTTAAGCAGCTGGTCAGGCTGCTCCTGGGGTCTGTGTTTTCATATATCTCTGAAACCCCTCCAATTCAGCTGGAAGCTGTCTTGCAGGAGCAGTTTTTTTGCAGTTTACTTGTCTCCTGGCCGTTACTTGTCTACTGTATCCTCCTCTTGTTACAACCAGGGGACATCTCAGTCACTGATGTGAAATGCTGAAGGCATCATCATGCCCATTAAGGCAAACAGTCCCGGTGTAGTCTGTGGATATTCTTCCTTGAAACACCTTCTGAACAGTTGAACTGCATGCCTGCTGTATAACGCTGGCTTATAAGCCAGTGGATAACTTGCATATTCTTTTTCACATCTTCATAAATCCAATATACTAATGGACTATTTTATTGATTCCACATAGTTTCCCATTGTGCTGCTGTGTAAATAGGATACTTTTCTTTTGCAAACAACTATTTCACCCTGCTGATGCAGCACTCTCATTACCTTATAGCCACTACAGTGACCCTTTCCATCCCACACAACTTCAAGGTGTTAAAAACTGCAATGTCAGAAAAACTGAATGAATTAATGACAACTAATGATAAGGAGGATGTATCTGATTCTGCTTTAGCAGAGATGTGGAAAGTTGTAATGCAAACATTTTGTTGTTACTCTTAGATTAGAAAAAGGAGCTGGTGCATGGCAGGTTTTGAGAGCAGCTTCCTGCCTTAGAACAAAGATATAAGCTTAACTTAAAAGACCATACCAGTGATTTTGCATGTTTAGCCCAATATCTACAATGATGGTAATGGTTCATCTAATCTTTTCCTAAAGCAAGCACTTTCTTCACATCAGTATTCCATCACCGTAATGAAGTCGTCCACATTAGTTTTCCTAAAAGCAGCAGCACTGTTGTGTTTTGATGACTTGAAATTGGGCAGAGTGACATTGTTCCTCCACCAGAAAATAATCCCCAGGAAAAATGTTTGATTCACACAGAGATTTATCAGTTCTGTGGTTTATGAGAGGTGATGACTTTGTTGCCACAGAAGCAGAACATTATAAGGTTGCTGTTTTAATCAAAAAATGAAAAAGGATGGATTTTAATTAAATGCTGTGAACTTTTCAGTACCCCCACGTGATTTGCAAAATGGTTTGTTACAATGTAAAATGTGGGTCAGTTGTAGTAAATGGGCCAAACATTCAAAATCACTGGTATTGTCCTTAGATGGGTTTGGTGGTATTCTGCAAGACAAACGGTGCTGTTTAGCTGCATGATCATGCAGGCACTCTGTTATAAGAGCCTTTTTAACTCTTGAAGGCCAGTATTTTTGTTGTATTAAAGAAAAAGTCCAGGATGGAACTGAAACTTCAGTTGTAGAGCCTACAGATACTTGTGCATTTGTGCATTTTAAGAACAACACATTTGCATTTCAGTCAGATGCTATTTGGGTAGCTGCTGGTTTGGATTTCATTCATTGAAACCTGAGCTTGCAGCCCTATTCTGGCACTGCAAAAGCATGGCTGTGAATGAGCGCACATTTGCACTGGTTTGTTGACTTTCAGACGCTGCTGAGACTAAAATGAACATTCTCTGTGACATGTTCCTTGTCTAGGTTTTCAGGGAGTTACACCCAAAGCCACATTGTCTTTGATGCTGTATTTTATTAGCAGCCTTCGTGAATAAATGAGATGTTTAAATGCAACAGCTCTCAAGTTTCTGTAGTGTCTCTAAATTTTGGAAAGGAAAGTGCTGCCACTGTACAGCAGAAGTTTCATGTAATTCAGTCTGAGATGTGTTGAAAGTCCTCCCATCTCGGTTTACACTAAATCATTATGTCTCCTCTCTCTCTGGGTGGGACGGTGCCCAGCCCAGTCCTCCAGGCTGAACACTACCTCACTATAACCTCAGCGAATCAGTTAATGCTTATGCTAATTCTTTAGTAATACATCTTGTATATTTTTCATACAGCCCTTGTATGTATGTCAGCACAAACGGTCCAATTCAATAAAAGTGTCAGAAATGTAGACAGGTAAACAGAGTACAAGGAGGCCTGTTGCTCTGCATTATTTATACCAGTGTCCCAGTTACAAGCAAGTGATCATTCAAGTTATGGTGCTCAAGGAAGACAGAGCACTCTCCATATCCTTTCCACACTATCCTCCATGTGCAGGTGTTTATGAGTCTCAGGAAAAAGGTGGAAGACTTTGGTCAGTGTAATATTTCCAGGCTTATGACTGTAGCAAGCACTGTTTCCACTGGCTCTGGCTCAGTGTTTTTGCATTAAAGGGAATTTGTTATTGTCTGGATGGATAGGAACCTCAGACCAGGTCAGAGCACTTTAACAGGTCTTGTTCCATGGTTATTACCAGTGTGCAAAAGTGGACAAGCACTCATTGCTGCCTCCTGATTCCACCAGTGCATAGCCTGACATGTTACCTGGCAGGTTATAAAAGTGTTACACAGGTGTATTTCCATTTGTGGATTCAGGGGCCAGCAACAAATGCTTGTCCACCTTTTAGCACTAGTAATAACATGAGCCGCATGAAAACAGACCTGCACAAGCCACCTAAAAGTAAGTTTTTATATTATATTGTAAGTGTTTTCTGACACAGTGTTCATGACAGGGTTTGAGTATGTGGGACATGTTTTCATGTTCAATTTTGATTGGCAAAACTTGCCGCCACACAAGCAAAGTGCCATCAAGCAGTTATTCGCGGAGATTTTCTGCATAGCTTCGCAACAAACTCTCAAGCCACGGTCGTGACTCGCACCATGCATAAGATGGTGCTAGTCATGAACGGGGTTAGATAGTTTTCCACAGAAAATGGCAACACGCAATTTACTGTGTCATGTCAGTATGGACGCTCTCTTTATTGGTATTCCCCATGGAGGAAATGAGGAGTTTCTTCTTGGGCTTCTTCTTCCTGAAACCAAGGCGCTAGTCTACCTCTGACATCTTCATGTTGTTATTTTTCATTGGAGATAAATAAAAAAAGGGGAGAGGGGTTCCATGGTGACCTCAGTGAATAACCCATCCATCAGACATTCAGCTCTTATCCTCATATATGTCTTAAACTCTGGGTAATATTTCCTCCAACACCAGCCATTCTGTTTCTGGGACACTCAATCCACAATTCCCCACATCTACTGCGGTTTCACTCTCATCATTTATTGTTATCTTCTTGTCCTGGCTTGGAGAGGCTCACTGCCTCAGTCAGCATTTTTATCTCCATCTGGCTTGACTGAATCCTTCAATTAGTGACTTTTGACAAAGTGCAGACACAATGCTTGATTTACCCAAACAATAGAGACCAGGTGGGAATGCTGTTTGGATTGTATAAGCTCTGTTTAGTTTACATCAAACCACTATCTCTTGGATCATAAAAGGGCTGGAGGGGAGGTCAATCCAAATTACCTCACTCATTATTGGGGTAAAAATGTACTGGAGCAGTTCCCTGGCAGCTTTGTCACAGTTCAGACGAGGACAAGCTTGGTAGTAAATTTAGCCCTGTTGGTAGTTTTAAAGTACTAGTGTTGGGTTGACATACTATGACTAGTTTCCCCTTAACCCTTTCTCAGCATGTTGCTGTGACTTATTTCACTCTCCCTTGACGGTTGTAGCACATTTTCTGAGGTGTCCCAACTAAGTGTAGCAACATAATCCATGGAGTAGATGCCTCTGGAAAACGTGTGCCAGTCCTCACTCAGTGGAGCATTAATAAACATTGTTATGTAGAACATTTTTGTGAATGAAAGTTCTGTTACTTTGCTGTGTAACCAGTGGGCTTTTAATCATACGTACTCACTGACTGTTTACTGATGCTATAATAATAGCAAAATTCAGAAATGGCCTTCATCTCCATATCAATTCGGGGGCTGCCCATTGGTCCAAAGGCCCATTATTCTAAACACCCAATAGTCTGAAAATTTCCTGTTGTACTGAAAGCGCACTAGTTCAATGGCATGTTATCCCCAAAGCAAAACCCCAATTATTCCAAAAAAACGCTAGTCTGAAAAGTGTCCTGACTCTGTAAATTTGGTTAAGTTTAGGCAGGGGTTTCTTCAGGTTAAGGTTAAGGGTAAACGGGGTGGATGCATTTCCTGGCAGGGATGCAAAACTCGACACACACTGGTACTGGCAGTCACTGAACTCCAACAACTCCAGAGTGTGTGTTTCCAGACCAATAAGCCTTTGGATTAATGGCCTTTCGGTCCAATGAGAAATTTTTTGGACCGTTGGGGTTTTGGAATAATTTGCCATCCAACGGCATGATACCATCCATTTCCTGACACAGTTATACAGTGCTCTACCCCCAGGTGACCTACCTGACTCAACCATCTTCAAACTGAGTGTTAATTATTTATTTTACCACCAGTTGCTCATTGAAGTAAAAGGTAGAGGTTAATCTTGGACTTGGAAGATCTTGACTGAAACTGAGATGTCATCTGATTTGAAATATGTTTAACTTATGTTAATTTTGAAGCATGTTTACTGTAAGATTTGATTTTTTTTCCACTTGCAAAAATAAAGTCTGAAAATATCACAGCTTAACAAGCTTAACAGCAGCATTAATATAACACAGGCATATGTGTTACTCTGAGAGGTCACCAGTTGGGCAGACGGTGTGGAGTCAAGTCTTATGGGAGGTTGTAGAGAGTAGAGATTCTGTTGCAATCACCACATCTATGATAATTCTTTACAGCTTTAGATATGTGCTCAAAGCTCGAATCTTTGAATATTGTCTTTATTGTTCTTAAGAAAGAAAATGTCTAAAGCAGGATAAAAGCTGAGTTTTGAAATCAGGTCAAGTTAACAGCTACATGGTGGCATGTCTAATCTAGGATTTATCTAACACAGGGGTAAAACTACAGTATTGCATGGGCTTTACTTTTCTGCTGCAGTCTCTTCTAGGCAAAATCCCAAGTAAAAACCACTGACATGTCAGAGCGGCATTGCTAGGGGCATTTCCATGTCTTTTTATTCAGTACATGACCTAAAAGTTTGCCTGGTTGTGCTGTAGAAGAGGGCTACTGTATGTTCCTGATCTAGATTTAGCTCCAAGAAGGGAAGTTGCTGCTTAATCACCACAACCAAGAGGCTTGGACTAACATATCCTGCAGTTTGGACATTCAGTTTATTAAAAAATCCCTTTCCTAATCTGATGATGACAACCAGGAGACTTTGGTTAGTCCTATGCAAAACCACAATATTCAGGCTAGCATGTGGCACAAACAGAGAGGAGGGGCAGAACATGATGTACTGCATCGAGTATGAGTCCTCTATTGTTTTGAAATGAGGCCACAATTACAGTTACCTTTGTCATGTTGAGTTATTTCTAAACAGTGTCTCCCTTATTTTGTTGGGTGTATGGATTGAAAATATACCTTCTGAAGACTTTGGTACAGAGTTGTTAATGACTTTGGTTGCTTCTCATTTTGGAGGGACAGAGGTTCATTCTCATGGCTTTTGTACAGCTTTCCAACAGGACTGCATTTCAGGTCTGTCCTCTAACACATGGTGGGCTGTGTGTCAAATCAAGGGGTGGAAAAGAACGGTAGGCTATAGAGGAGAGAAATGAGGGGAAAAGTGCCGCTTATGATACTGAATCAAACCCAGCCATTTCCTGTGCCCTGAGCCAGCGCCGCTCAGCACTCTCCATATATGGTAATGGTATTTGCATGAAGGGAAAGCCTGGGCTTATGGATCAGGGGCTGGTGTTGAAATTCCTTTGTATTAACTTCTGGGAAAAGGTCTGGTTCCATAGTTTGGTCAAGTTGTGATGAACTGATTACCCTTTTTTTTTCTCAGATGGAAAACTAATCAAAACAAAACGGCAAGGATCTAAAGCTGTCCTCTTTGATGATTTTCACATTCATGCTTCTAGTAGTCTCTGTTATTGTCAAAACAAGAGATTCATTCAGAGCAAACTGCTTCCTAACACAGCGCATTAGTCATGACAGATGCTCAGTTACCAAGGACTGTGTCTGTGTGTAACGTCGCTAAGCTGTGCTCAGAGGAAAGTCTATGCTGCTTCCATGGTGATGCTGTTGTTAAAGCCATTATAGATTACCCAGGTGGGGCTGTGTGTGTGTGTGTGTGTGTGTGTGTGTTTATATGTGTGTCTATGTGCATGTACACTTAGACCTGCTGCACTGGCCTTACTCAGAGTTTCTTCGGTCTGAGCCAATGGGATTACTTATCAGGAAGCCTAAAAAAATGCAGCTCAGTGTCCAACAATGCATCTCAGCCTTGATGTGTGCAGCATGTGAGACAAAGTCAAAAATGCATATAGTACCAGTATTAAAGGGGAACTCTAACTCTATTAAAGGGGAATTACTCACAAAAATTAGGAACAAGCACGTAATTTGAAGGTTCATTCTGGATGGATACTGTTGGTAGACTCAACATCACTTCATTAAAGGACCACACCAGTGATTCTGCATTTTTATCCATCCATTTAATGCCATTCATTCGAATATGCAATATGAAAATGAACTTTGAGAGACTTCAAACTTTCTTCACACCAGTATTCCATCACTGTAATAAAGTCGTCCACATTAGTTTCCCTAAAAGCAGCAGCACTGTTGTGTTTTGAAGAACTGAAATTGAGCGGGGTGAAATGGTCCCTCTGCTGGAAAATAGTTTATAAGGTGGCTGTTTTAAGCAAAAACTCATATTTAAAAATGGAGGGACTTTGATTCTAGGTTGTGAAATCTTTAGTACCCCCACATGATTTGCAAAATGATTTGTTGCAATGTAAAATGTTGGTAAATTGTAGTAAATGAGCCAAACATTCAAAATCACTGCCAAAAACTGATACTGTTTGTTCATAGAGTCATTACTGTAAATACTCTTAGCTTGTGAGAGTTGTGCCCAGATTAAAATTCACACACAGAGCACTTGTAGTGTAATTGTTAGAGGAGAAATCTTTTGACTGATAGGATACCTGTTGATATCCACAGACAGAAAAGGGAAACTGAGCAGGGGAAAGGAACAAGAAGCTCTTCCCTCCCCCAACTCCTACCGTCAGCATACCCTTGAGTACAACAACAGTTAACCCTGAGCTGCTGCAGTGGCCAGCAGCAGAGGAGTGGGGCTGCACTGGGCACCTCCCAGGCATCAGTGTGTGTAGCACTCCCTCTCTGTGCAGCTACTCCCACAGTCCATTGCTGTGAGAACATGTTCCAAGTCAAAACAGATGAAACAACTCTAAGAATATGTGACATTTACCTCCCACACTTCCAGATTATTACCTCTCCCCCTCTTGAATCAGTACACTATCATCCCAAACTTAGCAGGGAGAGGCTAAATATAGCACGCTTAATTGTTTTCAGCTAGTGGGTGGCCCAGCACTTACTTCATGTCTGTTTTTAGAGCGAACATTTTCATCCATCAAAATGCTATGTTTAATAAGAGGTGCCAGGGATAAAGATATACTGTTAACTGCCTAAATAAAGCAAACATCTGAGTTCATGTGCAATATAAAGAATAGTGAAAACAGTTCTAGTTGTTGCTTCAGGAATATATGGCATGGGCTCCTAACGTGGCTTAGGCCCAGTCAACCCTCAGGGGACTAAGTAAACACAAAGAAACACAAAGCCATGTTGAAGGATCACCTTTGTTTTGTGGTGAAGCCTTTATTGCCAGGGCTCTTGGCAATATCAGTCACCAGATCACAACCCAGGTGAACAGTAATGGGAGACTTTGATAACTGCTGAAAAAAAAAAATAGTAGAATGACATTGAATTCCTCCAGTAGAATTCCTGGCATTGGCATTATCTGTGTCAAGGCTGAAACCATATTAAAAACAGTCATCATTGTAATTAATGTGTATTTCAGAGACGGTTAGGATGCAATAGTCAATGCTTTTATACAATTTTTGACTTTGCTTTATCAAGATGATTTTAAAAAATCAGTTCTATCTGTGTATTATGCTTTTACAGCCCCCTTCCCTTTATGTGCTTGCCCATCAGTCCATGAAGGTGTGTGTGTGTGTGTGTGTTAGATGTGTTTGTGTGTAACTGCTCTACAGCATAACTTTGATTCTTAAAGTCCTGCCGAATGTTGTCATCCCCTCCCCCTTCATTCATTACATGTTATACGTCGGGATGTGTGAGAATGACATCAGTTCTAACGCACCCTGTGTTCACATTGCCAAGGGAGGAAGAAAGTGTCTCCCTCCATCGCACCCAAAAAGCTATAAAACATGATAATGGGTGTGATCTGGAAAATTAATCAAGCAATAATTTGCTGCTTCCCTCCTGAGGGGGAAATACCCACAGAATTAGGCAGAAAAGCTATAAACATTCCTTACTATCTCCCATGCTATGACCGAGTCTATAAAGTGGTTTTAATTTTGCTGTTGTAAACAATATAGTCACCCTTGAGAATATTAAGAGTTCATTGGCCTGCCTGCTTGACTTTGTAATTTAAAGTTAATTACTAAATGTTACCATGACTTTCCACTGGTTTATTTTGTGCTATGGTATCACTTTCTGCTGCTTTAGTACCACCATGGTTTTGTCCTTTGCTGTTTTTGGTTACATTTACTGACTTGTGTTTAACAGCTACTGTATTCTTTGTTTTGAATCATGCATTTTCTTTTGTTTACTATTTGTGGACAAATTGTTACCAGTGCACTACTCGAGGTTACACTAGACAATAGGATCCGAGATATTTGCATATGCTGTTTATCATACTGTAGTCAGCAAGACTTTTCTAGCCTCGACAATGTCAAAAGCCAGGAGCCAGATGATGGGAAAATAGAACTTAATATATTGATTTCATTGCAAAACACAGTAATATTAAAAACATGTTGGATACTGGCTGGATGCTTCAAATGCTAACTGTTAGCCTCCTGTCATTGAGGTGGACTTCCCCCCAGCATCAGCATTTGGAGCATCCAGCACTCAGTAACAATGAGAGGAAGATAGCACCACTACTGTCCTACATAACAGCTAGGGGGGAAGTGAAATATCAGATTTTTCAAAATGAGTGAACTGTTCCTTTAAGAATGGAACATAACCTAAAAACATTCTTGTGGGCAGTGTTATTTTTCCTTGAACAATGCTGTTTTGGGATGTGTTTCCCCACTGTCCTTTTGCCCTCTCCTCCCGTCTGAAGTGTCAGGAGGTGAAGAGTTAAACTGTGTGTTGACTAATGTTCTGGATCCTCTCTGTGGCTTTGATTGGTTCTGCATCCAGGAGAAAGAGACTCAGTCCTCACAGCACATTGTGATCCTCGTCCACAGTAGCCAGACGACATTGACTCATAGCACATGATGAATGACCTCAACTTTCTGGAGACTCACTCAGCTAAAACAAAACAGGAATGTAGTTAGAAACCAAGACGGTAGGATGTGGATAAAAGTCAGGTCAAAGCATCTTTGACACTTTGGTGCGCACAAAGCACTTCTAGAAATCCAACCTTGCACTTTTTTAAAAAGTAAAGTAACCACAGCTCATCATGTTGCTAACATCAAAAATGTGCAAACATTAACTTTGGTCTGTGTGAAAACAACCGTGTTCTCCTTGACTTTCATTTTATCTGATTATGTCAGCAGTGTAGTGAAATCACAGCCTGTCAGTCATTCAGAGTGCCTAAAGCTGCTACGCCTCACTGTTCCTATGACGTTGTAACTGTGTTGTTCACTTTGATGTCAGATTCTCGATTAGTCCACGCCGTCCTATTGTGTTTCTAAGCAAACTAACAATTGTATGTTGTATGTTTTTGTCGCAGGGGAGCCGGGGGCACTACCGGTACCACTGGCAGAGCCACAATGTCAAACACAGCGGAGTGGACGACATGGTGCTGCTCAGCAAGATCAATGAGGACGCCATCGTGGACAACCTCAAGAAGAGATACATGGATGACTACATCTTTGTATCCTTTGTTCCCAATTGCAGTTCACACCCTTGCGAGGAATTGGTCAGACCTGTCATAGCCGTGCTATTCCCAGAATAGCTGAATGGTCAGTCACAGCGTCAGAGTAGCTGTGAGTAATATGCCACTGTTTGAAAGGCACCGCTCTCCCACCAGACGCGGCCATGTGCAGGGGGCAAAGGGCCTCTCGGTGCCCCCGTCCGGACCCCCGACTCCTGTTCCCGTCAATGTTCCCTCTTGAATGGATTGAATACTAATCAGGTTTACTGTGGTTGGTGCAGCATGCGCAGCACATGGTGTAAGACAGGTTGTTTTTTTCCACCTTTTTGCCCCAGGACACCCTGATATAAAAGCTATTTTGTGTTAAGTATTAAATTGATTAAATTGATCATACTTGAACACCAACTAATAGATTGTAAGTGGTGAGATTAAAACATAATGTTCATTCATATTTTTGTTACAAATTCTAATGAATGAAATTACAGTGAAATGAAACTATTCCTCATTTTGCTGAAGACTCCCTGTCCTTGGTCCTTTCTGAAAACTGCAGGTGTAAAGAACAGCAGCAGATGCCTGAATAATCTAGTGTGCAGGATGGTCTGTTAAATCCTGTCCTTCTTTACCAGACATAGTTTTGATTTGGGTGGGGATTTAAAATGATGTGCTGAGAGCTATCATTCCCATACATCTCACAAATGGGAGGTTCAGATTTTTAAATTTGCAGTTGTGGCCACACACACACACACACACACACACACACACAAGATGTTCATGATGTAAAATGAGTGGATCCCTGAATAACCTCTTTCAAAAGCAATGGTGAGGGTTCTCAAAGGAGCTTGTTATATAAACGTCATCTGCGTTCTGGCAGCGCTTAGCATTATGGATTTTAGCAAATGCTGGCAGTTTTAGACTTGAGAACTTTGAGTCAGTCCTTTGGTTGGGGTCAATACATAGCAGAAACTCGTAAGTCCTCTAGCCAGAAGCGCAATGGGCTGCGGGTCACTATAGGCCACCCACAATACCAGCTTTATTTGCCATGAGCAGTTTTCTGGCAGCAGTGCATAAAACCTCACAGTGTTACATGGCCGGACTGTTCTCTGTGATGTGTAAACACTGGATATTTTAAGGCTCCAGTCTGATCACCAAACACACTACTGCTACACACTGCCTTGACGTCATGGCAGCATAGTGTTAAGTCATTTTTTTCCCCCTCCCAATCTATTCCCAAAATAGCCATTTAAAAAAAATCATAAAAGAGCTATGAAACTCTCTTGCCTTTAAAGGGAAAATGTTTTAGAGGGTTTTTTTCAGTATAGGCTACTATATAGCTTATGCCGATAGGCTGCTGATTTATTTGAATTCATTCTATGACCTTTAACATAAAACCTCATCAGACATACATCGGCCCCGTGCTGATCTCTGTCAACCCTTTCAAGCAGATGCCCTACTTTGGCGAGAAAGAAGTGGAGATGTATCAGGGCGCAGTGAGTAGAAACTCTTCTTGCCTGAGGGGTCACATGATATAATACTCACTAAATGCATTTTCGATGGCTTCTGTTTGCCGTAAAACTACAAAAACTGTTACTTCACAGAAGATTTGTGTTATAAAAGGGCCCGAGGGTTTAAGATGATAACAGTCTAAAGGAAAATGAACTGGGTTAGATGTAGTGCAAATATTTTCCAGCGGGCTGGCACAGAAAGGTGCTGTCAGAAACTTGCCTCAACCATTGAACAGGCTTGGCAGTACCTTCACAGAACAGCCTGTTCGACTCTGTATTCTCTTGGCTGCTCGCTTGGCCGGCCTACAGAGAGTGGGCTAGCCTTAGTCTGAGCTTCCACAACCTCACAGTCCTTTATAAAAGGGGTGTGACCATCACTCCTAATTCTTCATTACATTGAATCATCACCAAAACTTATTTTCTTTATATCACTGAAATGCTTAAGGAATAAACATAACCATTTGAAAAGTATGACTCCATTGTGACTTGGTTCCCTCCTTTTCTTATTCGCTGCCAGGCTCAGTATGAAAACCCTCCACACATCTATGCTCTGGCAGATAACATGTACAGAAACATGATGATTGACCGAGAGAACCAGTGTGTCATCATCAGGTAAGGTTTTGAATCTAACTTCCCACTGTTTTTACTGTCCCGGGTGCACGTGTCAACCCAAACAGCACGTGACGTGTCGGTGTTTAGCACAGGAGACAGCAAAACAAAGATGGGAACTAGTGGCATGTGTCATTTGTGCAATGTGATCTGTGTAATGTTACAACATAGCTGGACTGCTGCTGAGCCATTGCAGGTAATAGCAATAGATGGGAGGGGAACCAGAGAACAAACCTAACAGGTTCCACCACACCACTAGGCACAGCTGACTGGCTGGGAGTGACTTACTTCATTGGGGTTTTTCCCTCATAGATTTAATGGAGCATACCAGACTTGTTTTGCCTTTTCATCAAATGTTGTGGTCGTATCTGTCCATCACAACTATCAGTGTGCACAGAATATGCTTTGGTAGCCAAATTTTCAAGGCCGCCTTACCCCAAGTGACTCCCATTTATGTTCAAATATGTGAAAAATAGTGAAAGTTGAAAGTCACTATGCATAGGCAATTCCATCTTTTTACTTGATTGTAATCACTTAGAATTTGCATGTTAATACCAAAAGTGCTCCACATTTGAAGTGCAATGCTGTGTTTGGTTCTACTTGCTTTTTAATCTTGAGTCCTCTAGTGAGGCTTAAGTAGCCTAGCTGGAGCTAGCTGCTTAGCTGAGACTCATGTTGGGCTGAATAGCAGCTGCGCCCTCTATCTTTTCTTTACATGTAGATAATATCCTTCTTCTGTAGTGCAACTGTCAGCCAGTTGTTGACGTCCACTATAGGTTACTTGGTTTCTGCTCTCAGACCTGTCCATTATAAACACCAGGCTAATAGTCGTTTCACATTCGTAATCTAAATTATAGGATATTCCCACCCTTTGCCCGGGATTAAGTCCCAGACACGCCAAACCAATATCAAAGAACTAGCAGCGATAATGGCCAACTGTTGTGACACGTCGCCCGTGTTGGGTTGCACTTTACGGTGTGTAAAGATTATAGCCAGCAGGCAACTAGCACGTATGTTCTGCAAAATTATGTTTTTGGGTTGTCCTTGCATCCATACGTCCGTCCCGTTCATGTAAACACCATATCTCGGGAACACCTTGAGGGAATTTCTTCAAATTTGACACAAACGCCCACTTGAGCTGATTAGATTTTGGTGGTCAAAGGTCAAGGTCTCTGTGACCTCACAAAACACATTTCCTGCATGATGCAACAATTCATGTGCTAATTATGATAAAGTTTCACACAAATATCTGATAGGATTCTCTGGTAGTCCACCACAAGCTGAGCTTCAGGTGATTTTTGTTGCACCATGTGAAGAAGCCTCTGTACTCCTCTGTAAAAATCTAAGTGAAGACAGCATGTTTCTCACTGGAAATTATTCACCGGAATCATGTCAATATAGTGATAACTGCCATTTTGCAAAAAAACACCTAATACCTTTATTTATTAATTCCTTCAAACTCTTTGAGTCTAGACAGACATGGATGTAATCTGCAACTTGACTGCTTGGTGGGATCATACAACCACAGGGCAGTATTTCTAGTTAAATGTCTGCATAAATTATCCAGATATATCCACTGGTTTTATAGACCTGAGAAACTAAAGTACGATATGTCAGATGCTGGGAGCGACTTGGTGCAGAACATAGATCTTTCTTGTCCCTATGGAGGGCTTATGGAAAAGGTGTTGATCCATAAGGCCAGAGAGAGGTCAACAGGGTCAGTTTACCACGAATAATGCTCACGCCCCCATGGGAACAAATCTTAGTCCAAGCTGATGTCAAATGTTGGCAGCCCTGGTTAATCCCCCTCAGGATGTTTGGCAAAACCAACTGTAAAAACTGTTTTTGAGGAGCTTCCTGTGCTAGAAAAAAAAAAAAAAAAAAAAAAAAACAGGAAGAGCACCTGCAGGATCCTTACTCCAACTTGCTCTCTCTGAATTCAGGGAAAATTTGGGTAAAGTTATCTTTTCCTTCAGCCTCCTCTTATCCTTGACTTTTGCATGGAGTGGTGTTCTTCCGGGGTCTTCGAAACTTCTGGGGTCTTGGAAAAAGTGTTCATCTGGGTTTTTCTGGAGCTTGCAAAATGATTTTCATGGGCGAGAGCGGCACAGGGAAAAGTGTGGTGTCATGGTTGGGGCTTTATCCTGTGGGTGAAATCACCTGAGCTGGGTGGCCACTGTAGTGCTTACCTCATGATGAATGCCCCCTGCTTCAGCACTTTCCCCTGTTGTTTGGACAGCGTGCAGTTGCCAGTTCAGTTTCCCACATAAAGGCATTGAAGTGGATTTGTGATCAACTAGATGAGCAAACAAAGGCATGGAAGTGGTTTTGTGATGGAACAGATCTCAGCAAACAAAGGCCTCCATAAAGTTGCTGTCCAGGCAGTGTGGTCAGCAACACACTGCGTTAGCCTTTTTCCCCATTTATTAAGAAAATATATGAATTTAGAGTAATTCATACTAATTCATAGTACACACCAAGTAGGAAACTTGCACGTCCAGACCTCTTGTCTTCATTGTGGGTGCATCGGAGCATAAAAGTTCACATTAAAAATAATAGTCCCACACTCCCTTCTTGTATAAAACAACGCAGATTTATTGCAACTTGTAATAAATCTGGGGTTATCGAGTGGTCATCTCCCATCACAGATGTTTCATGAATTAGGTGTATATCATCAGATGGCTGAACTGAAAGTTATAGTGTCCCCGTTTCCCGTATGTAGACCAATTAAGTTGGGTCTTAAACTCAAGAAGTGATTTAGCTGGATAAGTCGTTAATAAATTGACAGAAACCCAGGATTTTGAACTTCAGGAGCAACAGCCTCTTAAATCCAATTTTACAGAAACGCAGGCTTAGTCAGAGTTACCTGGATTATGACCTGGATTATGACCGTCTTTTTAAGATTAGTCCATCTACAAATGCATTTCCAGACATGGCTGTTGCCGTCCTTAGAGTGGTGCTAATAAATTAAGGTGCTTTTGCAATTAGACAGGCTTTTAGAAATGAATATGTACTGGGAAATATCAACAAGGTCCTTTCTTTAGTCAGGTTTAGTCAACAGAAAATTATTTAGAGTTTAACAGTTTTAAAAATCTATACAAAATATATGTAGTATTGCCCATTGGTTTACCATTCTGTTGTTAACAGTCTACTTTTGCATATAATTCACCTGGTGTTTTCTGCCACTGTTGCTTTTATTTTGGAGGCTTTGGCAGGGTTGCATATCATGGGTTGTGTTTTTAGATAACACATGGTTCCTCTCGGCCTTCAATCATTAACTCTTGCTCCAGTAAAGAATGCACTCTCTCTTTAACCGTGGTGTTTTGCCTCTCTCATGTAGCATTTGATTTTTCATTGTGGTTTCAGCTCCCCCTTCATGTTCTCTTTCTTTAAAACTGTGAGCATGCGATTATCTGTGATGGACAAATTGGTGTTTGAAGAATGGCGATATCTAGATGTGGATTAGCAAAATATTTACCACGCAAGCATCAGATTAGCCTGGATTAGTAAAGTGCCGTATGAGGATAGGGGGGGCCTGTACTCACCTATATCACCCTGCATCTATACTTATGCTTTCCTCTTAGCCAGTAAGTTCCAACCTCACTATGAATGTCAACAATAATAGAAAAATGACACAGCTGATTCTGCTAGTTTTCAAACGGCCCACTCAGCTTGACACAACATGCTCAGCAGTTCATAAACCGAGTTGTATCAGCAGATCTTCAATGTAATGTAAAACAGTAACACCTGGAGCTGAGGACAGGATATGAGTGCGCAGTACTCGCTGTAGCATCACATGTTGCTTCAAGTCCTGTTTTAGTCATGAACAGATTTGGGACCCCAGCTGGTATCCTTTCTTTTCAGATAGAGCCACTAGCTGCTTGAATCTTGATCTCAAATAGGTGAACAGAAGGCAAACAGGTCTATCTATTTATTTATTGATTGATTGTTATTTACCGTTCTTAAAATAAAGCCATAAACCATGAGTCTCACCCCGTCAATAATGGATACACACTGTATAGTCTTTAAAAAATAAATCTTACTTGGTCAAGATTTATACATTGTTATCGTTCCCTTAGCGTTTGAAATATTGGCCCATTTTATGCCGATGTTCACTAACAGTATATACACATACAGATAGTTTGGAACTTCAAAATATCTACAAAACTCAACCTGTGGGTCACAAACTCCCTATCTGAATCCATGTGACACTTTGGTTGTTTTGTAATTCAGAGTTTATTCAAAGAATGTTACGTTAAACAAACACTCCCAGTTTCATGCTTCTATCTGTTTCTATTTAGACTGTGAGCTGGGCCTTACAGCTCCACTGCACCAAAAAAGGTTCATATATTAAGACTTTGTGAAATCATGGAAGGAATCTTAATTGCCTACAGTAGTTGAACATACAGTACATGCACTTTTTTAAATAATTTTCTGGGAACGTAGTGTTCCCCATCAGATAAAATCTGCCAAAACTGGAAGTCAGCGTTGAATATGCATCTCACTCATAGCTGATGTCAGCTGTGATTTATGGAAGTTAATACTTCAACCTGCTCTGTGCTCTGCGTTGCATGGTTCAGCTTCCTCCCATGTTTGGTTAATAAATCTCTGAGGAAGTTAACAATGCCTTTAGCGTTTGAGCGCTGTAACAATGGGACTTGTTCCTTTGGGGGTCTCAGAATGGGATGTGATTCAAACTCCAGCCGCAGCTTGTGCCGAAAATACCCATTCAGACAGTAGCTGGAGTGCAGAGGGACAGCCAGTGCTTTCAGATGGAGCTCCTCTGACTCTGAAAGTCAAAGACCAGGCTACTTGGTCCGCCGGCTCACCCAGCATGTCACTGGCTCCCGGCTGGATGAGACTTATCGTGTTGCTTGTGCTTCAAGTGTGTTATAAGATAGACCAGACCATGCAGAGGAGCTGGGAGAGTATGCACTAAAGGGGCGGGCTAAAGGCATATAGAGACTGTTGTGTAATAGAGTGGCTCCCATGACTTCCTCTGGCAGCCTCTAACAGTCTGCAGCTGTGTTTCTCACAGAGACATTACCAACCTGACTCTACTTTAAGGCATGGAATAAAAACAGACTCCACTGTTATCCACTGCCAAACCACATATGTCAAAATAAGTATGACCCTGGCAAAGTGAAAGGCGAGGAGGAAAAAAGACAAGTGTAGGGTGAGGAAAGAGAGAAGAGGAGGGACAAACGTGTGGCTAAATGCGACAAAACAACATCAATGTCCTTATCGCTGTAGCTGTTTATCCACTCACATATAAACTTTACTTGTTTTGCTGCTGAGCTGAGATTTGCTTATAGAAACTGAAGAGACATTTGAGCTCGTGTAGGAAATGGAGTCTGCACACACAAAGGCAAGAGCTGGGGTTTCACCTGTCTATTCAGTAACTTTGAAAAGACTTTTTGATGCTAGGTGATCCTGGGTTTGGGGAGAAAGGTTGCACACATGAACACAAAGACAAACACACACAGACAAACATACACAAAGAAAGAGAGGCCTACTAATTTTTGTACAGCATCAAAGAGGAAGTAGTGGCGGATTTAGCAGGAACCTTGATAGGACACATTTGTATGCCTTCATTTGAAACCCCATAGCAGAATCTTACTTATCTAACCCTAACCCTAACATAAAATACACATCTTGCTTACTTTAGTGTGTACAAACAAAATGCATACAAACAGTCTACTGCTTAAAATAAGTCAGTAAGTTGACTTTATGGATGGATGGATGGATGGATGGATGGATAGACAGATAGATAGTTACTTTATTGATTCTGGAGGAAATTTAGGCATCCAGTAGCTCAATATAATAAGTACACTAAATTTGATAATTATACTCTGCAATTTAGAAATGCACACCAAACGTGTAGCCCATGACATTGGAAATAGAGAAAAAATAGACTATAACAATAATAGTTAAAAATTAAAGGATTAAAACACAGATTATTGATGAAAGAGACCAAAAGAAAATAAGAAACGGCATGTAAAGCACAAAATAAGATATCATTTCCATTTTTATTATGTTTTCCCTTATTAACTGGCTTTTGAATGGCATGGCTCCAGATGTTTTGTTTTTTTATGAACAGTGGTTTTCATTTGCTTTAATGGTTTTTCATGTGTGCTGCCTTTCTTGGCCAGGACTCACTTGGAAAAGGGTTTTATCCGCAGTGTGACTACCCTGGTTGAGTAAAAGATAAATGAAGGAAAAAAAAAAAAAGACTTTATTTATGCCAGTAGTTGGCCACTGTGGCCCAGGTTGCATGTATGGGCAAACGTGCCCTTCAACATCTGTTTTGGCTGTTTCTTCTCCAGCGGGGAGAGCGGTGCAGGGAAGACCGTGGCTGCCAAATATATCATGAGCTACATCTCCAGAGTGTCAGGAGGCGGGCCCAGAGTACAGGTGAGAGGAACTGCTTTCCTTTTTTCAACGCTCTATAAAACATGTTGGCAGTTATTAGGTGATTAATTGTTAAGTCACTGTTATTATTATTTATTTTTTATTCCATTCTAGTCTAGTTTACTCAGTACTCAGGTCTGATTTGCATATGAGACCTTGAGAATATACTAAATAAGGTATATACTAATTATATTGATCATATGTTAAACTCGTAGATAGTATGGGCAGTAATTCAACGTGATTTTTTTCATATCACCCTGCCGTACTTGTAGAGTCATGCACAGATTCATTGTTATACAGGCCTGTGTAAGTCAGGCAGAGATTTGAAACAGCCTGTTGCTTCCTGAGCCCTGTTGCCCGTTCTCTCCTCCAAACCCAATCCATCTCTTATCATCCTCCCAGTCCCCATTATCAGTCCACCAGCAGCCAATACCCCCCCAAACCCCATTAGCCATCTGGCAGCCCCCCAAACCAGCAGATGTCCTGTCCCTAAGCCCTTTCCACTGTCTGCAAAGATCTAAGTGTGATGAGGAAATGCCTACACCATGATGGCACTTGGATATTAGTTATTGTATTTAATCCAGCCAGAGCTTTTTCCACAAAGGGAACATCATAAATCATCCTTTGGTTTCAAGGTCAACTTAATAATAGGGCTGATAGTCTGAATATAGACTAGGCCCTGTGGAATATATTGCATTATTACTGTTTTCACTTCACAGCTGCAAGTTGAAATTTGTATGCATAAGTCTAAAGCATGTGATCAAAATGATATTTCTGTTGTTTGAGTAAACAAAAGTGGTCATTTTATCAGATCTCTCTTACTTCTTCCTGACCTCCATCTAGCTCTTTCAGATCCCTCTGGTGTCTCATTCACATGGTTCCTTACACGCCTATGATTTATAAATGCGTTTTATTTGTGGACGCTTGTGTGTGTGTTTGCACCTGCGTGTACATGGACAGCTCTGAATTTACAGTGTTTATAGAATTTACTGTCTGTCCATACGTCTGATCATTATCATTCGCTCTGAGGCAAATCATATCCCCAGTTAGTCATGAACAATGACTGTCATTACTTCATAAATAAGTTATGGGAACCAATATAATGCAGTGCACCTCTGTATCTCTGTACTGTTGTATAGAGATGATTGGAACTACAGTACGTTTTTCCTTTCATAGAGGACAAAAGTTCAGGAATGCAAAATATTTCAAGAAATACTACCACACCACTTCTGTATACAATAATGGAAGCAAGAATAGCTCAGTCTGTGTCAATATACTGATTGAAAACTCATGTGTGTCTGACATGCAGATGGCTCATGGGAAAGATAATGTCCTTCAGACATTTGTGTGTGTGTGTGTGTGTGTGTGTGTGTGTGTGTGTGTGTGTGCGCACATGTGTCTGTGGGGTTAGAAAGTTCCAAAGACATGCACAAAGACCTGTCAGCAGGGGTGTGAAGGGAGCAGTGTGTACCCTGTACCTACTGTCTTGCTGCTCACTGCACTGTAGCTAACAGCTCACCGCATCTGTCCCCTCACAGCACGTCAAAGACATCATCCTGCAGTCCAACCCCTTGTTGGAGGCCTTCGGCAACGCCAAGACCGTGCGGAACAACAACTCCAGCAGATTTGTAAGATTTGCATCTCTGGTTTGCCTTTTTACTGTTTGGGATTCAGGGTGGCTGATGTTGTGTTCCTGGCACTGATTTTTGCCTTGACTTGATTTAAAACGATTTCTTGGAGTTCTTGTTAACCAAGGAAAACACATGATTGTCCATTTCAAACAGCGTAAAAACAGATGAAAAGTAAAGAAAACAAAAAGTAATGGTGAATTACAGCTGTGTTTTTGAAAATCTTCCACCAAGGAGCCACATTTTAAGTTTTCTAATATGAGAAGACATTTTTGCCAAGTTATCTACAGAATAAGCGCACTGGGACTGAAGGGCCTCTGGCAGTCTCCACTTCAGATAAAATGCATAAAAAAATCACACATACAGTTCAGCTCACTAACCGTGTTAGTAAGAGAGAAATCATCATTTACTCAGGAATAGTGTGAGCCACCTTTTGGTCCCAACCCAGACTTTGAAAACAATGATTTACAGTCAGGGTTTTCTTCTGTCCTCTGTTGCTTGAGGCTGCAGCCCTCATGTGTGTCCTGGTTAACCAGAGCTGCGCTGTAAGGACACACTGCACAGAAAGAGCGGGCAGCGCACACATCCAGAACCACTGAGGCACAGACTCTACTGCTTACAAAGGAAGTTGGTTAGCATGGACGTAGAATTAAGGCCAAGCACTTTGGAGAAAATGTATTCTGTCAGAATTTCTGCAGCCGATCTCAGTGGTTAAGTATTATATTCAGGTTAACATACAAAGCGGTATTGTCTCAGTGTTGTTGGGATATTTTTAGGTCCGAGCTTCGAGGAAGTAAATTAGGGTTGGCACTAATAGCCTGAGATCACTACTTTTGAGGGAGTCTCTTTGGATAAATAGTGTCTCTGTTCACTTTGGGGCTTCAGCCCTCAGCTTGACTGGGACTGGAATAGATGCTACATTACAGACTTGTCTGGAGAGGAGAACGAGACAGAAAACAGGGTCAGATTTATATATACACACACACACACACTCACCCCTAGTATCCATAGCACAACCCAGGCCAGTATTTCATTTCTTATAGTTCTGCGTTTAAGGCTTATTGCAGCCCACTCCAATACTAACGAACCGCACTCTCATCCATCAAGGGAAAATACTTTGAGATCCAGTTCAGCTCTGGTGGTGAACCAGACGGAGGGAAAATCTCCAACTTCCTGCTGGAAAAGTCACGTGTCGTCATGCGAAATCCTGGAGAAAGGAGTTTCCATATATTCTACCAGGTGAGGCTTTGCTGGTGCGTAAATGTGGGCACGTTTACCATTTGCTAAGATACTCATGTGCCTTCTGAGAGCTGAAGGACAACGGGACCCAGTTGGCTCAGAGGGGTTGTGAGGGAACTTGAGGACACAGTGGAGAGCTAGTGCCATTTGGCTGCTGGGAGAAGGTCAGCCCGTTCTCATTGTGTATGGCTTGAGGTCCCTGGAAGAGATAGGAGGGTTCAGTCTTCCCATAGAGCAATTTTCTTCACATGCAAGTGGAGCGCGGAATATACATTTAACATCAAAGTGGGTCAAAATGACTGAAAAATCACAGGGAGAGTATGGGAATAGATTGTTTCAGAGGCCTTGTGGAGGCACATCTTTAAAGGAAGAGTTCACCCATAATACAAAATTCCCACTTACCTGTAGTGCAGTCTATTCATGCAGATAGTTTCTGTGTGATTTTGTCGCTCCCCTCACTCCAATACATGCAGACTGGATAGGTATTCACTTGTGGAGCTCAAAGCATCAAAAATTTACATATGAAAAACTCAACAGCAACAGATCTTTCCTAAAGCAATGGCACAGATACCCGCCGTATTGCACAGCCCTTGGGGACAAAGAGTTTTCTTGGGAACTATTTCCTACCAAACAACTCTGTGTCTGTCCACCCCTAGTGACTACAAATGAGAGGCGGATGGATACAGTTTGCTTGTGCTCTTCGGCGGGAAATAATTCCAGATGGGAATATCGTGGAAGACTGGAAACCTCACTAAATCACACAGAAACTATCTATTTGTATTCTTCGTTCATTTGGTAACACTTTCCATAACCAAGTTATGTAAAAAGAGGATGGGGATGCAGTTTGTTAAATGAGTTGTCCACCAATCCTCCAACGCCTGGGGTGGTTTATCGCTGGTGTACTGTGACTGATTATCCAAAAAAATGAAGTCGTTTTGACTCTGACCTGCCTTCTAGTGGGTGAAGTGTTTAAACCTCAGGTTAGACATAAACTACATGGTGAAGTATGTGAGCAATGCCGCTTGCGTAGCGTTCATGTACGTACATACATACACGTTTGTAATGGGAGTATCTAGAGCCCTTAAGTGGGAAAATATCTTTTTTGGGGGGATTTTAGGTGAACTTTGTTTTTTTTTTTTTTTTTTTTTTTTTTTTTTTTTTTTTTTTTTTAATATATATTTAACCCTTATTTAGCTAGCCCTTTTTTCTATACTCTGTATGACCATTTGAGAAGGAGAGTGAAAATCTAAACCTTTTCATTTCCATAGTTGATAGAAGGAGCGAGCGGGGAGCAGAAGAGCAGCCTGGGAATCACAAGCCTGGATTACTACAGTTACCTCAATCAGTCCGGTTCCTACAAAGTGGACGACATCAACGACAAGAGCGAGTTTCAGGAGACACTGGTGCGTTCGCTGCGGAGTCTTGCCGTTGTAACGATCACTTACTCGACATCCCCAGTGTTTATCAGCCGCCACTACTCTTTCACTCCCTTGCCAGCGCGCTGCTTACAGTGCGGCTCATGCCCTTTTCTTTACATTCCTTTGTCTCCTTGCCAATCCCCTTGTGTTTTCTTTTCCGACAATCTCCACCTGTTTTTGTTTACCGTTAAAACCGCAAGAGGAGTAATTAGAGGACATAAGCTAGGTACCGCAGGAGTAAGTAAACCCACATTACAGCCCCGATTTAACATGATCTTTTCCTTTACTTTCCCAGCATGCCATGGATGTGATTGGCATCTCAGGGGAGGACCGCACCCTGGTCCTTCAGATTGTGGCTGGAGTCCTACACCTCGGAAATATCAATTTCAAGGAGGCAGGGAACTACGCCGCCGTGGAGAGTGAAGAGTGTAAGTGCCCTCAGATACTCCGAGATGTTCCCTGTGGAACATGACGCCATTGCAGTTCTGTGATTACGACTGTGACGTTCAAGAGGGACAAAATCTAACGCTACCGATGGGTTTTTGTTTTTTTTTGCTTCTAAGAAAGTTCCTCTTCTTTTCAGTGTCCCTTCAGAAGTTGGTTTTGGAGTATATGACTCCTTAAAATTTTATTGTGTTCATACAGGGCTGCAGCCAAAAGTAATCCAGGCTATGCTGGATTACCCCAGCACATAAAACACTCTGTTATTGAAGGTCTGGACATATTACATCACAGACTAAAATTACTTGGAAAAATGCATCGCTTCCTGTCCCCGACCCTCTCGCCTTCTCCTCCCTTTTTGCCGCACTCTATTCTTCTCTCTACTCTTTTCTCCCCCCTCCTCCTCCTCCTCCTGCTATACGGCTCCTGCGTCTGCCTCTCTCCCACCCCTCCAGTGTGTGTGATGTAGATTTGAATGCGGTCACAGGGTACAAAGCCTCGTTCTGTTCTGTGCAGACGTAACACCAGCAGTCCGTAATCTCTGCCTTTCCTGTTCCCTCCTGTCCCACTTCCTGCCTGCTTACACTGCTGTGTGCTGCACATACCCAGACCCCTGGCTGCACACACAAACCTGTAGCGACCAAACCCAAAGAAACACGAACAAATCCAGGCTTCATCTTTTGTTTAAAGAAGTGTTGACTTCTTCTTATTCTGTAAATAGCCCAAACAATATTGAGGGTGGTTGGGACGTTATTTTGGGTTAAAGGAACATGATGGTCAACTTGAGTCACGTGGTAGTCAAATGTTGTACTTTTTATGGAAAATGACTTGAGCTTTTTGTGGTTAACACTTCTAAAACTCTGGCACTGCATCTAATACAAATATAATTTTGTACAATAAGCAAGAACTACATGTACTAGGGTAAACCCTGCACAGGAAACATAAATTATCGGATATTTTCAATTTTAAAAGGAGCTTAACTCTTAGAAATCCATTGAGATGTTCAGATATCAGTGAGAAAATCGTTTTTTATCCTTGTTCACCTTGGACTTTTCCATCTTTTTCAAATTAATGGAAGCAGTTTTGTGGAAGTATAGAATTAGCATATGTTATCATTCAGTCTGAAGCATCCAGTCCATACCTATCAAGGCTATTTGTGGGATGAAGGATGATTTAAATAGACATATGTTCAGTCACACCCGCATGTCCCAAAAGGGGAGAGCTACTGCAGTGGTCTGATGCATTCCCAGACACAGTGAGTCTGCAGGCCTGAGAGCCATTTCCTTCTAGGGGAAGTGAGTCACTGTAATAAGGCAGGGAGGGGCTCTCAGGGGACAATATCAACGCCAGGTTGGGCCTAATGATCCATGGCATGCTCACTCTCTTTCAGGAGCTCGCCTGACGCACAGGCTATTTTGCATTCAACTACAATCCTAAACTTGTCTGTGTTATTCCCAGAAGATGTTTTGTTTCAGCAGTGTGGGCAGAAGGGCCCCAATTTGTGGCCTCAAACCACCACAAATTCATGCGCTGAGGATATCAAACCAAAGTTTCTCTGATTGGTGAAATTTTCCTACTCATTGATATGGACAAAAGTCAAATAGGGAATGTGTAATTTTAAATGCAAAATTACACACACTCTTGGCAGTGGGCCCCTGTGACATGCAAAGGTTGCACGTAGGCTGCCAGTCCAATAAATGGAGGCCTGCATGATGATTTGCATACCGTCTTTGAGAGAAATGTGCTCCCGACTCACTGTTTGCTCCCTAATGGTTCAGCTAGAAATAACTTACCATATCATAATAGTACAAACTGGATGAAAATGATATGTGGCAACGCTGTTTGTGTTGCAGCAATAAAACATCAAGTATACCTATTTGATTTAGTTCATTATTTGTCAGTCATGAAACATATATAGTGCTAAAAGATGTAAACTTCCAGATTGAAGATTTTCGAGGGGAAATGAATGTTTCGGTTGTATGCTTGTTCGGTAATACGGTCCTGTGTTGTCGGCAAGCGTCTTTGTATGTTTTCCTCATTGTTCTCTCTCTTGTCCTTTCCTGTCTTTCTGCAGTTCTAGCCTTCCCTGCATTTCTGCTGGGAATTGACCAGAAGCGTCTGAAAGAGAAACTCACCAGCCGTGAGATGGCCAGCAAGTGGGGAAGCGCATTGGAATCCATCGACGTGACACTGAACGTGGAGCAGGCGTGTTACACACGTGACGCCCTCTCCAAGGCACTGCATGCACGTGTGTTTGACTACCTAGTAGAGGTAGGAATGCATGTTTGTACAGGATTCACTTTCTGCAATATTAATATTGTGGATATCGCTAAAAACCTGTAATAAACCTATAATATCAGTAACACAGTACTTTTGATTTCAGTCTATCAACAAAGCCATGGTGAAGGACCATCAGGAATTAAATATCGGAGTGCTGGACATTTATGGATTTGAAATTTTCCAAGTAAGTGGTAGTGGTCGTTTCACAAGTCGGCACGTGGCTACTAGATTTTTACTCTGCATCCGCATGCATCAAATAAATTAACCACCATTATTTTTTTTTATCATTTAAACCGATTAAACGCTAAGGATCAGGCTGATTTATAACATATGTGGATTAAGTTCCATCTCCGAGACTTAAGCGTGCCTTTCTAATCAGATTATGTGTGTTTAGTTTGCTTGAGGTTAAGTCTTGACAATGCCTCGTGCGGTTGATATGATTGTGTTCGACTAGAAATCTACATGGAGATGCTTTGGTGTTACAATGTCTTGCAAATTTAAATCATAACATGCAAGAGCCCTGATTCATCACAGCACATGCAGATTGTTACTGCATGCCACACTGCTAGATTGCATTCCGCAGATAATGCTTAAAACCTGCTAGGCTAGCTTGTACAATTTTTTTTTTCTGCACACTTAGAATAAGTCAAGGGTGTTTTAGTGTCCAGAGGTCATAAGACAGGACGATGCAGGCTCAGGCCCCAGCTCTATTGTAAGTGCTGTGAATTGTATAACATGGTTCTTCCTTCATTATCAGGCAGACTGGTATGCAACCTCCTCTCCAAACAAAGGCCATTGAGCCCAGAGGATATCCGTACTCTCTGAGGTCATATGCGACAGGGTACCCGGGGGCTTTGTGGTGATTATTTGATCTAACATGTTGTCTCTTTGATAGAAAAATGGTTTTGAACAGTTCTGCATCAACTTTGTGAACGAGAAGCTCCAGCAGATATTTATCGAGCTGACTCTGAAGGCGGAGCAGGTAATGTTTCTCGCCACACATCTTCAGATTCAGATTCAGATTCAGATTCAGAAATATCTTGAGCTTCGCCTCCTGTATTTCTGCTCTCATTCTGACCCGGCACTCTCCTCTCCTTGTGCAGGAGGAGTACGTACAGGAGGGCATTAAGTGGAGCGCAATCGAATACTTCAACAACAAGATTGTCTGTGATCTCATTGAGAGCAAAGTGGTAAATATGATCATTAATATTCCCTGTGTGTACACTTTACATTGCCAGTGAAATAAGATAACATTCACAGTCACCAGGTTGTTAACTTGTTATTTTAACTCTCTTCATGAACCAAATTGAGGCTAATTCTCTGCAAATTGAGTTGCATAAAGGCTTGCCAAGTTTCTGCACCCTTCCCATGACCAGCAGCTTAACATCCTAAAACGTGCCGACATGCCTCTAATTTGATTTATTTGTCCCACTGAGAAGTCTGATGCATGAAATCCACAACAAGGGCTTTACAACAAGCATCCAACTGAGAGGAGCAGAGGCTCTGTATCAGTGCCTGACAAGTAGGCTTTTTACACCCGGCCCATTTGGTTAATGCGGTGGCAAGTTTACATGTGGCTCTTCAACAGACTTGTGTTGTCGGAGTTCGCCTCACATTCAGAGAGACACTGTGGCCACTGTGCTGCTGTGTGCTCTGAAGGCTACTGATCAACTTTGGACATAATGGAGCCAAATAGTGCAGTGCACGGCTGTTGTGTGTCTGACATCACTCTGCCTGTGGGGGTGTGATGTTTTTCCCAAAGCTGTTGACGCCACTCTGCTGCTACAGTCATAGCTTTCTCATATCCTTCACATGCTTTATTTTTGATTCCAAAAAATAAAATGCAGATTGCTAACACCCTTTTTATGCAGAAATATAGTTTAGCGTGTATTTTTAGTACCCAGAAATGATTTCAGGAATTGAAGTCAACCTCTGATGTCAAAGTCCGGCATTTTTCTGACAATTTATCAATAATAAGTTAAAAATGTGTCACTGGAATGGAATTCAGAGATTATAACAATCTGGTTCATTGGTTTTACTTCATATACTTAATGTGTCAAAGGAGTCATTTCTAAGCCACCAGCAGGAAAATAATTGTTAGCGAGAGCAGCACTGATTAATTGAGCAGCCCACTGATGTTTGGAGGTTGAATCGTTAACTTCTTTGTGAATGTAAATACCGAGAGCTGTAAATGTGATGCAAACGTGAACTATTTCAAGCTGATCGGTTTCATCCTGAACCCAGAACCCTCCTGGCATCATGAGCATCCTGGATGATGTGTGTGCCACCATGCATGCAGTCGGGGAGGGAGCCGACCAGACCATGCTGCAGAAGCTCCGTGTCCAGATCAACAACCACGAACACTTCAACAGCTGGAACCAAGGCTTCATCATCCACCACTACGCAGGCAAGGTCAGTCTGGGCACACGGGGTCAAAGCACTACCGCGACTTTTTGACGAGTCTGGCCCATGTGTGTCTTTACCCAACATCTAACACCAAGATTGACACCAAAATCATCTCTGTGTCTCTGGATTGTTCTGTCTGGTGCGCACACTAACGCTTTAGCATACAGGATGTTTACCTTTTGAAACCAAGGCTAACTGATTTCTTTCAAGAACATTGGAAAAAGAGATAGGTAATTTAGCAAGAACTTACCTTAAAATTAGCAGGAAGTTAGTAAAAACTCAACAGAAAATGAGCAGAAAATGAGCACAAAAAAGAAAAATAACAATTTGAAAAATAAAAAAAAAATTAAAAAACAAAATCATCACCAGAAAATGATCACAAGAAAGACCAGAACATTACCGACAAAAAGAAATCCAAGAAAATGACCAAAAAAACAATAACAACAAAAAAGAAACAAAGTTTGTGCAAAAAAAAATGACCCAACAACTAGCAAAGAATTACAAAAAATACACTAAAGTTACAAGAAAATTTGCAAAAAATGGTATACTTACATATTGAAACTTTATTTACAAAAAAACTTAAAAAATAAATGACAACAGCCAAATACCCCCCACCCAACACCAGCACCACAAAAAAAAAGAATAATAAAGAAAGTGAATACTGTTCAGAGGGTTAAATAAAACTTTGACATGAAAAGGTGGCCTGATCTCTATTAATATCAAATATTGCAATATATACAGCCATATGCAGTATTTTCCACCTTATAGGTAATTTTGATTTCATATGACAATTTTGGCTCATGTGCAGTTCTTGAAATGCTGGGTTGGTGATGGGTTTGGTAAAGCACTCGTCCCATATCTAAATATTGCAGTGTTCAATATTATTGCAACATTTTGAGACAATATTATAAAATTACATTTTGGATGACAGTAGTTTAGTTGAAGTAGTTTAATCTAGACTTCCATAGGCAATTTTACTTAAAAATTCTGGGAAATGGTGCCTTTTATGAGAAGGTATGCCTATAATTTACACATTGTGCATCACAGTGAAACAGCAACATCTAATGTAAATATCTGGACCTCTTGCCACAGTAAATAAGAATTTGCTGTTAGTGACTTTCCTGGTTAATAAAGGTTAAATTAAAGAAATATGTAGACTCCTTTTGATACAGTAGGCCTTTCAAATGCAGAGTGCTTACTGGTCATATTGTTTGTCCTCTGGGTTTGTGTTTTCACTGCTGATTCAGAGAGGGCATGGCAGGAGCCACCAGGAGGGCCACTTTTAAAATGAATGCACACTCTGCATAGCCGGCACTGTTTTTTACCACCCAACAGGGAGGCCTTTACACACGTGCACCCTCATTCCTGCCGTCCCTCCCACCTCTCTTCTTTATGCGCGTATTATTCCCTTTCCTCCCATTCTCCTCTCCTGAGTGGATGCACTTTAACAATGACACATGATTTTTTTTTTATGTTCGTTTTCACACTGTCATTCTCACGGTCTGGTCCAACGCTGTCCCATGTCATTCTCCAGATGTGTGGTGGCCTCAGCCTGGCACACATGCCGCAGGCCTAATGAGCCGTGCCTTAAAGACTCGAGGGGCTCCCAAATCCAGGCTTGGAACATTCCACCAATCTCAGATTATAGGAAAAACAACACCGTTTAATTTTTACACTTTCTAACCACTGCTGGTTGTGTAAGCCAGCCCTTGTAGGTGTTAAGCTTGGATCTGCAATCCCTCATTTTCTTTTCCTATTAAAATTCAACGCATTTATTTTCAACACCAAAGCACAATCACTGTTTTCATTTTCTCACAGTCGTGTTTCATTCTGCAGGGGCTCCTTGACTTTTTTAAATAGTTCAACCTCACACTGTCTGATAATTATTAACCCTTGGCAATCTCTCTGTGTGGGCCTGTCCTCTAGGTGTCCTACGACGCAGAGGGTTTCTGTGAGAGGAACCGCGATGTCCTTTTTACTGACCTCATTGAGCTGATGCAGAGCAGCGAAATGTAAGTAACTCCAAGTGTCACATCGCAGCGACATGTGGCGAGGATTCTCTTTAGTGTTCACTCTCAGGGAATTTTCTATTATGATGCATGTGGATACAATTGAACACATGTGAATGAAGCTTTCAGACGTCCAAGTGCAGCTGGAAACTGGCAGGACATAATAGGAGTGTGCAGGGCTGGGTTACGCCTCGCCCCCTGCCCCTGACTCGCGTCTGGTCCCCGTCCAGATCTGCGGCTTTTGTGGTTTACTCAATCAGAGCTTGCAAGTGCGGTCTCCCTGTGGAGTCTGGTCTCCCCATCTTATGGTTTCTTGGGCTTGCTTTGTGTCAAAGTGGCCATCTGTGCAAACAGCCTGTATTGTCTGTCTAACCCCCGCAGGCTGTAGCCACCGCTGGCCCCTTTGTGTGGATATTCTGTGAGCCGTGAAAGGGGTCAAGACAAAATCCAATTCAGACACGTGCTCTAAAATATATACACACACACACACACACACACACATACTCACACAAAACCCCCTCATCATTGTGAGCACATGCACATACAAAGACTTTGGCTTACTCACACATAAAGGAAGCATGGGGAGGAAGGAAGGAGCCTCATTCCTGAGAGCAGCGAGTCTAAATAGAGGAGAAAGGAGTGTGCGGTATTGTCAGCTGGGCGGTATTAGCAGACTTCTGGTCTGTTTGCATACACAACCTGCTGATCCTTTGTTTTCTGTCCATAGCCTTGATTGAGAAGTTTTAAACCAAACAAATATCAATGCGAGAGAGGGGCAGCAGATGAAAGGGGGAGAAAAAAATATCAAACACCACAATAGATGAAAAAGGACTTGCTGAGAGAACAAACTCATAATGACAGAGGCGGCTGGACAAGTGAGTCCAATTAAGTTGAATGTTTGTGTGAGATTGCAACGGGTCCTGACAGCCACCACTTTCATATTTGTGTTTTCAAAGCAACACGAAACAACTGACAGAGTGTCAAAGAACAGGTCAGCGTCCAAATGACCGATGCATCAGGCACAAAAGTTGAGAAATAATCATGGCATTTGGATATTGTGTTTGATCGTGTGTTTGTCTGTGCATCTGTCTGCAGCTAATCTCACAAACTACTGGGCCTATCAGCCTGATATTTTTGTGCGCCCTTAAGACTGTATGATCAAGGACCTCTTGTGGTTGCGGTGACCTTTGAAAACGTTTGAAAACCAAGCACTGGAGAAGGAGACATACACAGTGTGTCCCCTTCTCTGCAGTGCCTCCGTATTTTCCTCCTAGGTTAAATTGGAGTTTAAAGTTTTGAAGATTAAATTTAAGATAGGTTTAGAGAAAGAAAAAACTGAGGTTCAAAGAGAGCCTTCATTTTAGGAGCGTGAGAAGTCTTAAGCTTTGGGTTGGAGACTTAAAAGTCACATTACTGTCTTCCATCAAATTCCCTGTTGACAGAATATCTTCATCAGTCCCAATCAGCCAAAGTCAGTCATTGCAAACTGAGAAGTATGTTTTTTTATTTTTAGCAAAAGTAATTGCCTATCAAAAAAGCATGAGACTTAAGTAAGGAGTCCACTCGTGTTTCGTTAAAATATTATGTTATCATTATGAAGATCATCCCAGTGTTTCAGTGAATGTTCTCACGACACTCTCACTCTCCATCTAAAAAACACAAATGTTTCACAAAACCGCTGTAAGACACAGACACATAGCTGAAGTAAAATAAACAAGCTCAGGAGTGAAAGTCTTTTCCTTTTAAACTTCTCCTTCCTGTCTGTCCTCTGTGGAGAGAAATCTGAAGTTACGGAAAGCTCGCAAGTATCTGCCACATTCTGAGCAGGACCAAGACGTCACAGTGTAGAGACGGATGAAGCGCCTGGACGTGACAAAATAATACGATCAGAAAAACACTGTACACACCGGCTTATGGACCAAAGGCAAAACCTCAAGTAAAAGTCAGCTTCTAGATTTAACATTGTCAAATAATGCATTCTTCTTTAGAGCAGTGGCCGTGAGGAGATTAGCTGCAGAGGGAAGGACATGTACAGCACACACACACACACACACACACGCACACATACCTCTCACTCACTTACCACACCGAGATTTTCCCAGCTGGTCCCGGAATCTAATCAGTGACTTTTGTGTCATGTCCTTGGTTCTTTAATCATTAGGTGGTTGCGGCATTTTTTAAACATTTTTTGGCTCCCAGGGAAATCAAATTAAATACACTTTCTGGTCTATAACTCAGCAGAGCTTGAGGTGGTTGCCCAAACCCAATGAGACTGGATTCAGAGAGGACAGAAATTTCCAGTATATGGGCCGGGTTGAGTCATATTTAGCTTTGGGTTTCAGATTTTACATTTTTCCAACTTAATTTAACTTTTAATGGATATTGGACATATGTTGTTGTTATACTGGATATATGCTATGGATGTTGAATATATGGGTTAGGGTTAGACATTCTCTCCAGAGGTGTATATGTTTTTTAATGGATTTGTCTGATAACGTTCATTTTTCCATTGAAGATTTTCCATTTTTAATTTCACTCTGAAGGTGGCAGGTGCTATGTGGATTATAGTTGATGAGTAGCCTAAAGATAAATTAGAGATAGATAAAAATGCAGATAAAAGATATGTTTCTACAGTATAAATGTTGGGTTTGACTGAATCTTGGGTTGGGATTGGTCAGGTTCAGACTACATTTTTCCAGCTGTGGTTGAGTCAGGTTCAAAATATCAAGCCTGATTCTCTTTGCAATTCAGAGCCCAGGTCCTAACCCCTACCTCTGTGCTCTTTTGCATGCCACACTCTCTCCTCCAACAGCGCTTTCATCAGAGCACTGTTTCCAGAGAACCTCAACGCTGAAAAGAAGGGTCGACCTACAACCGCAGGCAGCAAAATAAAGGTGTGTGCCACCATGTGTGTGTGTGTGTGTGTGAATGTGCATCTGTCAGCCGCCTCAACCAGGTGCACTCTGGGAAACTGTGCACGAAAAGGTCACTGAGGGTGTTGCTTTACAGATTACGCTGTGTTATTTTAGTAATGACAGTGCTAATGAAGGACACGTTGCCAGACCTCTCTGATGTTAAAAAAAGTGTCGTCTTTCTCTCCCCCCTCTCTCTCTCTCTCTCTCTCTCTCTTTGGTTTTATTCTGCTTTTCAGAAACAAGCCAATGACTTGGTGAGCACACTGATGAAATGCACCCCACACTACATTCGGTGCATCAAACCCAATGAAACCAAGAAGCCCAAAGACTGGGAAGAGAGCCGGTAAGTTCCCCTATAAGTCAAAATATTCCCTGTAGACCCAAGTACTGGGACTTGGGTCTACTTTAACCCTCTGAAACCCAAGAGCCGGGAGGGGCAACAGCCTTTATGAATTTCATATCAGAAGTTCGGGAAGCCAAGGCGACAAGGGGTGAACGTGTCCTTGGGATCTTCCTGAATAAGAAAAATTATATTTTATTGACAATGTCTTTGTCACAGCTACGTTTGCTGAAAGTCATCTCAGGACGTATAGTATCTCAAGTAAGCTATGGACCAGAAGGCATATACTGATCTACTGTAGTATTCAGCTTGCAGTAAAAACTAAAATTTCATGATATCCATGTAAACGTGTGCAAACGCCACAGAAAGAACCTGGACTGAACCTCATCAAACTGTTTGTGAAGCTAACGGCCTCATACCATTTGGTCGTGAGGAAGCGTTACCTCTGGTTCATGCACAGTCACATAACAGGTAGATTTGAGCTCCTGATAGTAGTAATTGAGGTTCAGACTGGCTGCAATTTTCTGTCCAGCGTCATCCATAAACTCACAATCAGTAGAAAGACCACTCAGTGCCAACTCCTGAAGGTCGAACCCATTCAGCATGAGCTAACACGCTGGTGCAATGCCACGTCTCAACCATGCAGCCAGTTGAATGTAGATTTCGGTGTTGTCTGAAATGGTGTTTTTGTCATTTTTTTTAATGCGCAGAGACTTAAATAAACCTCATGGGTGTCACAGGCTTAATTACACTGTTCATGTGACTGTAGGTTTTATCCCCCTGTGTTGCCTTTTTGGTCCTCCCCTCATGTTATGGTGTTAAGCCGGAATTATACTTTCTAATCCGCGAGTATGTGGAGGTCCACCGGGATCTGCATGGCGTAAATTTCGCCACTACTGAAGCCCACGAGGGTCCACGATTGCAGCCCAGATTTGTGAACATACGGCCACTTTGCTCCTCCTGGCTACAAGGGAACTAAATGTGATCTACTGGACGTGTGTGGAGCGCATCCTCTAGAAAGAAGCTGAAAATACAACTACTACATGTCTGCAGCTGTGTGTGTGTGTGTGTGTGTGTGCGTCCGCTCAGGAGTATATTCAGGCCCTTGGACATTCTCTCTCTCTTCCCTTCCCCTCTCTTTCTTCTGTGGCCACAGGGCTTGGGTACTACATGTACTGCAGAGAGCTGTTGTATTGTTCAGAGCCTAATGACCTTCCTGTTGTGAGCTGGTCTCAGGTTGACTCATTCGATTAGCACCGGAACCGCTGTTTTCACAGGAAGTCCTGGATGCATTAAGTAAAGCCTGAGGTCTTTGTTTGACGAAAAGTTAGAGAAACAAGGCCCTTTGCATACAATGAGCACGACTGTTCTCCTCTTCCAGTGGAGGGAGGGTTTCACAGGCAGTATGAACTGCAAATGACATTTCAGAGAATGAATTGAAGTTTTTCATTCACTGTAGTCCAGTACAAACCAGTTCATAAGTCAGAGTCAATTAAAATCAGAACGTTTATGCTGCATATGGTCAGACATGGTTTTGTCCTCCTAAAGATCATTGTCTGTTTCTGCTGCTTGTCTGTAGAGTAAAGCACCAAGTGGAGTACCTGGGTCTGAAGGAGAACATCAGGGTGAGGCGTGCTGGCTACGCCTACCGCAGAGTCTTCAGGAAGTTCCTCAACAGGTAACAGGATACCCATACTGGTATTGGTACTGGCATTGGTAGAAATTGTCTTTATTTTCCCCATTTTTGCACTCCAACATGCTACTGTTGTTGTTTGTTGTAGTAAACAATTGATACATCTCATATGTTGTTTCATCTTTCCTCTTCCTTCCTTGATGGTCTATACAACACTCTCTGTCTCTGCTAATTGCTCCGTTCATCAGGTACGCCATCCTGACCAAAGAGTCCTGGCCAACATGGCGGGGAGACGAGAAACAAGGTGTCCTTCATCTCTTACGCTCTGTTAACATGGACCAGGATCAGTTCCAGCTTGGCCGCACCAAGATCTTCATTAAGGCCCCTGAGTCGGTAAGAGTCTCCTCTGTCCTGCCATTTGGACCGTCACATCTTCTTGTGCTTTGCCTCAGATTTGCGCCCTTTGGTACAGCACCTCCAGGAAAACGTATCACAAGCTTATCACCTCAGAACAAAAGTCCAGCTTTTTCATGCTGTGTGTTTCTACAGGCCTGGAATTCAAATCATATGTCAGAATGACTGCAGGCATGCGAAAGCTCATTTGTCAGAGAAAGCGTAACATTTTCACACATAACACCATAAAAGGCACTAGTATCCCAAATCACGCTCATATCCCTATCCTAGGGGAGGAGATTACACCCGACCCTTGGACCACGTCAGCACTGAGTCAACACCAGTGGAACTAAAACACACGTACAAGTTGTGGTTGCAAAGTTGGGGGGACATCGCGAGGGGTTGTCGTTTTCCACCGTAACTACAGTTTTTCATGGTTCCTATGAAAGCTACGCTTGTGAGAGGCCTGTGAGCTCACTTATTAACATTTGTACACATCATGCACGTCCAAGTGTGCATGCGCGCCCACACACACACACACACACACACACATACACAGATGCATGTTTTGAAGCTAATACACAGACATCTTAGTCTTGATTCAGGCCTCATGGCTGGTGCTGAATGCCTCCACTTATTCATCGCAGCAGCGCACTGCCAAGAGCCCCTTCCCCCACACTGCCAGACTAAGTCCAAGTCACTGAGGTGTGCTTATGAAACGCAAATATCACACAGGGCGGACTGCTGAAATTACCTGCCAGGCTTCTCCAAACAAGCGTCTCTGTCTGATAAGACCCTGACACCAGCTAATTAGTTCATGACTGAAGCATTTTTCTCCACATGCAATTAGATAAGCTTCTGTGACGCCAAGCCAGATGTTAGAGAGGAGCCTCTCTCCCCAGAGCAGTGACGGATGGGTGGGCGACTTACTGTCTGTGAGAGATGGTACAAAGTGCCGCTCAGAGGCAGAGTGAAGCCCGGAGGAGATTCACTAATGCCTCCTCATCCACTACCATCCTCTTGTCGACATGTTATATCACTAATGCAAGAACTGACTGAATTTAAATTGATCAATCAAGCCCTTTTTCATGTGACACTTAATTTTAAGGGAGCCTCTAGTATTTCCTGTAAGCACATAATTGTCAGAGGTTATGACAATGACCATCGGAGCTGTCAAAGCCTTGTGTAATGATAATGATGTTACATCTTGACAACGTCTGGAGTTTTTTTTTTTTTTTTTTTTTTTTTTTTTTCAGTGCCCAGTGATTTTGCTTTTTCTCCCTTGAGACAAATTAGTCACAGAGCAATTTTTAGCCAAAACACCACCTGCTGCTTGGAATTATATTTGTCACCCAGGAAGCTTATTCACTTGTCTAATAGGAAATATTGAGGCCTCAGTGATAAGAGTGGTCTAATGAGTAGCCCATGTCAGCTGCTTTCTGCGCATTATCTCTCCCCACAGATTTGTGTCTACAAAAGAAACTCAAATACTGTGACCAAATGAAGCCATAAAACAAATAATCAGTGCTATTGTTTGCCAGGGGCAATGAAATCACCCATCACAACCACTGTGCTCTATCAATTTAAATGCTGCACTGATGATAAAATCATTTTTAAAAAAATGTAGCATCATTGCATCTCTGGGTACAAATGAGTGAGAATGTATTTTGCGGGTAAAGTTCGATGTGTTTTGCTGCGCTTACTTTTTGATCAGTTCTGCCCTGCCCTGTCACAGCGCGGCCTGTGGCAAGGGTTTGTCGATGCCAGGCCAACCCTGTGTACTACAGAGTGGGCAGGATGTTTAGTCTGGGAGGGAGAGGGCAGAAGGAGAGCTTGCGTGTCTAGAAGCCCATGAGGAAATGACAGCGACTGGTGAAAAGTGGGTGGTCTGTTGGCAAAGAGTCAGGTCTGGGTGCAAGAACTGGGGAAATGTCCCGACCAATAGTTTTGACTAAAGGTCTCATGAGTCAAAAGCTTTTTTTAAGATGTTGTTTAGCGTTGTATAGATACAGAACAACACAGATCAGGGGATAAATACAGTGCAAAATTATATAGATCTGTTCTTTTTTGCTCCCATGGTGCCATATGCATTTCCTACCTTCATCATATGTTTAGCTCAATGGCTGTGACTGTCCTTTGATTATCACCTATTAATTTATTACAAACCATTTATTTTCCAATCATATATTATTTTCCACCATATAAAACCTCTTTTTAAATTTTTTTTTTATTGAATTTTATGTATTTTAAGATCATCTTCTGAATGCCCATGGTCTTTAGTTTGTGGCTGTAAAGTTTCATGAAGCTGTGATTATCCTAGAGGACACAATAGGTCTTTTTATACAGTGATGTCAAATTTAAAAAACAAAAACAGTCTCACTACAATGAAATGGCTACAATGGGGGGCTAACATCAACACCCAGGAATAAAATTGGGCGTTCCAGTCAAACCCAATGTATGCAACTGTTTCTGCCCCAGTATACACAAAAACACCATTTTACAAAAGGCCAAAATTTGTACTGGCTGCAAAAACCTGCATGGTTTGTGGCCCAAACTGCATGGGATTAGCATGAGGTGGCCATGTCTGCAAATGGGGAGACCCGTGGCTGCCCAGAGAACCCATTTTCATTTAATCTACAGATCAAGGGACTCCGCTGAAAATGGTTATGCCTATGCACTATGCATGTACGTGCACTGTGACGCTGTCAGGTGTGTTATGTGATGTGGTGGCTTGGAGCCTAAGGCAAATTTCCCTGTGGGACAATAAATTATATCTAATCTTATCTACCTGCGATACACAAACAAGAGCTCCTGGCTTTCAACTCTGAAGCAATGGAAAGTTTTGTTCCTTTGTTACTGATGCTGTAGAAACTTTTCTACAAAATCAGAGCTATTGGCAGTTTTATGAACACACTTCAGCCCATTAGCATTACTGTAGTGACTCGTCTAATCTTTAATTCAGTAATCCCAATTCTAAGCTTAAAATAGTCTTAAAATGCCTTTTAATAAGATTTTCATAGGTCTTAAAAACTGAATGCTGAAGTTAATTTTATAATTCAATTTGAGTCACAAACCTTTTGGATTTTTTTTTTTTTTTTTTAAATATAGCTTGTGTTTTTCTTTGTTTGTTTTCAACTTGCAGGCGCCAAAGCAAAACACACAGCAACAGGAAAGCTTTGTGAAGTGTGCTCAGTGAAATAATTGAATTTAATCAACTTAAGTCTCTGACTGCCACATCCACGAGAGCTACGATGGGAAAATGCAAGTTTAATGAGTCGTGGATGAAGTCTTGTACGTTTTGTTCTTAGCTACAGCCATTTACTGGGAAACAAACATTTAGAGTAGGACATGGAATCAAAAAAACATAAAGCTCCTGTGAAAAAAAGCCTGCTATTTCCCAGTATTGTTCCATGCTGATTTTCCTTGTCCTTCATACTTTGGCCTGTATGGTTGTGAAATGGGCGTTAAACTGTATTTCAAGTGGTCTTAAAAAAGCTCTTAAAAAGTCTTAAATTTAACTCGCTGGACCTTGCAGGAAGCCTGATCCAGCTGATGCCCTTGCAATGTTTGGGTAAAGACACTGTCTGTACAGCAAAGTCACATCTCATATACAGAGAACCTCGTGTACACGTGAACCTCCCCTCTCATGCTGCACTGCCAAAAATATCAAAAAATCATCAGTGTCACTGCCAGCAAAGAATTGCATTTGCGCGTTCATCTGCATTTAGGCATGTTCAGTATGTGTGCACAGTCATGCCTGTCATTGTGTTTAGGTGTGTCTGTTTGACTTTGTGCACCGAGGAATGTCTGCCTATTGTGTGCTGGTGTGTTTTGTTACTCAGCATGTGTCTGTCTCCACAGCTCTTTCTATTGGAAGAGACAAGGGAGCGCAAGTTTGATGGCTACGCCAGGACTATCCAGAAAGCCTGGAGGAAGTATGTGGCCCGTAAGAAGTATGTCCAGATGAGGGAAGAAGGTGAGTATAATAACATTCCACAGCCTCTCTCGCTCTCTCTCTCCTTTTCCATATCTCACTCTCTGCCTCTCTTTTGGGGTTTCCACAGCTTCTGACCTCCTGCTGAACCGCAAAGAGAGACGGCGACACAGCCTGAACAGAAACTTTGTGGGCGATTACCTGGGCATGGACGACAGGCCTGAGCTCCGGCAGTTTCTGGGCAAGAGAGAAAAGATCGACTTTGCGGACAAAGTCACAAAATATGACCGTCGCTTCAAGGTTAGCAACCTGCAACCGCTGTGACCCATCAGCGTTTATTTAGCTGATCCTACGATATGAAACAGACATTCACCCCACATAATGTCTTTTTTTCTGCTGTGTTCAGGGAATTAAGAGAGACTTGATCCTGACCCCAAAGTGTGTCTACCTGATTGGGAGAGAAAAGGTGAAACAGGGACCAGAGAAAGGGCAGGTGACCGAGGTGCTGAAGAGGCGGATCGAGGTGGAAAAGATCTTGGCGGTGTCTCTCAGGTGAGAGCTGGTAATTGCCTCTCAGGTTTAATCGAGGCTAAGCACACTCAGGACAGTCCCATGTTAGGTATCAATGAAAACCAGGATGAAAGGTGTTAATCCTCCAAAGCAACACACATCCATTTGTAGCTACTAATCTGTACTTGGGTGCAATGGCCTTATTTGTATGGCATTTCCCCATTTTTTGATTGAATTGTGTCAAAACTGAGACAAATTAAAAGCATGATATTTTTTTTCTATTTACAATAGGCTTTATTATTATTATAGCATTATTCTGATAAACTGCTCTTAAATCCTACATGTATACTCACTTTTGTCTAACTAGTGCTAACTTAAACATCTCTGTTTTCAAATGTAACTTTAAAAGAACAACAACTGTGAACATGAAAAACAAAAACATTAGAAAAGTAATACATCTCACTAAAAGTCAATGTATTTTCCACCCACCAACTGGTGGCAAAAGGCAAAACAAATTAACTCATAAAAGGTATTTAAATATTGGGACTATACAAATGATAGAAACATAAAGTGAAGGCCTGCAGCACCACCTAAAGGTCACACGTTTCACTGATCCCAAGCATCATATCTCTGTGACTAACCGTGGATCTGCTACACCTCTACACTTGTTGTCTTCACCTCCATAAAAAATAGTTTGAAATTCCTCCGGATACAGCGAAAGCTTTCCATGGCTTTATCTCAGGGCTGCTGTATTGATCCCCATTAACTCTCAGACACCAGAATGTTCTTAAAACCGCCGTCTTGCCCGTATTTAGATCAAATTCATGTGTTCGCACATTCGTGCTGGTCCACCATCCGTTGTTGCTGGTTGGAAGGCTCCTGTATATGCAACAGAGCCAGGCTGTTAGGCAGGGGCCCACCATGTCAAACTGAGACATTTTTAGAAAGGCAAGAAGCTGCTGTCTGGATTTCCAATCACAGGAGTTCCCATGTTCCTGTAAATGTCACACAGGAGATGTCACAAGCATATGGAGTGCGTTAAAACCACGTCTTGTATATGTCTGTCCCTCTGTGCGCGCGGGCCTTATTGAGAGTATGAGTTTGGCTTGCCTCTAGAGCAGAAAATAATCACAGACAGCTTCACTGGAATAATGTACAGTCAGAAACATTCTGGTGAAGGATTGTTGACTGGTTTATTTACAGTAAACAATGGAGGCAATAAAATGAGCATTTCCCGAACTGCATGACTTGCGTGGGCTTTGTTTTTGATGGGAACACTGATGATTTTTTTTTTTTTTCCTCAGAGGTACAAATCATAGAACTATTGGTACAGGCATGTGGCTTTTGAGTCAGTGTGAGAGGGGGGTTGTGGGTAATACGAACCAGGTGGCGCAGCAAGGGAAAGAAGGGATTGTAAAAAAAAAAAAAAGTTAATCAGAGAAAACTCCATTGGGAGGAACAAAGTATCCCTGTGTGGGTTACAGGCACGAGCTGTCGTCCCTCTTCAGATGCGTACTGCTTTGTGTGGCTCTGTCTTTGTGTGCAAATGTCAAAGCAGAGGTGCCAGGTGTCTTTCTGGAATCAACTGTGTCTGCCTATACTCACTGCACTACAAATAACTTTATTAGTAGAGTGAATAGTGCAGTTAATAACATTACTAGTAGGTATGCATTGACAGGGTTTTCGAGTTGTGTTAAGTGACACACTCCCATAAAAAGTGCCAATTTTATAATGAACCAAATATCAACAGGAAAAATATTAGAGTCCAGTAATGTTTTTTCAAAGCTGATGCTGACCAGTGTCTTGGTCTGTCCTTAAGGAGTAATGTCAGTCTCACTGGTGTCATTTCTCTGAATATCTCTCAGTACAATGCAGGACGACCTCATGATCCTGCACGAGCAGGAGTACGACAGCCTGCTGGAGTGTGTCTTCAAGACAGAGTTCATCAGCCTACTGGCCCGCAGGTTTGAGGAGAAGACCCAGAGGAAGCTACCACTCAAGTTTAGTAACACGTGAGTAAATGCACACAGAATAAATCCTGAACCGGAGTTGGGGTGCAGCCACTGTTTCTGTCAAATGACACTACATTTCCTCTCAACAACCAAATCTCCCCTTCGTGACTGAAACGTAATCTTATCCTGTTCATATAGACTATATCTTCCTTGTTATAATCTTATATTCATTCACAAATTATAATTACATATAATTACACATATAATTACAGTATTTTGAAGTTAAATTTGCTGCCTTGGAGGATTAATTTACTTAAGGATAAACCCTAATGTGAAGGAAATCAGATCATTTGAATCCAGATGAAGATAAATGTAGTACTGTTTCCTGGAAAGTGAATTTGAGTTATTCCAGATTGAAAGGTAATTTTAGCCTGTGACTAGGCCTCATTCCTGTCTGGGAAACTACTCCTAAGTGTCATTTCTGAAGAAAAACCTTGTTGAAGATGAGTAATGAATTCAGCTTGCCCACTCAGAGACAATTCCTTATTCCCAGGCTTGCAAAACTACCACTGGATCCCAAAAGGAACAATGGCTAGGACTAAAACCAGACTGGTGTCTCTTTAATACTGAACTATGAGAGGATCTCTGTTGCAGATTGACAGCATTTAAAAAACTGCCTAAATAATCAAGTCAATCAAGTCTCTAGGATTAACACACATGAGGCATGGACAGGGGGGTCACATACATAAGTATGTAAGCCAAATGTTTTTGCTGTGTGTCAGACTGGAGCTGAAGCTGAAGAAGGAGAACTGGGGCTTCCTGAGTGCAGGTGGATCTCGGCAGGTTATGTTTGTCCAGGGTCAGGGTGACGTCGCTGTGCTGAAGCCCTCGAGTAAAACTCTGCAGGTCAGCATCGGCCCGGGACTTCCAAAGAATACACGTGAGTATCAACACAAGTTACCTCTGCTTGCAATAAGAATAATGATAACATAAACACATCCACTGAACCTAAAGCTCATAGAAAGCTTTTTCCCTGTAAAAAGGTCTATTGCTAATCATTTGTATGTAATGCTAATTTGGTGACAATCTGGTCCTCAGGCCCCACCAGGAAGAGCTTCACGCAGGGCTCCCGCTCCAACCATTCCAGAACCCACCAGCACATCCCGTCTCGGGCGGCACCAGGACCCCCAGGTAACTGCACCGCATCCAACAGTTTGGCTTTAGCAAATGCTGACTCAGTGGAAAAACCTTTCATGTTTTTAGTGCTTGCTATTTGACAGATGCTGAGCCAATACTGATCTGGTGCTGGGAACAGTAATGCCCATGTTTCTTTTGTGTGTGTGTGTGTGCCAGTTTTGTATTAGATGCAGGTGTTAGTTGTGCAGGGACTCATGGGCCACCTTGCAAAGTGGCTGAAGTTCAGTTAATTAAAATAAAGACAGGCTTGTTGAAGTCCTTCCCACCACCATAGCCTTTCTTACACACTCACCTAGAGACGCCGTCCACATATAAATCACGAACAGAAACAGTGGAGTTGCAGTTGCATCAGTTGCATATTGCACCTGTCATATTGCACCGTAAGCTATTCACATCTTTCCTCTCCAGTCGCCCACCAGAATGGCGGACTGAAAAACACCAACCACATAGCCAATCAGAGGAACTCCTCACAGCACGCCAACCAGAGGCCTCCGTCGTCGGGCAGCACAAACCGGCCTTTCCTGCCCAGCAACATCAGCCAGGTGAAGGAGCGAGGCAGCAACAGGCCGCAGCCCAACCTCGACTGCCTCAAAGTGCCTGAACAAGGAGCTGCGGGGTGAGCAGCCTGCACACACACACACACACACACACACATGCACACACACATCAGGTATCCCCAAACAAAACACTGACTTAGCTACTGGAATATAGGTAGCACATTAGCTCACATCCTGTGTGCACCGGTGTGTTCAATGATATAGTCTTTGTATTTTCATTACAAATACAAAGACTGGATGTGTATGCTGACATAATTTGGCTCCTGGGAATCATTTGAGGATCTGATTGAGTCAATTTGGTACACTGTCTCACTTTCACCCCTACTGCCACACACACCACACACAAACGCATGTCTTGCTGTAATTTGGCATAATTTGGATAATCTGCTCTTTTGTAGTAATGGAGGCAGACGGCCAGCTTCAAATGGAGGAATGTGAGTTTGAGTGTTTGCAGTGTTTGGGTGGTGGTTCAGGTGTAGGGAAGCTCTCAGTAGCAGGATATGTTGGTGCTTCTCCTCATGGCTTTGACTTGTAGTTTTCTAACCACTAAAGGTGAAATCAGAAGAAGGCTAACGCCACTGGGCAGTTTGTTCATATTCAACAACTACAGGGGTATGCACTGAGTATTTCATTTAATTTTCTGCTTGTTTTTTTTTTTTTTTTCAATTGGTGAAGAGAATCCCTGATGTGCCACTTTTTCTAATCCTTAAAATGAAAGTTACATTCAACACATCACAAGACGGCATGATGTTATAACAGCATCAATAAACTGCCCCCTGGCTGAGCCTGCCTTCTGATAGGAGGACACAATATTCCTTATTTATTCCCATGATAAGGAAGAAGTCAAAGCCCAGTAGGATACTGGCAGACATGGGAAAATTTTGTCTTTGCTATCATGAATTCTGGCCTCTGTTGTAAAGTCGTGAAAATAAATATTCCAGCGTCTGCTAACTACTAGGTCCATAACCGGAGTGATGTGAGTTATGACAAACACAGATAAGCTTGATCTGTTCTAAAGTACATTATCCTTTTTTGTGTATCTGTGCACTCTAATAACCCCCTCTATAAACTTAAATTTTAGCATTATATTCGAATATGAACTGAAAGAAAAATGTTTTCTTGCAATCAATGTTCTGTCCATATTGCTTGAGGACTATGGAGCAGGGATTTCCAAGAAAACAAACTGCACTGACTGATCTGTGATCTGAAAGATTCTTTAAGATGTGCACACCTGGGGCCAGATGCATAAACACTGCGCACGCACAGAAATATGCCTATGCTATTATCAGAATGTGTGTTGCACTGTGTCACATAATACAGATGGATTAATGGGTGAATTTCTTTAGAGGCACATGTGTGATCAGTTCATATTCATTATGATGAGCTGTAAATAGGCTGAGCCGTGTGTAATGGCTGTGCATAATGACATGCAGCAGTGGTGGCTCTGGTGCTGTTAGAGGAGCTCGCTGTGCTTTTAGTCGCCATGTCAAAAACATGAATGAGCTGCAACAGGTATTTGCTATGGAAATGAGCTAATTAGGAGTTTGTCCACCTCCATTTATAGCTGACTGTGGGAGCGGGCATCAATTACACAAAGACTGAGATTTATAAAACAGAACCAGGCGCGCGCACAGCTTTACAAATCTGATCAAAAGAATGCATATGCATATTTCTAGCTTTTTGCATATACAGAGTTTTAGTCATGAATCTACACAGAGTTTTATGCATCTGACCCCTGGACTGTTTTTCCTAGTTTGGTCATTCTATATAAAATCAACCAATTCAGAAAAGATTTCCACCTGACCCCCTCAGAATCAGCTGATTTTTTTCCTACAGTACATTTGCATATTCAGTGAAGCTATGCAAAATCTTACATTCAGACTATGAATATTTCATGTATGTGCAATGTATTTATATATGTGCTATAATAATTAAACCATATTAATCAATTAATTAATAATTAATACATTGTACATGCATACAGCATGTACCTGTGTAGTTCCCAACTTCTGCTGATGTCAGCAGCAGCAGCCCATGGTTTTCCCAGCTGCTCATCATGAGCATGTGAAGCTGACATCCAGCCAAGTGGCATGAAGTCTGTCTGAGAGCAGATTTTCATATTTTTAAGAGTCAACACTTAACATATCACATATAATATATATAGTGTTCACTCACTGAGCATTTCCATGGTTGTAATTCCTTTCAAAAGTTAATAGAATCTAAAATTTTACACTTCATGAGAGTCAAATTATGCATATTTTAGAAAATAATTTTGACACAGAAGGAATCATGGCTAGAAGATGAGCCTGGTCTGCCTATGCCAGAACTTGTTTTAACCAGCCACTTATCCCACATGGTGATGTGACCCTTGAAAGCTTTCCCAAAATCCACTTTTTCATGTTTTCTCTGATGAATATCAGAGAACATTTGACACATCAGGGATACCAAGGCTTGTTTCTATTACACTGAGTCACAGACATTAAACTGGACCAGTTTAGCTGTTGAGAAACTTTCATTTTTCCCAAGATATTGATGCTCAAAGTTGGTTACAGCAAAAATTGTGTTGAAGAAAAAACTGATTTTGGCTTAGGATTGTGACACCTGGGATGGGCTTGGCTGCAGTTTTTAACAGCTCAAGTGTTTTTCAGCCCTGAAAATTTCTCTGTTAGGAATAAAGTTATGAGGGCTCAAAAATGCTAGAAAAACCCCCAGCATGAATAAAAAAGCACCAAATTTGGACCTACCCTTATGAACACTGAGGAGGTAACTCCGAAAATATTCATAGTATGAATGTAAGATTTTCGCAGTGCTTCACTGAATATGCAAAAAAATCAGCCGATTCTGAGTGGGTCAGGTTGGAGGCACTTGTTGAATTTCTATGGAACGACCCAGTTCATTTGTGTAGGCAAATATATAGCATGTAGTAGATCACCACCTTGTGGTCAGTTTGTGAACTGTCTCTGTATTTGTACGTATGTATTTGAAGCACCATGCACACATCACTACCCAAAACCATGTTTATGATACCCTGTGACTCTGTCACATGTTTAATCAGTGTGACTTAATGTCGCTGGTGGAAAAGTACTCACATACTTAACTTAGGTAAAAGCAGCAGTGTCGTAATGGAAAAATGCTCTATTAAAAGTAAAAGTCCTGCATTCAAAATGTAAGTATTAGAAGTAAAATATACCAAAATGCCTTAAATAAAAGTGCAGGTTCCTCTCAGAATGTTAAATTATTGATGCATTAAACTGTAATAAGTATTTTAATGTTGTGGCTCTAACTCTGCTCCATATGCAGATGGATAGTTTAAACTAACACTGCATTAGATTTTATGAGCTTTTTCATGTTCTGGATGTGAAATCCTACTCTGCAAGTAACTAGTAACTACAGCTGTCAGATAAACATAGTGGAGTAAAATTACTGAGTCTCACAGCCCAAAAATATTGAATAGTAAAGTACCTTAAAATTGTGCGTAAAGTACAGCACTTGAGTAAACGTGCTTAGTCAAATTGCACCTCTGCTGACAGGAAGAAAACATGAATCTCCAAATGTGAACTTTTCAGGAAAAGACAGAATGACAGCCGTTTTTTAGCAGCTTTGACATCAGATTCAGCTCCTTCAGCTGAATGATGGTACTACACATCTGTCGAGGATGCAGCTTCTGCTCTAACTTCACAGCCACGCTGCAGTCAACTAAATCTCTCACTCGGCACCACAGCACAGACACTTCCTCTTGCAGACAGTGATGGTCCTCTGGTCTCTGTATGTATGTTGTCGTGTCTTAGAGCCCACAGACCATCAGCCAGCAGGCCTCCCCCAGGAGGAGGGCGACCCAAACCTGCACCCAAACCCAAACCCCAGGTGCCACAGTGCAAAGCCTTGTACGCCTATGACGCCCAGGACACAGATGAGCTCAGCTTCAACGCTGATGACATTATCGACATTATCAAGGAGGGTAAGCATGTGACCCACAGTGTGACCTCACAGAGCAGTCATGACTCATTCACTGCACTGATGCACCAGATGTCATTTCTGCTGGTTCAACAAACTCGATCTGCTCAAAGAAACCAAATGAATCACTCCAAGTTTGGCCTGAATATGGAATTCTTTGGATACATTCTTTTATGATTCCTAAAAAGGAAGACCTAACATGGTGACTACAAAATACACTCTAAATTACAAACACTTTTGTCAACTAAGTTTTTCTTTTTTTTTTAATCAAATAAATACTGAACACTGCCCTTAAATTTCCCCTTAAGTAGTCTCAAAGGTAGAAAAAGCATTTTGTTCCATGTTGTAGAATTACACATGTATTGTCTATCTGCTGGTTGCAGTGCCTCGAATCTGATATGTTATTTTTAATGGCTGCAGCATTACATCAAACAGAAAATATCTGGATGTCTTCTGCCTCATTTTATACACATTTCCCTGTAGTTCAGCAGGACGTATCTGGTATCTTTGGAAATCTTAGAAACTCCCCTAGAGTTTAAAATAAAATTCTGTGGGTTTGAGCAAAGCTTGGCAGCGCTGTATGCCTTTGTAATAACACACCCACGTGTGGGAGCGTCAGAGTTGAATGGGTGAAAGTAATATTGTTGTCTTTCAGAAGAAAAGGGATAGTCTTACATTATTGCATGTGTTTATTAATGGATTAAACAAATTGCTTAAAGGACTGAATCAAATCTTTGTCTCGAAATTGATCTTAAATCAAATTAGCAACCAGTGAATCACGAATTAAATTGAATGAGCAATAAGTGAAAGATTCATACTTGTACATAACCGATATTAACTTACCTGTTGGGATTTTAGAGTATTTCTTTTTCTTCATTTTTATAATGATAATCAAATGATCTCACTGACTAAAAAGGAATACATCCCTTATCATGTTGACAAGCACCATACTCATACTCTTACCATGTGTCAAGATGTTATGTGGGATTTCAACACGGCATGTAGATCCTAATCACTCCTCTCTGTTGATCAGATGCGTCCGGCTGGTGGACGGGACGACTTCGTGGAAAGCAGGGACTTTTCCCCAACAACTATGTCACCAAGATCTAGGAGCTGCTGGCTGGTTTGTATAGCCCAGTGAAGAGAGCCTGCGTCCCTCCTGAGTGTCCCAGAGGAGCGGACGGAGCTGACAGTCAGCAGAGCACAGCGACAACCATCGTGAGATTCCTCATGGAGAGAAACTCACATTTTCTGCACTACCACAATGTAGTGACTGAATGTAGCTTTTGGTCACACCAGACCAGAAGAACGTCAGGCTTGAAATGAGGCTCTGCTTTGAAGACAAAAAACAAACAAACAAACAAAAAAAACAGCAACAACAAAAAAACCTTTTTGACCCCAGGGTCTGTTTTTCCTCCACAGTCCCTTTGAGTACTGAACAAAAACTATTTATTGTATTTATAGCTTTCTGTGTTCTCTTTACTGTCATTTTCATCTTGCTGAGGTTTTGATCTCAACTATTTTGAAGCATTGATATGAAGTATGCATCTTCTGTGGGACCAGGCTGTGACTTTTTTTTTTTATTTGCATCGTGTCATTTAGGATGAAGGTTTGATTACTGAATCAAAATAGTCTGTCAACAAGTCACTGTCTCATTGTTGCAAATTGAATTGATGCTATTTACCAGGAATATTTATTTTGACACAAAACAAAACCCATTACAGGGAACGGACATTCAGGCAATTCAGTGCACTGTGATTTTATGCTCTTTTAATTTGAAAATGTATACCATAATGGCATGGTTTTTAATTAGCAAAATAAATTAAATTCTGATAGGTCTGGTCTACAAAAGCGATCACAAAAGACGGTTAGACAAGAAAACAGTCAGCTGATGAATCTGTAGGATGCCACCTCCCTCCCCCCCTCGCGTTTCCATGTTTTTCTGTCCCACCAGTGTATCTAAGTCGTAAAGTAAAAGCCACATATACTGTATTCTGAGCAAGCCGTCTGTGGTTTATTAGCACTTTATTGGTACAGGTACTACCTTGGACACAGACACCATCACTTGTTCACGCCACAGCCAGTAAATCAATTTTATGAAGGACAGATTGCCAAACTAGCAATAAGCCTAGTTACTGAAGAGAATAATTTGTTTACATGGAATTATAATAGGCATTTTAGATCTAATAATGTATATCTGTTGATATATAGGAGTACATCTGTTGTTGGTTGAAATTTAAATTAATTTTTTAGTGTATTTTCTCTTAAGGATCTTGGTATTCAATTTTTTTTCTCTGCTTTTGATACTCGAAGGGCTGTTTTGTTTTAAGCTCGGTTACAGATGAATAATGTTGGTTATCCCAGACTAGGATGAGAGGATTTGTGTTTATCAAGCGCAACATTGTTACAGGTGAAAGAAAAGAATCTCTTTGTTGATGTTTCTCCAACAGCACTACAAAGAATTTCCTTTTGCTTTTGCTCTCTACTCCCTCTATACATCTATTGCACTGCTTTCGCATTACTTACACATTCCTTAGTCATTTTATTTTTTACCAAATAACCACATTACGCTCTAGTCATTAAAACTGCTGGGACTTCTGTTGTAGATCTTCAGCGTCATCAAAGATAGTTTGATCCTGGATGAGTGAAGACATCCTTGTGCAATATAAAAACAGAGGATAAGAGTCTTTTAATAAAGCATGTAAAATTGTAAATTTAATTGATTGTGTTTTGATTTCTTATCAGAGGACTCATTAAATTACTGGATCTTTACATGTTTATTATCAGATATCAGTATCTCCTTGCCAGTGTTACTAAGGTTTTCTCTAAAAGTTCTCTGCAGTTGGAATTACTAATACAAGTCAATAATCATAGCAAACAGAGAGTAAACACAATTATTGATCAAAATTCCAGTGTTGTGATTCAACTGGTGAAAAAAGGTTGGACATGTGGGTATCACTTCAGAGCCCCAGTTTCTCAGTTGCAGCTCAGCTGATGTCAGAATACACAAAAATGGCGGAATACAAATTGCCTTTTATTGTTTACAGTAAAAACTGATTTACTATTTATTATTTGTTGCCTAAGCATCAACAATTCTTTAAGTGGTAAAAATTAAAACATAGCTAGTGTACAGCTTGATAGAACTACCACTATTGGGAAAAAAAAAAAAAACTAGGCTAAAAAGGCTGGATGAAGTTGAATAAACTCAATATTACTGCTGTGGTGTAAGTAACTTAACTTAGTTAAGTTGATTTAAGTCCTAGTTCGGCTGGCTGGGGAGAATGACGAGAGTTTACTTATTACCTCAGCAAATACAGCTGAAGAAAACTTGTAAATAAACAAATGTATTACTCGGCGGACTTTAATACTTGATTCTGATTGGTCACTTGAAGCATCCTGTTGTGTAATTTCTGCACTGAGGTCGTTAAGATCGTGGTCAGGCTGCGACCTCATCACCTCACCTGCTCGCTCCAAATCAATACACGGCACCATACAACACTTTGCCGCGCGCGGGTTGTGGGTCAGCAAGCTAGCAGAGAGAAGTCAGTTCAGTGAGTGAGCTGACTGGCGACAAAAAAAAGGACTTACGACCGCTGACCTGCTGAATTACCGGGCTCCAACCAGCCAATGAAGCGGAGAGGTGGAGCCAGACAACCCGGGCGGCAGCGGCAGGTGAGTCCTCTCCAGCTAGCTAACCCACCTGACGGCACTGCAACGCGGACAGGACGGCACCGCCCTCCCAAGGAGAAAAAAAAGTTTTCTCGTTTCTGGCGCTGACACGTTGGCATGGAGACCACTAGCGTACACAAACCGTGTGATAAAATGGACAATTCATTCAGAGGTACTCTGAAAAGTTAGAAAAGTTATGACCGATGCGGAGGAGGTCCCTTAAACAGCAATATTGTAGTTACTTTTGGTTGACCCCCGCATGTAAAAAATGGTGTTTCTTCTCTGTCTTTTTTTCGGAGCTAACAGTTAATGCAGTGTTGAAGGGTTGGAAGCTTTGGATTTGAAAATAGTAGGGCTGTAGTCAACCAAAGAAAATCTTTCCGAAAACAGTACTATGTCAAGCTGCCATCGTCGCGGGTGTGTGCGCCTGCAGTTATAAAACGATTATTAGACTAAAAGTTTGAAATATGCCAATTCTGATATGTTTATACTCCAAACTGACGGAGCAACCTAACGCAGACATGTTAGCTTATTATTCTGTTTACACATGCATATCACACATTACCTGATTTGATATGCGCTAATAAGGAATATAAGGAATAAATGCCAGAAGAGACATTTAAACAGTAAATTAAAAGGTTACTATATATATAGTAACCTTGAATTAAAAGGTTACTATATAACAGTGAATTAAAAGGTTACTATATATATAGTAACCTTTTAATCCACTGTTTAAATATCTGTTCTGGCATTTATTCCTCATATTCCTTATTAGCGCATATCAAATCAGATAATGTGTGATATGCATGTGTAAACAGAATAATTCAAAGAACTGGTAATTGACTTTTTTTCTTGTCTTTGTGTGTGTAATCAACTTGTGAATTTTTATAGTGATATCTGAAAGTAAAATTTTGATCCCTTTCCCCTGTGTGTTAAAAACAGTGTTTTTTGGTAATATGTGGTCATAAATAGGTGATTTTCAAAACTTTCCACCAATGGGATTTCTTGGGACTTTTTTTCCCTCACTCAGGACAAACTGAGGATACAAAATCAGCTGAGTTTGCTTCTCTTGCAAATTGTCCTAGGTTTTTTCATAAAATGACTGGACTATTAGGTGATATGCCATGTTGGTCGTTGGGCTGTGATACGAAAACTGTTGTTTGCAAAGTTTGCATTCGACTTTTTTTCCCATCTATTTTGTTAAAATGCTGCCACACTGACTGTCTTTGACATGGTAGAGGACTAAATGTTCATTGAACGTTCTTAATTAAGCAAATAGTCGGAAAACCAGGCCTAATTTTTTCTTCAATTCAGAACATACCGGCCTACCTGTCTGTCTCCGCCAGTGGGTTGGGCTAATCCAAAATTGTGAAAACAAGGCGGGTGTTCTGAAGACAGACTGTTACCTGTGAAACAGGGTGTTCTGAAAACACCCCCATTAGCACTTAGTACTTTACTCCTGATAAAATTAACACGGCAAATAATCGACCAATCAGATTCTGGTCGACCAAGAACGTATCGACCAGTTGACTAACAGACTACAGCCCCAGAAAATAGTGAGTTGGTAGTTGAATGAATGCAGCATCTCAGTCAGCATACTGTGAAGGGAGGCCGGCCTCTGGCTTCTGACAGCCACTTAAGCGTTGTGGCACCAAATGAGACACAAAGACAGTCTAACAATTACCAGGACCCTTACTAGGCTCCTAATCCTGCCACTATAATCATAACCTCCTGATAAATCAAGGCCAGTACAATGTGGATTTAAGCCAGTGGTGTCTGTATCCCATTTCTCTATTACTGATGAGGGATGATTGGGAAGGTGGTGAAATAGATGAGCCAAAGCTGCAAACACGTTAGTGTGCATGGATGTGTACTGTTAAAAGTGTGTGTTGAGCTGGTGTTGGATGTGTCCTGGGCCTAAATCAAACCTCTATGAAGGGGTGTGCCATAGAAAATGAATAGGTATAGGTTCTGTGTACTGGAGATGTATGGAAATGTCAAAGAGCTTGCCTTTGGGCCTCCTCTTTCCAACCGTGTCCACTGGCGACTCTTCAGATGCTGCTGCAGCTAATTTGATGGTCTGATATAAACTCGAGTCATTACAGTGTGTAGTATGTAAATCCACACCGTCCATATGCCACTGAGCATGCAGGGGTTTCCAGCCTGGGGCCGGATTCTCCAAAAAGTTCTTACTAATAATCTTAAGACGTTTCTTAAGAGGAAAAATGAGAAGTTCATAAGAATGTTCTCAAGTGCTATTCCCCATTATTTTCTTAAGAACTGCACATTATCTTAAGAACTTCTTAATTTTTTCCACTTACGAACTTCTCAACTATCTACCTTTATGTAAACAAACAGCCTCGAGCTGCAACCCACAGCAGTTCCATCTAAAATCCAACAAAACAATATCCATTATAGTCTCAACTTTGATTTGATGTTATAAAAGTGTTTTCTCAAAAATTGAGATACATACTTTGTATTGGACAGCGACGATATTACTAACCTATTAGTTAATGGAATCTAAATATAACTGACACTTGACAAAATGTCCTCATAGACTCAGAAACAATAGCCTACAAGTGTCTAAATATTGGTTTAGATATTAGGCTGAATTACAGTTTCGATAACGATTATCACTATGTTAACATATACAATGTAAAATTATTAAGGTATTAGCCTACTACATTAATCTATGTTATATAATCAAATTCTGCTCTAAATTAATCAAAGATGTTTGAAAAATAGCTTACCTTCACACAGCATGTGGTTACTTAAGACAACCTTTACCTGTCTTAAAGTTACGATACTATTTAAGAAAAATAGTAAGATAATTTCTTTCAAGAATCCCATTTATTCTTAAGAAAAATCTTAAGAATAAAGTTGAGAACATTCTTAAGATCTTTTGTTTGGATTCTTAAGATATTTTGTTTGTGAATTCGAAAATATCTTAAGATTCTTCTTAAACCCAAACTTAAGAAAAAAAGTGGAACTTAAGAAGAAATTTAATCTTAAGAACCTTTGGAGAATCCGGCCCCTGGTCATCCTGCAGCTCGTTGGGTGCAGCTAAGCCTCTTACAGGCCTCCTCTGTTATGCCTGTTCATGGCACAGCGAGGTCTAGAAAGTAAACCGCTTGCTGTGTATTGAACCACAGTGTGAGGTCAGGTGTTTGGGCTGGTGCCGACAATCTCTGATGGGACTGTAATTTGTTTGGCCTATTTTTGTTCACATTTCTCGGTCTCTCGCACCCCGAGACTCCCGGCTACTCACATCTTCCTGGTTTTCTCCTCCTTCACATAAAGGCAGTTTGTAACACAGATTTCTTTCTCCTCGCCGGCACAGAATTGATTATTTCATGTGTGCCATCAATTACTGCTGCCAGAAATATAAGCGCTAAGCCACCAGGTGTGTCGACTTGGGAAAAGAGTCATTTTGCAGCCTGACAGGATGTTTGTGCGTCTGAACAGAGAAGAACAAGGCTCTCCTGCTCAGGTTGAGGTTTTGGGGTGAAAGCAGCACACCATAAGTTGCTCTTATTATACCGTAGATCTAATGCAGATGTCTCTATAATATTGTTTTCAGCATAAACAGTTCCTCTCTACAAGAAACTTTTGGCATTACCCATGTTGTGCACTCTGCACTGGCAGCCCCCTCTTTTCTATGGTTGCTGTTTTGCTCCATACTGTGCAGGCATGCTGATGTACAACCCTACATGACCCTGGTGGGCATGGCCTGTAACATCACTGCCTAAATGCCAGCTTAACCTGTTGAGCCATTTCCACAGGGGCCCATGTCCACCCTGTGGCTGTAGGCTTCTCTGTGATTTTTAGGGTTAGGAAGTGCCGCTAGACAACTTTGAGGGCACTAAGGCATCATGGGCAGTAGGCACTGTACCTCCATGTGAGATGTCATTGACTGTGTTGACGTAAGCCACAGTTTTACTTTGATACATTTGGCTAAGTCACTAAAGAATATTTAAACTGCTCCTGCTCCCTACCTCTCTTCCTTCATCATGGGTTTCTGTGCACATAACTTTTATCTGGAAAAATTGCCTCTAAGGCCATACTTTAACCCTTAAATCTACTTTGTGTGTGTTTTAAACTTGATGAGAAGGGTGAAAACTGGCAGGAAACTTTTGTGCAAAAATACTTAAACTGAAATTCGTGTGAATGAAGTTTCACAATAGAAAAATGTTGTCACTTGGTTGGCAGAGTGCAGGTTTTACTAGTTTAAGAAGAAAAAGGGAAGTTTATTGTAGGAGTGGCTGTTTATGGTTTTTGTGCAATTTCAAGTCAAATATCGAAAACAGTGACAAAGACTTTGACTACTGGAGCATAGACTCATGTGACCTGAAATGTTTTAATTCAAACTGCATCTTTATGTTAACAATTTTATACTGCCTGTTAATCTACCTCATACTCCAGAGCCAGTGAACTTTTGAAGTAGAAGAAACATTTCTAAAAACAAAAGGTCACAGCAAAATGCCTGGCAGTGATTTTTTTTAATCATCAGTAACTATTTTTATTTTTTTAATTTTTATTTTTTTGCTTAATAAAAAGATCAGCAGTCAAGGACTGAATCAAGGCCTGCACTAGAAAAAACTACCGGTAATTGTTTACGATGTCTTATTTATTCCACCTGTCTACCTTACAACATTTTCAGTATCAAAACCAGTGGCCCAGTGGGACATAGGATGTTGAAAATGGACCTTGACGTAGAGGAAAACAGTCTGTAAGTGTGCACACCTACACACGTTAGGATAGGCTGTGCTACAAATTCAGGAATAGTTATCTGTCTGTAGCCACAGAGAAAACTGTTTTGGGACTTAAATGTTTTTGGTTGCTTTTTGTTTAAAGTTATGATTTAAAAAAAAATCTTGCAAATATTGTGGCCCATATCAAAATATTGCACATTTTGATAAGGGCAATGTTCAAATTAGGCATCATTTAAAAAAAATCATACTTGAAGACATACAAGAGGTTTCCAGGTTGGGACTGTAATGTACATTTTCACACTCTGTATTCAGCATTTGAGCTAATTGTCAAGCTCTAAAGGTGCTGTCCTCGGCTGGTATAACATTTCATAAGAGCAGCATGACAATTTCCTCAATTCAGAAAAAACAACATTCACTCAACACCTGATTTTCAGAGAGAACACGAAGGAAAGGACTCAAGAAAGAGTTATCCAAGTTTATTAATATTATTTTTTAAAACTAATATAAATCCCACAGAATATGATCCTGGTGCCATTAAGTCAATGAATGCATGGATACCTGCTTTAAGTACAGTGCATTCCAACACTCCATTCAAAATGTTAGCTTTTTCTGTTTCTTTTTTTTTTTTTTTTCCTTTTTTCTATATTGATCAGAGTGGAAATACATGGCCTTAGCGCACTGTTATATTCACTACTACACTCCTATCTTTTTCTCTCTTGTGCAAGTCTATGCAAGTGAGTTAGTCAAGAGTATTAGTGTTATGCTTTCCCCAGCAGTAAAACTGGAGACTGCTGTGTCATTACAGAGAGACAAAAGAGAGGGTGGATAAAATGATTTGGATTGTGAGAATAAACAGCAAATTATTACCCCTAATCGAGCTGTGTATTTCCCCCTGAACCGAGGCAGGGATCAAATTAACAGAATGAATAAAGCCAATGCCGCTGTCAGTATCAAACAGATTGCAGGCTCATGTGGAAACGGTTACACATGTGTAGGCCTGAGATCCCTTTTCAGAACCCAGTTAAGCATCTCGGGCCCGTCTCCAGGGATGAATCCCAACAGAACACGGACGAGCTTCACAGCAGACCCCCAACAATCATTCAATTTAGAAAGAACAGTCAAGAAGAGAGGGATGTGACATTCATTTTCTTTTTCTTTAAAATACATTAAATGACTCATTTATGGTGTTTAGTCAAATGAAGATGCAAGAGGGAGGTGTGTAATGGTAGCCAAGCATGTGCATATTCTGGGAGTGAGGTGAACATTGGAGTTTATTTCCACTCTAGAAATACTGGGTGTGCACTAATACAGCAGCTGATCTGTTAACATATTTTCCTAGTTAGGAATGTCTTGACTTACTTAAAAAACATCTTTCACTAACAATCCACATCTTCTAAACATAAACTAATCAATACAATGATTGGTAAAATGAATCCTGCAATGTTTTTGTTTGTTTTTTTTTTGTTTGTTTTTTCTTTTTTAAACAGAGGTTGACATTCTATTCCAGTAAAGCAAGGCATTAGGTTTACAGAAATGCTTCTTTACTAGAGCAGTTATCCTCACCTGCAAGTGTGTGTTAGGCCGTGTTAAGCCCACGTTATATGTGCAAAGAAATGCATTGCAAGGAAACATGCAGAAAACAAAACAAAAAAAATGACACTTGAGGAAACAATCAAAAGCTACATAAAAGCTTTATAAATACAATAAAATTTTAAACCCTTAATGGAGAATTCTAGTTGTAATAATATGTGATAGCTGGCACTCTAGGCTCAATGCTTTTTTTTTGTCAGATGTTTTTTTTTTTTTCTTTTTCTTTTTTTTTCCTCATAGTAGAGCTGCGCAGGTAATTCATGCCATCTTTGGTTGACTGCAGTACTGAAGAGAAAATTAAAATGATCAATGAAAAGAACATTTCAACAAAAAGGTTGTTGGAAAAACAGCATCAACTCTCAGCAGACAACTGCGCTTCAATGTCCACTCTGCAGATGGGGCACTTCTTATTGGTGAGGAGCCACTGGTCCACACACAGTTGGTGGAAGAGGTGCATACATGGTAGGCGTCTGGGGTGGAGAAGAGAGGGGTGGAAAAAAATGGAAAGCGATTGTTGGTGTGGGTAGAAACCGTTTTTCAGCCTCACCTTTGCCTCACAGCTGCAATTTAACACAATCTGCTTTTTATTGTCTCTAACTGTGGGTGTAATTTCTAGGGATGCACCAGTTGTGAAAGTCTGCTCCGATACTGATATTTAAAATAACAATTTGGCCAAGTACAATTTTTACCTTTTTCTTAAAACAATCTGTTTTAAAGTCTTTCAGGCCTTAATTATACTATTTTTGAAAGCGTACAAATTCAATCACACATTTATGAAACGATCTTTAATGTCACATAACAGATTGTTTTTGTGAAAAATAATAGTTTCAGGTGTCTTTTTAGCTCATTAGACAACTAAGTACTCCCACAAATTTCTCCTTCAAAAAAATTTGGCCTATTCTAGTTTCTTGCTAAAAACCAAATTTTGCAAGAGTGCATTTGAACATGTCATAATAACATAATTTCCACCCAATACTCATTTTTACTCTTTTTACTGAATAGAGCTTGAATGCATCATAATGCAACTGGATGCAGCTGCTAACGATAATGAGGAGCCGACAGCAGCTCAGTGAGACCTGGGTCTTTGGAAATTGTGACCCTGTTCCAACTCGGATATCGATCCTCATCCCTGTTCAGTCCTGACTTGTAGGCCGACTCTGATCTGAGGACACAATTCCCTGGTGTTGGTGTTTGGTTTCTGTCTCACATTCATCTGCTACAGTGCCTCCATTTACTCTCTCTAAATAGCATAACTGATATGACATCGATAAATCGGTGCATCCCTACTAACATCTGTCTCAGGCAAATACAGAGCAGTTCCTTCATGCTTTAATAACTGGCAAAGAAAGGCCATCTGCCCGAACAAAAACTGCTTGAAACTTGAAGATCAGAAAGAAAGCACATCTTGCCCATGTTTAAGTTAAGCCCCACTTCTTCAAAGCTGCCGCCTGTTAGTTTTAAGACTGATTCAGAAATTCTTTCATTCACACCTGAAAAACGTCCTCAAGGCCTGCTTTTGTAAAGAACCGCTCTCTCAATTGCATTCACAGTGACTGCATTAGAAACTGTGGAAAATCATTCTGAAAGCCCAAAATACTGGGCTCCTTTCTGACTTGAAATCCCAAATCTGAAGACAGATTTGAATAGGACCTAGGATTTTACACAAATTTGGCCCACACTGGACATCAGATTGATTCCAGATTTTTATTTATTTATTTATTTATTTATTTAGGACAGTGTTCTAAGAGAAAAGAAAAAAAAAATTAATTCAGATTTGTGTCACATGTAGCTAAAAAAAGAAAAATGCCTGTGACCACTCCACCTGCAGTGTGAACACAGCCATTGTGTGTTATACTGGTTTCAAATGAACATAATACACCCAAACTCGCATATAAATATTTATAATAAGTAAAATTAATGACAAAAAACATTGTAGTTTATTGGACAAAATGAAGGGCAAAAATCAAACGTGGAAAAAAAACTAAACAAATTTTGCACCAACAGAGGGCAGAAAATAATCTGTAAGAAATTAATTAGGGGAGTTATTTTAAAGATCTCAGCAGTTTTATAGTTGTATATATTTAGTTATCTTATTTCCACCACGCCCTGCAGATTACTGTACTTTGTGGTTTTGGAAAAGAGTTTCTAAAGCCTTTCGAGAGCACACACGACGTTCCACACTGACACACCTGTGAAAGCACGACTGAACTTTCAGTACACAAAACTACAAGCACCAAACATGCAAATGATCAAAAAGTGGTGTTATTTACCTGACATCTTCCCCTTCCTCCAGTATTGACAGGCAGATGGTACATTTCTCCTCCGTGTCTTCATCTGCCCCCTCATCTTCATCTTGCTTACCATGCAGCTTTCTCTGTTTGTGAAAAATGAGGAAACATCGCTTTAGATGTGCAGCATCAATCTGCAAAAGTTGCCTCAGCAGATTCATTACATAATTTCTCTTAAATTGAAACTGCTAAGCTAAAACACTGGTAACATTACAAATACACATTATGTTGCAATATGCATAAAATATGGCTTACAGAGGGGTTTCTTATATATGGAAAAAGCATTTCAACACAAATATTATGTTCTTTTTATGGACAGAGAGAATGGTCATTTTGTCCTGGCAACAGAACAACTTTCTATCTATGGTCTCTAAACTATAGAAGTAAATGTTATGCTAGAGCCGAATTCCCTGGCCCCCAAGGCTAAAGCTAACATCTACTGTACATGTGAGCAGAGACATGTTTCCAAATTGATTTGTTCATTTATTTCTCACCGATTCTGGGGTTGCGTGCATATTTTTCCCAATAGATGCCCATGCTTCAGGGGTTAACTGTTGGTCAATGTCTCTCTCCAACACCTTCTGTATTGGGCGGCAGGGTGTTAGATTGCTTATTTAGATACATTTGGAAATCTCTATGGTAATCTTTCCCCAACAATGTCTTTAAAGCTACAAACTCTGATAAAAAGGACACTACAGTATTCTGTAAAATGCTGGCAATATATCAGTCTTTTGAAACGAGCACAAAAGACCACTGTGCACTCTGTCCCAGAATAAACTGTTACACACATGCAAAAGTACATATCTACAAACTCCTTAAAATAGCATGGTCATGTATACCCGCCTATGCAAACATAGCTAGACACTTGCAAACACCAGATTCTCACCTTTTTGTACTTGTGTGGGTAAGTGCACCTCTCTATGGTTCCCTGAGAGGCCCCTCGGTTCACAGTCCCCAATCTCTCCTCTAAATGCAGCAGATCCTGAATGGAGGGAGTAGAACAGGCCCGCTGTGAGACGAACAACTAACACACACAAATATATACAAAGACACTCACAAGGGCGTACACACACAATTCAGCAGTCCCCTTTATTTTAGGGGTGAAACTCTTCTGTGACTAAAATTCAAGTGTGTTTTAGACTTTCTTTGACATATGAACCACAAAAGGAGAAAACCAATGATCACAAGTCCGCCATGCCAACTCTGAGTGCAGGTGCTGTGTTTAGTGTTTGTGTTTTTTTTTCTGTCGTTGCTGTATTCTGTATTTATTTTTACTGTAAGGCGACCTTGAGTGCCGTGAAAGGCGCCATAACAAATAAAATGTATAGTTATTATTATTATTATTATTAGTCTTGTGATGCTAAAAAGATTGTTTTGCATGTATGCATATAGTCTTGTAAATTCACATTCTGAAGTGTTCCCCTCCAAAATTTCTCATTTTTAACTTTAACACGGATAATGACGTTACCGTTTGGATTTAGGTTCATTTTTCCCTGGACAGAAACAAACGCTGGCAAACAAGTCCGATGCATTTTGAAAACCTTACCTCATAAGTTCTTCCAAAGCCAGTCATTCTAGATGAGATGTAACGAATGTGCGGGTAGGTCACTTCAGATATGCCAGTGTGCTGTGAGGGAGAATGTACAACAATTTAAAGACATTATGTTTTAGCCTCAGCAGGAATGTGACTGGCAATAGAGAAAACAAGCAGGAAAATGTGCGGAGCAGAGAGCTGACACTTGTGATGCGAGAGTTTCAGGCAAAAATGTAAATGTGGGCTGTAGTGCCACCATCTGGCCAACAGACATGGGCTGCATTGCCTGAGCAGTAAGAGTCCATAGGAGCCCACGTGCCAGCTACGGTATGCTCTAGGACAGTTACTGCCACTTTTAACAGAAAAAAACAATAATTTTCGCAAAGCAACGGGGCTCCTCTGCTTGCAGTGCTTGGACTCCTATATATGTGAAAAACCAGCTGTGGTGTAGCTGTACAGATGCTACGATGATCAGAGCACTGAAACATGTAGATGCTTCAGGAGCACCTATGGAAAAAACGAAATAACATCAGGAAACTGTCAGCTATGCATGGTTTGTTTCAAGGCCTCTGGATTTGTTGAGTGTGCACTTGAAATGCCTGATGAGCCACTATTAATTGCCAATGCATTATTCATGTGGCTCACGAAACCATCCTTGAAATAACTGATGTTATAAATAAGGGCCTAACATCATTAATCTAAGCCAGACTTCAAATAAAAGTGATTCTTTCTCATTTATGCTAATATATGCGTGTGTGCTCAGTGTTGCTCTCACCATGAAGGGGATGGGGAAGTGGTGCAGTCTGGGGGGAGGGTGGTAGTGGGGCAGGTGGGAGTGCAGGTGCCCTGAAGGGTACGGCGCCACAGTCACTCCAGCCTCTATGCCCAGCTCCCTTTGAACAAAAACAGAAATAGCAAGTCAGTCATTATAATATCAGGTCTGTCTCTACCACAAGTGACAATAACACCACAGAAACTATAGCGCCACACTGACACTGACTAATGTTCAGTTTGCTGATAACCAGCAACCCATGGATTAGGTTACAATTACAAATGAGGCTACACCCACAAAGAGACCATTTTTGTGCAACGTTTTACTTCAGCTTCAACCTTCTGTCCACATGAAAATGATGTTTTTGGTCACTGAAAACACACTTTTTGAATTTTTTAAAAACAGTTTTCCTGTTATTGTATGAATGGTGAAAACAGACTGATGTTACCGGTAATTCTGATTATGCAGTGATTTTCAACAACTTGTATTCATTTGTGTCTTTTAGGATGAGCTCAACTCTTTCTCTGTCAATATAAACTATTCACTGCTTTTATCATTCAGTTTCATTTTCCCTACAGTTTTGGACATTTTTCAGATGTTTAATTGTATTTTACACATGCATTTGTAGCTCTCTGGAAGGGCAACAAACTGCTTCAGTCACTCCTCAGCTTCTTTGCTCATGCTCATGTTGCGAAAACATCTGCGTTTTTGTGTTCTCATTTGGACAGAGAGATTTTGCAAAATGTTCCTGTGTGGACAGATTAAAAAATAAAACAAATGGATAAATGAAGTTGCATTTTGCCATGGCTTCGTCATTTTGATACTGACCACGCTGTCCTCTGCTCAGGCTGGCGAGGGTGGGATGACATAGTCTGAGGCACGTGGATGTGGTGTCCATGACCGTAGTTGGGGTGCATTCTGTGGGGGTGTGGAGGAGGACGCTCATGTGCTCGTCTGCAAGAAAAGGACCATATAAAGAAACGGAAGGTCATTTTGCGCTACAATAAATACTAGGGACAGGACTCGAGCAATCTAAGCACATGGGGTGATGGCAGCACTCACGTTGGGTGCTGCATCATCCGGCGCCTCTGGACCTCCATCCTCTGCAGCATCTCATGTTGATGGAGCCTCTGCACTGACGCCCCCAGCGCCGGCATATGGTGTGGCAGGGTCTGGTGGTCTGTAGGCAGGTGCTGGGCCAGTGGGGCACTGGCGCTGGAGAGGTGGTGAGCGGGCAGGGGAGGGGGAGGGGCAGGGGGCACAGTGTGGCCTGAGGGGTGGGAGGGCAGGGGCGTGTGGAATGGGTGGACAGGGTGGGGGATGACATAGTCACCCTGTGGAGGGGGTTGGGGTGGCGGTGGAGGCGGGGGATTTCCATGGGAATGGGGACAGGAAGAGGGAGGCTGATGGTGCAGGGAGCGTGCTAGAGAGCCATCTGAGGTGTGAAAAGAAAAGAAAAGAGGGGAGAAAGTTCAATTTTGTAACATCCTTTCTTGCAAAACCTCAGCATTAAAGGGAGGTTGTGACATTCTGAAACTTTTTTTTTTTCCTTTTTCAGGAGCTTGCCAAATTTTGTGTGTGTGTGTGTGTGTGTGTGTGTGTGTGTGTGTGTGTGTGTGTGTGTGTGTGTGTGTGTGAGGAAGGGGGGGTATGTGGGGGAGGGGGGGGTATTTAAAAAAAAAATAAATAAAACACACTAGCAAACTGTATCTATTTGCCCTCAACAAATACAAACAAGGCAGATACAGTTTGCTGGCATTGTTTAGCAGGAACTAGTTGCTCATGCTAAACTATACTGAATATCTATGTCAGTGTTTTTTAGAAAAAGCCGTTGCTGTTGACTTCTTCACACGCTGACGGTCTGACAGTTAGAGCTCCAAAGCAAACCCATCCAGCATCATAGTACTGAGCTGCTGGGAGACAGGGAGGGCTGCAGCAGAATGGAAACCTTACCAAATCACACAAAACTATCTGGATGGATAGACTGCACTACAGGTAAGTGGGAAAATGTCTTTTATTGCACTTTGGGTGAGCTGTTCCTGTAAACTACCAGACAAATATTGTAGTATTTATTCCTACAGGAAACAAAGACGTGGTGTTAGCTTTTCTTTCTCTAGCTTGTCATGCTAACAGTGCTTCAAAGACATTTCCTAACTGACTGAAATTTTGACATTACCATTCTCCTCAGTGATGTAACATGTTTCTGGCAAACAAAAACAGACATCAATTCAGGATGTCAAAGTATCCCTTTCATAAATAGTAACCTGATTTATTTAATGCTGCTTCTCTGTGCAGATTTCCCTGCAGCCTCTCAAACCACTGGCAGGCGGGAGGTGGCAGACAAGAGACTTAAGTGAGAAGAGAACAGGCATTTATTCCAACCAGCTGCAACCACCTCTCTTACTACATCCCCATCGGGGGGCCTCGCCACACTGCTTCACCCTCCATACTGAGCTATTCTGGGGAGAATGAGCAATAGCTCCTGCCTGCTATAGTTCCCACAGCACTTGGCACATTAGCCATCGGCCTCTGTTAATTACTATTAGCACCAGGTTTCAGTGGTGCAGCTGTTGGCATAAATTTGCAAGCATGGCTCTAATCAATGCATTTTCAAAATACAGCACTAGATTTTTCGAAGTAAAATCAAATCAGTGGCAAACGTCTGTCATTTCCACTTCTGGATGGTTGGACTCACAGGAGGGGTGCATGTAATGTCTGCAGGAGGACAGCTGGGGTTGCGGCTGGGGCTGGGGCTGAGCCACCATGGAGGAGTTGAAGGAGTCCGCCACAGTTGGCTGGCTGGGCCCAGGAGTGGCCTGGGAAACATAAGCTGGAGGCCGTGAGGTGGAGCCAGGGCAGCAGGGGTCAAAGGCCGAAGTGCTACCATGGAATCCAGCCCCGCTGCTTCCACCGCTCCGCACGCTGCTGTTGCTTAGGTCCACGGGCAGAGTTTGCTGTGGGAAGAAGACAGAGGTTTTAAAAAGGAAGATGGTGTGTTAAACCAGTACATCATGGTGAGAAAACATGATCTCCCCACACGCCATATAAAATCAACCACAATCACAATTATGCACTAACTAGATAAGCTACCTTTTTAGCATTGTGATACATCATTGTGTGCATTAATGATATTGATTAGGGGGAAAATTGAGACAGTAATTGAATACTTAGATTCCTATTTCCTGGGCAAATGATCAAACACTTTTTTCTTATCTTTAGTTTTATTTAGATTAAATAAAAATTGGCAAATATTTAGCCACTATCTCTCATCAAAGGCCTGATCTTATCAGTTACAAAAATGAAGACCTAAAATAATGAAAATGAGGGCACAAAAGAGCTAAAACAAGGGAATATATATATTTGGTGCTCTTAATTTAATCAAAATTGAAGCATGAGATCTGTCTCATACAAATGAAAGAGCATCTGATGCACGACATGTGCTATATCAAACTGTTTTGTTTTTCTGCAGCTGTTCCTATGTTTTGCATGTGAATCAGATTTAAAGATTTAAATATCTAGTTTAATTTTCCCCAAACAATTCTGCCATGCATGTCAACAAGTGCTGGGGCAGTTTACTTGACCAACAGAGGGAGGGTGAAAGGCGGTACTTGCAATACATGTCCTGCCTGAAGGCTAAGTGTGCACACTGTAGCTGTGACACATTAGAGATGGAAGTTTGAAATCATGGGAGTAGTACGTTGAACACTTTGATACATAAAACATGATCTCCTCACCTCATTCAGGCAGCATGCCTACTAACTTTAAGACACAGCTGAAGGCAGTTTCTACAGTTACCTCTCATCAAAGGGTGAGGAATTTTGCCCTGAGCTTGTGACATGTAGACCACTTCTTCATGACCCATTTCTGCTTGCCCCCAAACCACCATAAATTATTAAGGATCCAGTGTATTGAGACAAAAAGGGGGCGTAAAGGCTGATGAGAGTGCCCCTAACCTGACCCGCAGAAAGATACCCCATTACTCCAACTAAACATCCCTTCTTACATCTTAACAAGCCCGTTAAAAACATGCTGCACCACTCTGATGGTAAATACAGCACTTCGTATGGCAGCAGAACTGTAACAATTACTGAGGACCAGAGTTTGCTTGAAGGTAGGCCTCTAACAAGATCCTTCATACTCTTTATGCGAAGATCTCGGCTATTTGCAGGTTTAACGCCTATTTCAAGTCAGTTGTCAGCATTTCTACAAAATATAACGTGTGACAGTTTATGGCTGCTACTTGTGCGCTCTATCGCAAAGAAGCAAACAAACAGGAAAAACACCTTCACAGACACACCTAACAGGGACTCTGCGTGCGAAAACAACACTGTATGCAATAGTCAAAAATGATCTAACACAAAGGCTCCTGATTTAGGTAACGTAGGTAATGACACGAAACTTAGTAAGTTAATTGTAAGCACAGTAGTTCATTAAAGTCTACTGTCTCCCTCTTTAAAGCACCAAATGAGGACAAACCACTAAGAACATTTAATCATCAAGATAAGCTGTAATCTTGTTGTTCATAAACAAACAAAGTTTCTTTCATCTGGCAGGTGAACGTGTGTTTGGGAGATGGAAGCAGCAAGCAGAAGTGAATTCAAACAGCTACAACAGACAACAATAGGAAACACAACACTGAAACACGTAAGGGGGAAAAATGTCAGTTCCCACAGACCTTAATTAATACATTTTATTCATGAAATCCTTCCCTACATGATTACGCCTATCATTCCTAAGTTAATTAATGTTTCTTTGTCTCAACTGAGACCCAAAAGGTTCTGTAAAACACAAATGCAGCTGAGGATTATGACCACTGTGTGTACACGGTGTTGAGCGGCGCTGAGCATGGCAGATGCCTACCTGGTCGTGGTAATGAGTTGTGGTGCTGCTACTACTACTGTTGCTGCCGCTTACTCCGGCACAGGGTGCAGGCAGAGCGGTGGGTCGTTCCACGGGGCAGCTAGGCTCCTGGAAGGGCAGGGTGGTTGGGGGCTGCGGGGCTGGGTGGTGCAGGTGGTGGAGGAAGTGGTGGGCATTGCTGTGGCTGTGACCGTGACCGTGGCTGTGGCCGTGCTGCGAGCTGTTGGGTTGCTGAGAGGACGAGGCTTGCAAGCAGCTGGAATGGGAGTGGCTCAGGGACAGGTGACCGGGGGAGGGCCCTCCGCATGGAGAGTGCTGCTGACAGCAGGATGGGAGTCTGGGCATGGCTGTGCCTGCGCTCTCTCCAGCTGCACTTGACAAACTGGGTCTGCTGTCATCTGACCAAAGTGAGACAAACACAGCAGGTTAGCATTGTAAAAGACACAGGAAAAAAAGAGAAATAAGAAGCAAAGAATGGTCTGTGGTGACAGGAGGCAGTAAACAGACACCAGATAACACAGCAGATGGCATCACCACACCCTGTTCTGTCTTACCCTCAGTGGCGGTGCGGGCAGAGCCACTTGACCTCTGTGTGTGCATACTGTCAGGCATCGGGCCTGGGCAGCTAGTGGAAGGGCCTGGGGCATCATTGAGCTCTGAGGTAGAGGCATGATGGGAAGATGAAGACGAGGACGACCTGACTGTTTGAGGGTGAATGCTGCCAGAGGTGGTTGGCACAACTGAGAGATCTGAGGAAAAAACACAGAGAGAAGCTTTAAAAGGTGCTACATTGAAATGAGGAAGCTCTACGCTTCTATGCAACTATACAACTAAAAGAACACGTCTTGCAAACATTTTTATGTCAGTAATACATGCCTACATGTAAGCCTACCGTTAAACATGGGTGTACACAGTGGTATATTTGAAATGAAATGGCATGAATTCTTACAATCTGCATGACCAAAGTCCAACAGGACTACTGTCTGGAAGACAATAGTCCTAGTGTGGACTGTGTGCTTGTCTGCAGTAGCTTAGCGGGCTCAGTGAAGAGCAGACCTTATTAGCATTCCAGTGTGTGCACTCCATCTGCTTTTCATATTCACAAATTAATTTCTCCTCCTTTTCCGAAGAAATGCAAATACTCTAATATCTCAGCGCTCTACTCTTTTGCTATCAGTCATGGGCGTTGGCTGATAGAGAGTTACACTGAATTTATGCCTCGGGTTACAACAGCACCCTTCAACTGGTGTGCTGTGGAGAGAAATGCTAAGGTAAATAAGTACAGGACAACAGACAAATGTACACCACAGATCTCTTTATTTGGATCATTAATGAATGGACATTTGATATTCTGAACTCAATGCTTCAAGCCAAATAACAAACCCATTTTTCTTTTGCCAGGTGAACATATGCCACCAATCTATTAGATACCACGAAAGGGTCTATTCTTTTTTCTGGTGATTGTCATTGGCTCATTTTATGAGACAATATGTTTACTTCATAATACAGTATGACAGCACTCCCTCTCATGTGATATTGCTTTTATAAAACAATCCTACAAACACCATTTATCAGTTAAGGGTAAATAAAGGGGTAACAGATTATGATTTATTAATTTACTTTGTTTGACCCAAGTAATTCCATCAGAAGTCAAGCTACTGAATTGTTGCTAAGCACCACTTGAACAATTTCCTGACCACAAGCTAGCTTGCTATTTTATGGTCTACATATTACAGCAGACTAGCTCCTTTGTAGCAAATACACTTGTTGTTAGCCAGTGATAGCTTCATTTTTGCCTTTCTCCAATTTCCTATTTGTCTGCAGATTTGCATCATGAGGCATGAGATGAATGTCAATAAGCTATAAACACTTTCTTTCTTTGGCACTCCAGAATTTCACTATGAACATGAGGCTAATGCCACAGGTAACTAGGTACCAGCTTCAAGACAGATATTTATGAAGCGTCTAAGAACAGGGATAGTGATCTAGGATAACTGGTCCTGACACAGAATAACAGTCACTGTGATCTTCACAAGTCCAAGCTGGCCTGCCAAAAAATGCTCAGCAGGATTTCAAGGCAACAGAGACCCTTGCCATGGGCCAGCTTTGACAGAAGTGTACCCTGGTGTACTCTGATGTCTGTGCTAAGCACTGGGCTTTGATACCAGCCCATCTTGTTCTCCATGCAGTGTAGGCATTTTTCTGTTCATAGATGCAATGCTTTTTGGGTATTTCTGTCTGCAGAAAACTGCATGTCTTTACTGTTTTACAAATACATAACCTATTTGAATATTTTTATAATCCACAGAGAATGTAAGAAGAGGGCAGGAGGCAATATCTTTGCTGAATTCATTAATACAATTCATTTGAACTGCAAATGTCATCCATTTATTTGTGAGTTTTAACATTTATTCTTCATCTTCTTAGGAAAGAAAGCCATGATGTTCCCAGTCCTATTATTTAGCAATTCATACATTCATGTATATTTTTAGAGGGAGGCATGATGTAGAATAACGCATTAAAATTGTCATTAAATGGGCAGTATTTGCACTGAATGCCCTTTCTTAAAGTATTGCATGATCAGACAAGTAATTTGCATATAAATATTTTATCCTATAACTTTAAAAATCAGTTCAGTGTTTGGAGTGCTGCAATGGAAGGATGAGCAGAACATTTACCTTCCAATCAGTTTTATGTTAGTGTTTCATTCCTTCACTGTTCCTGCATTGATATGTGCTGACTGCGTCTTATTTTCCATGGATTTGTGTAATTATTTCAGCAAAATAGGATAATTGTTTGGTTTGGACATGCAGGTGAGATGCTAAAAGCCTACTACCTTTGGATAATATCATGCTGATTTCACATATCTGGCATAGTCTACATATAGGGACAGCTGCTTAATTTGCAACAGCTGATTTGTGTGCAGGACTGATAAAGTGTAAACTGAGAAATACGAGATGAAACAACAAGTCTGTGTGTAAAAGCACATTCCATGCATTCCACCAGTTGTACACACAGCTACGAGCTGATTATAGCTGTTCCAGTTGTAACAGCTTACTGTAACTTTCTCAACTAATTATTAACTGGACTTGGAAAATTAAAATTGAGACATAGCCATAACAACATAGAAGCACTTGTGACAAATACTCCATTTGAGATGATATTTTGGTGACATGTAATAATTTATCATACTAACAAAATTATAGTCAGTCAGTCAGTTATTTTTCCACTTGCCTGTAGAGAAGTGATGGTGAATTTGGAGGTTTTGGTGCAAATTTTGTGCAAGGACTTCACCCATACCTCAGGGGTTTAGTGAACTGACCTACCTAGGTTTGTTTTTACTCACTGATATGTAAATTGTGCGCTACTCCAACTGTGGTGGTCCTGGCTCTTTCAACTACAATCATTCCAAACAGTAGTCTGAAGTCAAATGACTATATGATGGGAACAAAAGTCCAACATTTATGTCATTATTTACTTTTTCTATATTTCTCATGCTTGTTCTGTGCCACACCAGTCACAACAGTAGCTAGCAGATGCTGCCTTCAAAAGCTGTGAGAGTTATTGTAAATAGGAGCAGAGTGCACTTAAATGACCTGATGCAGTGGTAAATACACATTGGGAAAGACAAATTTTATGAGTCTCAAGATGCGAAGTCCTCACTCTTGGTTTAACATTGAGGTGTCATGCATATGAACTACTTCTGCCCAATAAACTTAAAAACTGATGTGAATATTCTAATTTTCATTCTGCCACTGCAGCGAAAAGTAGCTCTCTCCCACCTAAAAAAGGCACAAAAATTCTGCTTTTCTATCAGGGTGCATTTTGTTGTTTCTGACCAAAAAGTACTTGATCACTGAACACGATCACTTCAACTTAACTGTTCCACAGTTGTAGGGAAACCAGAAATCTGAAGTGTGGATAACCAATATCATTTTGAAACCAACTTTCATTTTTGGAGCTCTAAACAACTGGCCACTTTAGGTTTTATGTTACACAAACATACAAACTTCAGCAGTGTTTCACCTGATATGAGGCTGAACAGGTTAAATAGGCTAAGTTTTGGCTAAGATTTGCTTTATTTGACAGTCACAGTGGAGAGAGAGGGGGGATGACATGCAGCAAACGGCCTGAGGTCAGATTCGAACTCAAGATGCTGCAATCAGGACTCAGCCTTAACACACGGTACACGCTCTTATCCAGTGAACTACCAGGCACCCCATAAAAAAAGCTTTAACCGTACATATTCAGGGAGAAGATTTGCTGATGTCACAGGTTTGAGAAGTTTGTGAGTGACTCTTAAATAGCACAGTGCTACATAAGCATTTTTATTTAGAATTTAATATTTTTTATTCTTTACTTGGGAGGTGTTTTTGACATTTTCTGGCTTTAAAAATGTATATATAATCTTGGAATATATCAAGCGTTTGTCACAGAGAAACACAAATGATGTGTGTGCAGCTTCTCTAGAAACAAAGTTAATGCCTCATCCCCATAAAATAAACTTTTACCCATAGGACAGCCACTCCTAAGCTCTGTAGCTGCTCTATAAAGATTTCTATCACAGGCATTTCAGAAATTCATAGTTCAACAAGGACCTGAAGAAAATCCTCAGCACATATACTGTGGTTAAATAATTTAACGAAAAATCTAAACTCTTAGCTAGAAGAAGGAAAGGAAAACATTAAGCAGAGAGACAGTTAACCAATATGACAGACAGAGAACGTGTAGTGGGTTTGATCTTACCATCCTCATCCACAGTGAGGTCCACCACCTCCCCAGCACTCTGGCGCAACGGTTGGATGACGGTGGAGAGCCGGTGGCGTCCGCGTGGCTCCTGGAGCCGGGACTGAGAACAACTGGTGGCCCAGATCCTCCCGAGACCCCCGACTGAGCGAGACCTGCGGGCATACAGACCAACAACAAACCATTACAGTTCACTGCAGCCAGGGCCGTCCCAAGACATTAGGTGGGAGGTGGGGCGGCAACGGCAAACAACCATTAGGGGGCCCATGCGATTTACAACGAATGGATTAATGTAGATCCAAAGGATGGACAACCTTAAAATATATTATTTCAACCTCTGAACAAAATTCACTGTCATTTTTGGGGCAATTTTTTTTAAGTAATGTTCTTGCCAAAAAAAATGGGCATTTTTAACCCTTTAAGCTGCCGCCTCCCAGCATTTTCCAACGCCAGGTCCATAACTAACAAAATCGACGAACTGCGCCTGCACATCGCATCCAACAAGTGTTTCCGTGACTGTTGCATTTTTCTGATATCAGAGACTCGGGTATTCAACTAGCAGGTTGCACGATGCTTTCTATTCTGCCCTGCACCGAAAGTACTGGGCGCTAATTTTGTTGCATTATTATACCGTATATGATTGTGCAATGACAATAAAGATCTATCTATTAATTTTTGTGAAATAATTGTAAACATACAATTACAATAATTATAAATGTAGTCTTATGTTTTTTGTTTCTTTTCCACTAGTTTTGATTTTATGCCTTTTATGTTGTTGTTTTTTTTTTGTGTCTGCAAATTTAAAATCCATTGTAACTTTTTAGTGATTTCTTGCTAATTTTAGAGGCATTTCTTGCCAAGTTGCTCATCACCTTTTTTCCTATGTTTTTGAAAGAGAGCAAGGTAATCCGCTCAGGTTCTGGTTCTGGTTAATGCATCTGGCCCCTAGTCTTGCAATGTAGTGAGCACAGCAGTTTGTGTAAGATGTGTGCAAAAAAAAAAAAAAAAAAAAAAGACCATTAAAAGTTGATCTGCATGATCATTTGGCAATCTGTGACTGAGCTCAGCCTTTGTGGCAGAAGAAAAACACATTTAAATGCAAAGCAATGCTTCAATTTCAATACAGCAATTAGTCCATTCAGTCATTTAAATCCACAAGTGCAACATCAGCAGGCCCGTTCCACATAACAAAACCAGCGTGATTTGATGACATGAGCTTTCAGTGTGTGTGATGCAACATTTTATGTGCCTAGAGGCAGAAACCAGTGAATCTGTTTTAAATCAACAACTGAATTTTGCATCAGCAATATTTATAAAAGACTACATAAAATGGTTCAGTCATTCTAGCTCAGAGGGAAATGCCAGCCAAGAGAGTCCAACTTAATCTAATCTCTGCCAACCATTTAAAGAGCAGCGAGATTCCTGAAGCAGACATCAGCAAAACATGACATCACAGACTCACAGGATTTAGTTATCTTATTTTGCAAACTTTATTATGAGATTGTACACCTCAAAGGTATAAAATGTTCTTAATGCCATCAAAGAAACAGTGTTTTCTTATCATAGAAACTTAAATACTTCATCCTTAAGACAAATTAAGTTTCATTTTCACTGTGCCAGTGGGAAATATGTAAGCTATTTACGGCTGAACACCTGCAGATCTTAAATTAATCTCAGTATCAATCATTACCTGTATTTTTTTCCTCTTACATTTTTTTTCTGGTTGAAAGGGCCCTGAAACAGCAGCGAGATCTTCTAAAGGGTCAGACATGCAAATCTGTGGTATCAACCTAATTCTACAATAGGACCTGCTCAGTGCAGCACACTTTTTTTATGCAGGCAAAACCCATTGTTTGGCCATGACTCAGCTGGCTGTCGTTGCAGAATTAATGTCATTCCTTGTTGCCAAACTTGAACCGGAACAGACTAGCACAATATTTTCACAGCGTTGTTAATCACATATTAACTTGTGTGGCAGTAAGCCTGAAGCATGTAAGTATTACAAATGCTATTATTTGTCATAGATCCCTGTACGAGTGCCTCTGAAGGGCTACTATTTTGGTTGCAAATGTGAGCAAACCTAAAATTTTGCAACCTGGAAAGAACATTTGGCAACACTGGCACACCTACATGTGATTGTTTTAGAGCATTTGGAGTATGAGTATTTCCTCTGATTTGTTCTGTTCTCGACAATCAAATGTACATTGGACTTTGTTTACTATAAAGCTGTTTGCTTCATTTGACAATCACAGTAGAGAGAAACCGGAAAGGCAGGGGAGAGAGAGGGGATGAGATGAAGCGAATGACCAGAGGTTGGATTCAAACTCAGGATACTGCGATCAGACGTAACACCTGTTCTTATCCAGTGAGCTACCAGGGCGCCCCATGAAGTTGTTTTTAAGTGGCTTCAAGCTAACCCCCTTTCTGAGGCTTGTATTCCCATGCTGCATGTAACATGGGAATACAAGCATTTCAGACCAAATTTTCAGCAGCTTTTAAGTTTATCTTACCTTAATCAAAATGCAATTGATGGAGCATGTTTCTCTTTGTTCTATTTCTACCACTTACTAGTACTGAGGAGTATGACATGGACTTTTCAACCTACAGAACAATGAAGTGACAGTAAGTGTAGGCCTCTTAATCAGGTCTAAATGTATGTCAAAGTGTTCAAGTGGCAAAAAGTGCTGACAGCCTGTGCTGGTCCTCGTTGCTTTTGTAAAGTGGGCACCAAATCCGCCTCACTTTGGGAGCTGCTGGAAAACATGGCTGGAATGTAAATAAGATCCAGCTGACATGATGGCACAGCAGCTAACTCAAAAAGACACTCACAAACACACGCATATACGCATTCATATGCACATACAAAATCACAAAAATACCAGATCTACTGCGGCTGCAAGAAGGAAAATATAGTAAAACATCTAAGACCTGTGTTAAGCTTTTTCTTTTATAGTCAATATAATAATCCTCTGCCAGAGTTGTAAAAAGAAAATGACCAAATAGTAGTATGAGCCTCCTTTCAAGTACATGTCCCACAACTTTATTATTACGTTTAATTATTGCATGATCCTTTTTTAAATGGTTTGTATCCACATAAATACAAGCTGCTATTCCAGAAACAAGGGATAGTCTGTTCTCTCAGAGCTGCCATCATTAAGCTCTGCATCCAGTACAGTCCCACCCCCTTCTATTTAAACCTTTCTTTTCCCTTTTCTACATCTTTCTCTCGATGACTCTGCACTTCTCTCACCCTGCCTTCAACACACCCTCCTTTCCTCCTTTTAATTTTCTCTCTCTAAAGGCTCTTGTTGCTCTGCCCCTTGCTCTCTGAGACTAGAGTGAGACGTCAGGGAATAGCTGCGTTTGCCCCCACAGTGCCGTAAAGCAAGATGAGCCGAGACTGGAGGAGGGGGGAGCCCCGGGGAACGGAGAAAGGAGACAGTTTGCGAGTGCCATAAAGCAGGATGTCATGGAGAAGTGTGGCTGGGGGATAGCACTGCTGTGCCAAGAGGGTTTTTAAAAAGCAAAGACAGGAGCAGCACAGCCCTATTAGCCACGGCTTGATCATAACTATGGAGCTCCTAGTGTGCCAAACTGACTACTGACAGACCACATCACTGAACTGATTAATTAATGTGTGTGTGTGTGTGTATATATGTATATGTCTGCTTTATTTGACAGTCACAGTGGAGAGAGAGGGGATGACATGCAGCAAATGGCCTGAGGTCAGATTCAAACACAGGACGCTGTGATCAGGACTCAGCCTTAACAAGTGGTACACCCTCTTATCCAGTGAGCTGCCGGGGCACCCCCATATTAATTTAAACAGTTTGACATCAGTAATTAAGTTTGCATCCAAGTGATGCAATTAATAGAACTGGTAATAAAACTATTAATAAAATGATGACTAATTATGTCAATTTCATTTCATAAGTTATATCTGTAAGACTTGATTTATAAAATTTTATACATTACAAGAAGTTTGCCGATAACGCTGCGAGCAGGGCGGGCAGAGCATAGTGGTGGGAGGGCTGTGGTATGGGCAGGGATAAGCAAATGCAGTTTCATTTCGATGAACTGGCAGTTTGCACAAAGTTTCTGTGATGAGATCCACCGTGAAAAGGCCCACTGCCTCGAACATCAATGTATGAGGCGATGCTAATTATAATGGTTAGTTATGAGAATCTTGACGTTACTGACCACTGGCTTACAGTACCACTGTTAACAATCATCAATAATACTGATATTCAATAAATAACTGCATCTCAGTTATTTTTCGTCAACAAAAAACTATGGGTATGACACGTATACACAAAAGTGGGACCTAACCATTTTGCAGAAATGAAAAACAAAACTTAAGTTTTGGGGATTTGATTTCATTAATGTACACAAAAAAATACTACATAAGAAGCTGAAACCTACCTACCATCACTGCCATGAATGAGGAAATAAACTACTTATAAAACATCTCTGAAATTAAATTACTCATGTCAAGTGTTTAAGCAGTGTTTCAGATGTGGCGGATGGCATTTAGTGTTTTTAGCACCATCTATTGGTCCTATGTCATAATTGGACTCGCCTGGTGTTTTTTTTTTTCTTTTGTGTACATACCCAAAATTGCCCCCGTCAGCACTGGGTGATATGTTCAAGTATTACAAATACACAATTTAGTACTGAACACAATATCTTAATATCAGGGCCCCCAGGGCAAAGTCACCTCATGCGATCTGAAAGTTAATGTCATCTTGGTGGGGCAGAACCTGAATGTTTTTAAACCAATGCTCTAGTACTATATGCATGAATTATATGAAAAAATCCTGCCCATTTCTTTCTTTTTTTTTATGAAGCTTTGCTAAGCTTGGCAAAGCTAGGAAGCCATCACCCAGTGGCAGTCGGCAGTGGCTCATTTTAACTGACTCATAGTGCTGCCTGCTGTTGTGGAGGGCAAATTACATAGGACGTTTGTGAGAAAATCCACAGCAGAAAAATTGTGCCAAAAGATTTTGTCTTTGCAGGAAATGTTTTTTGTACTTTTAAGAACTGACGTTTTTTTTGTTTGTTTGTTTTCTGGAGCATGACATATTTGAAATATGTTGTGTGATTGCTTGATAGGTACGTTTTGTATTTTGAAAACAAAACACAGTTTGTTAATGGTGTTTTGTATTTGCAAAGCGCACTACATTTGTTAGGGAATCATAGGGCATTTGTAAAACATGTTTTGTTTGTTTGTTAGGTTTTGCCAGTAATTTAGCTCCATACACTTGGGCATACTCATTCTTTTATTCCGCTGTTCCTCAAACACTTCTCAAATGCTGACTTAATGTTTTTTTTTTGTCATGTTTTTATGATTTTATGTTGATATAAAATCAGTGTTTTAAGTTGCAAAAAAATTCTGATTATTGAGCATCCTGCATAAATGAAGAATCATCCATGTAAATGTCACTGCATTGACACTTATGATTATTTTTCCCACCTGCCATTCTACCAATGCATGTATCAGTACACCTTTCCTGGATGCTGAAAATCTGTCACCTATTTAGCAGGTTTGGGATGCTTGGAAACAGTGTGTGCAATGTCTAAAATAATACAGACAGGATGAACTATATCTAGTCTATATCAGAGTGCTTAATTATGCTTGTGAGAGTTTGCCTTGGATCACAGTCCTCGCCTGTGCTTCAGCTCAGGAAATGCCATTCTCACCACTGTTAGTGATAATGGGGATTCCAATTAGCTCACAATGCAGCCCATTCAATTTCCTGTTGGACACGCTGCACAAAGTAAATGGAACAGAGCAGGAGGAAGCCAAGGTTTCTGACTCCACGGCTTAGCAAAAGCACACTCTGCATGCATATATGCACACAGTTGTGAGAACACACACATACACAGCGATGTGTATGTGTGTGTGGGGGGGGAGTGTAGAGAGGGGGTGTGGGGATGGTGTTGGGGTCTAATTGGCCCTGGCTCCTCAGCTCTGGGCTGATCCCAGCGAGCAGCACTGCCCACTAGGGAGGGCTTCCTAATTAATCACATGGAGACCTGGGACTATTTTGTAAATATCTGTTTACCACCATGCCCTCACGGGGTTAGCCCAGAGATAAACAGCACATAGTAAACATGAACACTGTGGGAATGCGGTGGTTGGCAGAGGTGATTCAGGTGACTCAGGAGAGGGCTGAGGGTCGGGCTTTCACACATTTGGAAGAGAAAACTACAGCAATTTCTGATCGTATCTCCAAAATAAGAATTTACATTAATACAAATATTTTATGTATTTTTTGTCTCCTTAATTAGTAGAAATGTATAATGTTAACATGAAATTTTCTTCAACTGTATTTGATTTTCAAATTATTGTTTTTTATGGATATATACCTTAAAAGGTCTGAATCTGTACTAGATGCAGTGAGATTTTTATTTAGGAGTGTCCACCTCACCTTTTTTCTGTATCTTGTGGTACTGTTCAAATTGTGTCCTTATGCAAACAAACAAACAAACAAACAAATAAATAAATAAATTGGGGCAAAACTGCAGAGACCAAAGCTATGGCAAGCCGAGTAACTGGAGGGAAGGTAACAGGTAACACTGTGTGGTGCCAGCACCACACATTTGACAATCAAATGTGTTAAATATGTTACTTATTAATTTTAAGCTTATTTGTCTCAACTAGCTGCAGGATTCACTGAACAAGTCATTTTGCAACTGGCATCCTCTTGAAGCACTACAGGCCACAATGTCCTCTCCTCCTGTTAAACAATGCCTAATGATAGACTTGGGAAAACAACAGAACCACTGACTCTCTCAACAACAACAACAACACATTGGTCTAACAGGATTCTTTACCAGTGTGTGCAAAAGGAAAGTCACTCAAAGGCGTTTTCAGTGAATTTGATGCTTAACATGTCTGTGATAGTACTGCTCTCCTGTAGCAGGACTGGCACATATCAGCACAGGTTACTGAATGCTGCTGAGTGAAACAAAGGAAGCAACTCACGGCACAGCCGCTCCAGAGATTTCTGTATTCAAAAACACAGGGTGTGGGCCAAGGCTGTGTTTGTGTTGTTATTTGAAGGCCCTCCTACCACTCAGGTGTGGTACCCTCCATCTGGTCTACAAATTGGAAATGTATCGAAATAAATGAGGCTCGGTGGGCAATATGCACACTGAAATTTAGAGTGGCGATTAAAATACATGAACATCTTGAGTCATGAATGATGGAGGATGTTGTTTTGCTGATAGGTGAAAATAATCTTGCAACTAGTGGATTTTGGAATAGCATTTGGCATGCTACCTGTGGGATTATATTTTACCTTAGTAACTAACTTATTACTACTATACCTAAAATTACAGATGCATGATATTGGATTTTTTTTTTTTGCTGATATGCAATATGCCGATATGCCAATATTTCCCAACTCATTTGGCTGATTGCCAATACTGATATATGCACATATTTTTCCACCTAATTGCAGAGAAAGTTAATGTTAATAAAATGCTTACTCTTTTCGTGAAGGCCCACTGGCAGATGTAAATATAAAATACACTTTTCAAAAATATACACAAAATAAGAAAATAAGCAAATAAGAAATCCACTTCAACCTAGCTTATGTAAGACATGCCACATTTTCTTTCCAAAAAAAAAAAAAAACTTTCAAACAAAAAGATTCATGATTCATTTCAGGCCAATGCCAAGATACTGATGACATGCTGATATTATTGCGTAAAATATGATGAACTCAGACTGCAAGTGGATATCTAGAATTGTTTATGTTGGTTACATAGGCAGTTGATAGCGTTAGCTCCTTAATAGTTTTGCTTGGTTTCTATTTGAATCTGTCTCGTCCCGTCTTTGACTCTGTTTACTTGATGAAGAGGAGACAGAGGTGAGAGAGGGGCAGAGAAGGCCATTTGCAGCCGCCGTTTGCTTGAGCCAAGCCGAATTTCATTTGTTGTTGTTTTGATTGCTTAACAACAGAGGTCAGTATTGCCACAGGAATTACAAATGGCCCCTATTTTTTTGCCAGACAACCAAAGCGAGGCCGGCCAAGAATCCTGAATGTCCCTAACTGAAGCTGAAGTGTCAGTCAGGCTTCAACTGGGCTTGCCTAGTCTTGTTTTGTTGTTGTTTCATCGTGCAGCCCTGGTAGGAATCTGGCACAACACTGCATCTCAACCACAGCGGGGCTGGTCCACCTAATTAACAATTCTGGACATCACTCACACACAGCCAAACCAAACTGCAGAATGAAACACTTGGTCATTACAAATCTGTCATATGGCTTTGTGCGAGAAACAGAGTGCAAACCAACCAGAGATGCAATAAGGGTTGACTGACAGTAGAGGGGAAAACAAGGCAAGATGTGCCATGTCTGTGGAGGCAAAATGGCCAGTTTGTACAGGCTCACCAGCCAAACTAGCTGGACTTCTCACTGCTTCACCTTCACTGCAACCCAACACATCAGCAGCTGCACTTGGTCAATAATGTTACAAGACTGGTTGCGTTTTTTGACGTGTATCCTTTGGGGTGCAAGATTTTGTTTGATTTCCTTTGTTTACATCACGTTTGTGTTTCTTCTGCACATTTCAAGGATGAATCAGTCAGAGGCTAGAGCTGCTGGAAGCTGGAGATATGTACACTCAGCATGAGTGAGCAAGCAGGGACTACAAAGTCACTGAGCTGGTAGCAAATTCCGGAGAGTAATCTCATACAAATTGAGCATCAACAATCTCAATTTGTGCACTACAGCACTGGAGAAAAGCTGCGTGACAAATATGGGGCTCTCCCCTAATAGGCTATTTATTTCCGGTTTCCTTGTCTCCTCCTATCCCATAGTGAACCGACTGAATTCCATGTTTTGCACACTTCCCCCATCAGGCGTGGAGAATCATTAAAGAAACAGTCCAGCTGTAGCATATATTTAACAGCAGTTACAGAGCTACATACGTTGGAGCTTTCATGAAATATAGGACCACAGAAAATACATGTTGGTGAGGAGTTACACCTGAATCCAAATGACAGAAATCTGGGTTGTAATGCCAGAAAAATTCAATGCCTTTGCTGATGGCCTCAAAAAAGGCTGGGGCTGTGTCATACGCTCTGTGTGTGCCCACAGACACACACATAAACACACACATGAGCATGCTCACACGAATTGGAGCCACAGCACTGTAAACAAAGCTTTCATTGCTCATCCTGCTGACCTTTGACTCCCCACCCTCCCAGCTGCCCATCCCCCACCCACTTGGAAAAGCACAACTCTACATTCTGCAGCGAGCCCCGACATCTTTGAAAGTCAGGAAAGCAGGCAGATAAGACAAGCCACGCCATTCCAAGCTTGCTGCAGTGCTCTATCACATCCTGGAAATATTTCCAAAGTTTACAACTAAGTTCATATAAAAAAGGAAAAGTGGAGGAGGGAGAGATACTTTGGTTGAAGAGACAGATAAAAGTACACAGAGAGAGATCTTGAAGTTGCACTGCATAATGGCTTACACAAAGAGGAAAAAAAAGGTATAGTGAGAGGACTTCATATCAAGACAATGAAGAAATAAGGTTCTCAGATGGGGTTGGAAAAATGAAGTGGCTGCAGAAATGTACTCTCATGTAAAAGTATTTCTATCACACTAAATATATGGCAGTTCTTCAAAGAAAAAGAGCATCTTGTTCTGTTTCTTATGCCATTCACTTATCTATGGTCTGCATACTTCTGATACTTTTGAAAGGCCAGAACAGACAGGCCTTATCAACCTATCCTGTTTCACCTTTCATTTCAGTCATTTCATTTGAAAGCAACTACAGAGGACAATAGCCACTTGAGCCACAATTAACAGACCTCCCTGCTCTTCTTGGTGGGCCACATCATAGAGCCTATCTGTTGTCACACTAGCATGAAAAAACTTAAGTTAAAACAAACTGGCTACCAACAGACCTTTTGGACAGGTGTTATTAATGACATTACTTGAGGTTTTGTTCGATTTAGATCTAACAGAGCCAGGGCCGTGGCATTGTGCATGCTGGCTCACAGGAAAGACTCTTCTTCACTGGAAATCCTCTTAACTACCCATCAAACTATCATCAGTAACACCTGTGTTTACCCTGCTTCTTCATGTCAAAATGGCTGCTGTGAAAAAGATCTATTCTTTTGTCAAAACTGCTTATTCTTCTTTCACCAATCTGTAAAGAGGCCAGCTATAACTTGGTCTCTTTTCAAGTTCCATAAATGTCATTTTGTTAATGCTTGTTGCCAAACATAGCTACGCTGAGTATCTGTTTTGCTTATTTTGCTATTATTACACTATAAAGTGAAAAACAAGGGGTTAATATGTGAGTGATATTTGACCCAACAACTGACTTTGTGGCATCCACTACCCACTGTGCCCATCCATGAGACAGACCAAGGTTCATTTAAGCTGCTTAAAGCGACTTTCTGACCTCTAAAGTGTGTCACAAGCACAAACTCCGTTTGTATATACACAGTCACTCCTCCTTCCCTACCTCTGCACCGACAGATAAGCTGTAGAAGCCAAGTAAAGAAAAAAAGTGCATTTTGTGGGGAATTAGGGACACATTTTAATCTAGTGGCTAGTGTTCGGTCATTTTGGCTCTGAGCTTCTCTGAGCTACAAGGTAATGGTTGAATGAAATTTTTCTGTCACTGCACTGCTGATGTATGAGGCTTTTTTGTTTGCTTTGGGCTTGAAGGGAGTGATTTAAGTGCTTTTTAAACTGGACACTGCAATGTTGCATTTAACTGATGTGAAATTTGGACACATTTGTCTGCAGAATGTGCAGTTTCAGAGAAGCTTTGTGAATTTCCCAGTATCTATCTATCTATCTATCTATCTATCTATCTATCTATCTATCTATCTTTGAGTGACGCTGATAGCTGCTGGCAGTCTGGAGACACCCCTGGAGCAAAAGTGGATATTTGGGTTTTGTCTGGTTTAATGCATCCTTTGTGAACTCGAACACAATAATAAAACAACAACTATATAACCTAAACACACTACAAAATAAAATATGTCGGGTAGCTCTTCTGCTTGGCTGGAATTCTGGAATATTACTGGTCATATTGGTCGTAACCGAAGAAGTATAGAGTAAACCCTAATTGGGGGTGAGACAGGAAAGAAAGGGGGTGAAGTGGAAGACACAACTCATCGTTGGACTGATAACAGAAATTTAGAAATACTAAACCAGGCAATAAAACAGGCTGACTATAAATTTTATGGTGGAAAGAGACTTACATTTTAAGACCCCTTAGAGTCAAACAAGCAGTTGGAGTTGTGTTGAATGTTTCTAGAGAGAGTTAAGTACAGGGGCATTGAAAGGACTCAGATCAGATGAGCAGGCCCCTTTTGGAGGGTCGTGGCTTCACTGCTATAAACACCAAGGCATGCAGCTCCACTATGCCTGCTTTCCCCGAGCAGTGTAAGCAGAGCTATAGAACCCATGAGCAAGGCTAATCCACTGAAAAACCACATTCACCCCCGCCAACTGCTCTCCCATCCTCAAACCCAGGGTCATACCTGTAATGTAAGCAATCAGCTCTGTGCCCTTATTCCTTTACCTTCTTAGCAGCTGCATTTACATGCGCAGAGTAACTTGGCTACTGGCAACACTCAGCTTAAGGACTTAATCAGGTTAAGCTATTTATATGAACCTTAGATACCCTGCAATTCAGCATCCATGTTTCCACAAGTGAAAGTAACAGATAGAATATTTCTGTCCACCTGCAACATCTCACCCACAGAAAGAAAAATCTTCCAGCAAAAAGCTGCAGCCGCCAATTCCCCTCTTTAACAGTAGATTACTTTGAATGTAGGGGACATAATGAGGATCCCAGTGGCGCCTACAGCCTGTAACTTTCTCTCATGATATTGACTTCACAGATGAAAGTTGGCAAAACATGGTGATATTTTTGGTCATCGGTTCACATCAGTGGTCCTTGAATGCATTGTGTGACATGCCTATCAACAGCCAATTGGGGTCAGCTGCAACTAAAGACAGGCTCAGACAAACTTCTGACAGTGTCAGAAATTTGGGTCCACAATCAGACAGTGTGATTTCTACTACAAACCACGCCTACAAAGCAACAAATTGGAACCATGACATAGAATACACATGCCATTACCTACTCAAGGGTGATTTTTTTTTATCTGTTCATTGACTATTCCAGTGTAAACATAAATAACTTCACATAGTAAATCTTCCAGCGCCACTCCCAAACCCCACATTTACATGGGGACATTTGAGGGAAAATCTGAGTTCAATGGGAGCAATCCTCAGAAAAGTGTCTATACAGAGACCAATTCAAACTCTATTTTCATACTGGTGATACATTTAATACATGATAATTCACATATTTGACTCCATTATAAAGTCAAATTTAAACATTCACAATGCAGTACCATGAATATGAACTTCGAAAAACATGATTTCTCTTCGTCTTAAATATAAAAACAGGGTCAAAATGAAATCAGAAGACTCTTACTTCTGGTTTGTGTCCTGCTGACCAACAGAAGCTATGGTAGCATGTCGAGTTTATATCAAAAAACATCAATATACTAGCCTGACCAAAAAGTGAACCAGATGCAAATCAACTCAGCCATCTTAGTGTTCACACTGTAAACGAATTGGAAAGAGCCCTGAGCTATTTCTGGTCCACTTTAGCACTGATGAGATTGCATGCCACTTGTGCTTCACGTTACTCCTTGAAAATGAGATACTGCATCTCAAGAGGCTTATCCTATTAATGATAAATACAATTTCCTGAAAGTAGACTTATATATAACGTGGTATAAGGAATTTTAATCAAATATTGCAAATCAATGCGACCCCAAAGATTACAAGATCACCGATTATACCCACTGATTAATGGTATTTTCTTTAAAGCACATTAACATAACTCTGCCTTCCTCATTTATCTGGGCATCAAGATTGTCATTTTTCTAATATATAAAGACAGGTTTCTCTGGCTCCAACAATAAAACGCACAAGTGATTTTCATGCAACCGAGTGAGGTGAGTCATTGTGCTCACGATGGGTCACAAATTAAATGTATCTGTAAATGTATCTGCCACTTGCCAATTGAGCTACTTTAACATCACTCCTTGTTCTGGAAAACACTTGTGTAGGTTGTCTGCTAATTATTTAAAGTTAGTGTCATCCTACTGCTAGCCGTTTGCCAGGTAACAGCCATTCATGTAACAAGCTTATTTCAAGAGTCAAGAACCCTTCCAGAGAGCAAGCTATTCTGCTGGTTTTCCCACAAGCTAACAGACCACAGTTAGTTGTCATTCACCCTTTGTGAAAGATTGCCGCACTCTTACTCGCATTATCATTATCCTTATCTCTTCTTCATTTGGGTGAGGTCCAAAAGAGGACAGCAAATTAAGCTGCCTTTTCATGGTTCAGCCAGTTTACTTACAGCATCGAGGTGGGAGGGTTGCCTGTATAACATCCTTTTGCTCAATTAAAACACTAGTTCTGCTTGCATAAAATTCTTGACACACAACATACACCCAGAAGAGCGGGCAAAGAGTGATGCAACCTCGCTGGCATATTCTTATCTGGAAATCGAACCAGTGTGTGTGTGTGTGTGTGTGTGTGTTTGTGTGTTTGTGTGTGTGTATTATTATAGAAAAGTTAGGAGAATTAAAAGCATCGACCCAAAGCTGGGTCACTTGAATAACAAGGTTGAGAGCAGAATTCTCATGTGAACACAGACACAGAGGTATCTATGGTCCCTTCTCATCTGCATGACCTTGGAAGCAGGCTGTTCACTCTCTTGAGAACTGAAAACTTAGTGCTATCAGTTCCCTTCCCCCATTCAAGAAAATGCATCCACCCCAGAAGCTGTGCATTCCACACACGCACGTTCAAATCCTGAACACAGATTTGAATGTCAGCCTAACAAACAAATATCCAAGGTGTCAAATGGCTGGGACCAGCCCTGGAGATTTTAAATCGAGCACTCCACCCCGGGAAGAGGGGCCATTATCAGTATATTAGTTCAACTGTTTTAGAAAACAAAAAGACAACTAACTAGCAGAGCACAGACAACAATACAATTATGATGCAGCAGTGCAGGCAGTAGGGGCTCAAAAGAAGAAGGAACAATGCCACATGACCGGTCATGCAAGAGATAGTAAGAGGCTGCAAGAAGCTTCTCCTCAGCCCCGAGCTCCAACAGACTTGTTTACTCAAGGGGGAAGGCAGCTCAGGCCCCTACAATACTGGGAAGAGAAGAGGCCATGTTTGCCTTTCTGTGTCAATAAGGTACTGTCTCTAGCATGTACCCAAAGATTACTCTACAAGAAATACACTTAAACATTTTTGTCTCAGCTGCTGTTGGATACTGAGTACTGGTAAAAAAAAAATATTTGCTCAATGATGATACTCCCAAGAGCTGTACATTGTGCCATTTGCTTTAATGCAAATTGATGTGCAGCTGCTTTCTCTACTCCTGATGTAAAACCAATGGTAGCACAATGGTGGACGTCTGTATATGGTGTTCATGTGAGCAGATCTATATGTTATATGCAACTGCATAAATGGTCCGATCTGTTATGGAGCCTACACTACACATTATATACTGTTCTGGTATGTCTTCCTTTACTATAATAACCCATACCATTATAGCCTTAGCAACACCTGGGTGACATTTAGTTTCGGAGTTAACCAAACAAGGAAGTGACTCTTTCATTGCTGGAGCAAAGCACACTGAAACCCCACCAGAACAGAGCTGACAAGACATCACAAACAGAGAGAAGTTAATTTAGGCTGACAAAGAGATTTTGCTATCAAGAGTGAAGTTCATAACCCTTGCTATATCTGGCACTGGAGATTGGGACAATCAAATCAAGCCATTGAAAATGACTGCACTGAGCCACCTCCGATAATAATAATAATCATTCTGAAGGAGGTGATAAGAGCGGACTTGAAACAAAAAAAGTGAGAGAAGTAAAGTGGTGAGGAGACAAGAGAATGCCAATAATCCTCTGACAATTATCAGTGACAAAAAGCAACATGTGGTTCGTGCTCCTTGGTCAAAAGTGGGCGTGGTAGTGGGTGTGACATATCACAATATATCAAGTGGCATAACTTCCAAACGGGTTGCCCACATATTCACCACATCTGGTGGGAAGGTTGATCATGGGTCACAGAAGAAGTGATTGACTTTTTGTGCTCCTTGGCCATAAGGGAGCGCGGTACCGGCTATGGCATACCACAGACGACTTCCCAGTGGATTAATGTAAAAAATTTTACATACAATGATTGGGCAGGCCAACGTGTCCTCTGAGTCAGTAGCCGCCAACAAGTTGGTTGACACACGGCCACGCCCACTTCTGGTTGTGCCCTATATTACAGTTTCTGGACCAGAGGTATCAGCTGCACTGAGTTTCCCTCCATCATTTGTTTGTTTACCTGTTCAACTCATACCATGTTAAGTCAATGAAATACTCTTTCATCCAGCTGCCTCACATAGTTCTGATCAAACCGGGGATGAGGGTTGTGTCATTTCATCATTGTTTGTCAGTTTTATTAAAAGCCGAATATTGAAAAACTGAATTTCAAATGAGTTAATACAACTTCACATACAATTTCAAAACACATGATGCAAACTCAACTGCAAATTTAATACCACAGCTTTGCAATGATGCCCTGAGATCCACAAAAATACTTGTGCAAGAGGCATTGCCTTGGTATGACAGGGAATATATGGAATGGATTCTCATGCAGCTTTACAAAGTCAACAGGCTTCACTCTCTGGAGGTACAGTATGCTATATTAAATTTTGTCTGTGTATGTTTTGCGTTGGACTAATAAGACTGTTTGGCCGAAGTCCTATCATATTTGGGGATGTTTATACTTGCAAGCGTCTCTCCACTTGAAATCTTAAAGTTATATCCAAGCTTGCTTCAGCTGACAAGATGCACTGAATTTTTTTCTGTTATTGCAAACTCCAGCATGAATATAGCATCTACAATGATCAAAAAAGGAAGCTGGAGGAACTCAAATCACATGGGGCCTTATTTCAAAATATGACAGTATTATAATATGAAAAATTGCTCATTTGTGTTCTTCTACCAAAAGATGCCCACCACTGCTGGTATAACCACGTATCCTTTCATCCATCTAATTAAATACAAAGATGCAACTCTTCCACTACTTACATCTTCTGAAAGCTAAATTAGTGGTATTAAAAATACATAGTGAAGAAGTGTTACATTATTCTGTTCTCAGTGATGCCATAAAACATAGTTTCTCGGTGTTTGCCGACTGGTCAAAGTGCCTACCTGAAGCCATCTCCTACTGTGACGATCTCCACCTCGCTGTCTGTGGAGGTGACGTTGATCTCCTCGCTGGCAGGCACAGGGGGAGCTGGAGCCGGAGTTGCCTCGATCACCACCACATCCTCATCCAGAGCACCTGAGCATGTCAGAAGAATTCAGCGTTATACCTATGCATACATAACAATGCCACTGAATACACTGTGCTATAATGTATTTTTAAATCAACAGATAATGTATGCTTGAAATGAAAACCCTTAACTTGCATTCTTAGTAAAATTGCCCACTCTTTGAATGGGTTTAACCTCTATTGAGTAACTCTGCTTTATCAGTGTGGACCAGATGTTGAGGGAATAGTTGTCAGAATTCAATGAATCACAAACTATCTTTTTAAAACTTGACATGCAATATAAATGAATGTTGTCACATGTGTATTCACACACACACACCACAAGGAACATAGTATGCTGCTATTATTTTCCAATCCAGCTGAAAACAGTCTGTCTTCAGTGGCTTAGTGTAAAACCAAGCAAGTTGTGGAAGTCGAAAGATAGCGCTTCTCCAATATCATCATGCAGGGTAACTGTCTCCTAGGCACTGGGCCTCGGAGAAATGTAGGTCAGCAAATCCTGCTCCTCACTGTTTGCAGTGGGATTGGCTTTTTTTCCCAGCACCATTACCAAATCTGCCCTGTGATTGGTCCCCTATGGTACAACTCTCACTCCAGCCCCGCCTGGCCTTGGTGTCAAGAGAGGGCCCTCGGGTGCATTCAATAAGCCTCGACGTTTTTAAAATGTTGCAATCAGGAAAGGGAAAAAAGGAGAGTAGTTATTTTCTCACCAGCAACCTTGGCTGAAAGAGACAGCTCTTCTGATTATGGTTCTCGTTTCTCAGTCTAAGTGACAGATTTGCTGACTCTCATGCATCTGGTGTAAGAGTCAAGGTTTCAGCCTCTATCTCACATTCTTAGGCCTCCCATGTGAATCTCAAGCCAAATTTTCACGGCAGATAGCAGATGTCATCTAAATAGCTGTCAGCCAAACTGAGAACAGACACGGTTCAGATACATTAACTCAGCATTAACAATTGTGTAAATGAGTAGTCACTGTACTCTACAGTTGTTTATCAAATAGACAAACATGAGAACTTTGGCCAATATCAAGGCGGAAATATACTTTACAGCTAGAGCCCAACCCGTATATTAGTTGATATCGACCTATCACAGATATACTGGTTTCGGTGTACATGCTGTCCAATTTTGTTGATATGAAAACTTGTTTTCTTACAGAACATAATGCAGAAAAAGATGCTTTGGACATTTTAAAAATGCATTTTTAATCAATTTTCTTAATTCAAGGAGAAAAAGATAGGTAATTCTCAGTGAAGCTTATCTGACATCAGCGAACTGTCATTTTGAACAATAAAGTTTACTGTTAAGCTGTAAAGTATCCTCTCACCATTACATATCTTTGTCAGAAGTGTATGATAGCCACGTTTGAGGGATCATTGCAAAAAATTTGAGTTTATGTATAGCCTATATATGCCGGAATATTGATATGGGAATTTTCTTACTCCCTAACATCAGTATCAGCCCCAAATAATCCAGTATCAGTCATGCTCAATTTACAGCAGATCAAATATACTTTTAGTAAAATAATTACTCCACTGGTAATTAGACTGAATAGCAGGCAAGTTTAACAGTGCAAGAGCTATAATGGTTTAACAGGTTGTGTCTTTGCATGCAGCAACAAGTGACTTGCCATGCTACTGAACTGCGTAACTCCCCAGAGTGATTTCTATTGCAAAGATCTCCTGAGAGCTGCTGCTTAGCACCCTCTCCAAGCCTAGCTACCTGACACTCTGGTGAAGCCTTCATGCTGTTCCTCAAACAAAAACACCTTACATCATGGCAGAGCACACGGAAAAACAAAGGCAGGGTTGCATAAGGTGGCAAATACATACTAAATAAAATTACTCCAGATCAGGAGACAACTTGAGCCAAAATGTCAAAGGATCTGAGTGACCACTTCTTAAAGTTTAACTTAGGAGTCTTCTTTATCAGGTATTAAGTGACTCATTTGAGATCTAACTATACAGTCTTTATTATGTGCTACTGATTATGTTGACAGGTACCATGACAAGAGAGCCCGTAGACTAACTATATCTTATCTAATGAACACAGGAGTGACCTGCATTACGGGTTCAATGTGAATTTGGCCCTTTGTATGAAAATGTGGCCTCTTAATATCTTGCTGTGATTTCAGTTCAGCAGCACAAATAAGTTTAGCAAATCTGATGTCATTCCAAGGTTTCAGGTTTGAACGTTTCTATGGCCCCGTTACATTTGTGCTAAGAAGCCAGTCAGAAGGCTGGCTTCATCCACTCTTCCCTCTCCTCTGTTGTCAACAAACGTCTTGCTTTCCCTCCGAGACGTGTTGTTTCCATGCTGTTTAGAGCTCGAGAGTAGCTGAGTTTTCTCAAGCGGTCTACCTCCCATGACAAAGGCACAACAGCAGCCGTTCCCATGAACCCCTCTACCCTTCCTCATGACCACAATATTGCAAATACTGGCATGACTATATGACTGCATGTTGACAGTGTGTACACACAAATCCTGGCTTAAAACCTGCATACACAGTAAGCAAAATTTCAGCACTTGTTAATATAATCTTACTTGAATTTGTTATTATTGTAGGAAGAAATTTAGAACAGTCCATGCGTGCAAACAAATGACAAAAGTCCAGTGGTCAGATGACATTAATAAACTTTTATCCAATGTAAATAGTGTATTAGAACCACAATATGGCTCTGGCAGGGGATTAAGTGATGTACCATCAATTTGCATGGTGAAAAAAGCTGATCAGCAACTTGATTTGCATTCTCCAATGGCACACCTCTCTGCAAAAGGGCTTTCCTTATACAGGCAAATGCATTTTGTATAATGTAAAGTGTAAGTGTAAGTGTAAGTGTAAAATGTATAGGTGTCAAAACTGCAAATTATGGTCACACCGATTCACAAACACGCACACAAAACTGGCTAGTGTGCCTGTATTTTGAATCTGCGGTTCATTTTGAATGTGCATTTCCTTTGCACACAAACTAACAACATTTGTACAATCGTATTAGTGAATAGGGTCTAATGAAGTAAGGTGAAGGTGAAGCTTATCCGAGGAAAACAGTAAACATTGAGTCCCCTTGTGAATGCTGCAACATTTCAGCTCAGGAAACAGAGGGTGCCTGTCACATGCAAACTGGACTGCTCCACTTCCCTGAGGACTGAAGAAGCAAGCTAGGGTGCAGATTTATGAGGTGAGGAGACCTGCTGTTCTAACAGGTGCAGAGGGGCTGTGGTTTCCACTAAGCCTGCCAGGTGTGGGGCCTGGATAGAGGAGGAGAGCTGTAGATGTTTACCTATCAGCGAACCTTGACTCAACGTGTGAGTGTTTTATGGATCCGCACCTGCCTAACCCGCTCAAAACCCTAACACCGTAACATATACACACAGTAATCCTATTTCTCATGTACTCACATTTATCAAAGACTTAACTGAAGCTATACTACACATACACCACACAAATTATCAGTTGATTTGACTGTGATCTCAGCTCTCTGGCTTCCTATAGAGCCTCAATGTCTTGGATTGAAAATACATTAATAATAGACTAGTTGGCTTTCTAGTTAACAACAACACCTGAGTTGTTAGGAAACATCACTTCTGGCAAGCAATACACTGATAAACACTGTTGACACAAAAATGTGAATTAGAAAATGCTAGAGCATCTTGTAATCATAAAAAGTTTTGCCTACAGACACGCAAACATGGAGTACATGCAAACTACCTCCTAAGATCCCACAAATATGTTTGTTCATTGCATGACTGATCAAAATTTCTTTGCATTCAACAAGACTTATATAGTGAATTGTGAAAATTTAGAATTAAATTTAAGTTGAATTAAAAACTCAACTTAATATATACTTCTTTTTATTAATGTTATACCTTTATTTTACCATTTTATACCTTATACCTTTATGTTATTTTATGCCAATAATGAATAGATTTGACTTCAGCAAAACGATTCTGCTGAGTTTGATATCACCTCAAGCAGAGAAGAATGAAATGTCTCACACTGACAAGCTGACCTTAACTTGGCTTTTTAAGACCAGTTTAATGGCAGTTCAGATTAATTTTCTAAAAGACAGCAATTATGCTGAAGGACTGCTTCATGTTTTACAATGCTTTCAACTATCTTGCGCTGTGAAAAAAAATGCCTACAATGGAGAGTTCCCAGCGCTTCATGCGTGAGGCACTGTTTTTCTTAGAGCAGGCGCATCACTGTAGATAATATCAACTAAATGACTGATGCATATATGTAATACAGAAATCAAGAGTTAAGGCTTGTAATTTACCTGTGGCTACGGCAGCACTGTTGGGCTGGCTGCTGGTGCTGCTGACATCGACGTACAGCTCATCCTCTGCCTCTGTGGAGGAGGGGGAGGACGACTCGCTGCTCAGCTCCTCGCTGGAGCTGCTGGTGCTGTGGAGCATCGCATATTTCCTCCGTGCAATCACTTCACGTTTCTTCCTCTGGAGAAGCAGTCGCTCCTTCTGCTTCTGTGTCCGTGGGGCCCCCCCGGACGCCGTTTTCACATAGCGCTTCCTATGCAGAGGCCGCCTGCTGCTCAGGCACGGTCGTTTCAGCAGCACTGGCTCGGCCTCTGACCGCACCCACTTATGCGAGCGACTGCTCCGAGTTCGACCCAGAACGGGACGCAGCCCGACGCCGGTCCCTCCTGCCGCTGTCAGGGCAGGAGCCTTGTGTTGGCCCCCTGTTGCTCCAGCTTCCCCCTCGTCCTCTGAGCTGAGAGTGTCTGAGTCCCCAAATCGCAGGCTAGAGGAAGGGGAGGAAGCGCAGTCACTGAAAGAGGACTCGTGATTGTGTTCATCTTCACTGGGGTGCTCTAAGAGTTCTATCCTGGGACGCTGTGGGGCCAGCGAACTCTCGCTGATGTGGCTCTCCTTCAGGGAGCAATCTGAAGGCCCCGCCTGTTGGCTTTTGCGTTTTTTGCGCCCGGGGAGGCTCCTTTCTGAGTCTCTGTGTGTTCCCGTGTCCCTCAGGGACCGATGCCTGGACTCAGCACACAGGGTTCCAAATTCGCTGCCCGCTTTGCCAATCACCTCCATATTGCCAGGGAAGCTCTTGGCTGCCTCCATGGGCTCTGGGTTGACTAGGGGCTCCTTCAGATGGTCCTGTCTGCCTGGGGCCTCCGATGGCACCTCACTTTTCATGGTGGCAGGTCCGTCCTCACAGAACAAACACCAAATACACTTGCATCAGGTTCCTAGGCATCTATCAGTGGCATCTCACTAAACCTAAAGGTAGAGTGGAGAAGTGAAGGAGAAAAAACAGAAGACATAAACCTCAGGTGCATAAGCCACAACACCATGCATCAATCCTTCCCAAAGGAGAAGGACACATCTTGAGACTGATGTCCAAGACCAATCAATCAACAATCAAGGCTCTGACTACTGAGCTTAAAAAACAGTCTTAATGTCAACACACCATTGTACTTCAGCTATGGGTTTTATTAGATGACCGTGGTAGACCTCTTTTTAAGTGATGACTTCAAATCTGCTATTTTATAATCTGTAATTACCAACTTTCAGCAGTTTTTATTTGACTGGTCTGGCTGGATGTTTTTGATGAAACTAAAATATTATTTATTCAATTTCTTCCACACAACAGTCGCAACACTTGATTATTTTTCCATCATTTCACAATGTTGATGGTAATTTCCCTCTTGCCACCTCGTTTATTCAAGCAGTGACCAAACTACAATATTCTGACCAATTTTGTAATGTTTTAGATTATTTACTTAACACAAATTAGCCAAGAGAGTAACATTAACTGGTTACATTATAATTACTGACGTCCCATTTGACAAACTCACTTGCTTTGAGAAGCAAATATAGAATACAAGTCATGAATACTAATACCAAAGTTTTTTTCTGTAATACAATAACAGTTAGCACTTTGGGGGTGAGTGGGGTAGTGCCTCATGAGGGATAAATAAAAACACAAAAACAGTAACCAAAACAACAGCAAAACAATAAAGGAAAGAAATATAAAAGCAATACTGAAATAATACAGGAGGTCAAAAAATATTAAAACAGCTCACTCCATATGGTCAAGTGCCTAAAAACGTGTGGTCTCTCTGTCCTCAGCTTCAGATTTGTTATTAAGAAGCAGTCAGTGCAGTGTGAATATCATTAACACTCGCCTTTCAGGAAAAGAAAAAATAAACTTCCTGATGTCCATATTAGAAAATCTAATATGGACATCAGGAAGTTTATTTTTTTATTAAATAAATTTATTTAATTGCTAAGAACTTAACTCTGATTATATACATTTTTGGAACGTTTTAAAGACATAAGTTTAAGCACGTGTCTCAAAATAAGCATCAGCATCCACACCAAATTTTTCACAGTGTTTAAAGTGTTGTAACACATTTATTCACGGCGAGACACGCTGTTTGTGAGCACAAATTACAACTCCAGAGCTGCTTTTTTTGAGATATAAAATAAATAGCCACAGGGTATGTCAAATGTGAGGGCTGAGTCAATTGTGCCGTGCTCACTATTTTGTTGATTCCAGGCAGTGCATGAATCAGCCTGAACAATAATCCTGACTCTAAAGGGAAAATCCACCACAAAACAGAACACACATGTCATTGTTATGATTTTGGGCTGATTCTGTGTCAGACTCACAGACACCAAACAGTGCCTCCCAAAGACAGAGCCAAGAGAGTCCCACTGCCTCATACAATGTGATCAAGAGAGAAAATCTACATCCTCATCTATAAGCAAGGAAAGGGAACTACTCTTAACCATTGTGTTGAAGCAACATATTGTATATTAGTCCTGTCCAATAACCCTTTCCTAAACCCCCTACCCAGTTTCCCATTAGGGATCAGTAAGTGTTTCTGATTTCTGATTCTAAACTGTGATCACCTGCAAGGGAAAATATTGAAATAAAACAAATAGATAAAAATAAAACCAGTCCCATTCACATCTTTAGATGAAACTACAGTTGCCCTGTTTTGTTTGCTTTACTTCCCCCCATTTGCTTCAACTGAAATATCACTGAGTGTAAAGTCACTTCTTTATAAATAAAGCCTGACAAACAGGGAAGCCACCCACTTACTACATTCACTTCATTTTTAATGGCTTAATTGATGAATTCAAGACTTTTTCTGACTTTAGAGGGTATGATCAGTAACAAATGACTCGTAGTAGTATGTGACTGTCCTGTTCCTGTTAATGATGTAGGAAATGGAGCCACTGACATCATCAACATCAAATTGGTCAACATGCACGACATTACACTGCATTACAGTTCCCACTAAAGATAAACCAGTGACTACCACCTACTGGGAACGTGACAGCTTGCTCACCCCTTGAGCCGGCTGCCAGAATGGCAACTTTTGTGAATTAGCTCTGCTGTGCTTGGCAGCTGTGTGAGGATGCTTCTCTCAGGTAAATAAGTGCAGATGGGAGCCGCACTCAAGCCCCAACCTATTCCCCACTTCCACTTTATCTGCAACCCACTGATGAGCCTTTAGTCCTTCAGATGCCACAGAGCAAGCAAGGACATGCATGAATACAGGGGGCCTCAAAAGGATGAAGGCAACCTCCCAGCGCACCAAGGATACATGCAGATCTCTGAGAGCGAGGAGGAGAAAATGGGGATGATGAGCTGCAGATAACAAGAGCTAGCTCCACGGGGCAACATATGATGCTATGAGACCGGGGACAATAAACCAATTCAAGATGTAGGGCTGCTGAGCTGCTGTTCACGACATCCGCTGGGTTTTCAGTCCATGTAACGACTTACCAGCCTGAATGAGGACTGAGGAAACAGAAACAGAAACGTGTACTTCTCCATCTTACCAGTATCAATCCAGAAACTCATCGGGACGGGCACAGTCAACTGAACCCCCCCAACAACGCTTCACAATTACGTTTTAGCCTGGCTGCTGCCTGCCTACATCCTCCTAATGCTACAGCCAGAAGAATCAGCCCCTGACACGACTAAGGTCACACAACGTTAAAACTAGTGCTAGCCTTACAAACACCACAACACGGATAGTTAGTGCGACATAGCTTTACATTACTAATGCAGCCAGCTTATGAAAAAAAGAAAAGAAAAAAAAAAAAAACAGCAAACTGGACAGTTAGCCACTTAGCCTGACACATATTCCTGAGAGAGGACAACAAAGACAAAACATACCTGGGTCTAGTCCTTTTTTCAAATTTGTCACCGGCCTTTTTGAAACATGTAAGGTTGATCCCAGTGGGGAATTGGGACAAACCGATGAAAATAGGTGGTTGTACAAATGTTAAGGCTGACTATTAAACGAGCCGGGCCTACGTACACATCGCGATCCGAGGAGGTTAGTGGTTGGGATTGTGAAACTGACAACACAGTCCCGAGCTGAGCTGAGAGGCAAAATCGAAGGCAAAAGGGCCCTGGCTGGCGACGGGCTAAAGCTAACGTTAACGCTAGCTCCACTTCACTAACCAAAGAGCCGATTTTACCCAGTCATTATTGGTGTTCAACGGACTCTCACACCACCGTAGCGTGTCCTACAGTCTCTCTAGTGTGTTATCCATAGGAGAAGATAAAAATATCTCACTATTAGCCCTCGACGAAGTTCCCATTCCTGGTCTTTCGAGGCATCCACTGTTGTTTACCCAGCAGGTCGTCTGGCTACTGATACAACACAGCAACGTCTGCTCTCAGCCGCACGGGGGCGCCACACCGCCGCCGCCGCTGCTTCACGACACTTTGCGACAGTGCGTTTCCATGTTAATTTCTTTTAACACACGCGTTTTCCCCAGTGGAGGGTGTAGACATAGATATCTATAATAAAGGCTAGATGTCTTACGGCGGAGTCTGTAACGTCATCACCGGGCGGCCATCTTGCCACAGGCAAGCTCTCTGGCAGAATCTATGGTAACAGACGGAAGGTGAGCGATCTGCACAAACGTAAATGCTCTTATCTCGCTGAAATCTTGACGGATTTACAAACGGTTTGGTTTCTTACAAACATTATTAACGTGGCTACAATTCTGGGTGTTTGACTGGAAGTGTAACAAAATTATTAATTAAATACAGTATTATAGCTACATCTCTGACGTTTATAACAAACCACACCGTTTGAAAATCGGTAGAAAATTGAGCAAGTTATGGTTATTTAAAAGTACATGCACCACTACCACACAATGTTATGGGTGAGCGAGTTGACTGTGGCAAGATGGCCGCCATGTGCGGACGTGCGACTCCATTGGCCGGCAGCGCCCACGAGACATCTAGCCTTTATTATAGATATCTATGGGTGTAGATGCACGGTTCTCTGGTCCCTCTTGGTAACGCAGGAGTATCTACAGTCAAATGCATCTGCTCTGATCAACTTATAACGCAGGCTGATCATTCTGCATATGTCATCTGTACACATGCTCCATCCATCTATACGAGGGCGCCCACTAGCGGACACAACGTGGCTGTGTGACAACTTCAGCTCTTATTGGCTGTGTTCATCCCTGATGTTTTTTTTTTTTTTTTTTTTTTTTTTTTAATCATTCCTTTTCACAAATGCAAAATAGTTTCTCTGTCAGCCCATCAGCCTGTGCATACATAGTAAAGTACATGCACCACCAAAAACACCCATTCAGTCCAGTTCAACACCTTCTCACTGAGACTGTGAGAATAACCCTGTTCAACATTACACACACCACCCTCACCCAAAGTGCTCTGCAGGGAATTCCCACACACTGCCCTGTACAATAACTCCGATTAGTGCAACGACCTCCGATTAACTATTAGATGGCTAATGCACTTCAATGACATGATTTGCACTTCGCCAGTTTGCTGCGTTACACCATCTGGAAATAGGGGTAGTTTTAAATTGGCCTACCCAGCCATTTGAATTTGCATAATTTGCACCGTTTCATATTATGCAATTTAATGGCAACCAAGGAGCTGTGGCTGAAAAGAAAGGACATTGAATGAGGTTAAAAAAAAATACCCGATAAGTAAGGATTTTTTTTCTTTTGTACATTCACATTGATGGCATCCATCTTCAGATAATATTATAGACCTTATTATAGACCTCTGCTACACCTACAGACCTGTCTTTATGTGATATTTTATGTCAAAATTTCTACTGTGGAAAAAAAAAAGTTCTATTGTGTTGGATAATCAACTATTTACGATTTTGTGGTTTGTCCATTTCAGCCCAGCAGGATAAACCCTTGCCAAATCCAACTGACTGCTACATTTATTTGTGATTGGGTTACCACTCCATGCCTGGACCTGGCCTCGAGAGGGAAACTAGCATTCAGATGAAAACAGGAAATAACAATTCCTGACGGGAAACTAAATAAAGCCCCAACAAAACCAGCTTGCTCAGCAGCTCTTATATTCAATTCATACAAAGACATGGAGTGCATATTTACAGAGAAACATAGCGTCTTCACAATCAGCATCACCCAACAGCCAGTTTGTCCGAGTGTTGTCTTAGTTTTTGAACATTGGTCTTGAATTCATCAAAATACACTAAAAATTTCTATTCCTTTCATTTTGTTAGTGAAGAGTTTCAGTTTGACTTAAGGCAAACATTTTTCATGCAAAACTGTAGGTGTGTTGCATTGATTTGTGTATAAAGACTAGACTGTCAGCAGGCCTTGAAGAGATTAAATTAACATCATTGTAATGTGGCATTTGCATAGCAGCTTCCAAGATTTGCCTACTCTCTTCTTGGTCTTGGAAAATGACTCAGCTGATTACAGCTCTTGGCCTTGAATGGGGTTTTCTTTTCATGACTGTTGAGAATAGCCAACCATGTACCAATGCTGTGGCATCCAGAGGCTCTGTGGATCACGTTTCATGTCTGGTGGCTAAGGTGAAGAAAGCACACGCACATAGAAACTCAGTGGTAGCTATTTGTTTTGACATGGAATAATGATTCGGAGTACATATGTAGCTTCTGATGATCCTCTGATCTGCATACTGTCCAAGGGCAGTTCCTGTAATATGCAAGTAAGGAGAACATTATTGCAGATTATAAAAGAACAATTTCTTGTAATAATGAAATTATTCTTCTTATTATTATTCTTGCTATCATCATTATTATTATTACATGGCAGATGAAGTTTATTTGGCACATTCCCTCTATGATGATACTGACAGAAAAACTGTTACATGTAAATACAGATCTGGATCTGATTTTCTTGGTCTAAAGCACTGGTAATGCTTTAATATGATTGGATTCATATTCAATATTGATTGAATGGAACGATTTATTGTGCAATGTTGTTCAAAGTCATGTCTTGCCATGGCGAGGTCACTCACTGTTGATAGCCCTAAATTGTACCTACATCAAGGACAAGTACGGCATAGTGTCAGTTAAATATGTAATTATCGAATATAGGGGTCATCATCCATCTTACTAAACTCTTGTTTAAGTGGAGAGACAGATGCATAGATGAATGATGAACATAGAATGGTTTTTGTTCATTATTTATGACCTTCACAGGTTGTCAGTGTTTGTCGGAAGAATCACTAGATATTGCAAGCAGGATCATTGTCGATGGTCCAGATGTGTGCCTGGTTGACTGAGCTCTACCACGGGTCTCTTGTCTGCCTCCCTGCCTCGTTCTGAGCCGTTTCTGACTCTGAAGCCTTTGAGTCTGATGGAACTCCATTCATCAGAGCCAACCTTTCGCTCCACAGGTTGTTGAACGAATAGACAGATATGGCAGCTCAATAAAGTAAAGCCAGAGGAGGTCCAGACACAGAGAGAAGAACAAGGGGATGCTGGTGAGATGATAAAATTAGAGTGGCTTCATTTTGTCAGTTGCTGCTGACAGATAAAAGGCAATTATACATGCTTAGCACATTTTAGGACCTGCAAAGCTGAGCATAAAACAGTGCAGATAATGTGCTTTGGTTGTGGACTGAACCTAAACACCCTGCAAGAAAATAGTCAAGGCCAGCGTCAAGGCAACCTCAGGATCAGGTCTGCATCCTCAGCCCTTGGGCAGCCTCAATTTCTACCTGAAAAAAAAATTAAAAATAAAAAGTATTAATGGAAGAAATAGAGCAAAGACATCAATCCATACACTGAATTTAAAAATTGCTCCCAGGTACCCTTGTGGCCCTTTGCAGCTTGTCACCCGCTCCTTTTGATATTACATTTTCGGAGCACCTCTTAATTCAGCATATGCACTCTTTGTTTTATATATATAATCATCCTATGAAGGAACATCAACACCGTACGCCTGACTGGTGATGGGCTGAAAAAGCAGGGAACACAGGCCAGCTTGAACTCAACATATTTCATTATTTTCCCTAAAGGTTATGTTCCACACTCTCAACCACAAAGCCTGCTCTGAGTGTTTTTGTAAAGTATTTGATGTATTTCTAAATGTCAGCTTTCCTGTATGAGGCAAACGTTTCTGTAGGTCTAAGATGTTTTCCTCAGGCTTACTTGATAGCTACAGTTGTTGCTGTCAGTGTGGGTCGAACCAAAGAGGGTGAACTGATATCAAAGCTGTTGTTGTGGGTTTGAGGGGGCAGATCTTATTGTGTGGTGACACTTTACAGGGAAATAAAGTGAGTGCCTGCACCATGCTAGGACTTGACTGTTACTGTTTGAGCAGCGGCAGGAGACTGAGGTGCATCACTAAGCTGTTATCTTTGAGAGTCTTTGTATCTCCATGACTATCCCTCACATTTTAAAAATGATCCCTAGTGACACTGTAAGGGACTTAAGTTGCAGTAAAAGAACATGACAAGATTATAAAATGTGCCCAAGTCCCTTTGTTCAATTAATGAGTCAAAGGTGAAACATAGGCAGCCTGGACATTGGATTACCACCCTAAAGGGACAGGTGAGCTGCCTTCATTCACTTTTATATTTAGGGAAGCTGGGCATGGCAGCAGCTCCTCACTGATGTCTCACAAATGTCAGATTCTCTAGTTTGTTGCACCAGGCAGGCGACAGAGTATCAGATTGGAGTTAATAAGGGTGAAGAGCGCCTGCCTGTGCCTCCCTTAGGTTAGGGTAGTTTCCCATTAAAGCCCCCCCAAGCTCTAAACATACACGTGCTACACATTGTGTGTCACCCTTTCTGCAGGGTGCACATTGTGTAAGGTGACCACAAATGTGTAAAAGCGGTCTGAGGTGTTTTTTTTTTTTTTTTTTTTTTATCAGTGAGTCTGGCCACAGCGCTGCAGTCACTTTGTTGGTTTGCTACCACCAGCCAGGAACAAAACTTGAAAGCAGTGCTGTGTGTATCAGAGGCTGCCCACAGAGATGTGCAGTGGCACCACCAGGGGAAATCTGTCAGATCTGGTGACAGCTTTGATGTGGTGGTAGATATGCAGAGTACAAGTGATATTTATCAAAAGGTGCACAAACCACATCTGTGCAAAATACAGCTCAGTTGATAAACACCATGAAAAGGTTAGGCAAGTTTAGACATCGTGGTCCTGTTGGCAGGGCTCTGTCAGGCTGTCAGTCCATGGTGGTGTGTTGGAGCTTCCTGGGCTGTGCACACACATTTAGGAGGCAGGGGCCCAAATAAGCACTGGTGCTCCTTCAAATTTTCCCACAGGATTTTAAGACAACACTGCTTTGGCATGGTATGTAGTTAGGGAATCACTGTGCACTGGTTTTGATTTTGATTTTTTCATTTATTTTTTATTAAACATCCATACAAGACACAACATGTACTCTTATTTATGTGCTGATATTTACTTATTTACTTACTTTACTTATCAAGAAGCACCAGACTGGACGGTGAGTGTTGTGACCAAGAAGAAAACGTGGAACACGTGTTAGTAAGTAGTAAAGTAGTAGTGAACCACTAGGTGGCGGTAATGCGCATGCAGTCAATGGCTAACCCCCCAGTAAAAGAGAAAGAAGACGACGACGAAGAAATAAAGCTGCGTGCGCACACGCTCCAACAATCGAGAGGTAAAATGGCGTCGGGTGCCATTTCCGCGGACTGTAAGAAAATAGCAGAATTGCGAGTAATTGACCTTAAATCCGAGCTCAAACGAAGGAATTTGGATACTTCTGGTGTGAAAAGTGTCCTAATTGCCCGGCTGAAACAGGTAGCTGACAAATGAAGGTTTCTGTTGGTGCGGGACAGAGGGAGGGTCGGGGGAGAGCGGAGCAGCGGAGCCGAGCTAACGTTAACCTTATTATGGGCTCACACTGGCTAGCTAGCTGTGCTCTGCTAGCGCGCTAAGATTGACGGTAAAATCGTCGACCGTTTGTTTTTTTGTTGTTGTTATTCGACACGTATTTGCATTGTAAACGCACAGGAATCCCTGTGCTTGCACTTTGCGTTAGTTTGTGTGTTTTTCGTGAAGTTGTCGCTAGAGCTGGTCCGAGGATTTGTTTACACTTTAACTCTTGTAACATTCGCCAGCCGAGCTTGTATCGTCAGTGTGAGTGTATTTGAGTTGGCTCTGTAAATGTAAATTGGTGCTGGGTTAAGGTTAAGGTTGGCGAAATAGGAGGCGGGGGGGTTCAAACGTGTCCTAGTAATTTAGGTAATGTTAGCACCAGGCCACAATGATTGTTGAATGGTTGTTTGTATGGGCCGTCCATACGCGCCGTCCAGGTGACTGGGGAGAGCATGGCACCACTACCGACCGATGGTGGACGTTTCAAGGCCGATATTATAACGATAATTGTGTAGCCGATTAATCGCCCGGTATTACCATCACCACCATTTAAAAAAAAAAAAAAAAAAAGTCCTCACCGAGCCTTTGGCAATCTTTTAAGCCTGATATTATAATGGAGGAAACAGCTTGTCTGCTGTGTTAAACCTTACAGTAGGAGTAATTTATCTGTACTATTTGACTTAAACTTTGTAGTAATGTTTCATTATCATTTACAGTGCTTAAACAATTATTTTATTCATATGTTTATTCATATGTGAATCATTTAGGTTACTAATTCATGCCCTCTTTGCCTAGGGTAATTTTGAGGGTTTGTAGGGTTAGGGTCATTTTACTTCCTGCTTTAGCCACCAGCCACTATCTACGTAAGGCCTGTTTTACTACTGCTACTCTGTGACGATCAAACATTGCAAAATAGCGTAAGATGTAAATGCTGTTATAACCTCTGAGGCATCTGAATATTTATAAAATGGCCAATGTACACGTATCCGTCCCTGTCAAATAAATAAGGGTAAGAGGTTTTGTAAGTTAGTGAGTCATCCTCTCTCCATTCATTTTAATAGCACAGTAAAACAGTCCCAAAGTGGCACTTTCAGTGCATAAACAAACACAAACAAAGTCGATAATGCAAATATAAAGTCTCGTATCCTTTTTTTGTAATTGCTGTTATTTGTGAAAATTCTATCAGCTCACATCTTGCTGGCTCATGGTTATGTCCCACGTGCTTTTCCTGAGAGATCTTTCCAGTTCAAATAGGGAAATAATGAGAGTAATTAATTTCCTCCAAAAAAATTGGTATATTTGCATAATCAACTTTGTTAGTGCTGGTCTGTACACAAAAAGTGGTATTTTGAGAGCATTTTGCTGTGCATAAATAAATGGAGATTTACAAATATGATGATCTGGGTTAGCAACCTAGGTGAGCATAGAACAGCTGAGGATATTTCACCACCATGTGGACTTGTCCACATCACATCCTGGTTACTCTACAACCCAGCTATTTCCTAGAGGTCAAATTAGTTTGAAGTCAGTAGGTATTTTTTCCACCAACATATTTTTATGTGCATTTTGAAGTATCACATCAGAAAAGGTTAAGGAAAATGTTTTCAGAAAACAGTTTTTATGCTCGCTTGAGGTGGTGTGTGCCTTTTTTGAGAGCGAGTTAATGTGTTAAATGTTGTGATTGGTCAAAAACAAACCCTCACCCAACCATAATCCTAAATTTAACCCTGTGGGCATGTCTTGTCCAAAACTCTGGCATTGAGACCTCTGAATGACCACCTGTTGCAAAGTCAGTAACAAAAAGCTGTAGTTTCACCGACTAGTACGTTCAAGAGCAGATCTGTTTAAACATCTGGCTGACTAGTCGTGCATATCCCTAAGCCAAAAGGTGTTTTCTTGCCATGCTAAACCTAAGTATCAAGTATCAATATGGTGTTCATCATTTTGAAACATTGCTAGGGGTTGATGATGCTCAAGGGCAGCTCTATGTAGTATCATTGTTTGTGTGTGTGTGTGTTTTTTAATGGGGACGGATATTGGCAGTTTTATACAATATGTATCATAACATGAGTCATGACACTTATGATTTGTATCATCATCACAGTATTCGGAGGGTGACATGACATGACACGGTTTCATATTTAAAACATCTGATATGGTGTGAATGTGGCTAATACTGTAATGTGCTCATGTTTCAGGCCATGGATAATGTGGAAAATAGGATGAAGTTTTCTTAACAGTGTTGATGTTGTGTTAAAACAACTAGTTTTAACTGTCTTTTGTGTTTGATTGTTAAAGTTTGTGTTGGGTCACGTGGTTTGCTTTGGAGAACTGCGCTGTACATGAAATAGATGTAGATAAATCTCTACAGTGAGTTAATTGTCAGATTTTGAACATAATGGTCCGCTATGATGGCAGAAACTCTGGAATTATACTTTTGCGTTTGCTTGATCCGACGTGGCTCAGTAATGAATGTCCACTTCACAACTTAATCTCTATAGTTTAGAGGGATTATTAGTGATGTAAGTGATGTAATGTCAGGTGAAGTTTCTATTCTGGTTTCCAGGGTAATAATACACATTTCTATTTTTTTTTTTTAACATCTCAATTGTAAGTTACCTTTTATCCTCCTCTTTTAAGGCCGTCGAGGATGAAGGTGGCGACTCAGAAAACATTCAGATCCAACTTGCTACTGACAGTCGGAAAAATCCAAAAGCCAAAGGTAATCTTTACATTTATGCTGTAGTCGTCTCTAGCAAGTTTGCCTTTCACAAGTCTCTTTGGTTTTCTAATTGTCTTTTTTCCTGTTCCTTGTCACTTTTCAGGGAAAAAAGTGGACTCGGATGCAGAGAACACTGTGGAAGAAGACACATTCTCCAAGGTAACTGTGGCATGTGCCTCTGTTTTTAAATGCAGTCTCCATGTGGAGTGAGTGCACAGGTGCAACCCAGTGATGGGGGTGGGGGTGAGGGGGTGAGCTTTTTCCAGCCTGAAAGCAAAATGCCGTCAGATGGCTGGGCTAACAAGGGGGCGTTGCTAGATTTAGACTATATTTGCAATGTTACTCTTAGTAACACGTTTTACCTAATAAATGATGGGCGATGAAGTCTCCTCAATCTCTTTATTTGTATGACACAATAGTAGACATGTTTTGCACAAAACCCCCCCAAAAATGTTTAAATCTTTCAGTTATGGTCCTGTCTTCTCCTTAAGGGGGACTACAGAGCCGCAGGTCACCTGTGCAAGTTCAAATTGTTCAAGATCAAGTTAAAGTAATATAAATATGTTTATTGGGTTTATTTTGCTGTCGCTTTTTTCGCTGTATTTCTATACTCCTGTAGTTGCTGTGATCTAAATCAGTGAAAAAAAGAGCGTGATACAAATTATGGTGACGACTACCCATAATATCCCGTTCTCTATTGAGGACAAATTTTTTTTATGGGGTGGTAATCATGACAACATGTTGATATAATCGGTTGGATGTATATTTGTCTTGTTGTATTGTAGAGTCAGAGTCATGTTTTGCACTAGAGAAACTACAGTATGTCATCATCAGTTGTAGTGGCTGTGCCTGTTGTAAAATAGTGGTGTAATTAATTCTCAAAGAAGAACTCCTACTTCTCGCTCAGAGTGAATTTAGGAAGCTGGATAACTAACTCTTATGTCCTGCTCTTAGCAGTGACCATTTTTAGTCATAAAAACACTTTTACAGGATTCCAGTAGTGATTCTGAGAGGCTTGATTACTGTGGGCCCTGCAGAAATGAGAAAAAAGTGTGAAAATGTGCACCAGTTTGGCTCAAATAATCCAAATACCTGTCAGTGCATCTTCAACAATGCTTTCCTATTTGTTACCGGCATCTTGAGTTTAAATCACAGTTCAAAATAAATTTGTCATCTTTAAGAAAATACCTTACCATTATTAGTAAATTGTATGAAGTTAGTCAGCAGTAACTTTTCGTGCTCTGTCTATTATATTGAAATCTTTGTTTGCAAGAGTCTGTTTTTTTTTTTTTTTTCAGGACGCTGAAGAGGATGAATCAGAAAAAGGTATGTTTGTAAACCAACCAATGTAAATTTTAACATTGTTTTCATTTTAAACAGGTGGCACTTATTATGAGAAACTCCTTCTCCGTAATAGATTGCATATCATGCATCTGGTGATATTTCATTCTTCGGCTACATCATCTAGGTCACAAAAGGCAACATGTTTGGACATGTTTAATATTAGTAATCACCATTATGGCTTCTGAAGACTGTGTTTTTGTCATCAGTACACTACGTGAATCACTGAGTTGGCGACTCATTAGTTCGAACGACTGCTTGGCTCCTTGGAAGTTTTAGATGCAGGGGCCTTGAGTCATGCGGCCGACTCAAGAAAAGGCATGGATTCAGCGTAGAAGGCACACATCGAGATTCCACAATTTGCTGACTGCAGCCCTGGTGTGATGTACACGGTGAAGAACTGGACACAGAAGAGCCTAAAGACTTGGCAAGGACATGTTGTTGTGACCAAAGAGATGCATTTTTATACAAGCGATTGGGCAGGAAGCTACAGCATGGATTTGATGATGGAAGATGTCTTTTTTTTGTGGTGTTTTTCCCACCATTCTGAAGGCAGACATCGATGACCTGGATTACTGATGAAGTGAAGCTATGGAAGATTTTCATGATGAACTCTAAGATGACTTTCTGTATGACTGGCCTGACCAGCTGGGGATGCAGCTGGGGAAGAAATTGACTGATGGATGAACTGATGACATTTGTCCCTCATTTGAACTTAAGCCCTCATTTCCCTGCTGAAGAAATGTCACCCCTCTGAGAAGTCATCTGGAATTGCACATTCGACTTGGCTTGTGACTAAAGCACTAGTGGTAACAAGAAATGAAGAATACTGAAACACCATACCCATGTTCAATAAGGATTATGTGTTTTGTGTCTTCCTGTGGTGTCTGCGCCCTCGATGACCACTAATACTTAATCTGCTTTCTATTCTACTTTCTAGGTCAAGTAACGTACAACATGTCAATGTTAAAAGTTGTGTTTTTTTGCCATGTTTATCCTTATTAAATCCCTCAGATGTAACTGATACAGATGATGGTACTCACGAAAATTCTAAGCCTCCACCCTGCGAGGACAGCCTCACTGAGCCTGAGGCAGAGGCCCTGGCTGAGGCGGAGCCGGAGTCAGAAGCTGTGATGGCGTCTGAGGCCGAATCAGAGCCTGAGCCCGAGGTCGATGCTGAACCTGAGCCTGACGTGGAGGCCGAGCCAGAGGTGGAGGCCGAAGTGGCCGAGATGGACGCTGAAGCCGTGAATTCCTCAAAAGAAGCTGAGGATGACCACCTATCGGTCTCGATCCCGAACGAAGATGCCATCACACTTGATGTCGATGGTGATGATCTCCTGGAAACAGGTAAACATGTGAAACTTCCAGATCCAGAGGCCGAGAAGGGCACAGACGAGCCAGAGGCCTCTGCTGAGATGGGTCCAGATGATGATGTGAGGATAGAAGAGAAGGAGGGCCATAAAGATGGTAAGAAAGATGATGGAACCAAGGTTGACCCCATGAAGAAAGAGAGCAGAGAGGCCTTGAAGAAAGCCGAAACAGGAGACAAAGAAAAGGATTCTGGGAAGAAAGGCCCCTCCACTACTGGGGCGTCAGGTCAAGCAAAGAGGTTTGTCTTTCTATGTCAGTTCTTTGATACTACTACCAAGTTCCAGCTCACTAAGAACGCAGCATTGTGGGTAGCCTCAAGATTTTTTTATTTTTGTTTTTTCCTTAAGGGAAATGTTCACTGATGTACCTAATCCTGCCATTTACTACCTTAATTTATTTTTCTGAAGTTGGTTAAATTGTGGCATTAACCAGGAGCCGAAAACACCTGTTACTTTGACCTTTCCAGCAGTTTTAATGCCTTTTCCAGTTCCTACGCAAGGCATTGTAAAAGAGCATTATTCCCCGTGATGGCAGTTTTTGGTTTTTCCCTTTTTGACAAATGATTCGCTGTGAAGTTGATCACACTTCTGAAGATTTCATTGGTCGAGGGAATAAATTGGCTGACAACCTGACCCATCTCACCAGTGGAAAAGCAATGAATGAAAGAAGCCTTTGAGAGATTTGTTCAAATCCACGCCTTGCCTATGGGGATTTTTTTTCTGAAATGTTTTAAATATGGTGTTTTATTCCATAAGATGTATGTGGTTTTCACTCTCCACAAGGGTTTTCATTTACTGGCACTCATTTCCTCTGTTTATTGTTGCAACATTTGCTTTGTAGTTCTTCAAGAGACAGAGACGGAAAAGCTGCAAAAGATGAAAAGGGTAAGGATTTTTAGGTCCATGTTTTCTTAAATGTGAGAAGACATTTGCATTCACGTTGGGCAGTGTGATTCTGAGATTTGGTAGTGTTTTTTCCCTACCTTTTTGCAGTTGCTTTTTGACACCCAGTAACACCAGAGTTTTCATGTTTTGGAAACCCTTTCACAGGAAACACCAGCAGTAGCATCAGCAGCTCGTCTCGTAACCTGTGGGTGAGCGGCCTGTCTTCTAACACCAAAGCAGCTGATCTAAAGAACCTGTTTGGCAAATATGGCAAGGTAAATAAATTCTTAGGTTGCCTGAATTAATTGTTACAATAGGTGTGAAATAATTGTTACCAATAGGTGTGAAATCTTCACTACAATATTTGGGAAGGAAGAAAAATGCTCAGATCCAGGTGTGAAGCAGAGTGGCTTGCATTTTTCATTTTCCTCCTCCCACCAGTCTCACTATAACCCATTTCACACAGATACTCTGTTCAGGAGGTGTTGCAACATATGGATTAGTGTAAACAACAACAGCGTTGCTGTTGAGGAAGATTCTGTTCAGGACTTAATGAAGTTTGTGCTTAGGTGTGACAGGGCAACAGTGTTGACGTGAACCCTAAGATTACAGTGTCTAGCGCATACAACAAAGCTTTTCTGTATACACAAGAACCAATCACAGCAGACTGGGCTTGATTTTGAAGATGGATCTAAGTCAAAAGATTGACAAAATTTTGAAATCGGGAGCTCTCAATATGTGTCAGAGAGAATTGCTCTGCTCTTTAAATGTATATGTCTTTTGCACATCTTTCTCCCTTATGGCACTGTGTGAAATAGCGAGCATCACCGCCCTCTTTGGAAGTGTTGACCTGGTCATATGCTGGAGTGTTAAACCACTAGAACTTAAAACAAGCCGGACACAGATCAGATGGCGAGCCATTTAGCCAGCAGCTGAATGGGGGTAACAGTAGGCTTTTGCCCTCCATATACTAAAATATGTACTTTGCTAAAAAATGTTTTTTTTTTTTTTTTTTAGAGACAAAGGTTATGCTGGTCTGTGACAGAAAATGCAGTGCAGCCTGAACATTGATAATTGATCCTTTACTCTAGAAAAGCTTCACAGCTGTTTTCCCTCACACCCCCTTTCACTTCCACTTAATGGTGAAAGCCATGTGAAAGATGGTTGCACCAAACCTGTATTTTCTTGCCAACAGGTTTTCAGTGCCAAAGTGGTGACAAATGCTCGCAGCCCTGGTGCAAAGTGTTATGGGTTGGTGACCATGTCCTCCAGTGCAGAGGTGACACGATGCATCTCACACCTTGACCGCACAGAACTCCATGGACAGCAGATATATGTTGAACGGGTAAGCGGCTACACAAAAAGTCCAAAAATATTTTCTCACGAAATTCAGTATCAGAGGGCTTAGGTGAGCTTATTTTGCATTATTTAGTGGAAAATGTTTTGTCCCAAAAATGTGATTGACGCTTGCTGTGTTTGTTTTCAGGTCAAAAATGATCCATTTAAAAAAGAACCATCAAAGAAGGAAGCAGAGGACAAAATGAGTTCCAGCAAATCAAGTGATAAACGCAGTACCACACTAAAGACACCTAACAAGTAGGTGAAGAAAAAAAGTTGTAAGGTTCATTTGTTTATTGACAAATGAAAGCAACTTTAACCTCTTTATTTCCCCTCTTGTGTAGAGCCCAGCCATCCTCCAAAAAAGAGGACAAGAAGTCTGATAAACCATCAGAAAAAGACAAAGATTTGGCCAAGAAACAGGAGTCTAAAAGTGGAAAATCTGAGGCAGCTTCATCTACGTCAACCCTAGATTCTTCCAAGAAAGATGATAAAAAACATGGCCGTGAGTTTTATACCTCTTCTTTTTCACATACTTTACTGGAGTTAACAACCGATGCCAGCATGACTTGTTTTTTTCTTTTGTAGGTGCAAAAAGCCCGGGGAAGATGGTGGTGATAGATCACGCCAAAGGAGATCCTAACTTCGGCAAAATGAGACCTTTCAGAAGGGGAAGGCATTTTGACAAAGTAATCTTTTGGCAGCCGTGTGTTCATTTGCATTTGGTTTTTAAATTTATAAATTCAAATGTCCTTTTGTCATTGTAAGATACTGAATGTGATTCTGTTTGACAAATTTCAGCCTGGTTTCTTCAACATGAACATGCAGCGGCGGCCGAGATGGTTGATTCCCCCTGAAGAGGTTTGAAGCTTATTATTATTAACATGTGACTTAAGAGCATTTTCTTAAACACACTCACTCACTCGCACTAAAATGTGTATTTTTTTTTTCAACAGTTGGAGATGATGAAAGATAAAGGGCGACCTTTTCCCAACAAAGGAGGCAGCAAAGACATCTTGCCTTTTGAGAAGATGAAGGAGCAGAGGATGCGTGAACGACTGGCTCGTCTGGAGCGTGTCCGCAGAGCCGTGGAGTTACGGAGGTAGGCCTGTTGAACAGAACAGTTCACATGTTTTGTGTCTGAATCGTGAGGTCGCTTAATATTAAATAATGTTTTTAATGTTCTGAGACCAGTTTGTTTGTCCTTTTAAGGCGACGAGAAATTGCAGAACGAGAACGTCGGGAGCGGGAGCGTATCCGTCTGCTGCGAGAACGTGAAGAACGGGAGAACCTGCTCCGGGAACGCCAGAGATTAGAGATGGAAAGACAAAAACTGGAAAGAGAGCGCTTGGAGAGGGAGAGGCTTGAGAGAGAGAGGATCCGTATAGAACAGGTAAATCACTGTCTATATTTGATGACTTGACTAAACATGTTGCCTGATTCAGATGAACAGAGTCCATATCAGAGATGATGAGCAGCTGCACAATTAATGTCAGGTGTTCAGCAGAGAAATAAAAGAGGGGCATAGCTCTGTTCCATTTGGCTGGAATCAATAGCTACGATCGATTTTATTACTGAAGAATATCAGATTAGCAAATTTTCATTGTATAATTACGTGCAAATCTCTTAATAATTCACTAAATGCTTGTTAACGTCTCGCAGGAGCGGCGTAAAGAGGCAGAGCGGCTGGCACGTGAACGTGAGGAGCTGCGGAGGCAGCAGGAGCAGCTCCGCTACGAGCAGGAGAAAAGGAACAACCTTAAAAGAGGCCGTGATGTGGAACACGGGTATAAACATAGTATTTCTGTCTGCAAGCACGTCACCCCACAATTTCATGCTGTTTTCGTAATCATCACCAAAAATACTTTCTGTAGTGGCTTGTAAGGAAAAATGCAGTTTGCAGTTTTGCAGGGTTTCTCTGAGAAATCCTCCTTGCCAGTGGAGGCCATTTTAAATAACAGTGTTACACCTAGGCTTACTATAGAACTGGGGAGCCAAACTAAAGTCAAGTTACTGGTCAAAATGGAGAAAGCTGCCTGGCCAGTGACCAACTCATTAGGGCCATCAGAGCTGCCAAACCACAGTACAGTGCTGCATTGGAGAGCCACTTTGCCAACAGTGACTCAGACCTTATGACAGTCATTAAAACCATTCAGCAGCTCAAATAAACACATCTTAAATGTTTACTGTCCTAAACATTTTTATGGCTACTTTGAATGAATGGGTCTCCCTAGCCATTCCTCTCTCCTAGCCCCCTCCCACCTGGCCAGCAGTTTTCAGATAACGGAGGCTGGTGAGCTCACTCCTTCCCCTATTCTAGTCATTTCAGAGGAGAAAGGACAAGAACATTTGACAGCAAATCAGTGAAGCTGCAGGGCCCCAAGAAACCTCACCTGGAGCCCTCCTGACACTCTGCTGTCCAGTTGGCTGTAGTTTCCAACAGTATACTAAGTCACTCCCTTCACCACAGTTAGAAAATGGCAAACATTAAGTTGTTCTCGTAAAAATTCAAATGCAAGTGGTAGAGTGCTGAATATATCTCAGATATGTTCAGATCAGCCCTGAGGTGTATCCATCCAAAGTGATTCACAGTGCAACTTAGAAAATGAACTATTTCTGTATTTAATATTTCAGTCGGAGGGATGATCCCTACTGGAATGGCAACAAGAAGATGCAGACGGAGTCAGATGTCCGCCTGAGTCAAGGCTCCGATTACAACCGGCAGCAGAACCGCTTTTCAAACTTCAGCCCACGAGACCGGGGCCGCTTTCCAGATGCTGCTGCTGAGCAGCCCAACAGTTACGACAGGTACAAGTGTTTGTCAGCTGCTGCGGCCTCGACACAAACTGCAGAAAGAATATTGGAAGTCTGTTTCTGCAGCGAGGCATCGTGTCTGAAGTGTTTTGATCTATTCAGTATAAAAAACATAGGATGTGTAGATCGTCAATCTCTAGTGTAAACAGTGAATCGCGTCTGTGCTGAAGAGTAAGTGCAGTGCACACAGACACTTTGAAAAGTGTGTGTGAAGTCAAATTGGCATATAGCTGTTTGCTCAACAATACGAGCCCTAGCTGAAGGAAAGAAAAGAGACTTCTGTGAAGTATGATGGCATATTAAATCTTCAGAAATGAGTTGATGGGGCATCCTGGTGGCTCAATAATGGCTCAGTCTCAGCTGCAGCAGCCTGGGTTTGATTCTTCCTTGGGGCCTTCACTGCATGTCATCCCCTTTCTCTGCCCTGTCTGCCTTTTCTCTCTCCACTGCACCTGTCTGCAAAATGCCACACAAGAAAAGACTGAAATGAAAGGAAAAATATTTGTGAGAGAATAAAACAATGAAACCTGCTGAGGTGGAACATCAGTGATTGCAGTAAATGTCCAAATTGATGGAAAGTGTTTTTTTTTTGTTTTTTTTTTTTATACTTGATGGTATTGATTATTAAGTAAAACAGTGTCTGTTTAAATGAAAGATGTATCCTATGATCTCTTGCTGTGTTGTTTAGCTTTCCTGATGTTGCTAATCTCACCTTTTTTTCTGTCTGTTTTCTAGGCGGAATCGGTTTGACAGTGAGTCAGAAGTAAAGAAGAACCGGCCCGCTCCTCATAGAGCAGGTTCAGGGTTTGAGCGCTACCCCAAGAACTTTGACACAGTCCGGAGAGGTGAGCCGCCCCCTCCTCCACGCACAGACCTCCGAGACACCGACCGCAGGGACAGAGATGAGAGGCGGCCTGTACCCATGCCCGACCGCCCTGTGGGAGCCAGAGCAGCAATGCCTGGCATGTCGCACACCCGCTCACCGAGAGACGGAGCACATGGAGGCTGGAAGAGTGATGGCGGCATGAATACCAACAAGGGGGACATGCGGTAAAACACATTCATACAACGCATGAGCTATACTCTCTGTCAGTCTGGCTGTTACCTTTCAAGTGAAAGCTAACTTTCCTGTCTTTTTTTTAATATTACCTGAACTGCTGGGTCGGGCAGTGGAGCTGTGCGAATGCGTCCAGAGCGTTCGGGCAGAGACGGCCCGGGCCCTGCGATCAGAGGAGGCTCCTCAGCCAGCCAGGGGAGGAGCAGCTTTAGTGATCGAGAAGGTGGACGGCCAATGGTGATGGGAGACCAGGTCAGCATGCCTCTTGACTTCCAGCTGTCTCTGCATCCGTCTTACAGGAAAACTTCACACACAATGCATAATGTTTCTATCAAGCATTCAACATGTGCTGCCTTCAGAATCGATAAACAGAATCATAATCAATAAAATGTTAATAATACCCAGTCATAAGTGTAATCAAGCCTCTGATGTCCAAAACAGACATATTTCCCTGGTTTTGTGTCCATCACTGGACAAGCATCTTAGACGGATGTGCTTGTGCACTTCATGACCGTGTATGAGAGGATTTGTGGAAGTTGTCTTTGCAGCTGGATTTGAGCGAAAATACATGTTTGGGAAATACTGAGTATGCACATGTATAACAGAGACCTCGGTTTGACAGCATGGCGAGTGTGAGCTTTTTAACCTGAACTTTTATAGTGTTGTGAAATTACAGACCTGTTTTTTTTTCATTGGATCATAGCTGGCTAGTGTTCTTCGAATATGAATTTACAATGAAAGCGTACAAGTAAAACTTTGTTTTTCAGAGGTAGAAGGCAGCACACATGGTGGGTACTTGATACAAAAATTATACATTGTGAGTAAAGTATTCTTTTAAATCATCAATCACTACAGCCTGCTACAAGATGTGTTTGCATGTCCTTGAAAATTTTTTATACGGACGAAATGATTTAAAATTGAGGCCTTATACTCTTGTCCTGCTAAATATGGTAGTTTAAATTTTCCACTCATTTTTAGAAGCCTCAAAGTTTGAATTCCTGGTGTGCAGTTTTACTACGGAGATGACTAGGGCTCACTATTGCAGAGTATTTTGTGGTCATCTGTGAAATTACAGTTTAACTGTAAATGTAAAAGATCTAAGCCTTTGATGTCTTGGCAGCCCTTTGGCAGCGGCCGCCAGGTGGTGGTGGAGCGTCACGGCAGGGACCAGGGGCTGAGGAAGGAGTGGCACAGCAGCGCAGGGTCACAGGGCGGGGGCTTCTCTGACAACCGCAGGATGGCAGACAACCGGGGCAGCATGATGGCTCCACACTCGAGGTATACCACAATTTTATTCAACTGAGAATAAATTTTAATTTTGTGTCCTCAGTGTTCAGCCGTCTCAGTTTTGTCATTTGTCTCTCTCTTCAGCCATTCCTCATCTGGTATGAACCGAATTGTACAGATCACCAGCAACTCCATTCCCAGTGGCGGTAACGTCGGAGGGTTCAAGCCCTTCAAAGGAGCACCTCGACGGTTCTAACTGCACCCAACACTTTTCGGAACTTATTTTTGGAGTATCAGCTGTTTTAGCTGGCCAGTTTGTAGCCACGCAGTTGATCATATTTTTATTTTGTATAGATGAGTGTTTACCTCAGTGTAGGGTTTTCAAGCAGTTCTGCTGTGATCATTACACAAACTGTGCACATATGTTTTACTTCGATTTAGTAGGATGTTGTACAGCTTTAGTTCTTTGTAACAAGTTTCATGTGATGTTATCAACTGTAATTGCAAGTGTTTTAAGTAAATTTTCTGTAACTTAGTGTAGACTTCATTCTTCTTAAGTTAAATGCTCCAGTTTCCTGTTCATTTGTTTTTTTTTTTGTGTATTATTGAGCTCCTAAGTTGACAAAAGGGATAAAGGTTTGGACATTTCCTGATGCAATGGTACATTTATAAAGCACATGATCAGGGTGGCAGTCCTTTTTTATAAAAAAAAAAATAATTTTGCTAAATATGTCAAGCTCTGTTACATAGCCTCCATAGCCTGCATAGTAGCAAAAGAAAAGCCCCTGTCGTTGATGCATGCACCATGTGAGAGTCAGTTGCATCAAGCTGCGGCGGTGTTCTTTTTATCAGTCCACACCTTGAAGTGGCATCGTCACACTTGCCTCAGTCTGATTCATGAGGAACATGCTGTTGGATGCATGCATGACTCAAGTGCATTTAGAATGTGAGTCTGCTTGGAAAAATGCCCGCCTGTTTAACACTGAACATTAAATGTGCACCTTCATTGATGTAAAACAAAGTTTACACTATCTGTGACTAGATTGTTCCCACCACCTCTGCACTGCTGTTGCTTGTTCAGATATTTATATTTTTTTCCCTGAGGCTTTAGTGCACCCAAATTACTCACATACAGATTGAGAATCCTTGTAAATGCCCCCAGAAGCTTAAAAATTCTCACTGCATACTTTTTTTCCTCAAATATTCCCTCAAAAATGGGCTTGGTCCCTTTACCTATAGTGTGCATTTAAACGAGTTCATGTCATGACTAGGCCACCATACCACTGAATTACATTTTGTTGTGTTTTTAATTATTTATTAGTATGCTAATTACAGAGGGCACAACTCCTCACCCTGGCTGACAGGTTTTTGGTGCTATTTCAGCCCTCGCACAAATGCAAATGGTCAACATGCATCAGGTACCATGAGGAAGTCCAACCCATCCCCACCTCTATGTTTGGCAGTGCTGCTGGTCAAATACACTATAACTATTGCAAGAAAACTAAATTATGTTAGATGGGAATCAGAAATCTCAGTAAAATAAGCTTTCAACACCTTCATTTGCTTAGTAGCACCTTTGGTATTTAACCTCTGGTATTCATCATAATCATAACTTGGCACATTTGGATTTTCTGTTTTTCCCAACTTGGATGTGGAGCATATGGGAACAGCTTCTCATTTTTAATTTGTGAATAAAAAAACATCAGCGACAAAATGTGCAAAATGTTCTTGTTCATAGCTTATTTTCCTCCAAGTGTTTGTGAAATTGGTCCGTGTAAGGTGGATGTAGGGTAGGAATGAGATTTGGTGGTCATCACATCGTAGGATAAAAACGGTGTGGATAGTATATTGTTAAAAAAAACAAAAAAAAAAACCTCCCCACCCTTACATTTCACACACAAGATGAATCATTGATAAAAAAAAAAAAAAAAAAATAGATTTTTGATCAAATCTATCATGATCTATCATGAATCTATCGTGATTTGCACCATACCACAAACAATGACGACAAAGCAAGTAGATTTTAGTCTTTTATTGTCCTGCATGGTACTTCTAATCAGGTTGAATGTCCCTCGTCTATAAGGCATTTTGTTATATATATCACCATATACATTTTGCGACTGTACTGTGAAAGGCTACATACATTATTTGGTCATTTATGTAAATAGATGAACATTTAAACCAACACAAAAGATTTATCCTCCCATATTCACAACTAAACAGGTTCCTCTTGCTTGTATTTTCGTAGAGGTGAAATATAAGCATAATGGGCCGTACAACAAAAACGATTTTTCTCGGGGTAACTAATGAGATTTTACTTTTGCCTTTACGTTTCATTCAGCACTATACATGCACCACAAGATAACACCCGGGAGTTGATATTGCGTTCGAGAAAACTTGAGATTGTTCAGCAGTCTGGATGTGCATGTCTCACACAACAAGAATGAACATCCACCTCCTCACTACACAGATAACAGCACTCAAGCCTTAGAAAACAGCCTTTCCCCCTTTTTGTTAAAGTATGGGCGTATCACAACACACTTGTGGAAAGCTATGCAATTAAATGGACTTTGACTGGACCAGGAAAAAATAGCTACCTGAATTAGGGGTGCACTTATACCATTTTTTTTTTTTTGCTGACTGAATACCATGTAAGCCATTTTCTGAATTGCAGTTTTGTCCAATCTACAGATTTAATTTTGAAATCGTGCAGAAAAACGATATCGTCGAATTATACCTTAAATACGTAAGTTATCAGATGACACCCGTCTATTTTTCGAAACGTAATTAACAATAAATATCTCAGCATCATCAGCGTAGTGTGTGCTGGCACTCAGGCCGTTGTATTTACCGCCTGCTGCCTGGTACAGGTGCACCGCTAACCTGAATATATCAAACTGCAGCAAAGTTCTATTGAAATGGTCATATACCTTTTCAAGAAATACACTCCTTAACTTTACGCCAAAACAGTTGAAAAGCCCTTTCATACTTTTACAAATTCATGTTTTATTCAACTGGCTTGAGAGCAGCGGCTACCAAGTCAAGATAATTCTTTTGGCCATTATTCATTTTTTTTTTTTTTAAAAGGTACCCAAAGAACAATAGCACTCTTGCACAATTTTCTTGTCTGTATAAAATGAGGTATGTTTCTTTTCTCTTAGTGCATATCAATGTAACAGTGCAAAACCAATTACAATGACTACATGTTCAAAGACCACCTTGTCAAAATACTAATTTTACAGCATTTACCCCACGATCACTTTTACAAGGCATACAAGTAATCACTTGAGACATTGAACACACAATATCCTTCTCGTCAATTAAATCTTAGGGACAGGGGTGAAACTGAAACACGGTAACAAAGAAAATATCAAATTCTAGTAATAAACAAATAGCAAGCAAATGCACAGTAGTAAATGTGAAAAGAAACAAAACAAAACAAAAAATGTGGCATGCGTCACTCCCCACTCTTCACCTTTTTACCCACAGAAACCCCAACATACAACTCTCAAATGAATGAAACTACCCTCATTGAGGCTCCACCTTTACACCTCGTCTGGAATGTTTCATCAGTATGTTCACTTGATGGGCTGAGACATGAAGGAGGTAAAACTTGGGGACTTTGCATCCCAATGATACCCTAATTTGAATTTTGTCAAGAAAAGATGGGACAAAAAATAGCACATTGCAGCAGACTGTCAGAGAATGCTGACAGAAAGTCTAACCCCCTCTCGTCGCTGCTGCACACTATTTTTGAGCGTCAAATCCACGGTTCCACTCTTGCTATCTTTGTCTAAATGTGTATTTTTTTATTATTTTTTTTTTTAAAAGGAAGCTGCATGAAGAGAATTGGTAAAAAGTCTAAGAAAGACCAGCGACTAAAACCATGTATTGTAGACCATTTCCCCTCTTTGACCTAACTACTGTGGTAGTCATCATTAGTGTAAAGGACAAAGCATACCACATAAATTGTACATACTTAACATAGTGTTCGTTAACCCTGTCCAAGTTACTTTGTTTTTCAGGTAGTCCAAGTGAACACAAGCAGCTTAATTCATTGTCCTTTAGTGTGGAAATCAATGAAGATCTTAAATATTATAGTGTCGAGTCCTTTAAAGGGTCAAAATATTTCTTTGACTTCCAAAACTATGCACCGATTTCATCAAACTATAAAGTTGGCCTATAATCTGTTGCGCATGTATACTAGTGTGCATACATACACACACATACATACGTGTGGCTGTGTTTGACCCGAGAGACCACAGGCCAACGTACTGCCAATACAAAGCACACCATTTGAAAAAGATACGCGAGGATATGTCCCTTCAGAAAAGGCCTGAGACTATTTCTGATGTGTGTTAAAATGCATGGATTGTCTCATTCTGTAATACGCCTGTTTCCTTTTTGTCCTATAAAATATGTTGAAATGTTGTAAGGCGTTTTATATACAAAGTACAGCCTTTGCAATGGCCATAAACGGGGAGATTGAACTCCGGTCTTCAAAAAAGGCTTCGCCAAGGTAGCCCGCTGCCCCCCCATGAGATTACCTTCCCGCTAGGTAGGAAACAGTTCTCGCAACGTCAGGCTTGTTCTTGCTGAACAGGAAAAAAAAAAATTACCAGACAAAAACGGACACGGCTTAACAACAAGTGCTGCGAGGAAATCCTAGTCCAACTGTCTTGCTTGATCTGACAAGTAACAAAAGGCTTGAGTCAAGGCATCCGACTGGAATGTATAGATAGAAAAGTTTCTCAGGAGGCAGTCCCATGATAAGACAATGGCACAAACTACTGACTAACTCCATTGGAAGTGTGCATTAGGTAAATGTGCACGTGATGAATCTGTCTGCATGTTCGGTGGGTCGTTCTACAGAATTTCAGTATTCACAATGTCATTCCTATGCCCAAGGACAGGTCAATTTAACGATGTCCTTTGAATATGATACCCCGTTTTCCATAAATGGCTGATGAGTTTTTGTCCCTCCCTGAATTTGAGATGTTACACTGATGTGCAGCTCAGTGATCCGGTTAGAAAAGGTGACTGAGGTTTAGCAGATGAAAATTTGCGGGCATGAAGGGAACATCTTCTCATCACTGATGAGAAGATGTTGAAGCACATTTGTGTCTCCAGCTCAAGCAAGTCAGTTTTCCATTGTTGTAATTGGAACGGATTCAAGTCATACTGTCCCAGATTAAAGGCTAGGATTTAGGCCTTGGAAGAGACTTGTACAAATCCACAGATATAAATTCAACTTTCCTAGACCAGAGGAATAATGTATGTGAATTCTTGACTTGCGTGGCATCCCTCATAAAAACCTAGTCACAGTAGGAAGTCCAATGACCCAGGATCCAATGGAGAAGGCCACACTAGCGTTTCTCCACCTCTTCAGAGACTGAAGAGGCGGTCGGCCTCTCAGACTGTTTGTTTGGGATACTGCCATAGCCTTTAAACTGGGAACAATCAAAACTGTTTCCCATAAGCGTCTTAGTGCTATGATCATCTTACTTTCACTGTACCTGTAAAAACTAAGATGCTTCTGGAAAACTGAACCCAGGCACCAGAAGCCAGTTCTTTCTCACTCAGACCCGAAGTCAGTCAGTTAAATGAATGCTCGAACATTTTGGCCATTTTCCGACTTACCCAGACTGAGACAAGATATTCGCTACCATTTTTACATCTGTACGTCCACTGGTTCAGTTCCTATGGATAGCATTTTGTGACAGCTTAGCATAAAGACTTAAAGTCTGTATGAGTCATTAGCGTGGCTCTCTTAAAGTGAAAAAATAAACCTTACAGAAACTCTGAAGCTGTCTAATTTACACAATGTATCGTGCGTTTAAAATACATGGAATTAAAAAAAAAAAAAGTAGTTTTAGGAGAAGTTAGATGGTGGAACTGTAACTGCTGAACACATTTATCCTTCCGTCTATCACAGTGGCCCTCATACTGCTGAAGGTATAGGTAGATCCACCACAAACTGACTTCTCCTAAAAGGAGTCTCAGCTCACTGAGCTAGGCTAATGACTCCCATAGACTTCAAGTTTTTATGCTAAGCTAACATGAAATGCTACCCACAGGAACCGAACCACTGGATGTACAGAGGTGAAAATTGAACTGAACAACTCGTCTTGGTCTGAGTAAGTTGGAAAAGGGGGATTTTGCCCCAAACATTGGAGTATTCCTTTAAGATCAGCCACGTAGTCCTGTTAAGACTGTCAGTGTGACTGTGCAGAAAGTAGTTCATGTGAACAATATCAATGGCATTAAGATTGTGGCGTGTAACATTAAATGCCCCATGTGTGTAGCATAACAAATATAATTTAAAATATTTGGCTACTTCCAAATTTAACTTCTTAAATCAGTGGTGCTCAGCCATGGGACATACACGATTATACCATATACATAGCATATGTGTATATACATACACATGAAAACAAACATACATTCACATTCAAACAGAGCAGAATACAACACTGCCATACTCCGGTAAGGCAAATCTGAAAAGGGCAATGAGGATTAGTATGTAGCTACAGTAACTGGCAGCTATCTGGCATTGGTAACCCTTTTGAAATACACATGATTTGGGTACATAGTGTTTGGAAGGGGACACAAATATTGTTACATTAATTTCTAACAAGCAATTTTATGAGAAAAATCCCTTTCAATTTACACAAAAATAAAACCTTTCCCAAAAGCTGTCGTCCACACAGACACATAAATAAAATGAGTATCTTGGCATCATTTCGAGAGGTGTAAATATTTCACACGATGATGTTCTTGTTACCTCTTCTCTATAAAACAGTATGGCCAAAACTCAAATCAAAAAGGCCTGAACAAGCCCCACCAACTAAGCACTAATTTCACAAATTTGAAGATGAGCTATGCATCTCCGTCTTTCAAACATCTTCATAAACTAAAATAAACCAAAAAAAAGGGGGGATTCATCCATATATGTTTTGTAAATATTGATACAAAAAATAGCTTATAAACTGCAATGATGAAAAATGAATGACAATGGTTTTCTTGGAAAAAATACGGCGAGAGGGTGACATTTTGTTTCGTTTAGATTTTGTCTTTTTGCTATAAAATATACCACCCCGAATAAACTTGACCCCACATCACAAATATAGTGCACTGTGCGACTTGTAACAAAGTTTGGCCAGCTCTACGAAAGATAAGGGGTGGTTGTCATAGAGTCCCTTCCTCTGATGTCCAGGTTCCGCTGAGGATAGAGGATAGCAGGCACCAGTGGTTTGGGAACGGCAAATCCTCTGTCAGTCTTGTCGCGTCTCTTCTCGCTATCTCCTTCCCTTTCTTTACTTTTCCCTGTCTTTGTCGTCAAGTGGGGGCTGTGCGTTGTGTGTCAAATCCATGGAGAAACAAATGCTGTCCCCTTTCTCACAGATAAGCAAATGCACAAAACACATGCTCACTCTCTCTCTCTCTCTCTCACACACACACACACACACACACACACACACACACTCACACACACGCTCACACTCGCGCTATATGTTACAAAATCACACATTTGTCTTTATCCTTCGATTCTTTCTTGGGTTTGCGTTCCCCAGACGAGGACTGTTTCCCTGGGCTGGGTGTGGCTCCGGCTGCTGCTCCTGTCCCGGGCCCGGCTGCTGCTCCAGCTGCTCCCATCCCTCCTCTGTCTGCCTCCTCCCCCCCTGCAGGCTCCTGCTGACCCTGCTGCACAAACAGGCCCAAGGAGAAAGAGGCAATAAGGGGAGGGGGCGGGGCTTGTGAAACTATTCTGTTTTATATTTTAATCTTAAGATTTGAAATACTCTTGTCTCCCCTCATCAGTGTGTACTGGACATCTGTCTGAAGCGGGGTGGTGTACTAAGGGGGTACTAAATAAACATAATCCATAAAAGTATTATTATTGTTGTTATTATTATTTTTAGGGGTTGTGCTCTGTGCCTTGCCTTGGGAATTTTTGGACAAATCCCACAAGCATTGCAGGTAAATATAAAAAAGTAGGTATATTTTTGAAAATATTTCTCCATAAAAAATGTCCACTAGAGTGGTTTGTTGACATCCCCAAATTACAAATTCAAGTACAAACGCTGTTAAAAATGCCCTAACAATGTCCAAAACAATGTCTGGAAATTAAGCCGAAAAAAAAGGAAGTAGACTTATGTGCCAACATGGATGGTTATTAAGTAGATGATTCTAAGAAATTTTAATATTGGTGTTTCCTTTAGGTTTAAAAGTAAGCTGGTATGACATAATCTAACCATGACTTTTTCCAACAGAACCTGGGACAAGGAAGTAAATGGAGTAGTAATGTAATTTTTTTTTTTAACTCCTTCTACAGATGCACAAGCATGACAGGTAAGTATAAAGTGAGGCAGGTTCATCTTCCCAACAGTAAATGTAGCAGGGAACTATAAAGCCAGCATTAACTTAAGTAGGTTTAGAGTTTTATATCTTCAGAAATGGTGACTTAATCGATATTGACAAAATGAACAGAAGTATAACTGAAATAACATGAAATATTTATGTTTGTTTCACATTTAGACAAAGGACTTTTAAGGCCTAATCTTTATAAAATTGAATTTAAAACATTTTAAGGACCCACAGGACCTCTTTGTTCCTCTTTAATTGCTCAGATTTAACTCTTCCTCCTTCAACATCTTCTATTTGATTCCAAAGGCTGACATCCTCTATCTAAAGTTACAGGAAATGGCTACATTTGTTTTCAGTGTTCCTTCCCTCCTTCCTCACCTGCGCCTGTGCTGCTGCTGCTGCTGCGGCGGCGGCAGCCTGCTCTTGCTCCTGCTCCTGGTAGTACTGAGAGGCACGCCGATCCTCCTCCTCCTGAAGCTTTTTAGCCAGCTCTAGGTCACTGATGCCCTCGGGGAGTTGCTCCCACTGCAGGTCCTGGCTCTGCTGCTCCTGCTGCAGCGACAGCGCCATCAGATAATCCTACAAACACACATGCACAAACACAGAGAGAGAGTTGGCTTTTTGGGCTGCTTTCAGAGCACATCTGTCAATGTGACGCCTGTTACATATGTAACACATGAAATCTTTGTCTGCCTTTAACAAATACCAGCACACATCTGAACACTCACAGATTTAAACCCTTTGAAACCCGTAGAGCCTGTTGTGGTTTTTGTTCTTCTTGATGTTTTTTTCATTATTTTTATTTGCATTTATTCATGTTGTTGTTGTTGTTGTTGTTACTATTATTATTATTATTCCATTTTTAAAAACATTTTTGGTATTTTTTCTTGTATGTTTTTCAAGAATAATTTTAAGGTAGTTTTCTTGTAAATGTAAATATAGAAATATAATGATTACTAACATAATTTTCTGGTACTTACTGAACAAAGTTTTTGCTAATTTCCTCATCTTTTTTAGACAATATTTTTTGACAATATTCTGATCAGTTTAAGGTATTTTTCTTGTAATGACTTGTAAGTTATTATCTGGCTAATTTCTTTTCCACAATTTTTTGGTAATTTTCTGACAGTTTGGTGGTAATTTTCTTTTCTTTTCTTTTCTTTTTGTCTATGTTACTGTGTGGTCATTTTTGAAAAAAAAAAAAAAAAAAAAAAGAAAACAATTAAGTGAATTTGTTCAGGTTTCAAAGTATTAATAAAGATACAACCACAGCTGCAGTAGCTCTGTTACTCACTCATTTGTGTCACAGAGGAAGACATCCCCTTTACTCAGCCATGTGTGTTTTCTCTTCAGTGTCAGCTTTGTTGTGTTATCTTCCACATTCTTTTTTGCCATAATTATTCGTTGTGTTATCTTCAACACGTTCTGTTTGTTCTGTTCTTTCCCGCATGATATTCTTCATTGCTGTGACGCCCCACTTTCCCCACAAGCACATTAAAGTTGCATCTAATCTAATCAAATTGATTATGCATGTGGAAAATTGAAAATAGTCTGAATTGATTTCCATGATAACGCGATCTTGTTGATAAGAGAGACTAAGGAAATTGAGAAGGGATGTCCCCCATATTCTTCTGTGAGTGTGGGTGTGCACACGAACAAGGCAGACAAAGTGTCGGCCAGGCCTGTGATTAGCCCAAACTGGCCAACCAATAAGCTGTAACTGTGAAACCAGTAAAATGCCAAGGAGACCAAAAGCCCATGCATTATTAAAGAGGCCACTGAAGAGAACCAGGGTGGTACAGCTGAGCGTGGAAGAGAACAGAGGGGGGCGCCATGTATCCCTGCCATGTGCTTTACAGGCTTTCAAGTGTCTGAGCAAGGGGCTGTTTTGTGTGTGTGAGTGTGTGTGAGCCTATCTAATATGCTGGTAAGGGGAGCTTTTACACATCTATTATTGAAGAACTTTCCCTTTCTGTTTTGTCAGTCTGGGATGGTGGGCAGTTGAAGCAGAGAAGTGCAGACGGCCACTCTCAAATTCATTTTATTTCCCCTCTGTCATTATTTATGCATTTTGATGACTTTGTGTCAGTCTCCTTCTTGGGCTTTCATGTCATTTGTGGTGTTCTTGCGTCTCTCCCACACAGTTTTTACTTCATCTCTTCCCTTTCCCCTGTGTTTATATCTCTTTTGCAAAATAACTACAAGAACAAAAAAAAAAAAACACAAAAAAAACAAAAAAAAAAAACCAACACAAACAAACAAACTGAACAGCAGGAAGCCTGAGGAAAGTAAAATCAGGGCTGTGAGAATCTGTGCAGTACTGCTAGTGTTTTATTCTCTCCTGGCATGACATACCAAAGTGATTCAGGCTGGATCAACTACAGAAATTATGTAACAATTAGAAGGGGTGACTGTATTTGTTTTGTATGACCATGCACTGAAGACAATTTTTTGGCCAAATCCAGCGATGGGTCATTTCATAGAAGCAACAGTAGGAGTATGGGAGAAAACATGCCACTGCGAGAGTAAAGACGGAGATATACTTGCTTTTAACTACCTGTTCACCTGTGCATGATAGCTGCCTCGCGTACCCTGCATCCGTTTGGAGTGCTGGGTGTGTGAAACCAGCAGAGTTGTGTGAAGTGTGAAATGATAAAAGTGAAAGATGGACAAATGCCTCTTGTGGCACCATTTTTGACGTCCCTTGATGGTTGAAATGCCAGCTGGCTTTAAAAACTGAATGGGACTGCGGCTTGTAGTTGTTATATGATTTCTACAGGGTGAATGCTGGATCTGCCAGCCTTGCCTTCAGCAGTGATCAGACCTGGTCGATCTGGTCCTGCTGTCCACGGTACACGGTCTCTGGATCAGACGGAGGCCGCAACCTGAACTCCGAATCACAGAAATTGCCGTCTCCATCTACGTTGTGGAGGCTCTCCCACACCACCTTCTCCTCCGTCAGGAAGCCTTGGTCTGTAACCAAGAGATACAGCTGGCCCTTGGAAACACACACACACACCAAATACATTACACATCTTATCAGGGTCAAACAACAAGCAAACTCTCACGGTTTGGTTTAACGGTTTGGTTTTTACCGTTAATACCAGTCTGGGTCTTTTCTCTGTCTGGTCGTTTATCATGAGGGTGTTTACAGGATTGTTAATGATGGCAGCTGGCTGATTTCAGGGGACTTGGGTACTCCTTTTCCTTTATCTAAGGGGTACAGGTGTTACACACAGCTTTGCTTACATTGGCAAGCATACTGCACTGTTGAGAACGAATCTACGCAGGCTCCACTTCCCCTCCTGTAGATAACAGGAAAGGTCTGTCCCAGCTGCAGTGATGTGGCAAGGCAGCCCTGGGCAGGAGCTGCAGACCTGTAGCTGCTCAATGGGACTCCATACAAGATCACCGTGACTCGGCTTGGGTTGCATAGCTGTTACATTTGAACAGTTTTAAAAGCATGATGTGGGAACACTGTGTAGTGAACACTCTCAGGATAAGAGACTGGAGAGTGGGCAATTTTGATGAGAGAGAAGAGAAACATAAAGAAGGAGTTTCAATAGGGGCAAGACATTATTCAGCTGCTAACACTGACTAGTAGCAACTTTACTGTCGTTGTTAATGGATGTAATTTTTAGACATCTTGGAACAGTGTGTTATTTGGATCAAATGTCAATCAAGGGCTTTGCTGTTTATGTGAAAATGAACTCTAAATATGTTATTTTACAACAACATTCTTACTGGGTAGTGTACAGCAAGGAGTTTCATGAATTCGGTTTGTAGTGCTTACTTCATAAGTGAAAGAGAAGGCACTAGTTTTATATGAAATTATTTTTGTTTCTTTATTATACAATCACAACAAATTGGTTTTCAATCAAAAAATAGATTTAAGCGCAAAACTGTTGACACAGCAATGAAAAAATGTTTCATTGTGAGTAAATGAATCAAAAACTTTTGCTTGCAAATCCAAACGTTTTGTTTGCAAATACAAAAGTTTTGTTTGCTGTTGAGCTGAATCTGGTGGGTGAGACCTATGCTGAAAGATGTAAGACACGTCTCTACTGGCCAGTCTCAATCAGAGTGACAGCTTGGCAACAGTTACAATGAAACAGTATAGTAGCCATTCTGATCCACACTCTTATCCAGAAGGTGGCAGTAATTCTATTACATTATAAATGTGGATATTGCCAAGCAGTCATTCTGATAGAGACTGGCCAATAGAGGCGTGTCTTACATCTTGCAGCATTCTGCTCAACAGCAAGCAAAACTGAGCAAAAATGCAAAGCAAAAACAAAAGGTTTTGATTTGCATTTTAATCACATATTTATTTCTGGCTTTCAGCATCAATAGTTTTGTTCTCAAATCTAATTTTGATTGCAAACCTTTTCTGTCTGATTGCATAATAAAGAAGCAAAAATCACTCCATAGTTTTAGGGGCTAAACCTACTTTTAGAAGCAGACATGGCAATCCACTTGAGCCACTCATCTGGCTCAAGTGCGGCAAAATAACCATCTAAATATTAAATGCAAAATACAGAAATGATCTTTATTGTACAGGGCTTCACGACCCTCACCCTTCACTGGAGGAACAGGCGAGAACAAACCCTGACCTATTTAAGTTCCAGAGCAAACTCCACAGAGTGAGTTGTTCTCACTGCCTTCATTCATACATGTGAACAGTAAGGAGTGCTTTTAGTGTAGTCAGAACACTGTGCTTTTACCTTGTACTTGATCATGGTGCTGAAGTGGTTATTCCTGAAGAAGACACAGAGCTCTCCCTCCTGTACAGTGGATGTGAGCTCACATAAGCCATGGTATGTCAGCTGAGTGGCTGTGCTGCTCAGAAACTGCTCCGCCACAATGCCTGCCAGCAGCACAGAGAGAAGAGTGAGAGGAAAATAAATATAGGGGGTTGGGATATTTGAAGGCTGCAACACAAAATTGTATATTACTGTATAGAATTAGACATGCACGAACATGCATATCTATTAACAGAAAAAAAGGAAAAGAAAAAAATTACATAATTACAGAGATGCTTAGAAGGTATGAAGTAGCGTGTGGATACCTGACCCGAGCCTGTTGGGACCCGATGGGTTGGGCTGGGCTTGGAGAAAAATTTAGAAATTATGCTCGGGTTCGGGTCGGCTATTTCAGGGAGTAAATGCAACCTAGCGATGGAGGACAAGCAAAATCTCGGGCTCGGGTCGGGCTTGGACACCAAAAAACAATGCCTGTCGGGTTTGGGTCAGGCTCAGTTACTATGCTCACATTTCAAGCCACATTTCAAAAGTAGGGATTGAGCATGACTTCCACATCAGTGTTCTTTGGTGAGTATCATGTCGAAATATAAAGTCCATTCATCCCTAGCAGCATCCAGCATCTGGCCATCTGAACAACATAAGATCACCTGCGTCCTCCCTCTGCTTTCATTTGGTACGTTTGGTTTACCACTTCAAAATCTTTTGGATGACAACAATTTCATCACCCTATCATCACTTACCTGCCCTCGACCACTGGATATATCGCCCACACTACAATCAACTAGTGACCTAGATTTCAAAAAAAAAAGAAAAGAAAAAAAAAGAAAAAAGTCTTTCCTCTTTTGTGCATCCAGGTCACTGCTTGGAAGGCACGTTGGAAACCCTGCTGTGGTGTCTACAGCGGCTATTTGAAAATTCTGATTGCTGCCGACTGGAAGCCACAGTCATTATAGTCGGTCCAACATTAACAGACGGGCAGATGGTGAGCAACATTAGTGAGGAAAAGTGACATTCGTCTTGGAGTGAAACACCAGAAAACATCAGTGTGGAAAACAAACAAGTGGAGATGAAGAAGCAAAGGCTGCGACTGACAAGACAACAGTCACAGGTATCTGTTCTTTATGGTGAAAATACTTCACGATAAAGCCAAATAAAACATGAATATGGCGAATACAGTTTTCAAGAGTTACATTATGGGAAACAGTAGGCTTGGGCTGATACTGATAATAATGATTAATGCGATACTTGTGGCCATATGTGATATTTTCCACAATATGATTCTTTGAAAAACAGAGACACAGGGCAGAGAAAGGGATTGAGCTCACTGGAGCGCTCCAACAATGTGGAACTTTTTTAATCATATTTTTTGATTTATGTGTAATTCATGTACATACATTTCATGTAGGTGATTTCAGAAAAATTCAGAATAAAATAAACAGATTTTTAAAATTGTTGGATCACAATAATATCAAATATCATAATATTTCAGCAAGGAAATATTCAATATTCCTTCATTTAAAAGTAATGCCAAGTCCTATATTTAATCTCTTAAAACAATGATGGACAACTAGTGTCCAGCAAGCATCAAACTGCTTTAATCCAGTCTTCACATCAATATCTAGGCACTGCATGCCACGAAATTGCCTCTCAAGCAAGGAGAGAAAACAACAATCTCACTATCGAGTTAATCACAGTACAAGACACACTGTCTAACAGCTAGGGGTGAACACAAGGTATCGCTGGCTAAGGCGGAGGATTTGATGCATACAACTGGCAGCTCCCTAGATGACAACTAATTAAGCATGATGTTGGATGAGATAATATTTACAGAGGAGGAGAAACAAACAGCTGGTAGGGCTACTATGAGCTGTGGGAGCAGCTTATGTGTTGAGTAACCAGATGCACTTGGCTTTATTTGGCCCGGGTCAGTGGTTTTTATGCAAAACACGTAGGTATATACACGCCCCATGTAATGGATACACAACTTATGCAATAAAACCTCATTGTTGCTCTGCAAAGTTACACTTATACAGTTATATGTAAACAATGCAGAATTTGATACTGTACTGCAATGTATAAGATCGGGAGAAAGAGGACACTGTCAAAATGTTAGTCTGTTTTAGCCCAGTTCAGAGGCAGGTGCACTAATTAGGAAGAAAAGTGTCTGAAGACCTGTTTGATCTGCTGATTTTTTTTTTTTTTTTAATTTTACACTTCTGCAGGGGCACAAACAGAAAAAAACAGCACAGTGAAATATGAGTTCTAAAGGGAGAGTTCACCCATTTTGAAAAATGTGATAACATTTCACTTCCCCCGCTAGCTGTTATGTAGGACAGTAGTGGTGTTATCTGCCTCTCATTGTTACTGAGAGCTGGATGCTGGATGGAGGCTAACTGTTAGCCTCCTGCCCGCCCGCTAACGTTCTCAAAAATAAACACAACATTCTTAATAAAATCATCAACAGTAGAACTATTTTGTTGTGCGGTCTACGCTCTCTGTTTTGGTCCCCAGTTTCAGCGGTGGCTGGCAGGTGCCTGAAAGGTGAAACGGGTGTGAGGGAAGTGGAGGAAAAGAAGAAGCTAGCCACAACATGACTTAACAGCTATCCTTTAGTACTCCAGAGAAAGTTGTTGTGTTTGTCCTCCAACATGCGTACATGTGTTCAATGTGAAAAGAAATGATAGAAAAGCCTGTTCTGGTGGAGTGATACAGGAAGTCCAGAAGTTACTGGATCTTTTCAGATGCTGATACCAGAAAAAATACATGTTCAAACAGTAATTTGAGCAAAACTGTCACCCGTGTGCATTTAGTGATCATATGTGTTTTACTTTCAAAAAGCAACACTTTTAAAGTGATGTTAAACCTTTTTTGAGTGGATTACTACAGTTATTTTTAGGAATGTTAGCTGGGTGGAAGTCCATCTCAATGGCAGGAGGCTAACAGTTAGCATTTGGAGCCTCCGGCCAGTATCCAGCTCTCAGTAAGAATGAGAGGAAGATAACACCACTACTGTCCTACAGAACAGCTAGGAGACGGAAATGAAATATCACATTTTTGAAAATGGATAAAACTAACCCATAACTATAGCAGCACAGATAAAAGAAAAGGAGGAAGATGGGAATAGGAAAGGACATAACAGAGGGAGTGGAGAGGAAGTAATGCTGCACTAATGCACTCACCTTCCCCTGCCAGCTCACTGTTGTCTGACTGTTTGCAGGATATTATCTTCTCTACCAGCTGGTTGTAGCTGCAGTTGCCCACTGCCTTGACAATGTCATGCATCTGAAAAGAAAGATTTGAAAAAAAAAAAAAAAAAAAAAAAAGAGGGAAAAAGCATTCAGCAGCTTTTTGTACTATTTTACTATATATGGAAGAGCAGGCTACATGTTACAATAGCATTTGATAACATTCACAACAGAGAATAAATACTCTGCACCGAGCTTCAGTTTGTGAAAGGGTGTCAATACTTAAGTTATTACCATTGTGTAGCCTTGGCAAATAACACGAGGTGGCACACAGAATATCACAATAGTCAAGACTAGGGGAGAGGTGTGAAGGGAGAGGTGGGAGGATAAGAAAACAAGTCGAGATGAGGAGAGAGTGAGAGAGACGGGGAGAGCAGTGGGGAGGAAGGTCAGTCTCACCTGGGGGTCAACCAGCCAGCCGTGGTAGAGCGGGATGTCTAGCAGATCAAACACAATGCATTCTGGGGTGTACTCAAAGACTCGAACGCCTGTGAACTTCACATTCACATCCAGACCTGTCTGCAGCTTGTGCAGCACGGCCATGGCATCACTCATGTTCTACGAAACAAGAGGAAGAAGGAGGTCTGGGATTTAGGGTATGAGTTTTTGTTAAAATGATGATTGATGACAATGCAGCTCAGACCACAGGGATTAAATTAAGTGACCTTGAATTTGGCTTATAGGTAAGTAGTTAATTAAAGGATTCTTTATTTATACAGCACTTTTTAAAACACACAGTTACAAAGTGCTTCACACATGCGAAAAATATAAACAAATGCACAGAAAAACAAATACATAAAAATATACATAAAAGAGCACAGACAGATAAGATATATCGATTGTCATTTGTTGTTTTGCATTTGGAGTGGGGGATAGAGAGGCCGAGATTTGAGGATCCGAGTGGTCGAGAAGTGGTATGAGGAATAAGGAGACTAGAGATGAAACTGGGGGCAAGATCATGTAATGGTCGTGTAATATATTCAATAGAAGCTTATAGTTTATTCTGAATTTTATGGGGAGCCAATGGAAGGAAGCAAGAAAATGGGTAATGTGAGACCTACAGCTAGTTCTAGTTCTAGATCTGGCAGTGGCGTTCTGAATTAACTGTAAATGATTCAAAATGGCTTTACTGAGGCATGTATGGAGGGAATTAAACTAATCTAGATGGGGGAAATCAAAGTGTGAATTAGGAGTTCAAGGTCTGTAGAAGACAAAATATTTCTCATCTTTGCAATGTTTCTTAGTTGAAGAAAGCAGGACTGGACAAGCTCAGTAACATCGAGGTCAAAAAACACATCCTGGTCAAAGGTGATACAAGATTCTCAGCAGTTGGTTTAATATTAGAGTGAAGTGGGCCAATAAACTGAACAGAGGTGGCAAGGTTATCAGGACCAATTATAATAACTTCTGTTTTTCAGGTTAATGGGTTTGGCAGAGAAATAGATCTGTCTATCATCTGCATAACAATGGTATGATATTTGTTGAAAGGGGCTAAACAAATAATGTCATGATGCCAAAATTTTGGTGGATGATGACAATATCAGTAAAATTCCATGATTGTCAATACATACCTGATTCAATACCACAGAATACCACAGAAAAATCACTACCAACGTCTTCATTTAAAACCTTTGCATACCCAAGTTAACAGTAACTTGGTGTTTCATGTATTTAAAAAAGTGTTGGCTATGTTTGAATGAGAACACTTGAGTTACAAGCACGTTGGCATGTAGCCTTCACAGAGAAAACAAAGTAGCCCAACAAAATACCAGAACAAGAGCAATTAAGTCAATAATGCAGACACTAAAAATCAGTATCTTTTAAAAACTGCTGGTATGCACTTGAGATCTAAGTGTCGATTCTTGTGATGTTCCTACCTTGAGGTGTACCAAAGCAAACCTTCTCTTGAATGTTGTCTCCATATTTAAATGCAGCATGGGACCATATGACCCCCCCCCCCCCCCCCCCCCCCCCCCCCCCGGTGTTTTATTTTAAATTTGCATCAGTTGTGTAGGTTGCCCCTCTCTGCCACAGTATTCCTGATGGTGTCTGCATGCAGTCAGCAAAGCTGGAGATATCAGAGCTTCCAATTGATCCTGCAATCCATTTTCTAGCATCAGAAAAAGCCATTCGCTGCCTTTCATTCTTACACAGTATGAAAAACAACTACCACATCCTTGGAAATTGACAGGCTAGATAGCCCATTACATTATTTGGTTTTGTAAAAGGTTTTCTGTTTTTATTATTATTTAATTGTGCCCAAGTTAAGTGTTTTCATATTGCAGCATGTATTACATTACATTCTCCTTACTGTCAATCATGTGACTGATACTCCTACAGGGAGAAATGGAAGTCCCCACTAGGAAGTCATCTCTCAAAAACATGTCACTTCATGCACTTTGCCACATCTATATCCTCTTACTAGGGTCACATTTGTTTAACAGGTCAGCTGCTGATTTCAATCTTTGTCATGCATCTTTGTTCAAACACACAACTTTATTTTAAATTCTAGTGGAGATCTCAAGGTTTCCAAAGATACCAAACAAGTCCTGCTGACTTGATGTGTGTGAGATGTGTATAAAATGACGCACAACACAGCTAGATATTGTCTGTTCCATGTAATGCTGCAAGCAACGACATCTTGGGTATTTCACTCACTATAAGTGTGATGTAGCTTGAGTGAAGAGTTGCAAACAGCAGACAGAAAAATATGTAAGTGACACTGATGCACAATATGGATAGTCAATATTCTATCTATGAAGCTACTTAAAGATAAATTGAAGGGAAAATCAGAGTTTCAGGGATAAAAATGAAGAGATGAAAAATGAGTAAATATTCAAATTACACACAAAAAGCATTTCGAAAATGACTGACTGAAAACTAAAACAGAGTTAGACTGTAGTAAACAGGTTAAAATTATAAATGACACCAGCATTATCCCTTATCTGCAAGTAAATTAATCTAGGTTCGCCATTTAGCTACATCAACTTGACATACAATTACTGTGTAAACAACAAAACTCATCACCATCCCTGGATGAGTGATATTTTCTTTTAATATAGTCAAACAAGGACTAAATGCTGCCTCTTGCATCACAAATGGATTTCTGCTTCTGGGTGACCTCTGTCCTATGGTGTTTTTCTTTCAGTGTCAATACATTTCCATTTTCTGGTGCCCTGCATTACTTGAGGCATGGGAATGGGTGAGCAATGTTTCTGGTTGATATACTGTTCTATTTCAGGGCTTAAACATTCAGCCAGAGAACCATCCATTTATTCCACATTCCATATATGCAAAGTGCTACAGGGTAGAGTCCATCTTACAGTTGAAATCCCACTGAGATGTACGGTGTAATTATGCAAGCAGTTGCTTTTTTTTTTGGCTTGGCAGACCTTCTCAAAAACCTGGTGATAGTGATGGGTCATCTGTCCATATCAGAGTCCCAAGGGCAAAATACAACCAATACACCTCATAGGAACTCAAATGTGCTATCTGTGCACAAAATATCGATAATGTCTCACAAGAGGAACTATCACGATATACTGCATTATTGGCTTATTTATTGTTCCACCCCTAGCGTACGCTGTGTGACACAACCAGGTTGCAAGGATTGTGCACAGGAACATCAGTATCATTTAGACCCACCAAAGTCCAGTAAGAAGACTGCTTGAGAGTGACAAAGGTGAGATCCTATGGAGCTACCAGGTCCAGACAGATAAACAAGGACAGGCCAACCAACTGGACACTGTAGTAACAGACAAGGGGCAGAAAATAGCAGGGCCGAAGAAGAGGGAATATGAGAAGATGAAGTGCCAGAGACTAAAAGGGGAACTGGTGAAGATGTGGAAAAGTGGAAGCAAAAGTGGTCCCAGTAATGATAGGAGTAATGATAGGAGCACTCACGACACCAACTGGGAGAATGGCTCCATCAGATTCCACAAAGAACAACTGAGATCCCTTTCTAGAAGAGTGCAGTGCTTGAAACAGGTGAGACACTGAACTGAGTCCTAAAAGTCCCACGTCTCTGGTAGGGGACTCAAGACTAAGGATGCACCCACCACTCATAGGGGTGAAAGGGAAATGTATTCACTATTTGTCCATTGTTAAAAAAACAGTTCACCCAAAATATGGACATACAAAAAAATATTTTTCAAGTTCCATCTGCGCATCAATATAGTTTTGTGTGATATGGCAAGGTTTCCAGTTCACACCCCAATACAATAGGCCTGGATGGTTGTTAAGTGATTGCTCAAACCGTGAAATGTGCATGTGAAAAGATATCTTTCTGTATCTACAGTTTGCCAGTCTTCTTTGACGGGATATAGTTCCCAACTGAATTCTTGAACCCTGAGGGCTGTAGTCTGGCTATTTGCATCATTGTTTTTGGAAAACATTTTTTTGGGAGTTTGTTACATGTACAATTCTGATGGATGCTCATCCATCCATCCTGGGTTCCACAAGACAGGAAAGATAAATTGTGTGTGTGTGTGTATAAATAATTTTGATATTTTCTTATTATATTTATGTTTATGTTATTATAATAGATATTTTGTTTTTTAATGTGGTAATTTACTATGACTGGTGATGCTTGACTACCTGACCTATTGTGTGATCTGTCTCAAAGGCGTTTAATAGAGGTTTCATATATGATCAAGAGCATAATGGCTCCAAACGTCACACAGCTGATAACTGGCAAATAACAAATGCAAATGGGAGTAGTGCGGTTGACATGAGGGCTCTATTTTTCATTTTTACAGTGGTAATATGTCCCATGAGCACTGAGCAGCTCCAGCCTGTGCGCTTAGTGAGCAGTAGTGAGGTGAAAAAGCCTTTGGCAGGCCCATCAGAGCATGTGGATTAGAATGCTTATGAACAGCGCTGATGGCAGGATTAGCACGGCCCATGTAATGGACCACATCTCTTTACTCAGGGGCAGAAGGCGCCAGTCATGTAACAGCAGATGAGGACTTTGAGATCTGCTTATTAGCACTACATTGCTCACATCTGTCTGTGTTTGTGTTGAACTCACTTCTACAGTCAAACATTAGCACAGTACAAACACTGCTCTGGCCTCTGTGTATGTCTGCCTTTATTTTTCAGAGTAAATGTGTCCAAGTTAGGCCTCTGACATGGTCTCCATGTTTACGTCTCCAAAAATGTAGTTAATACTAAATCATAAATAGAACAAATCATCTGTGTTCCTGTGCTGAGCTGGTACAGCTTGGCATTGGAGTGCCAAGATTAGAGATTTAATTCCCACATGGGCCATCCATAAGAAAATGCAGTAACTCATGGGAGCATAATGCTCTTTAGGTGCAATCACCAAATGGCATGTTATATGATATGATTTCAACTTCATTCATATCCCCCCTCCCACCCCCCACCCCCCCCAAAAAAATCACTTTCCATATCTCAGCACTGTTAATAACAATATGCAACAGTGTGCTGTACAAATCAATGTATCAGCCTCAAATGCTGAAAACAATGTCCATGCTTCAACAATGGCCATCTTCTCTCGTATCAGGGATCGAGCTGCTTTCCCAGTAGCAAGGCACTTGAGCAATACACTCTCTCAACACAATTGTGTTAGACCCACAAGTTCAGACATATGTTCTTTTTTTGTTGTGAAACAGTGACTGGGGGTGGATATTTTGATCACATTATTTTTTATGGCACTGTTTACAGAGAACCACATGGGGAAATGCGATTGTTCAAGTTGACCTGCCTGAAGCTCTGTCAACATTATATTCTATTCTGCATCTGCTGTGATGTTTGCTATATGCGTGTGTGTGCGCGTGCATGTGCACATACATTTGTTTTTTGTGTGTGCCTGCATAAATATCAAAAATATTTAAAACAAAGCCATGAACCAAAAACAAACTAAGAGCGCAAGTAGGAGTACAAAAGTACACCATTAAATGCAGTCAGTGTCCCGTCAGAGGGAGCTGAAGTTAATAATCTGCTCTCAAGGCCGTGAGTCCCACGGCGTGTAAGGCCCTGTGAAATAGCCTACCTCTTCTTTTTTTTTCCAGATTCCATGTTTTCCATTTTAATTTTTCAGAATGCTGGGTTTTACACTTTAAGCACATTTTGTCATCGGAGAATGACAAGGGGTGAATCAAGGGGTGGATGAATAAAAATATATCAATATATTTTTTAAAAAATCCAAAACTTTATGAATATTAATGAATTTGTAATGCAATATTGCACTATTTTTTTTAAAAAGAAAATGCTTGAACAATTATGCTGAAGTGATGAGCCCTTCTCTCTAGCATACTGCCTCTCTTGGTTTCTAATGTGAGATTTTGATTGAAGGTGGTCATGGCACATACCTTTATGTGTCATGTCGAATATATGTTGGCGAAACTTACAGAATAGTTGCTGTCTCGACTCACAGCAGTTGTTTGGATATTGCTCTGCACTAAATTTAGCTGTTAGTGTTGAAGTCCTCAATTTTCTGGATGACTTTAGCCATCTCAGAGGACATCTTTGACATGACTGTGTGTGGAAGAGGGGCTGAGCCCGCCCTCGGTGAAACACAAACACAGACAACAGTCAGAGGACAAAAGCTGCTGCAACAGTGTGCACAAAAATGACACCAAAACATTGCAGAGACTCTCAATATAGTTTATTTCCTATTCATTTGGCTTAGGCGCTGTTAAAAAAAAAACAAAAAAAAAACAATAATAGTAGGAAAACCCTGTTTTTTACAAATTGCATCTGCATTTTGGCGAATTCTGCAATATTTCACATTTTAGAGTTGATTCCATTTTCATTATCAAATTCCACGATTCTGTCTGTGTTTTCTGCATTGCAGAAGTCATAGGGTTAGGGTTAGGGTTAGGGCCTCAAGCATGGGTTCCACTGTCAGGAAACCTGGTAATTATAAGGACCTGTCATTACTGTAGAAATCTGATACAGTTTGAAAGTCTTTCAAAATCACTATACCTACTGCTAAGTGATTTCCACATAGAAGTGAGTGAGCTTCTACATGAAAAGATAAATCTTAAAAATCTGTTTTTTCAAGGCTCTGTGTGAGATGGAGATTGTGTCCCTATTTCCATGTGATATTGACACCATGAAATAATGCCAACTAGTTTTATTCCTGTTTTTATGAGGGACAGAGAGGAGTCTCTGAATTGACAAAAGTCCTTCCTCCTGTTACATATCTCAGATCGATACTCAATTCTTGCATCCCTGCAAGCGAGCTGCACAAACCAATACTTTGCCAGTGCCGCCTGTTTTAATCAACAGGGCACACTTGGGAAAGCACATGCTGTATATCTTTTAGACTGGAATGGAAATCCAGCACAATGCTGTCACAAACATTTCCACATTCATCATCTCTTTATCTTAATGTGTTTCCTTCACACAGTCCAAACCGGTGTGATCATCAACATGTGTTTGTTTGGAAGCATGTGTGAGTGCAGATAAACTGGAGAGGTTTCTACTTAGAATGTAATCTCGATTTGGAAATTACACTAAGTACTAAACCAACTTAAGAGAAAGTACTGAAAACAAAAATGAAATGAATAAAATGTAAAATTCCGATGTGCCTGGTGTCTATAAGATTATGTCAGGGCTTGGTTTCCAATAACGTGGATATGCTTTAATAATTTAATAATGATATACATGCTGAATGGGTACGTTAAAGCATACAGCAGTAAATAACTTCAGGCTGCTTAGGTAATTATATATTGTGAAAAACAGGTAGGATAAATTTGACTTCCAGCCCCACTTTGAACATGATTTCTTTACCATTATAATTTCCTGTTTATGCCTTTTCCCTTAATTTATACTGAGATAGAGTATTTGTTAATTTTGTTTGTTTTTTATTATTTATGTTACATAATCAAAATAAACAATTAACCAATTCAATGCAAAGTTTTATTCTTTATGCAAAAGCACTTTCAGTATTCACAAGCCTCATGTCAACAATAAAATGGGTATCAATGCATTTGTAAACCTCAAACAGCCACTGATCTTGTCTGAAAAGATTCATAGCCAGAGGCAATTCTATTTAATTGGAAAAAACATGTTTAGCTCATCGATCAGAGTAATTAATTTAAGACCTATGAGCAGGCAGCAACAAAGACATATGTGCTTATTGAGGCAGCCTTGACGAGGGAGGGAGTGTTGTGTAGATATCTGAGACCGATGAATGGCTCGTAGTGCACTTTAGACTAATGACAGTATTTCTCCAGTCTGTCCCTCCACGGGTGCAGGTGCTGTTTCCTCTCCCTCTCCTGGCCACCAGGACTGGCTGGAGACAGATTGGTCACTGGCTGGCATATCAACCATCCATCGGCCACACGTGCTAGATGGCATCATTAAGCTGGCACTAAAACATGTAAAACTTCCTTTTTCAGCAGCAGAACAGAGTAAAAGAGATTTCTAGATTGCTAATTTCTGGCCTGTCAAAAATCATCAAAATAACAGACTGAACGTGCACATTAAAGCATCATCTCCAACAGTCTTTCCTTATTCAACTCACAAAAAACTACACTCCATATTGGAGACAGAATTGATATTGGGCCTGATTATTGGCTCCAGTATTCATCGTTCTCTGTATAATCCTATAAGGTGCTTGGACTGAGTTTCTAAAAACAATCCTCTCATGAGACAGATCTGCTCCCTCATGTACCTAGATTAATGCCTGTGGGGAAATCTCATCACACTGAAAAAGTTGATACACATTAAATGCTGTATATTTGAGCTATTTTATTAAAAACGTATTCATTAAAATGTAGTTGAGCATCATTTAATTTTGTTTGTTTGTTGAGTTTTTTCCATGCACTGTAATTAACTGCTGGTATCAGCTATCAGTTCAATCAGTTTCCTTATAATCAGTATTAGCCCTGAAAAGTCCAGGCCTTTTGGATTCTTCAGATTTCACTTAAAATCTGAAATATATTGAGATAGGTATATGATATCGACTAAGAGGATACATTTTATCGTAGGAACACGCATCTCCCACTTAAATGTGTTTTTCCTTACTCAGGATAAAAGAAGGGCTCATTGGTTCTGCAGAGCACCGCTGTGTGTGTGTGTGAATCCAAAAGGAGGTAAAATGGATCAGGGTATCAAAGCCAACTGGGTTACCTCTAAATGACAGAGGCTGTGCCCTGACCAGACCTCACACCCCTTAGGAGCGATCTAATAATTACCACCATGCACATACACACTCCACCACAGAGTGTACCACCGGTGTGACAGGTGCGCTGCAGGCCCGGAGGATGGACAGAACACATCATTATGTAGCCAGAGGTCTGACGGAGATGTTGCTTGAATTAAATAGGTGTCAAACTCTGCCCATGACTGAACATGTGACAGTGCAGTCTCCTCTATTATTCCCTCGGTCTTTTTAACACAGCCCTGCCTTTTTTGTAGCTAATAAAGTGAACCTACTTCAGGTTATACACTCTTTGCCCTGCTGGGAAGCAGATCTTTTTGAGATCGAGCATATCTCAAAAACTATTTGGTGGATTGTCATGAAATGTTGTGACAACATTCATGTTGCCTAGAGCATGAAACCTGCCAATTTTTGTGACCTTCATTCTAGTGTCACCAGCACGCTTTTTTTTTTTTTTAAATTGACACTAATGTCTCAAAAATGAAATTTTATTACAAAATACACGTTAGTTAGAGGAAGCTCCTTTTCAACTTTTGGTGACTCCATGCCCTCTCTGTAGGCAGATGACCTGCTGGGCCCATTTGTTAAGATACTGCCTTAAGGTGCTTCCCATTTCAGTATGATCTGTCTCCCTATTCGGGCAGTAAATTAAATGCAGCTTTAAAAGTACAATTCCAGGTTGCCTTTCTATCATCATGTTCAAAGAAAATCAGGAGAAGAAAGAAAAGAAAATCTCTGAGAGTCATATATTTCTGGTAGAAATTGTTAAGTTCTGTGATTGATTGCAGTGTTGGGAATGATGCAAAATGTAGATAAAATGTGTTTTATTGGTGGGCGACAGGCTGTATTGATTGTTTTAACTTGTTTGGCATTCGTTTAAATGCAACATGTTTATTTATATGCAAAAAAATGTGTACTGTAACTTTAAGTAAAAACTTTACTTTGGTAGTAGGGTTGCGTTTTTTTTTTTTTTTTTTTCTTAATTAATGTCACAGAGTGTACATCACAATATACAAACAGAAGCACACCAGAGATGCATGTCTCTGATGTCACAACACTGACAGCATCAGTATTTTCTTGCCATACTTTTTTTCCCCTCAGTTGCTGTCACTCCACTGCCTACACTTTTAAAAACTTTATTTCTTTTTTCATTCTCTCCCGACAACAACACTTCTATTTCAGAGTTTTCGGTCTTGAGTCTCCTTAGCATGGGTGCTCCACTTTTCCATTAGTGCTCTCTATTTGCACAAGAGCCTTAAGTCAGTCATTGTATTAGGTTGCCAGGGTGTCTGATTAGCATCAACAGGCCCACGTGTCCAATTTACAACTGACTGGCATTCATCATTAGATACACCTGAGTAGGGCTGCACGATTATGGCCAAAATGATAATCACGATTATTTTGATCAATATTGTAATCACGATTATTCATCACGATTATTCAACATGTTAGGGAAAGCAGTGCCGGCTTTACCTGTGTTGGCGCTCTAGACAAAATTACTCCCTTGCGCCCTTCCATGCCTCCGCAAAATCGTTTAATGCGCGCAGCACGATTACCGGCGAATGGCCGCGTTGCGCAATCAATAATCAACCATGTTATCTGTGTCTGTCCGTTGTGCTGCTGCAGCCGCGTAAAAACAAAAGTTGATTTATAATGAAAAGTATATATGGCAGTCTGTGTGCGCCGCACACCTGTCAGATCCAGCAGACCTGACCGGGTGGGCGCGGTGCCGGCCGCAGCAACGTCCGGCACCAGGTGGACCGGCCGCAGTATCGCACGGTGTGCGCGGCCACCCGGTTGAATGTAGCAGCCAGCTGACATGCCGCTCCGGCTGTCAGTTGGACGCTTTCTGAAGGAGGAAGTTACCTCCGAAACTGTCAAGGTAAATAAACATCCCTTAACCTATGTCTAATTTAAAAGAAACAAAAACCTCTTTTAGTTAAAAGGAAGACATGATGATGACGCTTGGGCTTTAGGTAATGTGAGTGCAGGCCAGCCGCGGACTGGGGAGAGGGGCATTTTTGTTTTAGTACGATACGGAGCAAATGGCCCTATGTGAGCAGGCCCTGAGGAGCCTCTCTGACGGGGAACTTGTTGCAGGAACTGCCGTACCTTCTTCTCCCGACGTGACTCATCAGTCCACCGAGTAACTTGAGGCTGCCGCTGCAGGGTGCGCTCGCTTGTTATTTAGGCAGCTTAATGAAGCCTTAACCGTGCGTTCGCCCCTTGGTGGTTGGCTGACTACTGGCTGAGAAAGTGCTTGATTAGATACGCAGCAGAGCCCGCATTTTAAATGTAAATATCGCCGACGATCAGGCTCATTTAATCGTGGCAGCCAAAATCGTGATCACGATTAAAATTCGATTAATTGTGCAGCCCTACACCTGAGGGTATGCACAAAACATGGGGGTTTTACATATTTTATGAATCCCATGTTGGTCTTTCTGGGGCACTTTACTCATAAACAAAAGAAAGAAGAATCTGAGTTTTGTGAATGACACCGGTTGTTGGCGTCAATCTATACCCTCAGAGCCAATTCAAGTAAAGGAGGCATTTTAAACGTAATAAACTACTTTTTCACCATGCTTGAGCACTGTTATTATGCATGGCTGATCCTGTAAAACATAAGAGTGCTTTACATCCATTGAGACTAAAGCAGAACAAACTACACTCTCACTTCCACAGCTCCTCTGAGTAAATATTTAACAATAGCCAAAGAACATCCAAGCGACTGCTATTTTAATCCTCATATCCTCCTGTGACAGATGATGTTTTGAAGCTGAATTTATAAATAGAACTAGGCCTATCCATTATGAACTCAAACAACTTTTTTTCCCCAAATCAGGCCAGCTTCAGTTGAAATTTGTCACAATGCAAAATAAAGGCAAAAAAGGAATGAAAATACTTCTCTTCAGATGTGGAAAAGAGAGGAGTTTTTGTTTGACACACGCACAAGCATACAAGAGAGTTGTTTGCTCCTAAACCCCAGTTCCCAGCATCCCAGAGCCTTGCTCACTAGTTTCTTTCAAACTCCACATATCAACCACAGCACCTAGAGCCATGCACTGCATGCGCGCGCGCGCACACACACACACACACACACACACACACACACACACACAGGAGCACCCATATGAGAAGGAGTTCCATGCTCTGGACCAGCATCTAGGATTAGACCACGATAACTGCCATGAAAAACAAAATGCTAACCACTGCTTCACTTTAACTGTGCAATCTGAGGATGCCACAGTTTCATTTAAGAAGATGTATTTCAGCTCAGCTTAAATTTAGAAAGACTATGCCAGAAAGCATGCTATGAAGAGCCTGCTTATTATTTTCTCCTCTCTAAATGAGGGACAAGTGTGGACTGAAATCATTCACAGATGTGCTGGTGCTCTGCCACACAAGAGTGTAGAGGAGACGAGGCAGGGCCCCTCCCACACTGGAGGCACAGAGCGGAGACGGGAGGAAGCAAAGGGAGCCGGAGCTGTGGTTGCAACCCCATCTCCGAATGCCTCTCCATGCAAGCCACACAGACAGCCTCAGTGCTAGCCTGGAGCGCAACCCAGCCATGCATCTCTAAGCATCCACAGCCATGTGAAACAACATGATCTGACACTGCTGACCCCTGTTGTTTCCTGGGCCTTGCAAGATACAGCTTATGTAACTTATACAGGAGTGGGGAAAAAACTAAGCTGCAGTTTTATATGGCTTGTAATCAACCCCAGTGCTATTTGCATATTACAGAACATGCACTGACCTTTTCCGCAACCTCAATGCTAATATTATGCAAACCCGATGGAGTATCAACCACACTATACTGTATCTCGGTGTCGTGCACGTCAGAGCTGCATCTCACTTTGTATACGGCTGTACAGAGTCAACAACGGTTGTAGGAACAGCAGTTACAAAATTGCAAAGCTAAGGTATTTTGAGTGTGCAGGCAAGGAAAGTGGGAAGTTTAACTCCACTGCTTTCACTCAATTAAGAATCAGCAAGAGAGAGAGAGAGACAAAGAGAGAGAGACAGAGAGAGAGAGAGAGAGAGATCATCCCAAAAGCCCTGTGCTCCTGAAACACCTTGAACATGAACAGTCAGCATCTTACTGATGCACACACATAAGCAAAGAAGACATGGGCATATTTAATGACACTGGTTTGCAGCGACCAGCCAAGCTTACCTGCTCATAGTTCAGCCGCTGGGCTTCAGAAATCTCTTTTGGCTTGGTGTCAAGGATGTAGTCGCCTGCAGAGGGAGAGAAAGACAGATGTGTTGCACCAGATACTAAATTAGGAAATTAAAGTGCAGGGAAGAGTGAATCTGTTGAAACAATCCATACCTCAATCAGCAGAGATATCAAGAGATTATCAAGAGGGCCTAAAAACTCAAGCATTTGCAGAGAAAGTGACACTACCAGCGGCAAATTTTCTGAGATGTTTCTAATCCCCAGTGGAGGGTTTAACACCGGCCAGCTGTTTTTCCAGGAAGGAGGCCGGGCCAAACATGTGGGTTCAGTCAAGTGGCTGTCCAGTGGAGTGTCACCTGAGAGTTCTGCCGACTCAGCAAAGACAGAGCTCTGCAGGAGCATCCACTGTGGCAGGGACCACAGACTGGCACCTGGCATGCTCCATGCCTCCCTCAGCCGGATAAGCACTACAGGCAACAGGCCACGATACGTGCTTGCATTATATGAGCAAAGCAAACCAGAAGGTGAGACTTGTAAGCTTTACAATACACCAGTGTGAGGCGGTTATTTTTCCAAGGCAGGCCATGTAAAAGAACACCTCAAGCTGGATGTTTCATTGTCATTTGTTTGCCTTCTTCATTTTGCACTCCAGATTGCTGATATAATTCCTTTATTCTTTATATTTCAGTAAAAACGCTGACCATAATTCACACAATAGGGATTAATAAAGTTCTGTGCAAATATATTTTTCTTAAAATTCAAGCAGAAATATTTTGAAATTAAGTGACCAAGATACACACATGGTCAGAACTTTCAGAAAGAAAGGAGTCTTCATTTCTTATGAATTTACCAAATGCATCTGACTGAGGAATTGTGAGAGGAGGCTATCATAGAAAATTAATGAAAAGAATGGGCCATCAATGTTGCCCTCCATCCAATGTCATCCTCACCCTGCCTTTTCTGTCTCTCTCTACTGTCACAATCAAATACAGCAGAAATGCACCAAAAAAACAAACAAACTGATTTTACTAAAGCAGGCAAAATGAATGGAGTAAATTAAGAAAAGGTTATACTGGGACACCCTCCAATTAGCAATTTACAAATAAAAAGGAGGCAACATGATTGTAAAAACCAGCCTACAAAGGCAGGGTGATTTCTTCCTGTGCCTACTAACCACTCTATGCCAATAAATAAATAAATAAATGTTACCATGACCAAGTAAACAAACATGATTTAGCTCATTAAATGTGGTTCACACACACACACACACACACACACACACACACAAAACAATTCTGATTTGGTCTGCATCACCCAAGATTCAGACTTCAGTGCAAGTCTAGAATACTCCCAGCAGGGGGCCAGGCAGCTGAACTGCTTTTCTACATGATCCAACACCAGGGAAAACCCCTCACTGCTCTGTGCTCCAGTAAACTGTGGCTCCAGTAAACTGGCTACTCCACTGTGGTGCTCCTGACTCTCTCTGCTACAGCAACACTGCCATGCTCTGGTACATACTGCCAAACCACGCCTACCATCCACTTCAATACCACAGCTTCATCACCTTCTATACTTCATTGCCCCATTAGACCCTTGACGTATCTGTTAATGTGCTGTGACGCGTAGTAGTGAGCTCAGGAGTCATCTGAGTCCTGAACATTACATAAGCTTAATTGCTGGAGCACAAATCGAAAGCCAGCACCAAGGCATTGACTGTAACTCTGCCGAATCATCCTCAGAAATTCAACACAGATGCCTCATTTGGATGAAAAAAAAAATGTATGGCGTGAATTGTCGACGCCTCTTAACTATTTATAGTCACCTATGACTTGTAGGAAATGAGAGGATTCTTTGAGCCAGGCTGGTCAGCACCCTGAGACAAGTTCAGCAATCATGATAAAAGAAGATATCTACCCTAAGCCAGAGCTCATGTTACCCTGTGATCTGAAACCATTTAGTTTATTTACCTATGTCCACACTAGCCAACGAAAAAGCTGTTGACTCCATTTTGATACTGCAGAGATATTCTAGTTGTGAAGGGCAGTAGAATGTGCAGCATGCCATGCAGGACGGAGAGGTGGCTCCAATTTCATTGGTAAAAGCAGAGGTCTCATTGGGGTTTCCCCCCTGTTGGCTCTAAAATATGTGACCTTAAGTATGCCGCCACTCCTTCCAGAGTGCACGAAACACAAGTGATATAAGTGAGAACTGATGATGCGGGGAATGAAGCAAGCTTAAAAAAGCCAGATCCACTGAGGTAACGACGTGATTTGGTATCATTATTGTACGTAGAATGACTATAAGTACTCACCAAGATACTCCATTAGTTGTTCAGCAGTTATAATTTCCATCATGGGTGGCATCTTAACCTGCAAAAGACACACACAGACAATCATTCATCAAAGTGCTGCAACAAAAAACAAAATTAGTGCCAAACTCTTGACCTATGAGCTTCAGCATATATGAAGTAGTAGTTCCATCAAAAAATGGAGGAAAATTCATTTCACCAAGCAATAGTGATGCTGTGGAGGCACTATGTTTGTTTTTCCTATTCAGTTGGGCATCCAGGCTCCAGCATCTCTTGTCAACTATTTGTAAATCTGATTATAGATGATGCATGTTACAAAATAACAGGCTCAAATCCAAGTTACAGACATGTGAGGGTCTGGCCTTGCCATAAGCCTTAATTTACAAGATTATTCTCAAAATTTGACAGGTAAACCTCTCAACTCTAAACTAAGTGCAAAAACACATTTTAGAGAGCAGGTTTAATTTGTATTCCCTGTAATAACTGCTGATAGAGTTTCTGGGACTACTTGTCTAGGATGATCATTTGTAGAAGTTCATCCTTCGATCAAATTACTATTGATCCATGCTCATTCAGAGCCTTTACCTTCCACGCAAGCAGGAGGACATTCATAATTGCCAGCAATGGACACGGGCCGTTCTCGTTCTGGGTGATAATCGGTGTATTCTCATCCTTCCACTTGATCCACTTGATGTGGTATATGGACTGGCCGGCGGCCCGGTCCTTCGTGCACGAGCTCTTGGTCCCGTCAGCCCCGTACTCGCTCTGTAGAGCCAAGGCCAGTCCTCTGTCCTCCAGACCTTCACTGTTGAGGTCGGAGCTGGGGCAAGAATTGAGGTTTGAGAAGGACTCGAGTGAATCTATGCTTCGAGATTCTCCAGCAAGGCTCGGATCAGGGTCACTCCCACTTGGCAATCCCTCGGATACGGTGTGATCACTGGATAGCACCGATTTGACGTTTCCCGTTGTTGTATTGTCCGGACATAGATGTGTCGGCTTGGCAAGTTTCGTGGGTTCAATTTCTGTACAACCCGAAATCTCAGCGTTCGCATCTGTGTTCCTCGCACCCGATGCCCCAGTAGGAGATGAAGACAGGCCATCGTTTTTGTTGTTTACTAACTTTGAGGTACCACCCTCGGTATTTCCTGTAGCCAGCACCGAGTCATGTCCCATCCCGTTACTGATCTGATCCCCCGACTCCGACCACGATCCACCCGCCTCGGCGTCCTTTTCTGGCAGCGGGAGGATTTCGATCATTTCTGGCATGTCGGGTTTCTCATCAGAGGAGATGACATTAACGGCGCTGGGAACACCAGTGGTGCTGTTATTACAACTAGCGTTAACCAAAGTACTGAGAGAGGGCTCACTATTCTTGCATTTATCGCTTGTTCCTTTCACTGCACCAACAGCTGTAACATCGTCCATCTCTCCTGCGATCTTGGCACACAAAGGACTCCCCTCAATGTCTCGATGCAGGTTTGCATTTTTCTCCATTTCGCTTTACAAAGTGTCGACAGATTTTAGCTAAATTGCAGCTCTAGCTTCAGTCCCGAAGACGCCATGACAACTCTGCCAGTGACGTCACCAGAATGAATTGCTCTCAGACCAAGCAAGGGGGCGGTAGAAAACCAAAGGCAAACCCGCGAGGCGTTTGGATCATGCTCGAAAAAAACAGAACATGCAAACTCAGTTCGTGAATTGTGTGACCAATCCAAGATACTCGGTATAACCATATTTTGAAACATTATATGACGCATATTGGCCGCATTGTCCGAGTCTCGACCAGCAGTTAAATTATAACCAATGTTCTGTGATGTGTAATTCAAATGTGAAGCATTGTTTGATTTTTTTCCCTCTACATTTACACAAAAACATGGAGCTTTCTGTTTTCAGGAGTATGTGTCCATTTCCCCCATGATTTGCTTTCTCAAGTAATTTTAATACGTGTGTTTCTTTTGCATACGTGTGTTTCTTTGTACATTCACCACCAATGGTGGTGAATGTACAGCTGTAGATGGTTTACTATCCGAGGTCCATCAACAAGATAGTACAAAGCTCAGAGCACGGGGTTATAGATTCCTGCAGTCTGTCAGTTAGTTGTGAGCCATTATATCACATGCTTGTCATTTATTATAGCATAAATCTACCATGTAACACTTCTGAAAAACACCTTTTAGATGGAAGCGAGGGTATATCTAAAAGCGAGCTTAAGTGCTCAGTGACAGTATTTTACGCTGACTGCATCTTACAAGAGGTAAACACGGAAATGGGAGAGTTTACCCGTTTACGAGGACATTTAAATGTAGCACGGGCCTACCGCTTGCGTATGGGTGCACGCGCATGTGTGAGGCGGGTCGAGTTGTTTTGACGGCTCATAACAATCTACCTGCATTAACTATTTACAGCCACATGGTGGCGCAAGATACTCAATCGACCACAGACAGCCAGTTCACAAACCTCCCCTCACTCTCCACACGGCAACGGGAGCTATGGTGCCGGGAAATTATGTTCAAGTTATCATTTTTACACTAGTTTGAACTCTGTTGGCCGGAAGTCTGTAGGCCACAATGGTATCTTTACTATATTTATAATAAAACATGGCCTCATACTTTATTCATCTGTCTCTGGGACTAAGAACTGTACCTCACAACACAGTAGATTACCCCTGAGTGTCTGGAAATGTTTTGCCTTCAATAATACAAACGTCATTTATAACCAATCTCAACGCCATTTTCTGATTTTACCAGAGTCCTGAGCTGTGCAAGAGCAGAGTGGTGCTGTATTTTGCTATATGAGGTTTATTATTGTCGTAAGATTCTGAAAAACATATTGACGGGCCATGATCCACCCAATATTTTAGGATGGTCCTTTTTAAAAATTACATCAACAAATGCTGTTTTATCAACTATGGGAGGTGAAAACGCAGAATGAATGTGTTTTACTGTAACATCACAGATTTCACAAAAGGGGGAAATCTAATCAAAATAAAAGTAAAAAATTAAAATTAAAATAAATACAATTCCACTAGAGCTGACGTGTCATCCTTTTCCATACCTGCTCCAGCTACTTCAGCCCCTCTAACTAGAGTATGTACCAACAGAAAATTACTCAAGTAAACTGATTACATTTTGTTTTCAAGCAGGATCTACCGGTCACCAAAATTTACTGAGGACTTGGCATGTACGCGACTTTATATAAAGTGAATAAAGGGTGTTGTATCCACTATGGAAAGTAAAAACTCTGAATTAATGTGTTTGCACACAAAAGTTCTGGTACAGGGTGTGCATCTAAAAGTAGCCAAGGGTGATAAGCTGCTTTCCACTTACAATTTATGATAAGGGGGAAGCACCATTACATGAGTCACGGCTTGGAGCAGTAAACAACCCAAAGACCGATCTCCTACGCCAGGCAGTTGTGAGTCAGTTTCACTAGAGCTGACATGTCATCCATGTCCGCACCTGAGCAGTTCCCCTCGGGTCATGCACACACCGGGACGGAGATGGGCGTGACCAGGCCCGCTTTTAACAAAAATAACGCCTCCGGAAGGGAGGGGGGTCTGTCTGTCTGTCTGACTGTCTTACGTCAGGCGCCAGAGACAGAGCCGGTGTTGTGATGGTAGCTGGCTGAGTGCGGAAGGGCGACTGTACCTTTAAGTGAAAAACGAAACAAGCAGCAATTTGTATCGCTTAGCTGGATAATTTGGTTTACGGAGAATTTAATCGATATGCTATTTGTTAAACTTCTTCTCATATTTTGCTGCCTACGAGATATTAAAGGTAAGTTTGTCATTGATCCACCGGGCAAGTAAAGTGTTGAGTGATCGCTAGTGGAGCTAACGCTAATCGGATCTAGCAAATATTGCAAGCAGTTGTGGGCTATCTGACTTAGCTAGCTAATGTTACAGTTCACTGTAACGTTACTGTCGGTACCTCGCTGCTAACCTGTGTGTCGTTACACTGGTTGACGCTACCCAGGCCAAGGTTGGACAGTGTTGACTGGATAGTTTGTTTGATGTTGTTTGAGTCTGGTTGATTTGGTTGACCATAAAAAACACATCTCGTTGTAATATTCACCCTATGTCTTTGGCAGCTGTCAGCCGCTCACCGGAGTGGTGAAGAAGTACTAGAGTCGGAAATACTAGAAATGGTACTGGATAATGTCAAAACAAGACTTAGCTGTATTGCCTAACGTATTCAGTTTGACTGACAAATAACCACAGGAGAATTGGTTAGCAAGCAAACAAGGGAATAGTGTTTTGAATGCCATGGGAACTAACATGAAATACTAGCTACCGTATACAGCTGAACCTATCTGAATTTGACAACAAACAGGCACTCTAAGCTAGCTGGCTAACTTATCTAGACAGGGGATGCTGTCCTAACATCACTGCGACGTTTGACAGCTCGCAGTAACGTTACCAGTACATTTGTAGACTAAATTTACCTGCACCATCCACCATTGGTCCGTAACGTCATTGTGTCTCAACTCCTAACTTAAAACAAACTTTTGTGAACTAGGGGGGTCGGTTACAACAGCAAAATGACCACCAGTTAAGCGTTAGTAACGTACAAATGTTGTCTTGTAATCAGTCATCAATATGTAGTTACTGTTAGCAGTACACTGCCTACAATGTCAAAAAATTAAAGTGTAAAATGTCTTATTTGAAAGTACAGTTTAAAAGGGACTTGGTGGTACTGCTGTGATTTTCCGATTCAAAAACCCAGCAGCAGCAAGTCACTTCAAAGTGCTGGGTGAGCTGAGGAAGTGTGCAAAAAGCAGGGCACCAGCAGCATGCAGAATATTTCCCCCCCTTCAACACTGTTGCAGAGTGTTTTAATACTGGTGCAAAGCAGTTGCTGAACTGCTGAGCAGGCTGTGTCAGGGCAGCCGGATCAACTGTCCCACTTTCCTCTTGTCAGTGCACACCTGATGGTGAGCACTTGATCCGAGGTTGTGGGCTTAGCATCAGTACAGTATCCTGGTGGTGTTAAGTGAGCACGTTTTTGGTACACCATCATTCACTGTTGCGTTTTATCTTTCTGTAATGTAATTTGACATGTTTCCTCTCATTTTACCTCACATACAATAGGCTAAATGTATCGAGCTATGGCCTGACAGCCAAGGTTGATACCAAATCGTTTTTTCTTTGGTCCCCTGCAGCTGTTCAAACACCTTGTATTCAAAGAGTGATATGGCAAGAGGATTTAATGTTTCACAAGTCACTTTGTCTTTCTTAAATTCACAACAAGGTGGTTCATTGCAAGCAAAGCAAAAGCTCATTTGGATTCTCATCGCTTAGTGTCTTGTACAGGTCATATTGTCCTATACATACCAAAAATCTGAGTTTATAGCTGGTCTTAGGTTTGTTAAGGTTAGGATGAGGCATAAATGTTTCTGTCATTAGGAGTAACATTATAGTGCTGACAATTTCACCATCAAATGGGAATGATTGGCCCCACAGAGCTGGTGAAGGTGGTATTCAGACTCAGTTGGGCATGCGTTAATAGATGTAGAATGTAAAGTAGAAACTTTTCCAGGAAATGCTTAGTGCTCCCTAAGTTTTGTACTGTGAGTGACAGGGACACTCCTTTTACTTTATTTCTATCTTGCGTCCTATCCCCCAGTGAGTAGAAACAGCAGCATATCTGTGCAGCAGTCACAGGAAGTGTGAAATGTGGGCATGTATAGAAAAACAAAGCAAAAAACCAGCCTGTTTCCTTTTGAGGCGGTGTCGCTTTCGATTGTCATGATGTAGTCTCAGAATCTGTGGCACCTGTAAGACATATATTGTAAAATAATTTATTCCAGTAAATGATTAATTTATTCCAGCGCAAGTGTGGAAACACTACAGGTATGCATGATTGGAGTTAGTGACACTATGTTGATTTAAAAAATTCCACTTGTCAACACGAAAGTGCTGCGGCAAAACAGTGCTGTAAGTGAGAGAATTAATGTATGACTCATGAAACATTTAGGCTAATTCATGCAATTGCTTAGTCCACTTCAGAAATTCTCGAGCACATAATTTTCCCCATAACCCTTTAAACCTGAACACATTCACTTGATTTCTTTAAAAAAATAATTGCCCCAAATGACATGAAAAAAAGACAAGAAAATTACCATAAAATTGCCACAACTGACAAAAATGTAAGAAATTACCTAAACACCAGAAAATCATCAAAAAATGAAGAAGAAAAATTAACAGAAAATTCAGAAAATTAGCATACACAAAAATTGGCCAGAAAAAAAGACTATAAAACTAGTGTGGGTGGTAGGAATGGAACTAGTGGGTGTGACACGCTTTACGGCCCCACTGATGTGTGTTGTCACCATAACAACAAACAACAATCAGCATTCTCTTTGGAACTAGTCAAATGACCACGCCAAACAGTCGTCAACAATGTCCATTCTGCTCCCATTCAGTTTCTGTGGCCAGGTCTATTCTGCAGCATCTTGTCATAGGAGTGTTTGTACTCAGGCCATTCCTTTCTCTTTTGGAACGGCACAGGTGTCCAGGCTGAGTTGGGTTCACTTTTACTTCCCTAATAATAATAAATAAATCTAAATAAGTATGAAAACAAATGACGTGGGTGATAAGAGTGTTCCAACAGTTTTATAAGATACAAGGTGTATTTACATATATACAAGGGATAAGAAGGGTGGGAAAGAAGGATGATGTTTGATCTGAACCCAGCTAGGGAGGAGATAAACTTCAGGCACACTTGTATAGCGCAGAAGTCTTTAAAATTCAGTGTAGTTTTTAACTTTAAATCTCACTTAAATATAAGCCAGTTTCACCAAATCTTTCAAGCTTCAATTTAAACTCTGCTCTCGTTTTTACTCAAAACTTGCATTTGTGGAGGTTTAGCTTTTAACCCTTTGAAACCTAAGCAAATGTACTCGATTTCTTTAAAAAACTACCAAGAAATGACCCCAAAATTTGCAAGAAACTAGTAAAAAGTAAGTAAATTAGTAGAAACCAGCTTGAAATTAGTTAAGAATGTATGAAAAAAAAAACAGAAAATCAGTAATAAAATTACCAGAAAATCTGTTTAAAACAAAACTAAAATAAACCAGAAGACCCCTGCCCTCAAAAAAAAAAAAAATCAAACAAACAAGAAAACCATATTTATAACTATTAAAATGTTATGTATGATTATTGATGCTGGATCATTGTCAAAATTCCTGTGAAAGGTATTTCACAAGCTGTGTTCAGATGCCTTGGGCAAACATTTAACTTTAATTATTTAACTAAACTTGGACTTACTAAATGACAAACACTTTTTAGTTCTGCAACAGATCTCTGCTTAAATTTAAATCTCGATGTCCCCGTTTTGAACTTAGATTTACTAAACTCTGATCAGAGTTGATGGATTAAATTAATCCTTGTTGGTGCAACCCAGCATTAGAGGTTTAGATAAACTGGCTGTGTCACCTCTGTCTTCTTGATGGCTGTTACTAAGCCCAGGTTATTACAGCGCTACATTGCACAGAATCAGCACAGTTTTTCTTGGGTATCCGTTTGTGGATTTGTTTGACTGGCACATGCAGGTTGCTGCCAGCCATGTTGTTTCGTGTGTGGTGCACAATGCGGAGGAGAGACATTTGTGGTATTCTGAGCTGTGAGAAGTCTGATGTGTCAGCCTGCCTTTATCCAGCAGGGCTGGTAATGTGAGGGTGAGAAGAGTTGTAACCCATGCTGTTACCACTCCCCGTGTTCCTGTCAGTAACGTCTTCCCTGTCAGGAAGTCGCTGCGTCACTGGGCCAAGTGAGGCTGAGAGGACCTCACTGAAATCATGCTGACAAAGGCTGCACAATGAAGCAAGCTGTCAGTATTTTCTTGTTTTGTCTCTCTCAGCCCAAGAAATTTGAGCTACTAGCTCCTCATGAGCCAGTCAATATGGGTACAAATAAAGTATTGTGAACATTTCCTCTAGCAAATTGGGATGGTCTGCCAGTCTATTACATGTTTCTTGTCACGTTTTTCAGCACAAATACTTTTTACACAATCCACGTAGTAGGGCAAATCAACCTTCTTTGTCATTACAAATTCAAATAGTCTGTGTTCGTCAAACACAGGCTATCTGACCCTTGTTCTCTGGCACCCACAGCACTGATGCTACTACAGTCTACAAATAAACATACTTTTATCAGTTGTTGATGCTCACGCCTGTTTATCAGTGTGCAAACATGATATTTCACTGCCCCATCCTAACATGACCATTTCAGCTTAGGGTAGAATATATCCCATGTTGATGCTATTTTCCATATTAGATGGGCACACACAGTGTGCATTTGTAGATGCGATGACTTGCACTCAAACATAGTTTTAAAAATGTGCACTTGTACATTTAAAGTTTTAGTGGAAGTCCTTGCAGTTTAGAAGAATTGGTGAGCAAGCGCCAGGTCGCTGTGTATTCCCCATAGGAAGCAGTGGCACAAGGCACTTAAATGGGACAAAATTGGCACACACCGAGAGAGGCTTTGGGAAATGTTTTTTGTGCCTCTTGATATGTTAGAATTTAACTTATCTAACGAATCTAACTATATATACCTATATACTATATACCTGCTGCAAGTAAGCCAGTCAGTGATACCTTCTTCCTTGCAAGTTCTGTTGATGAAGTTAGAGTTTTTGTAGGACTTTAATTTGTTTGTCTAGGCACATTATGTTCTTCTATTTAATCCAAACAAAGCACTGCCAACTGCTTGAAATGTCATCTCTCGTGTCCCATAGGATTTTTCCCAGGAAAGACATGCTTGTCACTGGCTGCTGAGAATAGCAAATTAACAGTTAACAATAAAACGTTTTCATGAGCTGGGAACAGACTGTTACTTAAACACTGACTTTTTTGGCCTCATTTTTTGATAGTGACAGTAGCGAAAGAGAGGAAAGGCAAGGGAGAGAGAGGGGATGACATGAAGCAAAGGGTCTGGGCCGGATTCAAACCCAGGCCACTGCAGTGAGGCCTATCAGGTGAGACAGCAGGTTGTCCCAAATAAGAGGGTTAATTTGCATACCAGCAGCACAATCAAGTTTCCTGCTGTGGAAACATTACTGCTGCGGCGAAAATGTGATATAAGCGACTTATGCTGTAACTGTGAGCAATAAGTTGCAGTGGGGGTGAAACACTTATGAGGTGTCAGGTTGTGCACCTGTTAAAAATGGATTGCTGTTCACACATGCGCTCAAGACTCCTGCTAAGAAGAAGGAAAATAAAAACGTATTCTTCCCTAAAACTTTGCTTGGTGTTTTGTCATGACAGAATGAGAGTAAACTGAGAATGTGGTTTGGAATAAAACCAAAATGAGGGAGAGAGTTACATCAGGTTTCCTTTTTCGCATGACAGGTTTTTTCCGTTTTGAATACATGATGGTTAACGTGACGTTTTGTGTGTATCTTCTTCAGAAAATGTGACCTCACTTCTTGGTTATTATGCAACTGACTGTGTGCTGAGCAAAGCAGCGCCGCAGCTCTGCGCTGTCACATTACTGTGTATTAGTGTTGTCATATCCTTATGAGAACACTGATCTGGGCAATCTGAACTGGCAGTGGTTGTGTTCGTACAAATGCAAAACATTTCCTGATTAATTGAGCCCTCTCTCTGCAGAGCCCATCTCGTTTAGTTTTCAGACCTGTCTTTACAGTTCTGTCTAAATTGCTGCTGTCTCTGTCCAAGTAGGGCTAAAGCAGCTGATTGTTGGAATATTTCCCTGCATTCATGAACATGTTGCTGCTGGCCTGGTGCAGCCTCTCCCTGGTTGGAGAGGTGTGACTTGCTCCATGCTGAGGCCCCACAGTGAGAACCAAACAGTGTAGCACAAACTACAGACAAGCTGTCGTTCCTGCTTGTGATTGCATCTGTGTATTGTCAGGTAATGTCTAGATCATTATCCCTTTTGGACTGCGGTACCTCCTTAGCAATGTGCCAGGCTGCATTTCTAAAGTCATTACTCCTAAAGCTTTCCACCCACTATATCAAATACAGCCTTTGTAAATGAGCATATTTTTCATTCAAAGGCTGTTTTTGTTTCAGCTCATCGTAAAGCTTCTCCAGTCCTAACCCAACACAGTGGCATTGCCTTTGAATAGCCCGTAGACTAGCTTTGAAGCAGCCTGCAGGCGATTCAGTCTTAAGTGAATACCGAGCCAGCATGACGACACAAGACTGAAACAGAACCTCGGTTAGCTGGTGTGGCTCACATGCTCTTCACTTGTCCTTAAAGCTGACCACTTTCTTGTCTTTGTTAAAATAACGAAACAATCCTGTAAGGGAGATGGATTAACCGGGTAGGGTCGTGCCCATAATCTGTGTAAGCCTGTTAAGCATGGCTAGCGACTGACAGATTGTACTATAGTTGGCCACTGTTAAAGAGATTCATCTGTGCCTCACCATCCGGACTGCGTATTTCAGAGATGTGCAGGCAGGTGGGTGGGCTGCCAGTGTAGGGCAGAGCGCAGCGTGGTGCTGAAAACCTGAGAAGTTTCCCATCACTTTCTCACCCTTTTAATGAAACTGAGAGCTTATGTCTAAATCTCTACCTGTGCTTGTGCAGCAGAGCCTCCACCTGACAGTATCAGGACTCATTTGCTTGCGCACGTTGGGGTAACATTGTTTTTGATTAGGCCTCACACAGATTGAGAACCTCAAGTCCAGACTTTAATGACTGGAAGTTCTTTGATTTTGCTTTCAAATGCACGATACATTGTGTAAATAAGACACTTTTTTCACTTTGACAGAGCCAGGCTAATGACCTCCTAATGACCTTTAAGTCTTTATGCTAAGCTAACAGGAAATGTTAACTATAGGAGGGGACACCACTGGACGTACAGAGGTGAAAATGGTATCAAACATTCTGTCTCAGTGTGGGTAAGGTGGAAAAAGGGACGATCCACTTTACAAGAGATAATTTTATGTTGCACCCTTGAGTCCAGATAAAAGCCACAAGCATTTCAGCCGGTTTAATATTTATATTAGTAAAGCAGCAAGCCACCCCAGGAATAGTGAGCCATACGTTCCAAAGGGTATCCAGCGTTCTGCACTCCTTGGTGATGGCTCTTTGTCATGGTGCATACTAGAAAAATAGGATGGCAGCTGCATCCAAAACCATGTGGCATTTTGCCCAGAAAGTGGTTAAGCTTACAAAATGCAAATGCAAAATGCTTTTTAGAATAAAATAATAAATCAATAGGATGCAGTATACCTCATCAGACTGTGTCTGTCTATAATGCTGTGTATACATGCTTGAATCCACCTGTTTGACTGAGATTGGCTTTTCAGTACTGTTCAAGATGCATTTTGGTGTTTTACTCTGTTGTGTGTTTTATGGGCGTGATTGTTAAGCACATGGAAATCATAGAAATTAGAGCAATGGCAAACAGCGGTAAGAGGTGAATGAAATCATTAAAACTGAATGTTTGACAGGTAGGACCTGCTCTGAATGCCAGTGACCTCAGAAAAGCAGCATCTTGTATCAAATATTCTGGACCCAAAGTATGCGCCCTCACTGATTATAGATGAATCCTGTTAGAACTCCCCTCCACTATCTGATCTCCCTCATTAGTTTACTATTATTTGAGTGGACAAATAATACAGAAAGCCCAAGCGGTCTGGCCAGTCTACTCTCTATCTCTCTTCAAAGATCTTTTCATTGAGCCAGCAGTCCCTTGCTGCGCAGTGAACATGGTTGTGAGCAGTAAAGACAGTGACAAGGCTCTGGGAATAGAGATGGCCCAACAGCCTTTGTGAAGCACGTCATCTGTGTGTCCCTTTATGAACAAGTAGTATCACGATTTATTCTCCCTCCAGAGCCAGATGGCTGGAGTGGTTTATTGTTGTTATCTGTTGGGCATAAGTACTTCTAGGAATTTTCAAAATCAAAAGAATAAGGTATTGTGACACTGTTTGATGACACTTGGCAAATTTGCAAATTGAAACTTGTCTTTTTAAAATTTCTATGCTGACTGCGCCATTTCCCCTTTCTTGGTTTAAATTTCACTTTAATCCACTGATACACCCCTCACAGTTAATAACATGAAAAGATTTTCCAAGGTGTAGATGTAGATGTAGAGATGACATCAGATGGGTCACTGACAAAAAGTAGACTAGTTTTCATCAAGTTGACATCTAGTAAAAATCTCAGTGCTCTGTGTTGGGAATTCTCTCTTGAGCGTCCAAGTTTTTATAAAGATAGGAGCTCTTGTGAATAACATTCTCATACCTTTAGGCAAGATTAGGACTAATTCTTAATGTGAGATGCTTGATAATTACCAGGCTGAATTTCTCTTTTTTAGATACAGCATTCTTCAGGGCATTGTCAGCATGAGTTTCTAAACATGATCAGCAACATCAATGATGTGAAGACTTTACTGAAAAGCTTATATATCCATATTGTAAAGTAGGTCAGTGCAAGCCCTGATGTTTTTTTATTTTCAAGTGAACTGAATTAGAACAATACCTATGTAGTTACTGTCAGTTTCTTTACATGCTGTGCGTAAGCATGTGACATTGACATTGATGATGATATTAAAGGTGCATGAAGAGGACAGGCACTGTACAATATCAGTCAGTTTCTTGTGATCATAGCCCAAAAATCACTCATTTTATGATAGAATAAGATAAGAGTTTTGAACTTGTCGCTTAACAGGGCGTCATGGCCAAATACCAAGTGAGATATTGCTTCTTTCACTGCCTTGTAGCCAATGTTTAGTTTCCGAATTTTTTTGACTAACTTTTGAACTCTGTTTCAGGTTATAAGGGGAACCCTCTGAACAAATATATCCGCCATTATGAGGGCCTGTCATACGACACAGAAGCCCTGCACAACAGCCACCAGAGAGCCAAGAGGGCGGTCTCTCACCAGGACAGGGTCGTGCAGCTGGACTTCCATGCTCACGGAAGGTCAGTGAAAGTACAAACACACACCACACCTTCCTCCTCTCTCATCTCATTCATGCTCCTTTCCTGAATTCTAACCTGTCCTCACAATGTCCAGTTTTTTCCCCCCTTTTTTCCCTGAATTTGTTAGTATTCATTTTATTTTTATTCTGCTTCACTTAGATGTGCATTGGCAGAAGCAGAAAGTCCATGCTCGACAAAATTGTCTAAAAATGCTTCAATCATTTTATTGAGTAGACGTAAGGACATTAGTGTAATTCTAAGTATGTTTTAACAAAATAATGTAATGTACTTTATATTTTAATACAATTTCCCTGTACAGCTTTTACTTCACATTTGTGCTTCTTTACATTGTTGGGCACACACTTATGCAAACGACCCATTAGCTAATAATAGTCGATTTGTTGTGTTGAAGGGCCGACTCTGAGTTGACTCGGAAATTGTGAGACAGGTACAGTCCTATTGTATTGTATGCTGAGTAATGCCTTTTGTAGTCAACCAAACTGTCATCACAGTTTGTGATAATGCATTAGCATTTGCACGGACAATTAACAGCTGAAACAACACATTTCAATCTTGTTATTAAATAAAATTTTCACTCCTCCGCTATTGCCCCAGTAAGAGCACAAAATTACATTATGTATAAATGTGGTATATATTTTATTGAAATCATCATTTAATGTAAAGAACTGAGCTGGAACTAGAGAACTAGAACATTAAGTGGTTGCATAAATACTCAGTGGTAGAGCCTACATGGTTTAAAGTTTCCAGGAAGGCCTTCATATGGAGAAAGTTCACACCCTGTTTTTGTGCGGGGCAGTGTAGAAGGGGATAAGTGAGAGTTTGATCATGGTGTGAATTTTGAGGGAGCGTCGACCACTTTTTGTTGTATGGCTATGATTACCTTGTGTAACAGACACCAGCCCCTGCGGTGTGGGGCCCCTCTGGGAGCACCGGCAAGACCAGACTAACCACATTTGCGAGCTTCAAGCAGAACTTTGCCTTTAATCCTTGCACCTCTGGAGTACCCCAGCGTCCTTTCCACCCCTCCTGATTTTGTTTTTACTAACATGCAATTCAAGTTGAGCTCTTGTTAAAGCCAAGCTGGTTTCAATACAGTGGCGCCATCCCTGTTTTGGAAACATTACATCAGTCCATGCAGCAACACTGAATATCCTCAGATTTGTATCTGTGTAGTCCTTGTCACGTGGTATACAGTGATGGCGGGCTGTAGCAGCAGGTGAGCTAGAAAAATGTTTGCTAGTAGAAGGCTTGCAATAGTGACTGAAGAAAATGAAGGGCAACAATTCATGTTGTTGCTGTAGCTGCCAGTGTTTGGTGGTTAGTGTGACAGAGGTAAGGCTCTGTGGTTAAACTGCTACTCCAGTCTCTTCATTGCATGACTTACCTCTGCAGTCATTGTGAATGTCCTGTCATCCTTGCATATGCTAGCAACCTATTGCCTTTGAACATGCTGTGTTATCTAGAGTGCAGATGCCCCACTGGGGAACTATTTACATATTCCACGTGTTTTCCTTCACAAAATGTCATGGCAATGCAAAAAAAAAAAAAAAAAAAATCTTAATGTGCATATTAACAATCTGGCCTGCTGGTGGCCAGAGGAAAGGTTATGGGGTTACCAAAATTGCCAGGTTTCATCCTCAAGGCACCATGAACATTGTCACCAAATTTCATGGAAGTCACCTGTATAGATTTTGAGATATGCTACTCTGTGTGAATGTCATTATGACAAAGCACAAGCAGATGTTGTGAAATGTGGGCTAAATATTACTATTGTGCAGTCTAATGTAGTGATTCAGACAAACTCCGATGTAATCGTGTCTTAAATGTTCAAGTATCCTTGAGTGAAGTAGACAGAAAAGAAACAATTGATATTTGGTGATTTTTGTGCCTAAACTACAAAGAAGGTTATTGCCACAGGGATGAATAGTGCGGTGTTCTGATAGCTTGTGTGGTCGCTTTTTTCAAACATATACAAGGCTCCCAGATGGACAGTCAGTACAAAAATAGATTTAGCTAGTGGAGAAGTCCAACACACAATCAGGCACCTAAACATGTGTTGATTATGAACCAGTTGTTTGTTTGGCTGCTGGGAAGTGGGCAACCATGTGTCATCATGTCAGTTCGGTCCAGATCTCCATATATCCCCTATTTGGTGGACAATGTAATTTGATGTCAACTCTCATGTTGGCTAGAGGAAGAAACCTATGAATTTTATAAAGCCAGTTAACTTTTCCCCTAGCGCCACCTGTAGGCCTACCTGCAGGATTAATATTGTTCACCACTATCTCATTATTTTGCATTACTATGACATTTTCTGAAGGAATCTCTGTGTACCTAGAAGGTATAAACACTTCCCTAGCAGGCCATCTGTGTTTTTCCTTTGCACTTTGATGTGTATGACTCTCCTTTTCTTGTTTGTTCCAGTTTTATAAATGAGACTTCCACATTTGCTATGTGTGTCACCTTTATGACAATTACTGCAACCCTCAGTCATCATTTACAGTAAAGTGCCTGCAACTCATGCGCTAGACCAGAGCGTCAGCCCATAATGGAGAAAGCCTAGCTTTTCTACAGTTGGCGTGTCTTTACATGCCTGCAACACATCATTAGATATCTGCTGCCTCTGATATATACGTGCATTTTCTCTTCAACACACACACACACACACACACACACACACACACACACACACACACACACACACACACACACACACACACACACACACTTACACACACGCAGACTTGCATAGTGACACTTTTTAGTGCATGCTATCTTGTGATCCCAGTGCAGCTCTGGGGCTGAGGTTAGTATCCCTACTTTTAGGGATAGTCTTTGCCTGTATCCATGTCTCTCTTGCTCTCATATCTACCTGCTTTTCCCTTTCCCCTTTTGTATTTTTCTGCTCTGTATAAAAAAAGACTAAGAATAATTCATCCCAGCAGCCCCGTCACTTTCAGCATGCTCCCTCTTTTCCCCTTCACCCTGTCTATTGAGCATCATTAAATTCCTGTCAAACTGATCCTTTCCTGTCCTCCTGCTCCCTTTTTTGTCACTATCATTCTAACACAAAACAGCAGGTGCTGTGACTGCCAGGTAATTACGAACAACATTATGTCATCATTTTCAGTGTCCTACTTGGAGCTATTGGGTCTTTGTTGCTATTATGAATGGTCCTTATAAGTCTCCAGTGTGACCTTTACAAAGAATACCTTCCTGTGCTAATAATATATGGAGATGTTTTCTTGACATTAATGGGTTTTCAAGGCCGCTTATATTTGTCTTGATACCTGGGAAAGTTGATTTAAAATAGCCTTTGTTTTCTCCTGATGTCAGAGTTGTGTCTTTTTTTATTCATTTACCAAAGTCCAAAAGAGTAGAAAAGCCATTTACAGGATATACACTGTTTTGGGAAAAGCAGCTGAATTGGTCAGTTTAAGGATTTCCAGTTTAATTGAGAAACTCTTGTTTTGGTAACCAAATCTGTGCTGCACCAAATGTAGACAACCCCTCATAAGGTGCTTTCACTCAGGCTTTCAGACAGAGTTGCCGCGGGGTAACAAGTTCAACCATGCTTCTTTTCACACTCATTTAAATGGCTCACCTGTGGGCTGACGCTCACCTCCGGGTTGGAGAAGGTGTCTTCACACTTTGTAACATGCATTTTTTTCCGCACATATTTTAAACCATGCTTGAAGAGACATACAACTTCAGATAATAATAACTGTTTTATTTCTCATATATAAAAAAAAAAAATTAAATATCATGTCAAGGTTACTGAGAACAGTGTAATCGTAGTATCCTGGTACATCATAATGGGAAAAGGCTCCAAATATTCTTGCCTCCCCAGATGCTCAGCTGACAAATTTCACTATCAGACCTAATTGCTTTTGACATTTTAGCTATTTTATTTATCCAGCTAATATCTCTATTCAAAGTGCCACCAGTTTATTTGCTGTCATATTAACATCAGCTGTTGCAAGCTGCTCCTCCTAACAAGTTCAAGTTCAAGTTCAACACCACTAACATGGGGGGAGCTCAACCCTATACTAGTAGTCTGGATTGAAACAATGGCTCATGAATGAGCACGCAAAATGGGTCAAACATGCCAACATGCCATAAACATGTTGTGCCCACTGGTTACGATGTAGTTTGAGGAAGAGTTATTGTCATTGCTGTAGGGTGGCTGTGTGCTTGCTGCAAAGTTTGTCCGGTTAGCTTGACATCATTTCCTGCAATTTAAATGCTCCAGTTCTATGCAGTGATTACTGTTTTGGGCAGAGAGTAGCTCTGAACACGTTGAGTGACAGTGTAGATTTGCCGTTGTGAATCCTGACATGATGCGAATTTATCATTGGTCCATTATGGTCTTGAACACGGCCTAACCAAATGGCTTAAAGTACGTAAGACCGCCAAGCTGTGAATGAAACCAGCTTATCAACAGAGTGTGAACAAGGCAGACTGATTCTTTAGTGATAAGGTCTGAGAGAAGGCAATCCTTGGAATGTCTCTCAGTCGGTAACAATGTTGGGGAAGGACCATGATGGCAATCACGCTGCAATTATTAAAGTGTAAGCGGCAAAGGGCACCGCTGCATTTGAATGGCCAGTTTCAGATTGCAGTGTGCATTCATGGCTTTGGAACTTGAACTTAAGCTGCCACTTGAGTTGTTGATGTAAGCCCCACCTCATTCAATTCTGAAAATGTTGCCTTTTCTGGTTACATTGGGGTAACATTTTTGATGTTTAAATGCTCACAAAAAAAAAAAAAAAAAAAAAAACACATTTATTGTATGTAACTGAAAATTAGATAATGCATTTACTTGTTACCTTACTCTGATTACTCAAAAAATCCTTAGAGCTGCTGACAGCAGTGCTGCAGCTGACTTGCAGCTGACAAAGTGCATTGGATAGCTGGCTTCTTGTTGTGGGGAATCCCTGAACTTTGTCCCTCTGCTCTGGAGGGTGGAAGCAGGTGGTGGCAGATGTGTTTTTTGTTTCCCTATACTTTCATAAGAGGTACACATAGAAAAAACATTCAGAAATGGGGATAAAGGGTTTACATGACCCAGTAATCAGATTTCCCCAGGATAAATCTAGCTGTGTTAACAGGGTTTCTCTTATCGTGTTTATGGAAACTGGCTTTCTCATTTCCTTAACATTTGAGAAATCAGATAACTGCTTGTATGTGGTGAATAACCTCATTACTAAAGTGCATGTGAATGCAGTAATTGATAAGTGTAATATTTCAGCCTCATGTTGAACCAGTTTCAACTATAAGTGTCACAGAACTAAAATGCTCCTCATTTCTGTTGTGGAACGCTTGCTAGGTCAGGCATGCCATTTCAAGACCATAGCAAATAATTGAAATTTCTCCGCTACTGCTTTCTCCATTGCTTGCCACTGTGATTGTCGCATTCTGTGTGTTTTTGTTGGAATCAGCAAAAGCCAGTGAACACCTGAGATTGGGTAAGGAAAAAACCCATCCAGTTCCATGACAAGGCTGTTTTTCCCCCTTTAGGAATACCTTTTTTGTTTGTTTTTCAAACCTGTGCAGTCTTTATTAAATGCCAATACCAATTCGCCTCAGCTAGATGTAGTAGCGGGAGAATCTTACAGTAAAACATTTGAATACCATTTTAATAAAAAGAAATTGTATGTTGCATGCATACTTGCCATTTTAATTAAGCACTATTACCCTCAAATGAGTGCATAAGGTTTTCTGAATTGTACTTTTTCCACATTTTGCCAGTACCTAGAAAAAACTGGCTGCACAAAGGACATCACACTTTTAGCACTTTTTCATTCATGCTTGCACAAGATCAGATCTAACATTTCCCAGAATTTGTGTTTTCCATAACAGTTATGAAGTGTTTTTACTGGATAGTTCCTACGTGTTTTTCAGTCCCCCACCCAACAAACCAGTCTTGCGGGTTATGTGGTGCTACAGACTGACCTGAGCCTGGAAGTAGCCAGATTAACTCATCACACCACAGAGATGAAGATATAAACGTGTATGTAGCATATATATAATTAAGGTAGTGAGCATCACCACATCAGAGTGACAGTTGGAGACCTGACCACCAGATATGGTAGTGAGGTAGCTGGGCAGCCAAGTTACTCTGTGTTGCTGGCAGTCTGTAGATACAGTGAAAGGCTCAAGTTAGCTGGGCTTTGATATCAATGGGAACCAGCCAGTGGCCATAAAGCTTTTATCTTACTCCTCAGATCCTTACTGACTTTGGTGGTTTTTCTTGTAACTATCTCCCTCTCCACACACACACACACACACACATACACTCTCCCATCTGTGCAATCCCGGTCAGGACTGTGTGGCACTATAGAGTTTTGTTGTAACAAGAGAAAAGCTTTCTTGTGTATGCCCACTCACATGAGTGTTTGTGGCTGGATCAGGTGACTGGACAAGGCAGGGCGGATGATTCTCTCTATGGAGGGTTGCTTCACAGAGACGGATGCCAAAATGTAGTCATGCAATAGCCAATACAATGGTGGGGTGAGTGACACAATGGAGGTTTTAGTTAAGTGTTCAGATTTGCAGGAATCAGACTCATTTGTTGTGTAATTTGTTATTTGACATATTTTTAGCTTTTTTAAACACACAAAGGCAAGGGCTGTGTTGAAGAAAACTGACACTGCTATACGATCACAGCTGTAGCAAACTGTACAGATGCTTGGAATGTTAACACTGCAATAGAAAAAAGTCACCGATATAACTTTAGTATGCATTTCTGTTTCTGTTTATGACAGTCGGGTTCAGTAGATATTCTGTAACAAGTGTGTTGATGCGACTATTGCTGCTCAGGTGGAGGGGAGAGTTGGGGAATAAGCACGATTTGAGTGAGTAGTCTACCTGTTAATGCCAAAATACTGTTAGTAGAGTGTTACTGTAAATAGTAGAATGACTGAGCAAGACATTTAATACATGCATTGACACAACAACCAAAAGCTATCAAAACTGAGAAAACAAGAATCTCACAGATTATCACTTCAAATTAAATCTCAATCTGCTCTGTGTGACCTGACATCCCAAAAAACAGTTTGTTGTGTAGTAAATATTTTCCACCCATGATCATGGCCCTCAACTCCAGTTACCGCCACCCTTTCAGAAACATGTTAGTTAAAACCTGTATACCCGCCTGCAGGGCAAAAAGAAAACCATCATATCTGAAAACTCAAAAGCAGCAATAAGTTGTAATGATTGTTGTTTGTTTCTCACTTCTCACTTATTACATTGTAATGAATGGTCTGTTGAGCATAATCAGAATAAAATGTAGTCACTGTGTCTTTCATGTTCACAAGTTAAAGAGAAGCTACAGGAGAGGGAGGACATCACGTTGCTACTCAGAACTTCAACATAGCATCAGTGCAGCAAAACAAATCTGTGACTTTTGCATTCGCCACTTGTAGCCCTCATCAAGTAGTACAACATTTATTTTGTGCATTTCACTTATCGGCTAGGTTGCATCAGAAAGTTTTGATTGATTTGATATACTATCATAAAAAGTTTGAAAATTTTAAATAATGTTGTCTGACTATGGTATATGTCTGGGCTCTATGGACAGCACTAGGCTAAATTTAGATTGCGGTCACATAACATGAGATGAACCAGGCTGTGACAATATTGAGAGTCATGTCCATAGTTTTATAGTTTTAGATCATTTGATCGATAAAACATCCAACAACTGTCTCTTTTCATTTATCACTGATTATGCCAGCATTACAAAATTAATGGTGAGTCTTGACAATGGTTGCTCTCTGGTTGCAGCCATCAAATGTGATATGACACAACACAGCCAGTCTGGGAGGGTCAGCTGACTCTTAATGGAACGTTCACTGGCTGACAACCAATGGCTGCAATGTAGCTGGGCCCCAGCAATACTGAAAAATGCACTTTAGCATAATATCTGTTTGAATAATGCATAAGTAAGGAGACACCGGTGAAATATATCTAGACTGCAATCCAGCTCACGCATTCTGTTTTATCACAGATGTGCGACTGAGAATGTTACGGACATTTCTGTCTCTTGTAGCTTATGGAAAATGTTTTGTTAGTTGGAGTTTGACCAAGACCAAAATTACTGCTTTAAATTTTTATCTTGTAAATACCAGCTGATTTACCCAGGTGAAATACTTGCATAGGGTATGTTCTCTTCTCTGCCACTGAAAGTGATGAAATGATTCGTACCAAGGTCCAAGCTGTGTCCTAAACAACATAGAGTGAGCACTATGTCCACAGCAAACTGACCTTAACAGTATTGTTTTTGACTCTTCCATCCCTTTGGTGTCCTTATACTTATGGCTGCCATGTAGAATTGCCTGATGTAGCTTTAATGATTTGGTGAATGCAGTAATTTCACTCACCATTGTCATCTCAAAATCAGTATTTTGACTATTTTGAAGTACAAAAGATATTCTAGATGAAGTAAGTTTTGATCTTGCTGATGTACCAGCATTCTATTTCTTAATTGTGGGAGCTAATACTGTTGCTTGTTTTGCTGCAGGCCTCACCACAAACAACCTCACTCAGACACTGTAGTGTGTTTACCTTCTCTAGGCAAGTAAGGACTTGTTGACAGATGTAGGTACCTGTACTTTCATGTCTCTGTCATTTTCTGTTTGCCTTGAGAGTTTGTGGGTTAAGGAGCATCCAGCCATTTGAGAAAAAATGTATGTTCCTTGCTTTTTTATTCACTATTTTTTGTAACCAGTTGATCTGTGAAAAAACAGGGGAGGGAGAAAGGGAGGCAGAGAGCCCTACTGATGCTCTAGTTCTGGGCGAGAGCGCTCCCCATTTCTTGAGGCTGTCCTGCTTACTGAGCAAGCTGTACGACTGTCAGATGCTCAAGTCAGTGTGTTCAGCATTCGATATAGGTCTGAATAATTTATCAGTCAGCTGCTGCCTTGACTTGAGCAGCACTGCCTTGATCATAAACCTCTCCTCTTCCTGTGTTGCTATCCCTGTATATTTACCTACCTGTTTTGTGTGGGACAGGCAGCATTAACCAATTTTTAGAGTGCATAACCTTGGGTTGGGTTGTTTTTTCTGATTGTTTTTTCCCCTGAGATTTTGAATGATTTGACTCTTACTTATTTACCTTATGTTCAAGTGATATGTCAGTTCATTATTTGTTGAATATGCTTATAGTTTTCATTGATAAAACACTGAACAGCACAGTCAGATGGTGTGAGAGAGAGGTTAGGGTACGGGAGTAAAAGCTGATGAGTGAAATTAGTTTAATCTGTGTGCTGACCCGGGCTGCACAGTTAGTTATAGTTATCAATATACTACGATTTTATGTTTCCACAACCAACAAGCATGTCATTTGATAATATTTAAGTGTTTCATTGTCAGTCCCCACGAATATTCCACTTTCATTCATTATGCATGACCAATCACAACCTTTTGAATGCCCAACATATGAACAAAACAACAGGCTGCAGTACGTAAGAAAAGAGAAATTTTACACAGTCACTGGGAGATACTTTGTTGTTAAATAAGATTCCAAGAAGTACAGATTCTGGGCAAAGTTTGTCATGAGTTGTTGCTGTTCCCCAAAGTAATAAAGCTGTAAGTAGTTATTTAATTTTTTTTAAATAATTGTTTTGAGAAATACTCCACCAGGGAGAAAAAATGAAAACATCTATAAGCGAATTAAGGCATTGAAAAAACATCTTTACTGAAATAGTTGACATAACAGTGATCACAAATATTTAATGAAAAATTGTAATAAGGAATTTTTGCCATAATTCTGCAGCCCCAATTTAGACTTTCTCCAAAAGCCCATATCAAATATTTATTGTGGAATTAAGATGGTCTCCTAAACGAAAACTCATTTGTTCATTGCAATAGTGGATTTATGCTTCATCAAAAATTAACACAGCACAGGTCTCATGGTCAGAATGACTCTGAACTCAGCCAGCTGGGCATGTTGGTTGTATTTTGAGACTCACTCATAAGTTGTGCATCACCTGAAATCTGAAGCAACATGGGCAGCGCTGCAGTCCATATTGGTTTTTTCTCTGTTGAGGTGTTTGGATTGATAAATTTTCCTAGTGCGCCACCAAATTACTTTAGCATTCAAGTGGGTGGACATGATGAAATTGCAATAAGCTGGAATGGCAAGGTCCACAGACAGCACATCTGGATTCATACAGAGCTCACTCACATCAAGACACATAGATCACTCAGTCTAGGAGCGAGTGAGGTGTTCAAGAAACAGCTGACACTGAAAGAATGAATCTTCAGTGGCTTTTTGTGGTCGTACAAAACTCTTTCACTTGACTACTCAGTGCTCACTCTTTCAGTTGCACTACTTCCTTGGGTTGTAACAGTAAACTGAAAGTGCATGTTATCTATTGGCTGATTGCCCTAAGACACAGTTGTGCCCTAGCTGATGGTAAGCAGGGTTGGTAAATAGGGTAAGTAAGGGTTGGTAAGTACCAACCAATGATAACATATATTATATTATATTTTGAGATGACACACATTATATTTTAAGGTGACAGTAGACAAAGCTGTAGCCTAATCGTTAGATCTTTGAAACTCTGCACAACCAATAGTAAGGAGTGCAAAGGCCGGAGACGTCGTGTTCTGGCAGCAGTCCTGTGACAACAGAATAATCCTGTCAGAGTTGAGGAGGGAGGTGGGAGGGAATTTTATTGTGTTAACAAAATAAATAGGCACATTGCTGACAGTATAAACTAATAGCACCCGCTCACTAAATTTCAGTTCTTAAGATGTAAGAAAGTTTATGGCACCAGTGTGGCTCGTGCAAATTAGGAAATGCGGTGTTCTGTTTCTTTTTGTATAATGTGTAATTTTATTGGCTGTGCATAAATCATCTATGGAGAGGAACATTATAAATACATGTACATTGATAGCACAGGTGTGTCAGAAGCAGCTCCACAGAGTGCATGTGTGAAATACCTATTCATATTCTAACAATTCTGTTATAACTCAATTATGTTAAATTATTTCAATCAGTTAATTCATGTGGTGATTTTACTAAAGAGTAACTATGCACCAAAATGGAAATACCATAATCAGCGGTATAAGAGATACAAACTCACAAACATTTCTAAATGACAGCTGAAAAACTATTTATTTGACTTAGCTTTTAATTTATGTAATTTCTTAGTTATATTAACATGATTATTAGTAATAATTTTTTTCTGTTTTATAGTTGATTTTTAGTTTGACTTCTTTCTTTGTATGTTAATATTAAGCACTTTTAAATTAAATTTATTGTAAAGAACTTTGAACTACATCCTCTGTGTGAAAGTTGCTCTATAGATAAAGATTATTATAATAACAAGTATTATTATTATTGTTATTATTGATTTTGTGGCTCCATCACTGATTGGGTGTGGCCAGAAGTCCAACACGCCTTTTTCAAGCCTTAGAGGGCAGTTCAGCAGATGTTTTCTGTTAGTGTCAACTCACTATTTAATAAAAGATAAGAAATGTTCCTCTGTTTTATGTGTATATGGCTTGCATACTTCTTTATTTTTGTAATTATGTAACTTTAAGTGATTCCATCGCCTCTTTGTTAGATCAGGTGATTGGCCAGTAATGAGTTTGATGCTTAAGAGCGACACTCTGGATGTTAAGCAGTGTTTAGTGATACACAATATAGCCCCCTTTTGCAAGTAGGGCTGAGTGATATGGACAGTCACAATATCACAATATCACAATGTACTGTCACTTTACAGATTCCTCTATGATAATCCTGATTTTTATCCTGGAAAAACGATCTTGTATGCTTTATGTGTAGTGACTTTGTGTGTTGTTTAAAATGCTTTTCACTGTCAACGTTCAGCTTGCTGTGCAGCTGCCTGATTTCTAACCAGGCAACTGAATTGTGGATTCCTGCTGTGGCTGTGACCACTGCACCATGGTTGATTCATTGCAAGGTCTAGCTTGTTATGAGGGGGAATAGATGAAGTCATGAGGTCACATCGATTACTGGAGAGGCCATTAATAAGGCGGGAAGAGGCCAGGAACTGTAATGGGCGTGCCAGGATGAATAACAAGTAGAAGAATTTATATTAAATCTATTGTCAGATCATCTCTGTGTTGCAGCTTCAAAGAATAACTTTGGCTGCACTCTCTTTGCTTACCATATATTTCACATTTCTCTCCTCCTCTGTCTGTATTTGGTTTTTTGCTCACTCCTGCCCACTTTGTTCTTTTGCTTAGCCTTCTCTTGGCATCATCCGCTATCTCACTCCCAAACATTCTCTTTTCTTTTCCTCCTCACATTCTGCTGTCGATCTCTTGCTCTCATTTTCCCTAACTTGATTTTTCTCTCTGTAATGTTCTCACCCTGTCCCTTTACTCACACAGCCAATATATTAAGTCCTTTTCTTGCTAACTGATGAACTGGAGAGAACAGTGGCCTTGATCAATTGGTTTCGATCAGTAAAAAGGTTCATTTTGCCTACATTGATTTGTTAAATTACCTGATTCACATACTAAATCTATCTATCCATCCATCTACATATCTATATATCTATCTGTGTCTCTATCTATCTTTTTTCCCCAGTGTAGTTTTCAATTTACAGTGCTGTTAGCAGCCCTCCTCACACTTGTCACAGCTGTTGATATGCTGCGAGGTGGTGATTCATTCAGGTGGCAATGTAGTGATTTTGCTTCCAGTGAATTTGTTCAAATCACTGCACATGCTGGAAAGAGTGAGTCCACAGAAAATGTTTTACTGTTTACTTTCTCACGTCCGGCCAATATATGCCATCCAGCATCCAGAAACTACAAACCAGCGTTCAAGGAACATGATTTTACCCTGTAGCAAAGGCAGGTGATTAAAACAGGGAGCCAGGTGTAAATGGTTTCATGGGAAATCAGTGCAGACAATCAGTTATTGATGATATTAGTTAATGTCTAAACGTGTTTGTAGTAAATATCAAAGACTTTCTTTAGCCCTGCTGTGTAATGTTCAGCCAAGAGGGAGCAGGCTGATAGGGTAAAATCAATAAAAGCGTTGTTATCAGTGAGCAATGTGAAGTGATACTCATTTGAGTCATGTTTGCGGAATGTCCCGCCTACCTGAGATCACCGTGGAGATGCCTGCTTAAGAGCTTACTGTACCAGAGAACTGCATTCTCTCAGTTTTCTGGGAAGCCAGTGGGTCATGTGCACCTCATGTGATGCCCTTTTTTTTTTGTCTTTGACACCATGCTTATGCTAACGAGGATTAGCTACATAGAAAGTGCAGCATGGGAATGCGCACACATTTTCATGTGCTTTTCCTCGTGACATTTTTTCTTGTGGCTCACTGGAAAGAGCAGTGTGTTAAGATGGGAGCCTGCTAGCTGAGGCATATTTGGAAAGCTGTTATTTAACAGCAGAGCCAGTAGAACTGTGTTCTCCTTTTGGAGTTTTGCGTGGGTTGGAATGCCACGTGGCAATGTCAGTTATTAGTCCATACCTGAAACCTGTGTTTTACATATACAAGATATCTTTGTCCTGCCAGGCTTTAAAAAGGCTTTCCTTTACTGCTGCTAGCTGGTAGCAGGTGTGTTCTGTCTTTGTTGTATTGTATTGTATTGTGTTATTTTGTGTTGTATTGTGTTGTATTGTATTCTCTTGTGGTCATGGAGGCATGGATATCTGTTGCTAAGATCTTCATATTACCCATGGAACATGTTTTCAGGTGTTACATTGTGAGTGTTCTTAGGATTATTTGGTTGCTTAATTTGTGTGCACAAACAGTCAGTGGCTACTTTATAAGGTAAACCTCTTGCTCATCCACATATAACAAAAGCATGCAGACTGGATTGAGAGGTTCAGTCACTGTTTGACTACATGTGGGAACGGGCAGTATGGGTTAAATAAAGTGACTGGACATGGCAAGGTTCTAGTATGGAAAGAACAGCTGAAGTCCAGGGATTTTTGTGCATATATGTAGGATGTTACATGCCATATGGTGATAGTCAAGTGCAGTCCTGAGGGCAGAAAGGATTAGCTTAGTACAGCAGTAGTATGTAGAATATTACAGAGAAATGGTGAAATGATATCCCAGTCTTGTCGTTTCAGGGATATAATAATAAAAAAAAAAATCAGGATGGCGAATACAAAAGCGAATTTGGATGGCAAACCAACAGAGGAGGATAAGTTATAACAAAAGTTAAAACTTATCCTCCTTAATAAAATCAAAGAAGTAAGAGTGTCATTTCACGCCATCTTAAATGGTTTGTTTTGTCTCACATCAAATGTGGCTCATTGGTTTGGAGCCTTTGAAAAAATAACGTGAGCACCAGACTGTGAAAGACATTTAAATATGGACTACCTTTAAGTCAAATCAAGTCAGCTTTATTTTCATAGCCCTTTATTGCAGTTAGAGTCTTAAAGAGCATCACAACAACACTGGTTTGAAAATGTAAATGAAAATGACACCCCCAACCTTAGATCCTTAATGACAACAAGGAGGAAACTCCCATGAAAACCCCAGTGGAGAAGAAATGGAAGAGGCCTTGGGAAAGCCATCACAGTGAGGGTTCCCCGTTGAGGTTGGGCTTAATTTCAGAGGGATCAATTACTTGTCCTTACCTACAGCAAGGCCAGTAGAATCAAACTACCCCTAAAAGGGCCTTTACTCTTTGCACTGCATAAATGATAGTGTTGAGCAATTTTACACATCTCTTGAATTTTTTTTTTTACCAAATTCACAGCAGGAGGTTCTGTAAGATTGAGCGCAGTGCTTTTGCCTACTGACTACTGCCTGAGCTCCGTGCAAATCCCCTTTCCAAATGTAAAAGTTTGTAGAATTCCGATGCAATTTGCAAAACTCCAACAAAAAGTGGAAAAAAAAAAAAAAAAATTGTTGTAAATTTTGACATGTTTGTGGTCATTATCTTGTTAAAAGTCAGTTCTCAGCCCTGTGGCAATTTCCTGTTTTTTATTGGAATTCATAATGCCACCAAGGCTGGACCAGGGGCAGCAAAACAGCCCCAAGGCATCAAAGCATCCACCACTGTGTTTTACTGTGGCTGCCAGGTGCTTCCCCTTGGATGCAGCTGTCTTTTCTAACCAAACATGCTGATGATGCGATTGGTCCAAAGGTTCAATTTTGGTCTCACCACATCGCAATGCAGTGGAGTTTCAGTGATGTTTGGCAAAGTTCAGACGCTTCTTTTATTCAGGTTGTGGTTTGCTCGCAGTACGGGCCTCTTCCGTGCAAGCCTTCCAAGGAGCTTGTTGACATGGTGGCATGTAACAGCTGATTTAGAAACCTGATAACCCCGAGACTCCACTAAACTGTGCAGCTCTGACACTGTGATCTTTGGCTTCTTCTTTACCTCTCTCACCATGTTCCCCGCTGTGTGTGGGGGCATTATACACATGCGTCCTCTTCCTAGCAAACACACAACTCTGAAACATCTCCCTGACTTTTCCTCACACTATTTTCCACTGTGTATGTATTTTTTTTAATATCCTTTACCCAGTTTGTGTAAGTCAACAGTCATCTGTCTCATCTGAACTGAAACCTTGGTTGTTTTCCTTGTTTGTTTTGTCTGGATGATGGATGATTCATGTGCAACATCATATTTACATCACAGTGAAAGTGGACACAGTGAAAGGCATCGATGCAGTTTGTAGAAATCAGTTTAAAAAAATATAATTTCATCAGAGACACCACTTTGGTTTTATTATTCTCTGCAGGTGTCAATTATTTTGACCCCCTTTGTTGGTTTAGAAAATAATATTATTTATTATTTTATTTTATTTAAATATTTTTTCCTGGTGAATGTTAGTTGTTTCTCTTTTTTTTTTTATCAGAAAAGTTGAATCATTGTGTGTATTGTTTATTTTTTACAATCATTTTTTTGTCTCATTTTCATGCTGTGTACCAGTAATTAGACTCTTGGACTGTGGACTGTGCCAGTATCAATCTCAACATCAATTGACATTTCATTTTATGTCTCACAGGAAACAGGTTTATTGCTCCTCCCTGTCCCTGAACTGCCTTTGACCTCACATGCACTCCTTCGTTGTTTATTACCCATTCAGTTCACCCACCTAGACTCTCCCTGCTGGTAACAGTTTCTAACATGTAGACTACTACTGCCTGCCACTGTGCAACTCTCAGTAGTTACAAGCAGCACAGCATACCTGTGAATGAGGAGGGACACAACAAAATCTCGGTCCGTGCATGACCTCTTACTTCCTCTTTTCATCACCATTTCCAATTCATTTCTTATATAGCCTACTCATCTGTTTTCACCCGACCCACCCAGGGTGTTTCCTGTCACAGTGCACTTTCTGCATGGTCACTTTTGGCCGTTTTCGACTGTGTCTATTTCTGTAACCTGGTGCCCTCAAAAAATCTTAAAAATCTTAACTCTTTTTGTAGTCTTGCTTCCTTTTTCCCACTGTTTGGCTGTGCACTGGATGTCTAAATCTCTTAAACTCAGAAATGTTTAAATTCAGCAGCAATTCTGCTGAATACTATGAAACTTAAATTAAAAGCCAAGTCAGTCAAATGAAAATATTTGTGATGTGTCAGGCTGTTTAACCTTTTTCAACTCTTTTTTTAGACAGCATATATCAACCTCTAACACTTTTCACACTAGGACTGCAACTAATGACTGTTTTGATAGTCGCCTAGTCATTGATTATTGAAACGATAAGCCAACTAATCGGATATTTAATTGCACACTTAAATGGCTCTTGTTTAGCTATTGAGTTTTTAAAAGTACTTGAAGGTTGTTTTAATCATGCGCTAACTGACAATAAAGACAATATATACAGTGGAGACTTTATTAGGTCCACCTGTATAATTTAATCCAATCCAACTCTTGTGCCATAAAGTTTCCTTTCCTGCTGCCTATATTGCTCAGGTTTTCTTGTTGTCACAGGAACAGAGGTGTTCATTCAACTGCATTTTATTGACAGCTGTTTCTAATATTCTGTCGCCCTCATGTATATAAATAGGGAGGACAAACATTAGAACACCTCTCAATATAATGTAGTCCAGAACAAAACTTCTGCAAACTACAACCTCAATAATAAACATAGAATTAAATTGACAGATTCTCCACAATGTCAACACAAACTGAACATTATAAACTTTGTTAAAAGGTAGAATTTATGGCAGAGCTGCTGCATTGAACTGCATTAGATTTACAGGTGGAGGTAATAGGTGCTGCTGATTTAGCCACTACTAATACAAAAGATTTAAAAAATTGCTATCAAGTATTTGTCCATTTAAATGTAACAGCTAAAGATATTTGTTCAGTAAATTAATTCAATTAATTGCCTGATTCTTAATTGGAAACAGGTTGAGAGCTAACCTGCATTATGGTAATATCTCTAGTTGAGCATTTTTAAATGAGCAAAATTAACACACGGACATGCAGATTTTTCTAAACATTTTCTTGGGTGGAAGAGGTTAAAAGCCAATAGAACTGACATTAGCTAGCTGAGAGGCTAATTATTTTACCTGGGCAAGTCTGCATCATCCACAAGTTCTTTTCAAATGGCCAGCGTGACTGACGTGCTCCTGGGATATGCAAGGTCCACTTTACCATGACGTCACCGACTAATAATCAGCAATTAAATTCGTGGGCAAATAATTTTGTCATCGACTAATCATTGCACCTCTATTTCACACATGAAGGTTTTTTTTCCTGGTGATCACGGGGCTTGAAAAGCAGCCTCCTCCAGCAACAGCTGCTGCAGCAGCTGCTGTGAGGAGACAGTGTCCCCACCAGGTACTTTACTTAGATACTTAGGTAGATACTTTATTCTCCCCAGATACAAATGCAGGGTATGCACTTACTTGTTTGTCCAACTTGCACTTTGCATTGTTTTACCATTTGTTTTGCAGTTTGTTTTTTGCTGGCTGCTCTGAGTTGTACTCCTCTGATAGCACATAATTACAAATTGTTGCCAAGTCATTGATTGAACCAGTCAAGTTCGACAGGCCTGCTAGCTCCCCCTAAGAGTTCCCCAACTCAGATTTTACTATCACCCCCTAAGCTGGGCTGAAATAAGGTTCCAGGAACATTATCTGGAACTGTGTCGTTGCCAATGAAAACAATTCCAAAACCCATGAAATAGCCTTCATGGTACAGCGTGCCTCACTAAGTTCTTACAGACGAAAAGAGCCGTTTGTCTCTGATTGCCAGGCAGCGAGCGATTGTGGGATTGTGGCAAAAGCGTGCTTCACACACGGCTGTCTTTCTCCTGTCAAGCCTCTAAAAATACTGTGCCACGTTGAGAGCTGAACATCTGATAATCAGACTAATTTTGTAGCCAGCTGCATGATCTCCTTCTGCTGTCTGTTGGTGTGTGTGTGTGCTAGAGATGGTGTGATGGTGTGAGCAGATGTGTCATATGTAGTGATGATTTGAGTTGTAAAGGGCACATACATAACTGCTTGGTAGACATTTATTTTTGTCTTATACTGCAAAAGATTAAGAAAATTTGAACATAGTGACAACAAGTGAGAAGTTTAACCCTCTACTGCACACAATTTGATGGTACATGATAAAAATGATTCCACATTATTTCTTGGTTCATTTTGGGACACTTTATTGATAAAACTAATTTTTTTTTTTTTTATGACCCCCTCATTCCAAAATATTTTTTCGTTGCCTGAGGGCAACGTCGTGCAACAATGGTACAAAATCACAGAGAAAACTGTGATCTCATTTGTTGTAAAACAATGCTTAGAGAACAATACAACACCAAAAAATCTTTTTGAAATGTCAACAAATAACTAAACAAAATGCAAAAAAACCCAATTAAAACATACTGACATATTTCATTTGATACAGCCGTAGGTTTCATGTATCATCATTTCATGTATGTTTTGTGTCACATGAAATTCTCCAAAAGAAATGTTTTGATGGCTTCCCAGTGTGCAAGAGGCATTACATCAGCAACATGTGAAATGTGGCTGCTGCTGCTCCAAAACATGCGAGTGGCTGGAAGACCATATCATGACATATGGAGCACAGTGCCAAAGAACTGTTCAAGTTCTTGAACAGTAAGGTTGAGTGGCTTGGCAGCATTGCATTGCATGCTGTACAGGTTTGACTCATCAACAATAAGTTCCAAGAGGTCATCAGAGAGAAGACCTTTGAAATATTGGTATGAAGATAGAATTTCATTGGCAGAAGAAGGGATGTGTAACCATTAAGACTGTACTGGAGAAACAGTGGTGTGACATGTTTTCCATTGAGGTGTCTTGGAAGAACTACTTTTGCCTAACAGGCCGATCCTGTTCTTTTCTTCCATAGAAAAATACTGTGTCCATTTTCTGTCAAAATGTGTTAAAAGAAGTAAAATTTAAGACATATAAATATATTTAGATCTCATACTGTGCATGTGGTATGTAATTACATCCAAATACATAGTCAGCAAAGACATCTATTAAAAAGTACCCCTTATCGCACAACGTTGCCCTGAGGCAACGTTAAGAAAAACTGATATTCTGAACAAGCTAAATAAAAAAAACTTCATAAAACCTGACAAAAGTCTTCTCTACACCTTCATGCACACACACATATTTTTTATTTACAGTTTTTGTCATTTTAAATAAGATTAAAAAAGCAAATAATCTTGCCTTCTTCTCACACCATGTGCGCCTGTGGCCATGTGTCAGAAAAGGAAGTCCCACCCTCAAATGATGCTTGATAGAGAATCCCAAACTTTACTGGACTATTATTTGATACCTTTTCTGTCATTATAGCTGGCTACAATTATTTAAAGTGACTTAAAGTGAAAACTTTACGTTGCCTGAGGGCAACGCTGTGCTGTAGAGGGTTAAATTGGAGTCATAATGGAAACACCCTATTACTCCTCCATTTTGGTTAAAATAATCACTTTGGTTTTTTTTTCTGAAGAAGAAAAAACTGTTAACCATCCTGATATTATAATTAAGGCAAACAATGAGCCACCTGTATTGTGTATCTCACTGAACCATGAGCTCAGGGTTGCACCCTGAATCTGTCCATTCATTACAGATTTCCTCCACACACATCCTCCTCTGTGAGAAAAGATTTAAGGTTGCCTCCCTGCCTTTTTCCTCTGTTTTGAAGCTCTCTGAAATGAATTGAAATCTAATCTTTTTGTGTTTGGAGACATTATTTCAAAGGCTTAGTTGCTTCCTGTCATTTTTTCACCGTCTTTGTTGTTGCTTTGTGCTCTTTTTTTTTTCTTTGTTCCTCCCTTTTCATTTTTCCTCACAGCAAAACGGCAGTGTGTGGCCAGTTAGTCAGTCACTTAACCCCCCAACTGATGACAAGAAACCCGTTTTATATAGTGAACAGTGTATTTGGTTACTTTTGTGCCAGACTTTAATTAAACAATTAATGAAGATTAAAAATCCAACAAAAATCAGTGTAATAACTAGTTACTGCATGTGAAATATAATTACTGAATTACATACATGTCAAAAAAGTTTCTTTTACTAGTAACTGTATTAGATAAGTGGAAGCACTGCGGTATTTTGAAAACTTAAGAAAGATGCTGGAGGCAAAGGATAAACTATTTCAAACAGGAAGAAAGCTTTGTGCATTATCTCGTAGCACTCCGTTGCTAAGCTTTTGATCAAAGACATTCATCAGTCCACACCAAGTGAACAAGGCAGATTTATCTTTCACAGAGGAAGAGACTTTTTTTTTTAAGGTTTCCGTTCATTCATATTGCAGAATACATACATCACTGCATTATATAGTGTAAGAAAGATTTGCCAGTGTTGACAATATACAATATTTGCATATGTGTGCATATGTTAACGGGAGAAAACAACAACAGGCAATGTTGTTATAAGAGCCAGTGTTTGCAGTGGTATTTTCTAAACAACTTGAAATTGGCTATGTTTACATACAAATAAATAATGTGACTATAGATTACCCTAATTATGACAGCAATTGATTAAGCTGTTTACATGCACAACGAAAAGAAGTACTCTCCTGTATATTCCATGCTCAATACCCCGTCTATTCACATGTCTAGATTAGGTCTGCAGCCCCGCTCCTTATGCTATAATGTATTATGCACTGGCTCTAGGCTAATATAAATTAAGTGGCATCTTCAGTGGAGCATTTCCCTGTGTTCAGTCAAAGCTCAGTCATGATTCTCTTGTGCTTTGCAAGTTTACAAGTATGGTGCTGCGGGACTGCACAGCATCTGTGCTTGTTCATACAATACCTGCAGCATTACTATTTACAAAACTGTAAGCCAGAATGTCAGAGGTACCACACTGAATCTGAGGGGTTTCTCTTTTCATATCCTTCTCTTTAGGCATTTCAACTTGCGGATGAGGAGAGATACAGCCCTGTTTTCTCCGGATCTCGTTGTAGAAGTGTCAGGAGAGGAAACACCCTTTGATACCTCCCACATTTACACTGGAGAAGTCTTTGGTAAGTCCAGCATTTGTTTTCAGAGCAGCATCCTGGGCAGAGGTGCACTCATCATTCATTTAAAAAAAAAAAAAATGTCTTAAATCCAATTTTGGCAGATTTCATTTTCTACTTGAATTGAAACTCTGCATCATCCTTTATGAACTATCTGAGTTTCATGACCCTAGCAACTGAGGGGGGAGATTTTCATCTCACAGCAAAGTTGTTTTTGTATGATTAAAAGTCAAGTGCAGGCTGTTTGCATGAAACTTTGTGGAACTTTGTGAAACAGCATTTCGAATGTGATGTGTGGAGTATTTCATGTAGTACCTACTTATCAGTATTTTTAGCATTCTGAATATTTTTGTAGAATCAAAATGGTTCGATAGGTAAAATTTCTCCAACGTTTATATACCCAATACAGAATAGAATGGGGAAAAAATGGGTCCTTGTTTCTAGTTGGTGCAAATAGAGAGTGCACAAAACAGAGACTTGTTTTCTGTATTTTTAATGATGGCGTTTAGCTCCTCTGACATTAAAACAAGTAGACAGGCACATATCCCTAAAGTAAAACATTGCTTGAGGTTTTTTTTTGTGTGTGTATCATTAGAGTTTGTGCATTCGATTTGAGGTCGGATAAGTGTGTAGCCGTGCAGCAGAGGAACAGAGTAGTAAACCGTCAGTATGTAAGTAGCCTATGATATTTGCTTCAGCTATTGCCTTTTTTGAATTTTGTTTATTTGATCTTAAGCCCTTTCTGTAGGCTGCATTCATCTTAAAGGGCAGCCAGCCAGTCATAAATCTTCATATGGATCATTATTATCATCATGTCTAGTTGCTGAGTCTGTACTGGTCAGCCAGCAGCTGTAGTTGGAAAAAGCACTTCACATCATCACATCATCTTTAATGGATAGTGGGATTCTCTGACTATCTGGCTCATGTCCAATAAAAATGCAGCCATCTCAAAGTAGTTTGTATGGACATACTCTGACCTATATAACTTTGGTGTTTGAGAAAACAAGCTGCGCCTGAGTTTTAACTAAAGGAGGAGTGCCTCATTTGTATAATAGGTCTTGCCAGGTACTATCACTTTCTAGGTCAGTGGTTTCCAGCTCTGGTCCTTTGAACCCCCAAGTACTGTTTCTTTTATTCCAGCCACCTACGAGGGATTTAGATCTAGGATCTCCAATGAATACAGTTAACTACCTGGTCGGATAGAAAACCAGCTGTCCTCTAGGTTCAGTAGAAAAGAGTTTGAAACCACAGCTCCAGATTAATCAAAGTTGTTGTTTTTTAAGTGGTAAACAGTTTCGGACTCTATCTTAATGCTGACACATATAATTTGGCCCAAAAAAGCAGTTTTTGATGTGTTCATTGGTAATTGATTTGATTATAGTACCACCATCCTACCAATCAGTTATATTTCTTGAGTGAGACGACACCACCGATAACTATCATTTTGTCAAAAGATAAAAGAAAGACATGCAGAAACGTTGAGGAAAACAAGACTTGACATATTTAGAACAGTGAAAATTACAAAACCATGTGAACATGAGATGTGGAAATACTTTCCATCAGTACTGTAAGGGAGTGGATGTGTGTGTCCTGTAGGGCCTTGAGACCACCAGGCACAGGTGATGCCAGCTCTGCCAGTGAAGCAGTCACTTCACTGGCAGAGAAAGAAGAAAAAATTAGATATGGCCACAAATGTGTTCCTGTGGTCATGTGCTTTGGGTTTGGGATTCTAAATGTCTTTAATTTTAGTGGGTGAATTAATTTCAAAAAACACCCCCTTGCATACCTCTGTGACATCTGTTTGACATTATTTTTCATATTTTCAACTCCGATATCTGCTTTTATTATGGTATACCATATACTGCGGTATGAGAAAGGCCGTTTTTTGATTGTCAGCAGCAATGGAATTAGTTTAATCAGTTCACTTGATTATGCCAAGGTGGTGTCATTCTTGACTTTTTAACTGTACATAAACATCAACATCAACATGGGGTTTGGGTCATGACACTAGACTAATCAAGCCAGATCAACAACAGTCATAAGAACTAAAAGGCCATATCTCTCAGTGATCCTTATGTCCATGTTGGTTGGATTCAACCCAACATAGCATTTCCAAATATCACAGATAGTCATATGACTGTCCATAATTTAGTCTCTCCACACAGCCCTTGCAGACCTAGGTTGTGGCAAGTGGAGAGGGAGATGATTAAAAGCAAATGCAAATCCTTTATCCAAAGGTATAATGGATGTTTAGTGATGAATAGCACCCACAACAACATCCAAAAGTTGGTGCTGCCAAGTCCTTCCATGTAAATTGCTGAGCCTCCTCCACTGAATCAAAGAGTTGGCAACCTCCAGTCTTAATGTTAAGGCGCTTGGCCCAGAAGAGGGTAGTTAAAGCCCCTCAACTCTGTTTTCACCACTTTGTATTCAGATTATTTTTTTGCCCTCTAGATGTTGAAATCATTAAAGAAATGGACATTAGTTCCATAAAATATCAGGGGGGCCCTCCCTTCAGCCACCCATAGGACTCACTGCTTGGTTTAGGACAAAAAATATGCCTTTGCAGCTAGGGGTCTCAGCAAACTGCTGGTGTCTCTGCCTTGGTCAGAATGCAGTTGGCTTAGGCTTTCACTGGTGGGCCATGTCCAAAAGAATCGTCTCTAAAACATTAGTCAGCATATCAGCAAAAAGCTTGGTGGGATGAATCCCTTCTATGTCCTGTTGGATCCCACACTTTTGAATATTTTTCATTATTGTTAATTGCCTTCGCCACTGAAGATAGATGGAGATTATGCTTTTCCTCTGTCTGACTGTCTGTAAGCATGATAACTAAAGCAGGGATTACGGTGAAACTTTATGGAGGGACTGGTAATGAATGAAAGACGAACAAACCATCACAGAGGGATGCAGCTGGCTGTGTCATGTTGACGTGGGGGATTGTGCAGCGTGGTGGAGGTTGCTGTCTACGAATGCTCTTGCTCTGGATTTGTTTTGGGGGTCTTCTAACATAGGAGAGGTTCCCACAGGGCCTCTCCAAATTAGCCAGGGACTTACGGGCTCCAGCAAGTCAAACGTCCAGTCCCTGAATAGCTCTGCTATGTACTTCAATGCAGATTTGTTCTCAGTAATTGCTTCACTTACACCGGTGGTGACATTGTACCGTGTCCTGGTACTTGGTAGGTATTCCCTAAAGTAAAATCTCTTGGATTGCAGCCAAAGGTTTGGGACAAGGCTGCTTTTGAATCTTGCAGGTCAACAGTGATACCTTAGTTGTTTGCCCCTAAAGTGACCCAGTTTCCCCACAGCGGCCATGATAAAGGTTTCACCTCTTTTTTATGCAATGCATATCAAAAATGCTTAGTTTTAGTTGTTTTCACCTCTGATGGCACCTTTCAGTCTACTACTTCAGTTTCACTCAAACTCTGTTTTCCAACTAAAACACACAAAGAGAAAATGAAGAAAGCATATTGCTCTGTGGGACAAACGTGTGCAAAAGTCTGCATTCTGCTGTTGTGATTATCTCCCATGTAGGAAACCATAATCCCCCAGCAGAATGCACTGGGCTTTGTGCCTTTTGGAAAGACAACCAAACCTGAGATAGGCTGGGTGGGTTTCTTTGATGAGTTCAATTCAAGTGACCCCTCAGGAGACGATGCAGGATGTTGACAAAAGATGAGAACATTTTGCCCAGCTGATTCTGAGTTTAGGAGCTAGAGTGGTTATGTTCTTTTCTCTAACAAAGGAAAATATTATTATTCAACACTTTATCTCCATCCCTCAATTTGTCTATCATCTGTGCAAATTATTTATTTTACATTATGTGTTAACTCACTGATATGTGTTAAAACACCTGAATATTAAAACATCTTAAGGTTCAAAATCATTGGCATGTCACTCTTAAATTTAGGCCTCCTAAATTTTTGAGGCAAGAGTATTTCACAAGAGTCTCAACACTAAAACCAGCTACTGAATCTGTGAAAAGTTAGACGTAGTGGAGATGACTCACTAGGATGAATGATGAGTCACAAGGAACAAATCACTAGGATCCAATCACAAACAATCCTCATATGGCTTCTCCAGGCAATCTGCAGACTGTAAGTGTTTGCACAAAATATTAACACGATTAGATTTTTTTTTATAAACAGTTATTAGTAGTGTAGATATGATGACTGAACCAGTAAAGGCAAATAACAGAACAGCTGGAATAGTCCATTAAGTTAAGAAAACTTGAAGCCCCTAACTATGATGCAGCCCTTAAAAGGAAAAGAAAAGACCACACTTTTGCCATATCATGATATTATGATATCAGAAAATCCCAGATAGTATCTAGACTTGTATCACGACTTTGATGTAATATCGATATATTGCCCAGCTCTACTGTTTAGGAGGACTCTACTGGGAAAACAAACTGTTTTGTGTATACAACCCCACATTATGGTGTTTGGGTCCTATGCTTAAACTGCTTGATTTTTTACACCAGGATTCATTGTGTTTCATGGTGTATTAAAGTTCAGATATGTATTTCTTTAATACCTATGCTGGATCTTTGACTGTAAGGAAATGGTGACTCTCCTCTGATTCATCCCTCCCTTCTTCTCTTCTTCCTCCTGTGTGTTTCAGGTGAAAAAGGCACCCTGACGCACGGCTCTGTGCTGGACGGGCGCTTCGAGGGTTTCATCGTAACCCACCAGGGGACGTACTATGTTGAGCCCTCAGAGAGGTACCTAAAAGACAAAGAAGTGCCCTTCCACTCCGTCATCTATCATGAAGATGACATCAGTAAGTATCTGCTGCTATACTTACTTTAGTGACAGGCAGCTCTTTAACTGCATCCACTTGACAATTTATTGCCTTAAGATGGACACTCGTTTGAAGGGTTTCACCTGATTTTTTTTTTTTTTTTTTGGCAAAAAAGCTGTTGCATACAAATGTAGTCGATATGGCATGAAGTCCATCATATTTTTTTCTATACTTGTCTGTAACAAAGAAAGGATTAGAATATTTTTCGAAAAATATTGGTCAAACGAATTGCCTCTGCATCATGAAGAGTTGTGATGTATTGGTGTATCATATTTTTTCCATGCATCGCTGTTCTCAGAAATTTGTTTTTACAGTTTTCACCTTAAGATAAAATTCTCTATCCTTTCACACTGATGGTGTATTTGGAGTGCTTTTGTGGAGCACCTGTACAAAGTGTGCCGAATAGCTTGGAGCTGCTGTGTTCTTAGTGCCAACAGAGATGAAGACACAGCTGATTGCTTGTTATTTCTCTGAATATGTTGGTTGTGATTTATTGGTGACAGCTGAAGTTTTGCTTGAGTCCTAGCCCACGGACTTAGTATTAAATATTTACACTGGGGGCAAGATTGGACGAAGACACTGCATACCCTTTGGGCACGGCCATAGATAAAGCCAATGTGTGGCCAAATGAGAGATAAACAATCAGGAAGACAGCAAAATTTCCATACCAGACAACTCAGAAATTCTTTAGGAATTAGTGCATCGTTGACAAGAAAGGTGTGGCTGTGGCCCGAGAAATATCTGTGTTTAGACTTGGACTCATTTAGCAGAGAGACGGGCAATAAGTCTTTAGGGGAACTCCACCCACGCTCTGGTGTGGTTGCAAGGGCCTGGTGACTATTGCTCTGCCAACACACACACACACACACACACACACACACACACACACACACACACTGAGGGGGCTAAAAGTCAGGGTTTTTCCAGTACTGTAAAAATGAATTTAAATTGGCTTAAATTGCATTTGGATAAAAGCCTATTTAAAAGGTGAGGATGGGGTTGTGCTTAAGTCCTCCACTCACAAAGGGCATATGTCATTCTGACAGCACTTACAGGAGTGACGAATGGCAGGTTGGAGCCAGCCAAAGTGAACTGCGTATAGAAGAAAGTAACATTATGGATACAAAGTGTTCAGTTTGGCTTCTTACAGCCTTTGGTGAAATGATTGATGATTGACAGTGAAAAGAAAAACTTTAAAAATATACTCGGTTTGAGAGTATACCAAGAATGTACGTGCAGTATGAGAATGTGAAAGTCTATAAAATATCAATATATGCAATCCGTAACAAACGAGAACCAAATGGTAATAGGGAAAACATTACATGAACACATATTAAACATTTCACAATGTGTCCAGCATTTACAAAAACATTGTTCTGCTCACATTAATAGATCTAGCCAAATCAGTGTACAGAAAACATCTTGGTTGATCTATGTAAAGAAGACAACAAGGTGCAAGGTGTGTGCGCAGTTAGATCGAGGCATATGTACAGATAAAATGTTAAGATTGCCTGACAAAAATGTGCAGTCTGTAATATTTTGCAGCCGTTAGAGCACGCAGGTAACACAGATTCTTGTCTTTAAATGGAACAGAATCACACTTGTTTTGAAATGACTCATCCTAAGCTATTCATGTCTTCTTCAGGATCAGTTCTTAAAGCTATCTTTACTGGTAAACCCGAGACTCTTAACTCTGGCACCAGTTGTTTCCTGAGCTGATGCCTTTTGTTGTTGTCTCCGTAGGCATGTTTCAGTTTGTCAAATAACTTGGGAAAATCAGCCACTGCAACAATGTGCCTCGGTGTCAACTGTGCCTCTATGCTGCAGTCTACTTTTTTCACAGCAGCCATTTTTGACATGAAATAGCAGATAAACATAGGTGTAAATAATGGCGTTAATTAGGATTCTGTTCCATCTAAGTATAGCAGAGTCTTTCCAATGAGGCAGCATGTACAATATGAGGGCTGCAGCTCTGTTAGGCTTACATGGACTGAAACCTTTTAATTAACGTCATTAGTATCACCAGTGTTTAACCTGCTATTTCATGTCAAAATAGCTGCTGTGAAAAACATCTATTGCTAACAGCATGGAACAAGCTCAGAAGCTCAGTTTCTAAGTCTCATGTACATGTAAATGTGCACCAGTATGAAATTTCACAAAACTGTGCATTTTGTGGATTGTATGCATTGTGGCTCTTCGTTAGGAAGTATACCTTGAAGCATAATTGCGCCTGTTATTGGAAATGAATGAAATGCTTGCAACATCGCCTAGCGTAGGCCAAGCCCATTATAGATTAGTCCAGAGCACAGAAATGTGAAACATAATCCAGGATAGTTTGTCTAGGTGTTGCAGGCACCCTGCTTCAGCACCCTCAATATCTGGCTGAGGCTGGACCTGTTTGTTCTGACCTAAGAGCCACCAAGGAGCACTAACTGATCTGCCAGAAACGTGTTGTTAGCCAAGTTTAATTAATAAGATATGGTATGTTTTGTCCATTGCCATTTGGAAACTGAGCCAAAGAAAAAAATGTCTAAATAACCCCTTTGGACTGATGTACAGTTGGTTTGACAGCTGCTGACAAAATGTATTTGCTGTAAGTTTCTTTGGACAAAAGTGTCTGCTAAGTGACAAAATGTAATTTAATATAATGACATAGGTGATAAGTTCACCTTTTAGAATAAAACTACTTTGTAAGATTGATGCTATATCTGTCTGCCATCAGTTCAGTGAGTCACTGAGGTTTCCCCTAGCTTCTGATGCAAGTATCAGAAAGCAAGAGGAAGGGGGTTGTGAACAAAAACTGAAAAGGCTCCATTCGTGGCTTTTGGCTTTTCTTGCACACTTTCCTTGTTTTTCCATTCGCAAAGACCTTTCGATTTGCGCTTGAATGAGAGGGCATTCACTGTAATGACAATAAGGGCTTTCTCTGTCAAAATTGAAAACACATTGTCGGAGCTTGAATGCATTGTTTCAGCGTGTGTCCAGTCAGTTCAGTGACCAGCACAGGACTTTTCTTTTTGCTGAATGACAAGTGGTTCCCCGACATAGGAACCACTGCTGATTCTGTTGCACCGCTGTTATGAGATCATGACTTTTGCAACAATAGGCTACTCAGGGGCAAATGGCCTTTTAGTTCATAGCAGGTTGAAACTTGCAGCGGGGTCCAAAGTTCTGAGTTCACTACTGAGAACTGTTTTTATCCTTTACCAAAAACAAATAAATTTTTTATGCGCATGAAAATGAAATATATTCGAACTTCATTGTTCACACACCATTTAAGGTTTTCTCAAATTGTCACACCACACATTTACTCCTAATACTGTAATTATAATTGTGAATTGTTTGATTTTAAACTAAATAGGGTCCACTGTTTCATGTCATTATTGTTACTGCTTGTGCTTTCAGGTTGAAACAGGACTTCCTTTGAAAAATATTTTCCACTTGTTTGCAGTGTGATCAAAAGAGTTCAGTGAAGCTTTCCCTGGCCATTTTGTTGAAAAACTCCCCCAGCCCCAAAGTGCTGATGAATTGAATGTTTCTAAAGGGACATTTACGATGCATGCTGGAAAAAGTCTGCAAAACCTAGTCATTTTCATCCAAAGCAAGACCAGGCAGATCTCAAGTGAACACATCAGCTGATCAGACCAGTTTATCAAGCTAACATCTTTACAAGACAGAGCAGCATCTGCGTCCAAGATACAAACTCAACAAACAACAACAACAACGTTTTACTCAACTTTATAAAAGTTACAGTCAAAAGACGATTATCAAACTGTTGTCTTAAGGGGAGATTAGAAGTTTCCAAACAAGTCTTAACATTTCATATATGCTAGACAAACCAAAATTTCTCCGTTGGAGACTGGAAGAAAGTATTTTTTCCCAATTAAAGTTTGAACATAACAGTTGCAGTATAAGAGCTTATGTGAGGAGGCAAATGCACGAGAGATTTATTCAACAGTGCATAAAACCTCCAGTCAAAAGTGCTTGTGGAAAGAGTCATTTGTGGGGATGTTTCTTCTGTTTGTAATTGGTGACTTACCCAGAGAGAACCAGACTTTGACCAAAGAAAAAGGCCACTTTATTCTGCAGAGGCATGTTATCCCTTCTGGCTGAAAGTCATGTAGAGGAGGATTCATTTTCCGGCAGGACAATGACTCTAAGCATGCATCAAAGCTACGCCAGGCCTGTTTGAAGTCCAAAGACGAGCAAGGATTGCTGAGTTGTCTGGCTTTCGGTCAACATCACTCAACCCCACTGAACATCTCTGGAAACATTTGGCAGGGAAAAGGCGAGACATACTTCAACATCACAGGATGCTTTCTGGGATGCTATAAAAGATGGAATAATGTGGATTTTCAAATTCGGCAAGAAGTGATGCCACACAGAGTACAAGCTGTTATTAAGGCAAATGGTGCACATATGAAATATTGACAAATTTTAACTTTGGATAAATACCAGCCAACTTTTCTTTAGTGAAAATGACCTAAACTTGTTTTAGAGATATTATCTAACAAAAAGTTAAGCATTAATTTTTGATAAATAGTGAAATAAGAGTTGTTGGTAGTGGACTAAGACTTTTGGACCCTGCTGTAGTATCGCTGCGTAGTAAAGCTCAGTGTAGCATAGACTATTTTTAGCATTGCTTGTTAATCCCATTCATATTTTCCCTGGAGATTAAGGACTGCATGAAAGGCAGACATGTACACCAGACTTGGGTTCTCTATTGAACAGATGTTTCAGGGGCCCTTGATCGAAAGTTTTGTCATATTGTTTGTGACTCACATCTGATTGTTCCCTCAGCTGCATGTTGGATGCTTTCATGGCACTTGAATGATCGTGCCAGCAGCAGAGAAGCAGTGGGCACACAACATCAGCTCAGCGTTACGTTAATTAAGTAGCTTGTTCAGAACAACCCCTGAAAAAGACATATACACACCAGTAATGGGGAAAAAAATCCTAGGGGCAACATTATCCCCACCTCTGAACCTTTTGACCAGCAGTAGGTTTTAATCATACTGTCCATACAGATGTTGACATGACTGTGAATTGGTTGAAATATAGGCCACAACTTGACTGCTGTTTCAGGAATGTACTGCTGGACAAGGTCTATACTGTAGAATAAAGTACCGGAACTGCTCCCCTGACATCTCTGCTGTTGAGGGATGTGAGTTGAGACAGCACTTTTTTGAAAATTGCAAGGCAATTGGCCTTGTCTTCTGTATGAATTTGTAGGAGGAATCCAAAGATCTATGTGACAACTGTTAATTGGATAGAAATTGCAGTGATTTGTAGAAATTACATCCCTGAAGGCTGAGAAAGGGTTTATGATATTAAAGTGTAGCAATTGATCAAAAAGGGTAATCCCTTGCGATGTTTGGAAGCAGATCATTTTAGTCACAAGCTAAGACCTGCCAAATATCTGCATGAAAAAACTGGTGCGTGATGCAACATTTTGGAAGTGCTATGCCTCAAAGAACATTTTGATGAAAGTACTTGCAGCTGTATGTTTGAAAAATTACGGCCGAATTGTAAAGCCGCACCAGTCCAGATTTTCCTGTAAAACTGTAGCCTAAACCAGGATGGATGTGGAACTGCAACAGAGAAGAGGGTCCCATCACTCACTGACATGCTGTAGATTAATTTTATATAGCCCAGATTAATATCTGGTGTCAGCATGGTTAGTTGGGGAATTTGGGATTTTTTTTTTATTTTATTTTTAACCATTGATCAAATATATTTATCCCAGTAATATAATAATATGCTGCAAGATGTTTTTTCTCCAACTATATTTAAGTTCCTGCAATTTTGCAAATTCCTAGTTTATTACCAGTAATTCCCATATATTCCTGTTAATTCTCATATATTCCAGTTAATTGCTATGGAAAGTTACCAACTTTGAATTTATTTATTTATTTTTTGGAATATAGGTGTATCATTTAGACTAAAAATTTCTTCAACAGGGATTGAAGGGAGCACACGGTGTATACCTGATAAAACTATAATACATTATGTTTGAAATTTGGCTGACATTAGGGGAGAGGGTCTTGACAGAAAACACACACTGGCCGCTGATGGTCCAGTCAGAAGAGTGTGAGCTTCTCAGTGTGTAAACTGCAGAGAAGGTCAGGCCCTACTGAAGTTCTGTGATCTCTCTCCAGTAAGAGGGCTTCACACAGGGCCTGTAATGCCAGGAAATCATCTCTAACAAGCGGGACACTTGATTTATACATTTGTTTTTCTGTAGACGGTTTCTGCAAACAGACGATACAGAAGCTGTGGCCACGTGACAGGAGGACAGGATTTATAACATCTGTCACAGCAGACAGGACAAGAGAGATCTTCCTCTGATCAGGAAGACATTTTCTCTCTGAGTGAAGCAAAAAAAAAAAAAAACACTAGGAAATGAGTCACCTCAAACAGGAATTCAGTCAGTGTTTTAGTCATGTTACCACTCCTATGGAAAGTTTCATGAAAATTGCACCCACAATTTGCTTTAATGCCACTTCTAAAGCTCCCATGTGGGTGTTTGGAACCTGCAGCAGGCAGTTTCCCAGTATTTCCAGTGTCTCTTCCTGTAGCTGTGGACAAACAGGCTGTCCTAGTGGAAGCCACAGATTTGGTCTGAAGCTCAATCCTGTTGTTTGTCTCCTATCAAGGAAGAGTGGAAGAACCATGACCTGTGTTTCCTGCTTTGTCCCAGTTGAGATAAGGGGTGCAGCTTTGTCAAGTCTGGGTGGGTTTTATTCCAAAATAAAGCTCTCCTGAATGCTAGACAAGCAGCCCTTTTGCAAGAGGTGCTCCTCTAAAACAAGTGGTTATGTAATGTTGCACTGCAATAGATAACTTTTTCACTTTAAGTATCAGCACATAAGGATATATTCTGTATTACCAGACTGCCTACATTATTATATGAAGCAAAGTTTAAAAAGCTAACATTGTTGAGAACAACAAAACACTATACAGTCTACAGTAAGTATGCCATCTGTGCAGCTGACATGATGATGTAGAAGAAACATTGTGCAAGTTTTGCTGGTGTGGCAGTTTAGCCTGAAAAAAGCAACGAGGACAACTTCTTATGTAAAATAGATAGCACTGTTTTGATTTCATGCTTTAACATAAATTTGTACACGCTTTCACTTTGATACAGAAGAGTGCTTTGTGTAGAACGTAGACAAACAAATTCTCAATAAATCTATGTTGCCATAACTTACTGTAACAACAAAACAAAATGTGCAAAAGGTCATGAGGGTGAATACTTTTACAAGGCACTGTCAGCTTAATCTAAGGTTGCACTTGAAATCACCCATGAGAGCCAGAGAGACAGGCTACATAGGGAGGTATTCCACCCACAAGAATATGTCAGTCCACCTCCAGGGGGCAACATAGAGCACTAAAACTGGCATAAACAGAGTGGGACCTCGGAAAATGTTTAAATTGTGTCACACAGTAACAACAGCACTGAACGTAAAGTAATAATGGCAGTAATAGTCCAGTTACTGCTAAATATCTACAATCAAATGCTAAATAGTATTTAGCCCGATTGAGCTCCATATATTCTACTCTGCTTAGCCAGTGCTCAGTGCTGCCCCCGATGGATAAAAGACGTTACTCCACTCTTTTTTGCTGTCTCGCAGCAGACAGTGACTGTGGTTTGGCTTTCTCTCTCTTTAGGCTTTGCCAATACTGTGTGTTAAATGTAAATTTGTTGCCACCTAGGTGATCAAAACATTTTTATCATGTTCATGTTAATGTATCATTTTTCTTGACCAGGACTACTTTATGTGTCAGGATTTACCAGATGGCTGGGGTCCTACAGTTCCTACAGACACCAGACATGTCCATCTGTCTCAGGACTGTGTCCTAGACGGTTGTCCTCTGTAGTCAGTGTGCTCTGCGGTGGCAGCAGCAGAGGTGGTGACTGTGTTTCCTAAGACATATTCTGTCTTTTTACTGTAATCCCAGAAAGAGAGCAACTCAGGCCAGACAGCAGGCATAACGGGACACATTGCCACATGTTGCTGGAGTGATGGGCATTGTTTGTATGACGAGGGCAAGAAAGCAGTCACTGTGTGCTGCAGTCACGTTGTGAAGGCTTGATATGGATTGAGTTGAGATTGTTGTTGAAATACCGTGGGAACTCCGTGAGTGCTCCATCACGTTAATGCTAGAGCACTGTCAGACATTTTTTCATCTGAATTTAATCTAAGAAGGCACTGGAAGTTCAATTTGTATTTTTAATTTGTTGGAGGACAGACGCCTTCTGCCCTCTAAAATTGTTTTCAGTTTGCAGTTCACACTGGTCTGTTTTCCAACCAGTGCAGAAGAGTATGTGGGGACAAGTTTAAAGCAGAACCTGTAATGGCAGGGAGAGAGCTTTATTACTCACTTGTTGTAGAACAGAGGAGGACTGGGTTGAGTTGAGGTTCATTTTTTCAATTAGTGGAGGCACATTGTGGGTAAGACCTTGTTCTTTAGGGACCGAGAGATTGAAGAAAGCCAAAGTGGAAAGGGAGAGAGGGACGCGATGCTTTGAGTTAATGGAAAATCCCTATCACTGACATTTTTTATTAAGTGTAGCTGTTCCTCCCTCTCTGACTCTGGGATTCACCCACCCCGGCCCATCAGACATGATTCCAAAAAGATCCATAAAGTAGTGTAAGCTCTTTCCAACCATTCCCTTCATCTCTCCCCTTTCTGCCAGATTATCCTCATAAGTATGGCTCAGAGGGCGGCTGTGCTGACCACTCAGTGTTTGAGAGGATGAAAAAGTACCAGGCATCAGCAATGGAGGAGCCAGTCAAGGTGAGTACCAGCGCCACCCCCCACCCCCTCAACTCACAGCTGAACAAAACCTGAACATTTTTAAGTAAATAAAAAATGAAGAAGATCCTATCCCATATCTAATGCATCTTATGCCACCATAAAAGCCCATGTATTTTTCAACATAGGTTGACATAGTGTGAATCAAACCTCTAACACTCGCAGCATTAGAGCTGTGCTCCTCTCTCTGAGCTATACAGAACCCTGTATGAGTGCAGGATATGCTTTTAAGGTGCAGTTCATCCATTTTGAAAAATGTGATATTATTTCACTTCCTCTCCTAGCTGTTCTGCAGGACAGTAGTGGTGCTATCTTCCTCTCATTGTTACTGAGTGCTAGATACTGGCTGGAGGCTCCAGTCAGGGAAAGAAACTACAAATTTCACCAATCACATCTGCTGTTTGATCAGATGTTTTATGAAATAGAAAGAACCTCTACAAGATAACTGGATACCTCCCTCAGAGTAGAAGGAATGGAGACTTACAAATAGGGCTGGATAATTTATCAGTAATACATTAATACTGTGATATGAGATTAGATACGCTACATTGTGATATGACATTGTGATCTTTTCTTTCCTGGCTTTAAACGCCGCATTATAGTAAAAGGAAGCAATTTCCTGACCTCATTTGACTCATGTCTTTTGAAAACACCAACAGTCATCTCTACAATATTATCACAGTATCGATATCAAGATATTTGGTCAAATATATTGTGATATTTGTCTTTTGCCGTACCGCCAAGCCCTACTTACAAGATATTATCAGAATTTCTTAGCATTTGGCTGGTAGTGACTTTGTTAATCCCCCCCCCCCCCCCCCCCCCCCCCCCCCCCCCCATCCATCTTCCTCCTGTTGGGTCCTGATGGCCGCTGTTGCTGCAGGAGGTGAACAGTGTGCTGGAGGAGGAGCACTCCCACAGTCCAGTCATCTTTAGGAAGAAGAGGGCAGCCGGCGCAGAGAAAAACACCTGTCAGCTCTTCATCCAGACTGACCACCTTTTCTTCAGATACTATGGCACAAGGGAGGCTGTCATTGCTCAGGTACACTCCCGTGCATAAACACCACTTCAATCAGGGTGTCTCTTTTGCAGGCTCTTCTAAACACCCACACACATCTGTTTCCTTATTTATCAATTCATTTACTCACAAACGCTCTGTATATTTGCCTATCAAACCCTTTTCAAATTTGTTTACTACACCAAAAAAACAGCTGTGACAGTGTCACAGTGTAATTGCAGTATTTGAACAGGATAGTGTTCGCAACAGAAATGAGAGCAGCTAGGAATGCTTGACTCATTTTGTCTGTTACACTTTTTAAAATTTATTATATGTATTCAGTTCTTCTTTTTTGCATTATAAGCTTTTCTTTTTTCTTTTTTTCTGCAGTGTGCTAGAATTCCATTCCTCTTTTTTAAATGCTGCTTATTTTTGAATCAACACGCTGTTAGTTGACTTTCACATGCACTTGCTTCTTAAAGAGTGTGTGTGCACACCTCAGCTTGCTCAATTGGAAGGACTCAGTAGTGAAAAAGTTGTCTTTCGGTTGCAGTGGAAATAGCAGAAACCACAGTGCTTGTCTGTAGATATGATGAGCTGAGACTGGCCACATATAGCCAGCCACACAGGGCTGACAGGCTGACTGAGTGCCCCGAACTAATGATTCCATGTAGGAAAGCCTGAGGGCAGCATATGTGAGGCCATTTATAGAAAGAGGACTGTCAAATTGTCTGTTCTATGGACAGATTAAAATATTCTTTAGATACTATTTTTCACCATGCTCTAGATAAATGCATTTGTGATGAATAGTCTCACATGTTTTCCAATTTGAGGGGCATATTGAAAGTATGAGTGCAGATGTTTGTCACAAATGGACAAAGAGTGCATTTACAGAGGCTGATAATGTGATCAAACTATTTATAACCTATGCCATACTGCTTAGATGTGATTTTTCCTGCTTGATTTCGCATCACTACATATCTAACAGATTACATTCTTTACAGATCTCTAGCCATGTAAAGGCGATTGACTCCATTTACCAGACCACAGACTTCATGGGCATCCGAAACATCAGCTTCATGGTCAAAAGGATTAGGGTGAGTTGACGCTCAGCTGCCATCTGATCTGTACCTGTGGGTCATGTAACAAAATCAGTTACTGAAACACTTGATCTGCTGGAAATATTTTAATTGGAATATGTCTAATTTCCTCAAATAGTAGCCATCACAGGTTCAGACTTGTTTTTAACATCTGTCTCAGGTGATCCAATCACAACTGGACAGCAGAGACCGGTCACGGATCAGTGATTGCAGCCTCAGACCTGTCAGAATTACCTTTTTCCTTTCCTTTCCTTCCCCCCGCCTGTCCCCACCTCCTCCCCCCTTGTATGGTTTCATTATCTTCCCAGTATTCCCCACCCATCCTGCTCCTTATCTCTGGCCCATTCACAAAGCCATTGTGCCTAACCTCTCCCTCTCACCCAAAACACAAGCTAATACAAGACGAAGAGGCATTGCACCCTGTTCGACCAGTATTTAGCACTGTCCACTTGTGGTCACACCACATAGCTAAGGTGCTGACACAGTTTCCTGTGTTGTTCATACTTTTGTCTACACCAAGGACTGTTTTTTTGTTTCCATTTCTCTACGTTCTGCTTTATAATGAGCAACTCTCTTCCACTCAGATAAACACCACCAACGATGAGAGGGACAAGTCCAATCCTTTCCGCTTTGCCAACATTGGAGTGGAGAAGTTTTTGGAGCTGAACTCGGAACAGAACCACGATGACTACTGCCTGGCCTATGTCTTCACTGACCGGGACTTTGATGACGGAGTGCTTGGCTTGGCTTGGGTTGGAGCTCCCTCAGGTTGGTATACAAGGCACACACAGTGAAGAATGTGAGAGCATGTAATAATAAGGTGATAGCTGTGTGGATCGCTGTGGAGGTCAAGTATCACAGCTTCTTGCCCCCTCCCACCCCGAGGTCAGAGCACAGGGTCGGCTGTTGAGCAGCACTCCTGGGGTTTGCAGCGACTGAGTGTGTTGCTTCAGCACACCTCGGTGGTGTTGATATTTGCACACACAGGGATTTCGACCTCAGTCCTCTGATTGAAGCATTGTCTCCCTGCTTGCTTGCACCACCCTGGACAAGTCAGGAGCTTTTTGCTGACACACACACATCTTTTCATGTCCACCTCTGACATGTTCAGGTCAATTTGGGCGTTCAGGTCTCAGCATCAGCAGTCTCAGCCTTAAAGCAATGCCCTCTAGCAAGCAAAGCTCTCAGCCCAATAGGCATAAATTGTTATAGTGGAATTGCTGCTCTGTTTTAGTCTGGCATAATACAACAGAAAGAATGTAAACATGGAGTTGAGAGCCCATATTTCAGTTTTGGAGTTTGACATAGTGCCCTGTCTCTCTGTTCCAGGTATTTAATAGCAAAACACAATGTTTTTGCCTTCTGTTTGGTTTGGGAAACACGGCCGACTGCATGTTCTCTACTAGTAAACACTTTCCTCAGTGAGATGCCAAGAGATGCCATTGCTTTTACTACTTCTACTACCACTAATAATGATAATAATGATAATTATAATACAATAGTAATACAGTAGTAATAACATAGATGACAACAACAGCAGTATTACAATTAATTTTGTGTAGCATTGTTCATTCAGATGGTGGCCCAAAGTGCTTCACACGACTGAAGTGAGAAAAAATTAAAACAAAACATAAATCAGATCAAAAAAATAAATAAAATACCAGTGTACTATCAAATTGTAAAATACGATAGGGAAAACAAGAGTAAGAATAAAAGAGGGTGGGAATGTAAACAGCCATGCAGCCATGAAGCCATGAAGATAAATATCTTGCCATTCTGAGGTCCAGGGGAAGGGTATTTCCAAGGTTCAGGGGCATGAAAAGCAGAAAGCAGCTTTGCTAGAGTTTTTGTAAACAACATCTAAAAAAGAACATCTAAGAAGAAATTAACAGGGGACTTTAGTGGTCCGGAAGGGACATGGAATATAAGAATAAAATAAGAAGGTGATAGGTCATGTAATGTTTTATAATCAAGTTCAATTCCACACCGAGCGCTTTGCTGCATGTCATTCCCTCTCTCTCTCCCCCTTCCTTTCTCTGCTGTCACTCTCAAATAAATCAGACATGCCAAGAAAATCTTTAAAAGAAAATAAAAGAAAAGTGAAGTTGCTCAGATGACTATGATAACTGCATGTGCATGCATTTCTGCATCTCTTTCAGTTAAAAAGAGGTCTTACTTTGGCTATCCCCCTGAGATTAAAGAAGGCTGTCTTTGTGACTTTGTTACGATGTGAGATTGGTATGAATCTAAAATTACACCTAAATCTGTTACCTCAGCTTTGATCTGTTTAGCCAGACAGCCGAGCACTGAGTGTAGTTAGTCTGTTTTTGATTCGGGCCCTGCAAGAGGAATCTCAATTTTACCTTAATTAAATTTTTTTTTTTTTTTTTTTTTTTTTTTTTTTTTGAACGGAAGACCCCAAGAGCACCCAAGTTGAGGGAGGGGCTTTAACAAAATGTGTGACTGTCAAGTTTTGTTGGTCCTTTAAGCTGTTGTAAACAAACTGCTGTGAGCAGAGCAACAACTGCTGGTTGCCTTGCCCAGGCGTCTGTATCGTGCTGTTGATGTTCACTGCAGTAATGAATGAATGTCAGATAAGACTCTGTCTCCATTAACCTCTGCAGGCCCTGATAATCTCTACCATCTTGGTCACTGTGTAACAACCCACTACTCCATTAACCAACACGCACGCATCCACACACACTGTGAAATTCAATTTCCAAGGACAAGCAGGGGAATGCATTTTTTTTTTTTTTTTTTTTTGAAGTTGTGGGATTTTGTCCTGTCAGCTGTTTAGCTCTTGATTTCCACCCTGTCCGCACAGAATGTGTTCAGCGCCGCTCAGGTCGAGTTCACCGGACCACAGAGACGTAGGGTCTGACGAGCCTGAAAAGCTTTTATGTTGAATCAAATCCAAGTAAAAGTTTAGATTTATAAAGAATGATTTTGATGCCAAAATCATATGTTTATATTGATTTTAATTTTTAATTTTAATCCTCTTTAAGAAACCCACCTCTCAGTGAAATTTGTAAAGTTGGAGAGAGGATACAGGCAGGATCTTAGTCCCTGCAAATAGAAGATATTTAGATATTCATTTCCTTTTTTTCCTGCAGTGCTGTCACTCTGATCTCCCCCTTTCTCTCCCCAGTAGAGCCAGGCTGTTTGCGTCCAGCCCTGAGGAAACAAGGACAAAGGAAATCAATGCAGCAGCCCCTTAGCAAACGGGCATCAAGGACCCTGTCAAATACACTTAAGCAGATACGGACACACAAAGTCAGACTCACGCCCGTTTGGAGAGGAAAAAATATCTCAATTTCAATAAATCACTAAATAAACAGCCAGTAGTGAAGCCAGCATTGTTGATACAGGAGTACAACTACAGAGCTGGCTCCTAGACTGATAGTTAGGGTTCTTATTCAGTGTAATATGTCCTGTCCTCCAAGTTTCAGCCATCAACTCCTTCCCTGTCATGAGAACGAGTGCTTCACCAGGACCAAAAGTGGATATAGACCAGCAACACCAACAACACAATTTCCGTTGGTGATCGACCCAAAGCGGAGCATAGCGATACAGAAACACAGTAGTTGCACCAATTAGCAAGCAAGAGAGCTGTAAAGGATCCCTGATAATCAATCCCATGTGCATTCTTCAAACTCAAAATCATGGTGGTGTGTCAGACATGCTTAATTAATTTTGGAGAGGACAGAGAATGAGATGATCGGCCAGACTTGGGGGATCTGTCACACTATGTCGTATGGAATAGCAAAACCCTTTGCGCATTTAGCCAATCTCCCACCTCCAAATGATCTTTACAGGAAGATGACATCGCAGTGAGTGAGTGGCGTATGGATCGAGCTCTCTTACCGGCAGCTGAGGGATTTTCTGCGGTCGTCGATTTGATAATGGTCATAATTATTTCAAGGATTTTAACTACCTTGTGTGTACGCTTTGCTAAAACTGTCTTGACGTATTAGTTGTCATATAAGTTGCTAAGAACCCGTCAGAGGCTACAGAATGTAACTTTACTGCTGTAAATATTGTAATTTTTTCTCTATTTCTAACAGAATGAGTGGCAATACAGTAGTATTAAATTACGAGGTAGTAATAATAGCACTAAATTATCAAATTATCATGTTTGTAGCTGGTGTGTCAGTGGGACTGCCTCAGTCTGTCCCATTATAGTTTCGGGTTAAGGTGTGTTTTCCCCCACAGACACCACAGACACATGACTGATAAGGTCAGTGGTCTTGGTTCCTCTCTCCTGCCTGCCTTTTATTAACTTGGGACCACACCCGCAACATGAAGAAAACAACAACAAACTCTCAGACGATCAATATGGGCAAATTAGCAATGCTCCGAGCTGAATGAATCAATTCAGGACAGAAGATGGAGAAGGAGAGGAATAGGACTGACCCGTGGGCTGAATGCTTTAACAGAGGGAGTCAAGAGAGATACTGGTCAAGCGCAGCTAAAGGGCTTCTTATTGAATTTGACCAGTTGCCACCAAAGTATAAGTGGCTTTAATAGAGGGGTTACACACACACACACACATGCACAGACACACATACACACACAGTCATATATGCTTCCCGGTCAGCGTGCACACAGCAGTTATTGCCCTAAGTGCTTTGGTGTTGTGTTTCTGTGTGGGGAGAAGCTGTCTCTGGTGCTGCCTACTAATGACAGGACTTATGGGTTATGGGAAGTGAAAGCTGTTGCTTCCCTGCAAGCCAGCTCCAGGCCTCTGCTCCTGAGAGAGACTAAATTGACATGCTGGGCCTGCATACCTGCCCCACTCTGCCTCTGATTGGCTAGTCATCTTTGCCTTTGTTGGTTAGGTTGGCTAAGGGTTAGTGTCCATTTACCCCCGCCTGTGAGATGTGACTTGTGACCACTTTTCCATTTTTGTCGGTTCACTTCAGCGATACGCATATGTTATGATTTTCAACTGTTTTTTTTCTCTGCCTCATTAATAAATGTGGCAGTTTGTGTTACTGATGCACCTGCTGCTCAGGAACCAGCTGTCTGGCGGAAAAGAGCCCAGTTGTCTAAAAGAACCATTAATGAGGTCATGTTGCCCTAAAACCCAGGCCTATATTAGCCAAAGCTGATGTTAACTGCCAAGATGCTGTCAAAAAAAAAAAAAAAAAAAAAGGAGCTTGCTTTTTGAATTTTTGCTGTTTGTCAGCTCATTTATATATTTATTTATTTGCTTCTTTACATTTCAAACATTTAAAGTTAAAGTTATCAGCTAACAATCTAATAACTACTATTACCATTGTTTATTTAGGCTAGTGGAGGTTAACAGGTGCAGCTGAGGGTCGGTAGGAATAAAAACAGGTCGTGTTGTGATTGGATCACCTGCACTCTTACATGTGAAAGGAAGTTTTAATCCCTGCCCAGCAAAAAACGTTCTTTTGATTCAGGAGAAATTAACCAGTCAGCCTCTCTTTACACAGAAAAGACTTCAGATTCTCACAGTATCATATTTTCTACACCCAAGGATGACAATAAGAAACATTTTAATGACAAATTACAAATTTAAGTTTACAGAGGCAGCTGTCAGTGGAAAATTCAACCCTGTCTAGGTGACACCAGTAACATTAGAAGCAGTTCTGTAGTTCATTTTACAGTTTCTTCCACACATTTTTACAGCAGTAAACACAGCACAGCAGTAGGTTTTCTGTTGTTGCAGGTACTTAGCTCATGTATCTGTTCATTTCCTATGCAAGAGGGACAGAGTTTGTTTATGGTTCAGTAGACTTTCTTTGAGTTTTGAAGTACTTGAGTCGTTTTCTGTGTGACTTGTGTAGTGTTGTCCCCCGGGGTCCCACTGTGGCTGAGCTGCTCGCCTCCCCTGGAGCCACATTCAGCACCACCTGCCCACTTTTTTCGCCGATCTGTGTGTGTGTGTGTGTGTGTGTGTGTGTGTGTGTGGGTTTAACCTGCAGGACTACCTAGCTGTGAGGTTCAGTTGTGCACTCCTGCAAACCTTGTCCCATAGGAGCAAGTTTTTTTTTTTGTTTGTTTTGTTTTGTTTCGTTTTTTGTATATCCCAGTCCATTTAATTTTTGTCCCACTGTACTTTATTGTGCAACAGCGAATGAACCATCTGTTATGGATACAAATGTAAGTCTTTGTGTATGAAATTTCCTTTGCTGTTTGTGTCGTATGATTTACGAGTGCTCTGCTCTTTTTTTTTTATCCTCCCTTCCCAGGAAGCTCTGGGGGCATCTGTGAGAAGAGTAAGCTCTACTCTGATGGGAAGAGGAAGTCTCTGAACACCGGGATCATCACTGTGCAGAACTACGCTTCCCATGTCCCCCCCAAGGTCTCACACATCACCTTCGCTCATGAGGTTGGGCACAACTTTGGCTCTCCTGTAAGTCCTATGATCTGCACCTACAGTGGACTTCTTGCTCTGTGTGAAGTGAATTTCGTGCCACGGCTTTTTTTTTTTTTTTTTTTTTTTTTTTTTTTTTTAATTTACCAATTAATTTATTTTTTTTAAACAGCATGATTCTGGAGTCGAATGCACCCCTGGAGAGTCGAAGATGCAGGACAAAAAAGAGCAGGGCAACTACATTATGTATGCCAGAGCCACATCCGGGGACAAACTCAATAACAACAAGTTCTCGATCTGCAGCATTCGTAATATCAGCCAGGTGCTGGAGAAGAAGAGGGGAAGCTGCTTCGTTGGTAAATACTTACTTATGAACATGTTTGTATGAACAAGAAACAGAGAGAGGGATACTGTTCTCACTGAATTCTGTGTGTGTGTGCAGAATCTGGCCAGCCTATATGCGGGAACGGGCTAGTGGAGGCCGGGGAGCAGTGTGACTGTGGCTACAGTGACCAGTGTAAAGACCCCTGCTGCTACAACGCTAATGAAGCTGAGGGCCAAAAGTGCAAACTCAAACCCGGCAAAATCTGCAGGTCAGACGTCATGAGCGCGCAGCGTGTCAGCACATTAGTCTCACAGCATTTATATAATCTTGCAATTTGTAAAAGTTGTCAAACGCATAACATTTGGTTGACTTGTTGCATATTTGTAAATTCCTCTCTGCAGTCCCAGTCAAGGCCCATGTTGCACAGCAGAATGCAGCTATAAGGGCAGTAGCGAGAGGTGCAGACCAGAGTCAGAGTGTGCGCATGAGGGTGTGTGTAACGGGGCTACTGCCCTTTGTCCCGCCTCAGAACCAAAAGCCAACTTCACCTCCTGCCATGGAGAGACACAAGTCTGCCTCAACGGGGTAAGTTGGTATCAGTGGCATTTTAGGCGAGGTAAAAAGATTTTACAGCTTTTCATGGATTTACTTCTCTAACTTTGCTCTGTTCTGCTCAGGTTTGCTCTGGATCGATATGTGAGAAGTACGGTCTGGAGGTTTGCACCTGTGCTAGCCAGGATGGCAAGGACGAGGCAGCTGAGCTGTGCCACGTCTGCTGCATGGAGAAAAGTGAGTGGCAGTTCAACACCCAAACCCTCAATCAACACAATTTATTTATCCCAAAAGGACATTCAGTCGTTAAAGCAGCACATTAAACATAATGAACATAAAAACAAAACTCTACTTTTGGCTATGCAACTTTTGCCAAGATGCAGCGATGGTTACTAATTGTGCTGTGTCAGGATAAATATTTAACATATTTGCAAACAAACAGTCAAAAATGTGGTAGAGTTATGATTTAAAATAATAAAAAAAAGCCATTACCATCATATAATAGCACAAAAACAGCCTAGAGGGAGATATGATTCAGTTCCACTTGGCTAGCTGTGTGGATTAATTATACCTACTGCTGGTGAGTAGCTGGCCACAATGTCACTTGCTGTCATAGCAATGCTGAAACACAACACAATTACAGGTAGTGTTGTGTCTCACGTGTTTTTTTATTTTTATTTTTTTCCCCATGCAAACACATCATCTCCATGTATGGTCCTTAGAGCTAAAACAAGAGACTGTGCTGGATTTAACTGCTAAGGCTGTTTGAGGATGTGTCCACACTCGTGTCTCTAACAAATGTTAAACTGCTACTTCTTATCGTCCAGTGTTGAGTATTTGTCTGTCTGAGTGATGAGTCATTATCACAGAGGTCTCACCCTCTCTCTGTGTCCACAGTGAAACCAAACACCTGCAGCAGCACAGGCTCAGAGAGGTGGGTCACTTTCTTCAACAAGAAGATCACAACACTGCAGCCCGGGTCACCCTGCAACGACTTCAAGGGCTACTGCGATGTGTTCATGAAGTGTCGCCTGGTCGACGCCGACGGGCCTCTGGCCAGGCTAAAGAAGGCCATCTTCAATGCAGAGCTTTACGAGAACATCGCCGAGTGGATAGTGGTGAGTGTCCCGGGACAAGAGTCAACACTCAGCATTCTCAATGACGCAGAGAAACCAATGCTGTTTTTGAAAAGGTTGCAGAATCCTTATTTGCATGCACACTAATATATTTGTGTGTTACACAGGCTCACTGGTGGGCAGTGCTGCTAATGGGTATTGCTCTCATTATGATAATGGCCGGCTTCATCAAGATCTGCAGCGTCCACACACCCAGCAGCAACCCCAAGCTGCCCCCACCAAAGCCACTGCCAGGTACATCATCCTGTGTGTGTATGCACTGTGCAAAACTGAAGAACTAGAAGTAAAAACAAAACTGTTTGTGATACTGTGGTAAAAATCACAAGGCAGCTTTTATAGAAAAAGTCCTAAGTGAGATGCCATCCTTTGTGTCAGAGCCCTTGAAATTGGTTATCACAAGGCTCTCTGACTGTTTGTCAGTAATATAAGCTGATCGGGCTTATTGGCTGCCCAGCTCACTTTTGTTGGCTTTTGACTGATAAAACAACTGACTGATCCCTAAGTCCCGCCATCATTAGTGACTGTTGCTAGGTCAGCTGTTTTTATGTGCTCAGCCATGGAGAAAGTGATGTTCAGTGATAGGCATCTCAATGTGTTGGTTCCTCAAGTTTTAAGAAAAACATACACGTTACATGTATATACATACGTATTTTCAGCATCGTCTGTTGAATCTAACTATGCCAGCTACAATTAAAATTCACATTAGGCAGATATGAATCCAAAGTGACATTCATTGGAGATTTTTTTTAGATCTATTCAGGAGAGAACAACAACATCAAGTGCCATAAAGCTCTGGTTCTGAGGTGCGACAAGGCAGTGCAAAGAGGGAATGTATAGAGTGCATCAAGTGCATAGAAAACAGAGAGGGAAATGGCCTGGGCTCAGATTCAAACCAGGGCGCTGTGGTGAGGATTCAGCCTTGACAAGTGGTCAATTGATCAGTCGTGTGTTTGAAGGCTAACATGGGGATCCTCGAGTATGAGAAACATTTTTTCATGCGATCCCTGTCCTTGTCTCATCATCTGCAGTGTGCACCTTAACAGGAATGACCGTTGTGTCCACAGCTGTTGGACTGTAAAAGTCAGACTGTGTTTCTCACTGAGATGTCTTTGTCCTCCAGGTACGTTGAAGAGGAGAAGACCCCAGCACGCGGGCGCACAGGCCCAGGCCCAGCGCCACCACCGCCAGCCCAGAGAGAACTATCAGATGGGTCAGATGAGACGCTGAGACTCTGGTCTTCTCTTTGCCTTGGTTCTTCCTAGTGCCTACAATGGGAGCACTTCACTCCAAAGAGTTACCTTTACCACCACCTATTGCAACATTCTGAAAACTGGCAACTGAACTTGTTTCACTGGACAAAGCCCACAGCGTCCTGGGCCTAACAGACTCACCCAGCACCTCTGCTCCGAGAGCCAGATCAGCAGTGGTTCACACAGCTTTTACAGGAAATAAATCCGATAACTTTTTCATGGAGGGACGGGACGAGAAAAATCACTGTTTCCTGTTATGTGGTTTGTATCTTTTTTCGTTTGAATGCTTTTTTTTTTTTTTTTTTTTTAAATGGGAATGGAGGAGTGAGCGAGGAGCAGCATCGTGGTAAAATCCTCCTCTCTCCTCCATCAGTGCTTTTATTTTTTTTTCCCTGTTTTTCCTCTCTGATGTGCTGCGGTCGTCATCAGCACGAGAACAGGACTGCAAGTCACATGAGTTTTTGCTGCCAATCAAAACCTGGAATGCGACATTGTATTGGAAGAAAACTCTTTTGCCAATGTAATTAGAATGTCTGAAATCAAACCACCGTGGAAAAATGAAGCTTTTTATTTCTAAGGCATATACGTTCTTTCTGTGTGCAGTTGTACAGATGTTCCAGTGTAGTTTTTTTTTCCTGTTTCATATGGTTCTCTGTCTGAATATTATTTACTGTTTTAATTCACTTTCTCAGGATTAATATATATATAAAAAAAACAGCAAACAAGTGCATGGGGAGGAGCTGCAAATACAGCTGCATGTGTATTCTAGGGCCGTAAGTCTCCCTGTGGCCACTCCCTGTATAGTGGCTCACAGTTCTAGCAGCTGCCGTGGGATGTAGAGGACGGTCTGACAGAATGTAGCAAAACGCTGAATAAGATTAAACTGTCGTTTGATTGAGGCTGGTGGAGGGGTGATTGGCTATTTCCTGAAGTGATAGGGTTTTGCAGGTGGAAGGTAATATGCAGCTGAGTTTACATAAAGAGGCAGGTTGGAGCTGGAGTTAATGGTAAGAGAATAGCTTTTATTTTCAACTTGATTGTATCACACTTTTTATCGTGTCACTGCCATTTTCCCTCACTCATCGCTTTGGCACTGACTTGTGACACGTGTAAAAACAACCACTTCGTAGTACGGATGTATGTGTCTGTTCATTCCACGTGGACGATTGATGAGATCAGGGAGACAAAATGGGAGAATCTTCTTTGCTTTTAGTGCAGATGGCTGTTGGCAGAGCAGGCTGCTGGCCAAGAGTTGATGGATGATATCCCTCAGGACAAAGGGCCTTGGCTAAAGGCGAGGCACACAGATCGGCCACATATGTAGAGAGTCATGATTATAGAATGGAGAGCCACATTGCTGCCACATTCACACTTGTTCTGTTGTCCCTCTTTGAATTGGGGCTGTTCTTAACGGCCTGTACCAGTGATTCTGCTTGTTTAGCCTAATATTTACAAAACGTACATACTCTAATATGAACATGAACTTTCAGAGACTTCAAACTTTCTTCACACCCGTATTCCATCTCTGCAATAAAGTCGTCCGCATTAGTTTTCCTAAAAGCAACAGCACTGTTGTGTTTTGATGACTTGAATTTGGGCGGAGTGAAACATCCCTCCACCAAAAAATAGTCCCCAGGGAAACATTGGCTTTCCACAGCCAATTATCAGTTCTGTGGTTTATGAATGGCGACGACTTTGTCAAGTGGGCGTTTCAACCAAAAATTCATATCTGAAAATGGCAGGATTTTGATTCTATGTTGTGAAATCTTTAGTACTGCAAAATGGTTTTTGCCATGTAAAACTTGGTTAAGTTATAGTAAATGGGCCAAACATTCAAAATCACTGACAGCGTCCTTTAGTAAATGAAAGTTTTAAAACCACTCTAAGCCTGACAGTGGAACGTCTATGCTTCGGCCAGGCAGTACAAATGCAATGGTGTCCCAGATATAGAACCTGCCTGGTTTTAATGTGATTGTCGATTTTCCTTTTTCTGATTTTTACCTCTAGCTCAGATTATTTGTGTAATGTGGGTAAACCGAATCAAAGGATGAAAAGTAGAATTTCTAATTTTATCGTGGCTTCATTGCTGTGTGTTTCCAGTCGAGCTGTGCTGGTGTTAACTGAAATTTAATTAAGGCAAACAATCAACTATCACTACCACTGTCCTGTCCTTTCTCATCCTAATCCTGACCGTCATGGTTAGGATTTCCTCCAGGGATTTTCTTACCCACACATTATTCCCCTTTGGTTTGTGTAATGACATTACAAAAAAAAAAAAATGTGCCTACACAAAGCAGAGTGCGACTGAAGTCGGTGTCACTGATCACCAAGGCTGAACCCGCACATAAGGTCACCGTTTATCCAAAGACTGATCAGTCTGGCCTGCTGACGACATATTGGAAACAAAGTGATTTGACACAGGGCTGGGCAACACGGACAAAATCAATGTCACGATAATCATAAGAAATTATTTCACTGTCAACACAGTGAAAAATCAAACAGATAATTACATTATTCATTGCATTAAACTGCATGGCGTAATGAAGCACATTAAAACTCTCATTTTCAACTCATATTCCCTAATTTGTTTCGGATCTCATTTCATGAAAGATTTGAATGCATATTAGCTTGTAATTATTCATTTAAGCAGCAGAATTGTGTCACATTAACTAGCTGTCATTACTTAATCCCATTGTGATTGCACTGAAAGGTAATAGGTGATAACAGTGAATTACCGCCCAGCCCTAATTCAGTTTGACTTGCGTTTCCAGTGACCTCCAGCAGGATGAATATTAGGTCAGCGTCACTGACAGCTGGGTGAGAATGCAGGATACCCTCCTGATTTTGTGTTAACTGGCAAAATATAGAAATATGTGTGTAGTTTCTTAAAATTGATTTGAGAGAGCAAAACTTCTGCAGCAAAGATAGGCTTTCTTTTTTTATTCCTTGGATAGCTGCCATTAAGCTTTTGTTTTGTTGCAAGGTATAAGGGTAATGTTTAATTATCCATCCGACAGATTCTATGCAGGATATTGCAGAGCTCAGCAGAGAAAACGTAAGCCTCCTCACAGAGAAATGCCTTCATTGTTTTCTCCCAAATACGCACATGGAAAACTCTATTGTGTTATAATAACAAAATAGTTTTCCACATCCATGTGCAACAACACAAAATGTAATCTGCATTTGGTTCTAAAATGTTTTCTGTTTTTTTGTCTGTCTTGTTGGTGCTAATGGCGACTCTTTCTTGTTATTTCCTGGGTGGGAATATAAAGAATGGTTTCCATTATCTTTGGCAAATTGTTTATTTTTAGCACCAACCGCTTTGCAAAATCATCCCTCTCCCTCTTTCATTCTTGTCTTTTTCTGTTGGTATGGTGTGACCTGGGCAATAGATGGGTGTTTAGGGTGAATCCTCGGGGATATGAAAAATTCTTTCTTTCACCTTTCTTGCTATACAATATTGAGAAAAACGTGCACTGATGTATAAGTGATATAAATGGAGAGAATCCCAAATGCTCAATACTACTGTCTGATTTTATTGTCTTCTGTGTTTTATACTGTCTTAAATTGTCTTTTATTTTTGTCTTTATTTTTTTCTGTTTGTTCTATTTCCCCATTCTGCTCACTTGGAAAAATTTTACTAAAATTGCAAAAGTATTGTGCAAAGATGTAATTTCTTTTGAAGTACTTGAAATGCATTAATTAAAATATAGACTTGATCAGAGTGTTTCTAGTCTTTACATCCACAAATAACAAAAGGTTGCTAATTTGTACGGTTGTTCACGTTTGAGTTGTTTTTCAGTGAAGCAGTTTGAGTTGATTCGTCAAGTCGTGGTGCTGATGCTCCATCCCTCACCTGGTTCAGCAGGACAGGGTTCAACTCGGACTCGCTGACTGCTTACCTCTCCAGTTTTCTCATGGCTTTCTGCAGCTAAAACCTGCTTTGGAGCTTAATACCTGCCTGCTGCTGGCTTTCTGAGCTCACCACCGACCAACTGCTTTGAACTGCCTCATTTCAGGGCCACTGCCTGCTTCGCTGTTTACCTTCTGAGCTCACCGCCTACTTTAAAATCTACTTTTTTCTGACCACTTCAACCTTTGATCTAATTTCTCCTTCAGCCAGCTTGATTTTTGTTTCCAGGCAGTCATTCCTTGGACATTTTGATTATAAATCCGTTTGTTGCTTGATATATAATCTATGCACACAGCCTGCACCCAGCTGTACAGGCTTTGTGGTTAAAAAAAAAATGAGACCATGAAATAGAATAGAAAACAATAGAGTGTATCTTTATTGCTCTGGTATTATAAATGGAGATGCACATATATCTTATTTTATTAAGGCTAACGTTGGGATTTGGTGCTTGTGATGTCCAGATGCAGTTTTATTTCTTAAAAAATTGCATTGAGAGACTTTCTTTTTTTCTAAAGGACAACATGGACAATCTTTTTTACAAGGACACATCAGACTCGCATAACGGCTTTGTTACACTCCACACCATGTTCTTTATACATGAGACACATTCAATAAAAATTCATTATAGCTTTACATATTTCTACGTCATCAAGGTCATCAAAAGGCCACTTTAAATAGTTCTGGTTACATTACAGCAACTAGTTTTCAAACCATAGTGCCCGCATGCATAAATAATTAAACCTCAGACATCATGTTCATTCTTTGTACTCAATATTTGGACTGAAAAACCTTCTGAAGTTTGTATTTAGAGCCCTAAAGGCTTGAATCTTTTGTATCAAGAATACTGCTTCTGAAACAGTCATTTATCTTGCTTTGGTATCTAGAAATAACAGTGTTTCCATGTGCTGCCTGTAGTTCAGCCATCATTATGTTTGACATAAAGAAACTAGAAATGAAGAAAAATGGGGTGATTCCCTAAAGGTGCACGGTGCAAGACTGCAGGTTGACTGAAGTGAAGACTCTTTAGACTCACGTGACAAAAAATGTGGAATTCAAGTCCACATGAAATGACCTCAAATGACTTCTACATCCCATCAGGCAAAGTATTTTAAATAGTGACATCATCCTGCACTCGTGGGAGTAAATGAAAACTTTCACAGATCTTAAAAAATCCTCTCCCATGCACCTTATCCCTTCAAATAAAATTGTGTTTCTCTCTCCCAAACCGTCATCCTGTTTGGTTTGGGTTTGGTCTGTCCTGTTGGTTTACACTTGTGAACGATCCTCCCCTGTCCCAACCAAACATCCCGTTTCAACAGGAAATCCGTCAGCACAAGAACGAGGCCGTTTCATGTGGTGTTGAAGCACATATCTCGTCAGTGAGTCAGCCCATCCACTGAGAACTATGACGATAACCATCAAATGTCATGGTGTATACACATTTGTTTGTCTTCAAGGTCCTCACTTTGATCAACCCTTCTCAGTTTTGCATAGTGCACCTTTAAAGCTGCGCCGTGCAGTCCTGATGAGGAAACCGATGACAGGTATAAAGATGATTTGCAAATGCTGACGGCTTCTTTGAAATCTTATAGCATTAACCACATAATACAGCATAATAAGGTGATCCAACAGGGAACCTAGAGGATACTTCTGTGTAGTGTAAATGTGGTGGGAAAGCAGGAGCATCACATTGGCACAGCTGTTTTCTACTTTCAGACACTGTTTCAGGGATCCAATTTTCCCCATTGAAAATTTAATACTTTAGCAGTTCAGCACTAAACCTTTTTTGCCCATCCATAGCATCAAATTTCTTTCCTAAAACTGCACAGTCATTCATCGAGGAGCTTAAAGAATTTCATCCAGATGTGAACTTCCCAAGTGTGACATTTCGTTGCCCTACAATCAGAGATGTTCGATCTGGTGCACAGATACAGAGCTCAGATTGTGCAGCCTGTTCTCCTGCAGCTGCTTATTCGTGGACACAAAAGGCTGTCACAGTCCATTAGGTGTGCTTTCTTCTGCGCTGTCTGGGGCTGTCGTCCCTGCAGCGCACAAACACCACCTCTTGAGACACTTGAACGTGCTGTCCGTCGTTGGTCTTGGCGCAAAAGGTCGTCCTGAAAAGTAGAGGCCATGTTAGTTATTGCTGTGGTTTGGTCGGTCTATATTTGAACCGTGCCACATTTGGGAGTGATTTGAATAGAGACATACAGCAGAGATACAGCATCTGTTTGTGTTGAGAAATGTGCAGGGCAGTATGGGAAACTGTCCACTAGGTGGCAATAATAGTCTACTATGCTGCTGCAGGCTTTTCTGCTTGAGGTTGTTATTGGAAAGCATAAAAAATCCTGTGGTTACCTGAATTGTTGTGTTTACTGGCATTTAAAATCATTAGTCTTGATTTATGCCGGGGAATATTTCAATAAAAAAAGGTCACTATAATAAACACAGCTGCCAAGCCTAATTCTTTGAAAACATCTGGCTGCTTACCGCTCTTTACTACACAGTTTAACAGGATATGTGGCAGCAGTGTAGATAAAGCGTTTATTCTTGTGTGTACAGGCTACAGGGAATGCATCTCCTTCTTGTGTTGTCTCTGATTCTCCAAGCAGCTGGTCCTCTCAAGTATAACGAAGGGATCAGAGCCAAACTGCTGAAGATGAAGAAGATCCTCCTTTTCACATTCCAAACTCTATTGCCTCTGTTGACTTGACTCTACTGATCTACTTGAACGTCACTCAGCCTCGCAGCCTGCAGCCTTTTGAGAGGGAGCAACATACCATACCTCTCTTGTGTTTCGCCCGCTTTGACGCTGATCTTGCCCACTGTGAGCAGTGGTTTGTTGCCCGCGCTGCTCCAGGGAATGATGGTCTGCACCCGGTTCCACATGTTGGTCCACAGCGCCAGCCCCTCCCAGTGGAATCTGAGCAGCATCAGCTCCCCAATGTCCCGGTCCAGGGTGATCAGGAAGGTGTAGGTCTTATTGCTCGAAATCTCCTCAATGCTGAGAGTTTTAACATGAAGCAAGAAGTGGACAGAGTGAGTTGGATTATACATTGGGAGACTGTTAGCTGGGGGGAAGTCCATCTCAATGGCAGGAGGCTAACAGTTAGCATTTGGAGCATCCAGCCAGTATCCAGCACTCAGTAACAATGAGAGGAAGATAACACCACTACTGTCCTACAGAACAGCTACGAGGGAGAAAGAGAAATAATAACACATTTTTCAAAATGAGTGAACTAACCCTTTAAGGCTGATGCTCTCTGATGTATATAACATGAGGGATAATGCAGTTGTCAGGGAACAGTGTCCTTTATAATACACATACAAATAAATTATTTATGCCATCATCCCCATTTATAGCTCTCTTTGATGCCACAGCACAAGCTTGCTGCCATGTGTGTCAGCTGCTATCCTTGACTTGCTCTCTCTCTTATGGAGCTCAGGGCACAGCTGCATCTTGCATGTATCAAGGACCGAGCGCACTGAGGACAGAGTCACCGAGGGACAAAAGACTCAAGGGACAAGGCAACATTACACATGTAAGGCAAGACCAACGGGAGGCGGCACTCACAAGCTGATGGGGAGGTCCCCACTCTCCCCCTTTGTCCCAGTCAGAGCGATGGTAAGGGATGGCTCAAGCCCCTCGATGTGGTTCACAAACTGTATCCTGAACTGGTAATGGTAGACTGAAAGAGAGCAATGGGAAACCACGTGATGAAACCATAAATGGCTATCGTGACCTTTCTCAGTAGCTCAGTGGTTTTCAAGGGTTCCTCAACATTTTTTTCCCTCTAAAATGTAATTCAGCTGAAATTGTTACAATATGTATTAAAAAATCTTTATATATTGTAAATTGATTGACCTTTATACATGGTGTGATGATGTATATTTATTGGTGTTCATGACCCTTTATATACCATGGTCTATGGATAACATATCAAGAATGGTGATATGGTTTTTCTTTTCCCATTATCAGGAAAATATTATGTATCTTATCTTAAATGTTGTGTATCTTACTATGTCACATGGTCTTTCTGAAAAGTCTGTAAGAGTGGAGTGTTAGAAACATCACTGTAGTGAAGTGAGCTGTATGGTGCGAGGGTCTATATTTTTCATGTTTTTGCATTCTCTTGTTCCAGCATCCTACTGAAGTGTTTAAGAAAGATGTGTGTGTCTTCTTTTTTGTTATTTCTCAGTGTTCATTAGTCAAAATCCATTTAATACCTAGCACAAACCAAAAGGTTTTTTTTTTTTTTTTTTATCCCTAGGGAAAAATCACTTCCATTGAGGGTGTACAGCTTTACATGAAAACAACATGAAACATGAAAAAGTGTGAAAACTCCAGTTCCATATGACCTAATCTATTGAACATTTTGTGAAATAATCGTGATGATATGTGGTTTTAATTGTCTGAAGTGAAGCCAAATTTAATTTTCAACCTGGTTGGGCGGTGGTTCTCTGTACTATCCTGTTCTGTATTACAAAGGAAAACACCTTTACTTAACTATTCACACAACGTTACATTTCAATCTATTATGCCTCCTTAATCAGAGTTTTATGAGTCAATATTAAAGGGTGAACCAAGCAGAAAATATAGATTTTGCCGGCACCTAGTGGTTGAATTTTTTACCTACATCAGTGTTGAGTGTGATCAGAAATGCAGCAGAGAACTGTTCAGGCCACACAAAAACAGTGATGTTTGGTGCAGCAGGGCTCACGCTTCCAGCCCATAGAGGTCAGTGCAACAGCGCTTCTCTGCCCTGACAGATTTAGGGTTTCATCACCCTTTAATGTTTTCTGTCCTGCAGTTAGGGCCTACAGCAGGACTATGAGCTCCAGTTCTTACTTCTCTAATTGGTTTCAAAGGAAGAAAAGCTGGCCATGCTCCACAGAAAAGATTATATCTATCTCAGGGAGGCCACAATCAGATTTTCAAGCTCAGGCTATAAAACTGCCCCAAATTCCACAATATTACATTTTACTTCATCATCGCAAGAATCCACTTGAAGTTCAAAAACCAACCAACACTGATATTTTCTAGTGATTGCTTACAATACACTACATTTACTTGTCTAAACAATAAGTTATACCATAATTATTCATCTCTCTAATAAAGAAATCATATTAGGCTACTTTGAAGTAATTTCCAGAAAGTTATGCAGTACTGTAGGTCTCTTTAGTTTCTGTTTTAGGGCGCAATGTCGTAAACTGAAGTCTATTCGTTTAGGACAAAAATTCTGCATATCCTGGTGATGTTTTGGTTGAAATGGGAGGCACAAGCACATACGTTTGTAGGGCATCTGAGAGCGGGTTTTGAGGAACAGCTTCTTGCTGCGGCCGCTGCGGACCCTCTTGATGTCATAGCCCAGGGTGTTGCAGCGGTTCTTGCGACAGTCCAGGCAGACGCCTTTGTCAAAAGCACTGTTGTCACTGCACCTGTAGGCCATGCTCTGCTTGTCTTTATTCAGGAGGGAGTCAATAAACAGGTGGACCGATCGCTCATGAGCACATTTCACCGTCTGCTCAAAACCTAAGAGAAAATAGAAATGTGGTGGTAATTTAATTAGTCTTACATATGGATCTTTTCGGTTATCTGAAACACCCTTGATGATAGTTTCGCCGGATCATTTCCATATGCTGGGTAAGACTTCTTTCAGATGTATTGTGCCAGTTGGTTATTACAAAACTCTCCTGGGGATTCAAGGCTGTGGAGTACCATGATCCTAGTCTGTGTTTGGCCATTATTTGAGGATTTAGTTCATTATCCCCAGTGCTGGACATCTGTCAAGATGTCCTCCTGTCACATCTCCTGAAAGCATCTCATTATGTCTGATACTGGTCTGGCCTGAAGCCTTTTTTCTCAGCATTAATAGATCTACAGTTCCTGAGGAGATTCCTGTAGCCTAGAGGCAGAGTTCTGAAGGATGGACAGAGCAGAGGAAGGCGCATGTTACTGATTAACTCGTGAGGATGACAGATGCTTTAATGTGGTTCTCACTTTCATATTGTGCGGACATGTTTTTGATTGAGAAGCACCATAAATCCTGGGGCCACTTATGTTAGACTCAGGGGAATTAACCTCATATGGCTGAACACAGGATGAGAAGCTGTCAAGGAGCACAAGATGAATTGTTTCCCGAGGTGCACTAATATTTTAAAAATGGAACTACATCGATGAAAACTTGACAAATCTGAAGAATCTGAGCTGGCTTCTCATATATTTTCTCTTGTTTGTGTTCAGGGGTGCCAGGTCTGATCAACAAAAGCAGGGTTACAGCAGAGCAGGCCAATACATTGGTTGACTGCTTTTTATGAGCAAAGCACTCCTCTGATTTCCTTACAATATTTGCTTTTCAGATGCAGGTTTCCTCCATAATTAATTACACTCGCAAAAAGCAGCTAGTGGAGGCAAGTCATCTGTGTAGCGATGCCCAGGCAAGAGCGGATCCCTCCCTTTCTTCTCCCTTGCTTCTATTATATTCCACCTGACAGGAAACTCACCTAGCTCTGGCTTTCACTGTCTGCATCTCTGCTGTCACTGCATTTCTGTGTTGCACTGCTGGACAACATCCTGTTAAATACGGCCTCTATCTTACCTAGGATTGCCCTTATAGGCCTACAAATCACAATATTCAAGAGTAACTAAACCACAAACCCAAATCTCTGTGCAGCCTGACCTCTAATGGTGAAAAGCAGGATGCCCGGTCTTTGGTTGCAGGTGATGTCACCACCCACAGAGGATCCTGTCTAGATGGTAACCCTAGATTTGCCTCGCAAGTGCGGTTAGGGTTAGGGTTAGGCCACTGTGCTTACTCAAGTGTGCAAGAGTTTCAGAAATCTAGGGTTACCATCTAGACACGACACCCGTCGAGTACAACAGGAGGTGACATCACCTGCCACCAAAGACCAAAGACCAGCCACCCTGCTTTTCACCATGTAAAGTCAGGCTTTGCAGAGAGTTGGGGTTTAGTTGCTCTTCAACTTTGCCCTCCTGTCACTTAAGGTGATACAGAGTCAATTCGATGCTCTGCTGCCTAAACTGACAAACTGTTTTTTCACTGTTTAGTGGTGTGTTAAACACCGTGAAACCTATCATCTCAAATGCCTTTGTCTCCGTTTGGTTGCCTCTCTGTCTTCTTTTGTATACATAATACTTAATAAGCCAAGGGAACCCACAATATGTTGACTTTTAAATATAATCTTTTGCCTCTTGTTATTTAAGGTGTTGTGACCCGTCATGTTTTACCTTACCCATGAGCCCGTACTCGGTTATGTGTTGATAAAGGCTCTGAAAGTCACATCCAGGTTGGAAAGCTCCCCCGTTGGGATAAAAGTCATAGTGCGCCACAGCTTGCTTGATCCCCACACTTAGGCCCATGCGTTCGTGAGTGAAGGTATGGATGGCATCCACAAACTCAGCATCATCAGGAGACAGTCTATCTGTGGACGACATGCCCTCAAACAGGGGCCCCGCCGGATCTAGACCTGGGCAGATACAGTGTATAGAGAAGCTGCTTGTTACAGAACGAAGAATGACTTGATCCGCTGTCAAAAATGTTTTTGTAGGGGAATGAACATTCACAAGGGAACCAATGAATCAAGAAGTTAGCCTGAAGTTCGATAGGGTTTTTGCTGCCTCAAATTCTTCTCACATTGAAAAAAGCTTACCAGTAATTCTTCCAATCTTCTCCGAACCTCCCAGAGAGCTTCCAGCAAATCCAGAGATGTGAGCACCAAGGCTGTAGCCTATCAAATGAACCTTTTTGGCTGGAAACTGGAAATTCTCCTGTTAGTGATGAATGACATTTTTACAATATTAGAAAACTTTGGGTTATTACTTAATCTGATGCATGCATGGCTTTTCAAGCATACCACGTCTTCAGTATTTACGCTTTTAACATTTACATAGGTACATGAGTTTATTTCAGCACATACATGTTGATTATGAAGAAAAAAAAAAAAAAAAAAGCAGAATAGAATATTATCCTCAGTCCCCTGACCTGAAGTGTTTGCAGCAGGTAGGCTATGTCCTGTCCGACAGTGCGGGTGTTTTGTGCTGCTATGGGATAGTGTTGGTGGGCCAGGGTGAGCCAGTCGGTGATCACCACGTTCGCATGTCCTAGACTAGTCTTCAGAACCTTGGCCAGCCTGAGCACCCAGCCCTCCATCATACCATCCACCTGAGGAAACAAAAGACTGTTTTTTGATTTCTGTTTTCCATTAGTGCAATGACATGCTGCTGCACACAATATAATCCATCCAAAATCCATGACGCATGGTATGACACTCCTGCTCTGTTGTCTGGAATGCTCAAAATCCTGAAATGTACGGAAACACCAAACTGTGAGGCACCCTGAAATTCACAAAAAGATTAATTTAAATATGAAGTTAAGTTTGTTCCATACTAACACTTTTACATTGCTTTATAATTGCATTTAAAAGGACTGCTTCATCCAAAATGACTTATTTTGTATGATTTTCTCACCCAGAGTTGTGTTGAATGTCCAGCCAATAATCATATCTCACAGAGAACAAGGGTTCTCTGTGAAGTATATAACTAATGATCGCTTCTCTCTCATCTGTGTGTCCAGTTCAGTCCAGATGAACTTTGCGTGACTCACTGATGCTCAGCCAATGTGTGATTGTGCTGACCTCTCTTACTCTTTGAGAAGGTTTCATACACAACAATCTCTTCCTCATGGCCACAACTGTCCTCCATCCTTTCATTTTAAGCATTATTTTTTGGCATTTATCTAATAGTGATAATAAGGGCTGCAATAAGGACTAAGTCTTGATATGTGGTAGGGGAGACTGGGGTAAGTTGAGCCAAAGGGTAAGTTGAGCCACCCCCTGTTGCTAGGAAACGGTAAAAAATATTGATCATGTGACCAAATATTTAGGAGGAAGGCATCATTTCATGGAGTCTGTGAAGGTAAGAACCACATGAGTAAAGTGGTTAGACATTTATTTCCAAAAAAACATTTTTTACTCTTGAAAGTGAATTTAGTCTATTATAAGTTTCATGAGAATTGTGTTAAAACCAAAATAGATCATTTTAAATTTGTTTTATACATCAATTGTGGTATCTATGAGCTACAACATGAGGTCATAAACCTAGCATAAAAGTGCACCATTTTAGCTGTGGGGACTAAAAAAAGTCAAAATGGCAGCTCTGGGGTAAGTTGAGCCATTTGGCCAGGGGTAAGTTGAGCCACCGGCTCGGGCCATTTTGACCCCTTAAGCCTTTGCAAGGGTTAAATATTAAATCTCTAAAACTCCCCAAACCCCACAGAGTTGGTCGTACAGCAAGGAGGTCTGAGCAATTTGTGTTCCCCTGCAACCTCGACAGGTGGAATATTGAGTGAAAGCCAGGGGCGGAGCTATGTGGTGGCCAATGGTGGCCACGAAATGTGTTACATTCATATGTTCATAACTGACCTTACTGTCAGCAAGGACACCAAGAAACTAGTGTTCTAGTGTTTTCTTTCCAAAAACACAGCTGTTAATGTTCTCTTCCTAGGTGCACTTTAAGGCATGTTAAAACAGCTGTTTACTGTACCTGTTGGATTGTGTTTAATAAATAAAAATACACATGAATGTGAAGAAGTGACTATTATTTAGGGAAAGAGAAGGTGAGGAAGGGGTTTGATGGAGGTGGGGAGGAAGGTAGGGGGTGAGTAGGGATACGGCTCAACGTACCCCGCTCCTATGCTCAACTTACCCCATACACGGGGTAAGTTGTGCCACGAGACCACTTTTTTTGGACATGCTATATTATGGAAGCAGTTATGTTTACACTCATTCTGCTTGTTTGAAGAGATGCACAACATCCTGAAATATATGCAGATATATTAGTTAGCGACAAAACTATGATTGCCTTGATGTAGTGATCCTAAATATGAAAAATGGCTCATCTTACCCCAGTCTCCCCTACATGCTCTACCTTAATTTTCTGGTCCTGTCTCTACAATATAAAAGTCCTGTCTGTGGGCAAGTATATTTTGCCCTGCAAAATCCAGTGTGACCACCCCATCAGGCCTCAGGTCACTACAGACTGACTGACTTAAGTTTATTGAAGCCAATGAATGAGTCGGACTGCTGGCCAGTGAACAAACTGGAGGCTGGTCCTCAAATCTGTAAGAGTGCAGGCTAATCACACACATTTGATTGACCATAAGGTATTTTCTGTAGTAGTTTACTGAACAATTCTTTTGGCAAAATTATATGGTTTGTTTTTAAAGATTATTATTTGGGCAGGAAAGGCAGAGGAGAGGATAGGACTGACATGCAGCAAATGGGCTTGGAGTCCAACCCAGGATGCTGCAGTCAGGACTTGATTCATGGCATGTACTCTACCAGGTGACCTACCAGGGTGCCTTAAAATGGTTGTATGCATTATGTGCTCTGTGAGGCCTTCCATTATAACCTTTATTTGCATATTCAAGACAACTTGTGAGTAAATGATGCAAAATTACAAAATATGTATTTTTGGAGTGAAGTATTCTTTTAAATGCAATGTAGCAATGAAAAAATGATGGCATAGAAAAAAATTTGAATGAATATTTTCGTGCATTTCAGGGGTCACTGTGCATTTATGTCACAGTTTGGTTATTTCAGGGTTTTCTATTACTGAAAAATTAGGTAAAGCTTTGCTCACACTTCTCTTTTTTGACGTCTTCTGTGTTTTACTTCTGACACTGTCCGCTCATGTGTACGCTCTAATGGCATAACATGTGTGTGCAAATGGCTTTTTTTTCCAGTGCACCCTGTGGTTTCCAAGTCACTGAACTGTGAGAGAAGTGGGAGTTGTCCTTACCGACCACCCGTGGGTGATGACGATGAGGGGATTACTGCTGTTGAAGCCGCAGGAGGTGAGAGTGTGTGGCTGGAGGGGGTTCACCGTACACGTGTCCTCCATGGACCCTTCCTCTGAGTACAGCCTGAAGACTGAATTGCCGATGTACGGCACTTTAGGTCTCAGGATGCCCCTCTGGTCTGTGTCCACTACACATGGAAATACAAACAGCAAAGGAGTTATCTGTTTGTTCTTTATGATTAGCTCTACATGTCAGGCATGCTGGAGAACTGGACATGTTTACTTTGAGGTGAATAATTACAAACGTATGCACCAAGATTCATTTTATTTGGACATGACCGAGTAAAGGAAATGTAGTAATCCCCAAGCTTTGCAAAAGAGGCACTATATTCAACCCAGGCAAGAAGTAGGGATTATCTCCGTGCATTGATTTTCTTTGCAACTAAGCACTGATTTATTGCAATCCTTGTCTTGTTTTTGATAAGCAAATACTAAATTTGTTCACAATAACATTAATGCACTAAGTGCAATGATAATTCTGTGATTCCCTCTGTTTATACTGCTTTTTTTTTTTTTTTCTTTTTAGAGCAAGAGGTGAAAATACTAAGTGTCATCCAAGTTCTGTGGTGTCATCACTTCCTGTTGTGACTGGTCTGGACTGTGGCCCGGCTGTGCCTTTTCAGAGGCGTTTTGCTCCGCTCTCAGGTCATGTGAACCTCTTTGGCAGAAATTCCAGTGCTTACAAAAAGTCCTGTCAAATGAACCTCTGCTTTTCTCTTCTCGTAAGTCATTACGTAACAGCCCCCTCCCTTAACAGAGCTGGAGCCTCAACTTAAAACCTCATTCGCACACAAAAGTACAGATCTGTGACCAAATGAATTTCTAATTACATTTCTTTATGACCACTATGGTTTGAGTGCACATGATTTGTAATTCATTATTTTCAGGCAGATTAATTACCATGACATGACAGATAAGTGACTTTACGCTCAGCATTTCTTAACTGAAATATTCACAATTAAAGGAATCCCTCAGGTGATAAAACGGGCAGGCGTATCTTAAGTCCCAATTAAACAAGTTGTTAAAATGTGTTAATATCTTGTTGTGAAACATGTTGGTAAGGGGTCATGGAAGAAATTAACTCCTGGTGAAAATCCAACATGGGAAAGCTGCTTACAGCTGGCAATTGCTCAATGTTGGTGGAGGTACAGCATGTGCTCTACTATGTGCCATCTAATTTATTTATTTAGATTTTTTTTTCCTTGAGCAGGTCACTGTCAAGGTTTGGAAAAAAAAAAAAAAAACATGTTGACCCATGCTATTTTTTCAATTGCATGAGTCATAGGACAGAAAATTCAGCTGATCACATCAGTGCATTCTTAATCAAAATATCAAGGTTGGCAGCTCTTGCTTGCAAACACACGTTCATCAAAACTTTATGCCATAGAACACAAGCACATGGAGAGCATCAGCAGACAAAATGAGCAGCCTGCTCAGAAAGTGTTGCATTTTCAAAAGCACGCAGCCATGCATTTTTGTGGACTTCTGAGCAATTTGCTTAGCCCTCTGAAAACTGAGGAAATGCACTTGATTCCTTTCAAAAACATGAAAACATGAGAAAAATGAGCAAATTAGCAAGGAATAACTGAAAAATGAGCGATAAATTATTGAAAAACAGAAGAAAAGAAGAAGAAAAATTACCCAAAGCATTTTAAAAAAAGAGAAAAAGAGAACTCTAAGTATATACTTTATTACAAGAAAAAAAAAATACTACACAACTGAAAAAACTTTTCCAAGTAAAAATCCGCCCTGGGGCTTTTGGATTTCAAAGGGTTAAAGGGCTTGTGTGTAATTCCAGAGTGGTGCCCCCTGGTGGACACCTGTTGGGCTCAGGAGGCTGGACTTAAATTACATCTTGATTTAAAGAGTTACAGGCACTTACGTTCACACACTGAAATGTATTGCCTCAGCTGTTGATATGAAGACTGGCAATATGTGACAGCTGAACAGCCTTACCTTTTTACATCTGTATTGATGCTGCAAATTTGTTCTGATGCAGGTAAAATCAGACTTGGATTGTGAGATATGATGAGACAGGACCAAAAGTTTTCTTTCAATCTAGCAGTCAAACTTCTCCAGCACATTTGTAAATATACACAAAGACATGTTTTTTTTCATTGTTATGAAAGCTTTCTACGGAAAAAAACATACATATTAATACATATAAAGACAATCAAACCATTTGTGAATGTGAGATTTGCCAGTTTTGTGTCATCATTTCAATGTGACAACTCACTCACCTGTTCGGTTTCCCTTGATTTTCCTCCCCTCACTCAGCTGACATATGAGCAGCAAGCAGCACAGGATTTTGACCACAGCCATGGTGTTACTATCAGCACAAGCTCTCAGCTCACAACCCCTCCAGCCAGCACCTCTTCCAGAGTGGATGGGAACAGGTCAGCTATCCTGACAGAGAAATGCAACAGAGCCCTGAGGGGAGAGCCTCTGTCTCTGGATGCAGAGCCTCTCAAGTCTCTCAAGGAAGTCTTATGAGGATGTAAAGCAGAGCAGAGTACACATTGTACTGTGCTGGAAAACAAGGGAAGAGCAGGAGTAGTGGTTTATGGGTAAGGGGGATTCAGTCTTGTCCTGATTGGCTGTGGGTCGAACTGCATAGTTTTGGTAGACTCTGACAGGACAGGAGGTAGAAGTGGGGAGGGGATCTAGTACAGCGTGCTGATAGTGATAGATTTCAGTCACTGGGGAGGTAGGACACTAAATTATCCAAAATCCCCCCTTCAGAGTCTTATTTACACATGTGACTGGCAGAACTCTTCATGCTGTGTAGCCAAACTATGATGGACTCTAGCCACAGCAGAATTAGAGCTGGGATGTTGCTGGTACAGTATGTCCTTTCTCAACTGTTGAATGCACCAGCTCTCCACCACTACTACAGTGTAACAACTGGACAGCTCAGTGGAGGTGGAAACAAAAAGAAAAATGTTTAAAAAGCTTGAAAATAATGCAAAGGCACTGCCACTTTTAAGAATTTAGAGATTTCAGTTGAGCTTTTGATGAGTTTATTGATGAAGCTGGGCCTGGTGGGCTCATGTGCGTCATACAGCCAGTGCATGTTGGTGCTTCTGTGGTCAGTGCCTTTAATCAAGGATATTTCACTTTTCAGGTGACATCTACCAGTTTGAAGATTATTTCAATTATGCTGTTGTGTCTTATCAGTTCTAAAATAGTAAACCATTAGTGCAGTTTCAGAGACATTCATCTGAGCAGCGTGACACCGCTTCCCCTGACTGGCAGCCGTTATCTGAGCACCGGTCACCACGTACTCTGTACTTTTATACCTGCATTATTATTTATACCTGTTATAAAATAAGTATAAATGTAATAATAAAATAAAATAATAAATAAAATGATTAATAAAACCACTAATAATTCTGATAGTGGGCCATCTCAGTGCAGCTCTCCAAGTGCTTAAATATTGGTTAATGAGGGGCTTAATTTCCCTTTTGAGCTCCCACGTAATCAAATTAGCCAGAAGAGTAGTTTTAGTGCTAAAAATGTCCCTCAACAATCTCATAGCATTAGAGACATAATAACCTGCAGTTTATGTATGCCTCAGTGGATAATGCTGCGTGATATGATGTGACGATGCCTTATAACGCCTCAGAGGCTGCACTTAAAGCCAAGGAGACGTCATTCAGTAAACTGCTGTGTGCAAAAATCATTTAATAACCACTCAGCATTCATTTGAATTGTGTTTTTAAGTGGTGATCAATACTGAGAGCATTCTAAAGTTTAAATCCAGACAGCACTGCGCTGAGACTGTCAGATAGCACCGGCCCTGCTTTTACAGTAAAATATCTCAAATGTGATTCTGAGTGGCTGGAACCCAGGTTGATCACAATTAAAATCAGCTTATGCTCTGTTATTTTTTCTGAATGGATGCCAAGACACTCTTACATCGTCGTTCATGGAACCTACGTTCACTGAACTTTTTGGAGTTATTTGTGATTCACTTTTTGTATTGTGCCACACAGACAATAATAATAATAATAATAACAATAAAACATGCAGCATGTGAACTAAGTGAGAATTATTGGCATTTCCATAGATGATTTGGAATACACCAACTGAGATCTTTCTGTTAATAGTGTGGGCGCCTCTGAGCGTGACACTGAAAGAGTTAAAGTCCCAGTTTGTTTAATGTGTGATGTCAAATGTGCAGGTGAACAGAGCAAACATTATGAAACTTTGCTTTTCCAAACACTGTGTGTGTGGTGTGTGTGTGTGTGTGTGTGTGTGTGTGTGTGTGTGTGTGTGTGTGTGTGTGTGTGTATGTGTGGGTGGTGTGTGTGTGTGTGTGTGTGTGTGTGTATTTGCCTCTGTATCAAGGTAAGGGGATGACAGGACACACACATACACCAGTAAATATTTCCAGTTCTGTGAAAATGCCTTCAGTTGGAATCCACCTAAAAAATGCCTGCCCATATGTCGCCTCAGCAGCAGTTCATTCTTATTCTGCGTGTTTCAACGCAAGGAGACAAAAATTTGAGGGAATATTTCAACTACATTTCATACAAGCAAAGGACTCTTCCAGCTGGTGTGTAATGTTGGGTTATTATTCATGTCAAAGACAGGATGCACTCTGGAGACGCACTGTGTGTTGAAACCACTGGGCCTGAAAAAAACAGCCTCCATCCATTCTCCTCTTTCAAAATTTTATGCATTCTTGTTGTAGCTGGCACGCCTCTTGATGGTAACACTTGCACACAATTATTTTTGGGATTGCATAAAGTTTCAGCTATTTGTTTTTTTCCTGTGCAAATAACGGGATGCTTCACTCTGCTTAGAATCACATCTGTAGAATTGAGTGGAAAGCTATACATTTGAAAACATCCTGTCCAGCAAAAATACATCCAAGAAATGTACATCAAATAAACATTATTTATTGTTCAAGGAAAATCTACATAACGTGTGAACAATTCACTGCTACAAACTTTATTCCATATTAAGAGAGAATAAAAGTGTTTAGAAAAAACAAGCAAACCAACAAAAAACTGCTTCAGAAGGCTAGCATAAAAAAACATAGTGTTGGGAAACTGCCTTATGAAAAGCAACATAAAATAAGCAACAAAAAACATCAGCATAAAAGTGGGAAAAAGTTCAAAGGTAAAAGACAAGGAGGGGGATAAGTTGCAAAATACAAACCAACTCAATGACAAAGAGGTAAATAGATTCAGGGAAATAAATGTATTCATTACCTTCTTTTTTTAACATGCACATTAATTCTTGTTCAAAAGTAGGCCACATACAGGATTTGGAATGCAACCGGTGTGCTACGTGTTCAAATGGTTTTGATGGAAGTGGTTTTGGGAACAGAGTTCAAGTTCAACCCAGAATGAAATGCGTCATGAAACGTCTGCATTGTGGCACTGGCTTTCTTCCCTGGAATGCTTTAACACATGGGCACACGCAAAAGTCTTTGTTTAGGTGAGTTTCACATTGCTGAATGAGTGTCTGATGAATTACACAAACAAAAAAACAAAATTCATATTGTATAATACAGCATAATCTCAAAAATCGCCATGTCCTCCAGCCGATACAACCACACAGATCGTTTGTTCCAACCCTAATATGACCCACAGGAACGTTTCCTCATTTAGTAGCACGTATGACCCTCGGGGGCATCTGCAATACGACCCAAAGGACCTTTCCCAAGGGAGCTAGTACGCCAACTAGCGAGTTAGCCACTAAAAATATGGGGTTAACGTTAGGAAAAGGTTATGGTTAAAGTTAGGGAAAGGTTTGTCATAATGGTTAAGGTTAAGAAAAGGTTATTGTTAAGGTTAGGGAAAGGTTTGTCATCATGGTTAAGGTTAAGGGAAGGTCAGGGTTAAGGTTAGGGAAAGGTTAATGTTATGGTTAAGGAAAGGTTTGTCGTAATGGTTAAAGTTAAGAGAGGGTCGGGGTTAATGTTAGGGAAAGGATAATATTATAGTTATGGGAAGGTCAGTCATAATGGTTAAGGTTAAGAGGAGGTCAGGGTTAAGATTAGGGAAAGGTTAATGTTATGGTTGAGGGAAGGTTTGTCGAAATGGTTAAGGTTAGGAAAAGGTGTTTGAACTCAGGTCGGCTGAGTGAAAGTTTGTCGCTCCCTTAATGCAACATCACCATGTCGTTCCTTACAGGACAGCTGGAAGTTGTGTAACTTTAAATCGTAACTATAGGCTGCTGTATAAATGACCTGTGGGGTCGTTTTTCGCTGGAGGACAAAATGGCTGTTCAACTGACAACAGTAATACAAACATTCATATTAACATGAGCATAAGCCACAGAGCAATGAGGTGAAATACTGCATCTCACAGTGGTACCTACGGGATATTTTTCCATTTGTCCATGCTGGGTTACACTATTTTGATTGTATTGTAGACATTGTATTGTGTTCTCTTGACAGATTCACTGCTCTGCACTCAGTGTACACAAGAATATGAAACTAAATCACATTTATTAAAGAAAAATACCAGTGTTTTCCACCTCTCTGAGCTTCTCTGTTTTTTTTTTCCCTTCATCACACCTCTATTTTACATTTTCAGTTGTCGGTTTTCATTTGAATGATTCAAAATGGCTGTTTCGAAAAAGGTCTAATGCACACTTTTTTCCTCATCCCAGGCCAAGCCGAGTTTCAAATGTAAACACTTACAGCCTGTGGTTGTACGTTGTTCCTCACATATGCACTGACTCAAGGGTGCTTGTATTCTGAGGAACTCACTGGCATTTGAAAAAAATAATGCCTAGAAAAAAGAAGAAAAAATCATACAAGAAAAGTCTTTCTCTGGAGAAAGCATGGAGACCATACATTTCCTATGATGACTTATGACTTTTCAATATCAAGGATGTCTTTAACCAGTAATGCAACTACATTATCCAACTTTGGGCACCACAATGCCACATATGCAATAGACAGCAGGTGGATTTTAAGTAGCAGAGAAATAATGGAGATAAGTGGAAAACTCAACAGCGCCGGTATAATCCTTTAAGGCTGAATTTTCTGTATAAATGTAATATGCTGCTGAGAGAGCAACATCAGCATTTCAAGTCCACAGATGTGTATTTACACACATGCAGTGATTGGGAGTTGCACTGCGGGGGGATCAAGTCACACACCTCTGACAATTAACAGAATGAAGCGAGACAGAGTAGGGAAAGCACAACAAAGCACATCAGCACATAGCACATGGACTAAAAATATTACAGTTCCCTACATTCTCACAAAGTTTTAGCAGCTGTTTCCTATGTGCTTGATACTGTATATGTAACGTCCCTGTAAGTTAGGTAGAGAGTAGAAAAAAGTTGAACTGCGATATAGAAACTTGGCAAATATGTCTAACAAGAGGAGAGCATCTTAGTTAGGAAGGATTGTTTTTCACTACTATGCAGAAGAGACTCTCCGTAGATGTTTACAATATCATAGGAGTAGAAATGCCTGAGTTATAGGATACTGAAAATATATTCTATAAGTAGCTTCAACATTTTGATATTTGAAAATATGCCCAGGGCAGAGAAGCCCTGATTTCTACTGTATAAATAGACAAATAAAAAAAAAAAAACAGTCACTTTTTAAACATTATCCTACAAAAGGCTTCATAAAGCATTTTTGCATATTTATAAATGACTATAAGATTAAAGTGTACAGTCATTTTAAGTAGTGTAAAGATTCTTTAGGTTACTTTTTCCCTCATAATCCATGCTCCAATCCAAACTAAATATACTGAGAAAAAAAAATCCAGATTCCTGGGCTGCTCCTGGGACTGTAATCAGTGCCACTTCACAATAAGACTACCCTTATAACGAGTTTATGAATAGCTTATAATGAGGTTATTAGGTTGTAAACACTTTACAAATCATGAATAAACAATTATAAAGGCTCTAACACAGTTTTCATACATTGATGTAGGCTCACTATTTGGCGCTGATCCAGTTACTGCTGCACTGCATCTGTTCTGTTAAATCTCAGATCTTGCTAGTTGCTTAGCTTACTTGCACTGATGTATGAAAAGTGTAGTAACTTCTTTATAATTGTTCATTTATTTATTTATAAAGTATATAAAAACAGCCTACTTTATAAAAACAACCTACTTAATAATATAATTATAAACTATTCATACACGCTTTATGAGGATAGTCTTTTTGTAAAGTGGTACCTTGTAATCTCATTTGTTAAAATCCAGCTTGGGATCAAATCAAACAACCAATTGCCTCAAGGAAGAGTTGCGATCACAGTCCAATCACATGCACGCCTGCTGTGCATGCTCATCTTCCCTCCCCAAACAAACTTAGCTTAGCTGGGAGCCGGCCAACCTCATGAGCACACGTGGGAGTGACTTGGATGAGGTGCTGAATCTCAGGTGGGTGCTGTTTAAATTTAAATTTTCAACAAAATTCCACCCACAAAGTTACCTACACAAGCTGTAAATACCCTGAATGATCTGTCCTGCATGTCTTATATTACTTTTATTATCAAATGTAAAGTCTCAAAACACTGAGTGACAGTTGTGAGGGAAGAACTGTGTAACATTGCTTCATTTAAGTGAACCTTTTTGCCTGCTGAAGGTGAGAGGAGGAGACAGCTGCCATGACTTTGCTGGGTTGCAGCTCTCGTTCTCCCTTTTAACTCATAGTGATCATCTCGTATTTGTCCTTGACGTTGTTCTCTTCCTGTTTTTCAGGCTCGGAGTGGTGCAAGTCAACAAAGACAAAGTATATGGCAGCACCGACCGCTCCGCCCACCATAGGCCCTGCCACAGGGATCCACCACCAGCAGCCTCCAGCTCTGCAGACAAGAGAGCACACACACCACACACACACACACACATACACACACACACACACACACACACACACACACACACACATTCAGCTAATTACCTTGCATCATTGGCAGTGCCCTCCACTCCGAGACTAATTCAAGTCAATTGTCTCACAAACAACTAACTGCTGCATAAAAAGTTAGCTGAAAGAAAGTAATTATGCTCAGGTCCCCTGCAATAATTTTTTGTACCTCGTAATGAGAAAATAGAAGTGAAAAACAATATAATTTACCGTTATTTAAACAGAAGCATGCCTGGATTAAACTTTAAATCTTATTTTCCCTTTCTTGCAATGTGTAAAGTGCACCTCCAATCTTTTCTTCTGTATTATCATTCACGCTAAACGCTGTTACTACTGTCCTCCTCAGGGCTTGTTATAATGATAAACAGTTATCCCAGATTACAGGGAGCTGGCTCTCTGTTTTGCTGCATTTGTCCTCATTCTCACTCCACAGTGTGCTTGATCGTCTTGACCTCAGAGGACTCTCTTCCTTTGCCAGAGGGAGATTAGAGTCCTGCTGGTCACCGTGGCTGTTTTGAAGCCTTTACTGCAGGTGAAAGGGCCTCAGTGAGCAGAGGTGACACATCTTGGCACAGGCAGGAGAGTAAACAAGTGTCTGAGCAGGTCAGTGTTACCTCCAGTAAGTGTTCAGGAAGAGGAAGTAGAGTACAGAAGGGAGGCTGCTGGATTAAAGACCTTAATCTATGGCCGTTGCTAAGATGATCAGGCCATAAGACAGACACACGGTGGGTCACATTGACGCCATGTGGACATAGCATGAAGCCAAGCGCTGCTCTTTACACTTCCCACTTGCTGAAGTGGGGATTTACAGTCAAGAAATCCTCCACTTGGCTCGAGAGGTTTTTACGCAGAAATTTTCAGTTGAAATGCTTCCCGTTTTCCTGGCATTTCTCTTGATGCGAATCTGACTTCATGCATCTCTTGTGATTACAGAACTGCAGACTGTATTTATATCATGAATGTGCAAGGACAGATTATGTCAGATTTAGCATATACTTTATATATGATGTAAACCTGAAAGTACCAAAGGCTTATATATGCATTAGAGCAAATTAATCTTGAATGTGTGTTTGTAATCTCATATGAGCGATCTGGTGAGGGTTTAAGCTGTGGTTTAGAAATGGTTATTCAATCTTCACAGTGCACATTATGTTTCTTCTTTTTTTCCTTTCTGGTCTTTTTAACATACCACAGCAAAATGTATTTGAATATGTAGCTGAACAATTAAAACAGCATCCAAAGTGGAAACATTTGCAAGAGAAATCAAATGTTCCTTATTATTTTGTTTTCAAATGATATAGTGTACTGAACAAGCTTCATGCTCAGGTCTGTTTTTTTTTTTTTTTTTTCTCATAACTTTGCTACTTAATAATATAATTATAAACTATTCATACACGCTTTATGAGGATAGTCTTTCTGTAAAGTGGTACCTTGTAATCTCATTTGTTAAAATCCAGCTTGGGATCAAATCAAACAACCAGTTACCTCAAGGAAGAGTTGCGATAACTGTATGCCTTCTATTAAGTAACAAGTTTACCTTTTTGTAGATTATGTAAGTCGCTCTCAGTGTTGATTATTTGCTTTTGTGGTCCATGTCCTTAATGCAACTACATAATGACAGCACATGAACGTGGTGATTTTGCCCTGTGAACTCAAAGTTAAGGGAATATAAAAGTGACACAACAGGGTTAACTTTGTTTCACTTGTTACTGCTTGTTTTACTTTGACTCTTTCCCTCTTTATTTCATCTGGAAGGTTATGCATTTATACTTACATGACTTTGCATATTTATATTTCCACGCAGTCATCATTTTTGTCTCCCATCATATTTATTTAACACCCAAAGTTACAAGTTACCTAAATTAACTATTAACTAATTAAATTAACTTCAGTTTGAATTCCCCCCTCTAACATCAGGCACTCGACTTCAATAATAAGCTAGGTGCAGCATGGATCCAAAATATACAAGTAGACAACAGTCAGTTTGTCTCTCCACAACTTGTAGTTGCAACGATGCAACTCTGTGCAGCAACCAGCTCGAGAAAATCTACAAACTTGGCACTTCCTGAAGGACCTCTTGAGCAGGAGAGTTTGGGTTTCAGAACTGACTGGTGACTGGTGTCTCTAAAGCTCCCACAACTGCTCAGGCTTCCTTTCCTCATGGAACCTAAAGCTGATGGATGCTTCTTGTGGTTTATGTGGTCTACGCAACATCAACGGTCTGACGGACCATGAAGACTCTCAGTTTGCACCTCTGGATTTTTGGAACATCGCAGGCAGTGTATTAGGAGCAATGATTGACAGGATTATTGCTCTAAAAGAAGTGAATGGTACTGCATGACTATGACAACAGCTCAAACTCTGTTCTCTCAAGCCCTTTGACCACAAGAACCATGAACTGACTGATGGGCTAAAGCGAGTGCTGTAAATACTACAAACGCTTAAGAGAAGTATGACTTGGCTTCTGGACTCCACACTGTGTGAGCCAATTTCCATTTTCCTAACATACCTAAATCTCACAAGCTCACAATGCAGCATCCCCGCGCAGCATCTTCTTGTCAATGTCTGCCTGAGCTGTAGGGGTCACCTGGCCACAAAATCCTCACCTGTCAACCACTGCCAAGCCTGGCCTCAGGAGTGAGCCCTGCATCCCCAGTCAGGGCAAGTCTCCTTATGTCTGTTTGAAACCCTCTTGGAGGTCTATTTGAACCACCAGAGCACCTTAGGCCAAAGGCTGATAATTGAAATTAGAGTTGACCTGAAGGGGGCTGTCAAATGATAATATCTGGTGAGCTGGATCAGATGTCAGATGAGGTGCAGGAAGAAAGGATTGAGGCTGATTCAGTAAAAGGGTATCAGCAAACCAAAAATGGCTGCAACCACTGTAGCTGCAGAAGAAAAAAGCCCTCATACACAAGGTTCTGAGAACTAGCCTAACCTAAAAGAGGTTCTGCCAAACCACTCAGTGATGCAGGGGATTACAAGACCCTGTCTGGCTGCTCTCAGCAAGGACATGGTTGGAAAGCAGAAGAAACATTTTGGAAACCTCCTAAATGTGGCATACCTTCTGCTCAGGAGACAGCGCTGGAAGAATCTGGAAGGTCTCAGGCCATGTCCTTGACAGAGATTACCGGGCTAGTTAAAAAGCGCTTCAGTGGCATGGTGCCAGAAGTGGATGAGCTCAACTATTCAAATGCTGAAGGCTTTGGATATCATTGGGCATTTGACATTTGAACTGGCAGACAGGAGAGGTGGCACCCATCATTAAAAACTTGTTCCAACTATGCCTCCTTTGCCTCCAGAGGAAAACATAAACCAAGCTGCTGAAAAGGAGACTACAGCCAATGTAGCTTTTGTCCACAAGGAGCAAGATGGATTCAGTCATGGTCACAAACAGTGGATCAACATCTTACCCTTTCACAGAGAAGTGAGGGAGCATTGAAGTTTGCTAATCAGGTTTACATGTATTTTGTGGATTTGGAAAATTACTTTTGCTATGTTACAGAGCCGATGTCTAAATTTTCAGTGATCTGTTTGATCAGGATCTGCACTCAAAACAACTTGTTTTGAGTTTCTCCAGGTGGAGGAGACCCGTATCTCAGCGTACTACCGATGAAGGTTTGGTGCCATAGCTTCGGGTGTTATATCAGACCACGGTGATAAATAGAGGACTGAGCCAAAGTGAGGTCCTGTTTCCCTAGCCAATTTTTGTTCAGACTCTGACCCACAGTAACGAGCTTTGGGTCATGACTGAAAAAGCTGCAGGACATGGTGATGAAATCAGTGTGGGTGTCCTACTTTAAAATACATAGGTTGATGCACTGAAGTTGGACTACATCCTGGTGCTGACGCAATGTGGCTGTTACATTAAACGTGTACTTTTTTTTAAGATCTTTTTTTGGCATGTCTGCTTCAGTTGATAGCAGCAGTAGAGAGAGAGAGAGACAGGAAAGATGAGGGAGAGAGAGGGCATGACATGCAGCAATTGGCCTGGGCCCAATTTGAGCCCAGGCCTTGATATGTGGTACACACTCTACACAGGTTTTCCACCCGTGGTAGACAGAGGGTGCACTAAGACAGCCATTTTCCTCACTGGTAGTGGTTTGCAGTGTGTGTAGCAGGCCAACATGGTATGTGGGTGGCACGTATGTGTTAGGATGTGTAATTTGTACAAGTAATCCTACTCTCACCTACGCCCTTGGGCTTCCTCAGCCTTTCCTATCCTCTTAGCAGGAATAGCAGCATAAAACGGACTTTTAGTCCTACTCTAAATTATTAATAAAACTGCTTGTAACAGCACTTGAACTGCATATTACGCCTGTGTTCATTTTAAGTTGCACTTACCAAAGAACAGAAACCCAGTGGTAAGTACAACGCACACCACTAAACAACAGCTATAATCAAAATCCCTCAATTTTCAAATATGAATTTTGGGTTGAAACAGCAACCATAAAATGTCCTGCTTCTGCGGCTAATAAAGCCATCACAATTCATAAACCACACAACAAAGAATTCTCTGTGTAAAGCAAAAGTTTCCACGGGGACTATTTTCCCTGGTGGAGGTAGCGTTTCACTCCACCCAGTTTCAAGTCATTAAAACACAACAGTGCTGCTGCTTTTAGGAAAATTAATGTGGACGACTTTATTACGGTGAAGGAATACTGGTGTGAAGAAAGTTTGAAGTCTCTGAAAGTTCATTTTCATATTGTAGTGGAATGAATGGAAACCAGTGGATAAAAGGGAGGAACAATGATATCAGAGTGCTAAAATATGACTGCTTGCTTTGGGAAAAAAAATTGTAGAAATATTTTGTAGATATTACACTTAACATGCAAAATTATTAGTATGGTCCTTTTAAGGGAAAATTGATTTGCACCTTAAGCTTTTCTAGTGTAAATACAAACAAATGGTACAAGGAACAGCTACGGAGACTATAGGAAAATGAAAGGAGAGAGAGAGAGAGAGACTGATGAACACACGATTGTGCCATTTTAGTCATGAAGCACTGAATATTTCATATTTATATGCATAGAATCTCTCTGTTCGCATGACTCTCACAACCCTTTTTCAAACTGCAGGAAACATGCACGTGATCATTGAAATATTCATTCAGATTGTCACAAGAGCATAGATAGAGCTACGGATGTGAGCTCTTCCTGCAGGATAGGGAGGAGGTGATGGAGCCATTTGGTTAAGCTCACATCCCACATGATCTGCTGTAAGTTCCCCGGCAATAATGGACCTCTGGCTCCTTCAGGCAGGTGGCAAGCTCAAGAAAGGGCTTTTCTACCTTACCTTCCTCCAGTTTTCAGAGGCTGTTTCATGAAAATTTCAGCTATTAAATCCAATTTAGTGCTGTTTTTCGATGTCGGTGACTGGTGCGGTAAATTACCTGAACACTTCCATGCCCCAGCCGGCCACAGCAGTGAAGAACCTCGGGCCGAGGTCCCGTGCAGGGTTGATTGGATAGCCGCAGTTCAGGCCCATGGACACTCCGATGGCCAGGATGATCAGGCCGATGCACAGAGGCTCCATGCCTTTTGGAGCACCGATATTCTTTCCGTCAGTGATGGCTAGGATGCACAGAATCAGTGCACCAGTTGCAATAACCTGCGCCAAAAGTCAGTCGGTCAGCTATCGTAACAACACTCACATTCACATAATTAACTGCTACTCCAGTGCACAGTGGCTGGTTTGAGACACATTTTTGCAGATTGGCCTTTTTTTTTTTTAAATAAGATTTTAAATCCTATTCATTGTTATTGCTTTAATCTTTAAGTTTTTACATTTTTAATTACTCTGCTTCCTTCCTTTATTATTTATTGCTCTTGTTTTTTTAATTATTTCAAGGGGGCAAGCAAACAAGCAAAGGGGCAAAATAAGTTCTTATGTTTGCTGTTGTTATTGTATTGTTAGCATGAATCTGTGGTGGCGACCCCTGCCCTGCCCTCTGTTATTTTGCCTAAGCTTATTATGGGGCTTCCCCTTTCCCCTGGATGACGGCTGAGCAAGGCAGCTCCAAACATAGCCCCATGTGGCTGTACATTATGAAAACACCATAGCATTTCATTATCCATCTCTTACACACACCAAGTAAATCTAGGATTTGAACATGTTGATTTGTTTGCTTTGGTTCAGAGTTAAATTCAAAGTTCGGCCCCTAATGTCTTCTTCCCCTTCACAAATACACAAACTTACACGTGCATGTGTAGCTCATGGACAATAAGCACAGATGGAAGTTATTTTAAGCATCAGAGGACTATTGTTTATACTTCAGCAAACAACACATCTGTGCATTTATGCTTACCACTGTGCCCATGACTGCATGCTGAAACATGCATGTATGCTCTAGCAGCTTCTAGAGACACAATTTGCTATCAAAAATGCATATAATGATATAAAAAGTGTTATTCTTATGAGATAAAAGCCTACCAAAGCTTATAATTTACAGACCTGTATGTTTTACTTTCATGTTATCAGTTCATAAGAGTAAATGTTTTCTCCTTGTGAATATTAAATCCTTGGGATGAAAACCCACATATCATTGGCATATCATGATCCTCCTCGGGGATGCATAACACACAGAAAAGTTTACCTGATCAACAAATCCATTTACAACTGACAGATGTTTGGCAGGGTAGGATGCAAATATGTTGGCTGTGGCATTCACGCCAGTAACAGCGAATTCCCCATTGGTATACTCCATCAAAGCATCTGTGAAAAAAATAAATTAATAAATAAAGCTGGGAATGCTGCATATTATATGCATCGCCATAACATGCTCTTCCACGCGAGTTATGTAATTATGACTCAAAAGGTTGGTGTATTTATACATATTATGTATGTTTGTGTGTGCAAGACAGAGCATGCAAAGATAAATTGTGACTCTTTACCGAATGGCATTTGTGTCCATTTGCTGCTTTTAATCAGATATAGCTCTGACCACAAAGTAAAAAAAAAACACATTCTATGTTCATGTTTCACGTTTTTTACTCACCGTAATAAAGCCCATAGACAGCACAAGACCCAGCAAAGGCACCCAGGAACTGTGCCACCACATACACTGGGAACTTCTTCACAGGTAGCTTTCCTAAGATCACCATAGCCAGAGAAACCGCAGGGTTCACATGGGCTCCTGGAGCAATGGACAAAATAATCAAAGCAAATTTCTATTAGGAGTGCATTTAAAATCATGATGTGTTTTACAAAATGCATGTAAAATAATAAAAACGCAGTAAGCACCTCCAAAGCAAAGGGGGCACTTGTTAGAGGTATTTGACCCTAAAGTCATTGGCTCAGTCTCTGGCAGGAAAAATCTCCCTAAATGACATAAAAAGAGCATCCGTACTCAGCTAACCTACTTTGGGTATTTAAATGAATAAAATAATGACAAGACAAACTCTAAGACAGCAATGGCCAGACTGAAAAGGGCTCACAAAAGAATTTAAAAATCAGTGACAAAATCAGGTAAGCTGGGTTCAGTGGATAAGGGCGCGGTCGACTGGTTGATTAGTGTTGGGACTCTAATTCATTCGTGATCCACTCAGCTTCCAGGCAGCTTTCAAGAAACAGTCCTGCAGTTTGAACGCCCTCTCGGTGTGTCTCATGTAGGCCAGCAAAAGGCGAATTTGAACACATTCAAGGCAAATTTGAGCAGGATATGCTGTCAGAGAGGGGTCATTTATTTAACACTCTGGGATCTTGGCTGTGACCTCACTGCAGTAACACCACTGGGGGTATCAGCCATGCGCCCATTGTTAATCTCCCCATCCTGTTCACAAACACTGACCACGACAAGCAGCTAAAACTGCCTGTCTGAATTGCATCTGACATAATCTGCCTCAATCTGCTTAAGGCACGCGTAGACTGCAGGTCATTAGAGTGACCATGATGTGTCACACTTAAGGTACACTGTCATTTAAAATCGGAGACTACAAAGTGAACACAATTGTGTTTTCTTCTCGTATGGGGCCAGCCTGCCAGGGAAGCCTAGAAAGCAAGGCCTCTCACACCTGACCCCCCTCCTCTCCAGAGACCCATGCCCCAGTAAAGCTCATTAGTCCAATACCTACGATCATCATCAGAGATGTCACTGAACAGTGTGGAGGCTTCCCACTGCTCCATGGACCCCAGGGCTGAATGGCCCAGTCATGCAGCAAAAGCACTCCATATATTAACCTCACTCTCCTCCTCATGCTTTTCCACGGTTCCTCTGGAGATTTATAGCCCCCTTCATTAAACGCAGGGATGCATCTAGCACTGCTGCATGAGTCACAATGGTCAGAAAAGTCATGCCATACAGTAAGATTGAGATGAAATGCCCTGTTATCCTATGTGCCGCGATGAGCTCTTTCTATAGAAATTCAGTTGCTCGGTGAAGGTTTTCAATCTTCCAAAATATATCATAAACAGTAGTTTCCATCTCTTCCATGTGGTGTAAAGAGGCATAGGGAAGGAGGAATTGCCTGACGCTGGGATGGTTTGGCTGGAGATACAAAGTCTGTGCTTACACTCACCCTCTCTAAAGGTTGTAAGCACACTCAGTTTGGCTCATATTACAGTCATTACAGAGCATATTACACTCAAGAAAGATTATTTAAACACTTCAGATTATGTCATTTAGGTTAATATTAAAAGCCAACCTTTGCCGATGATCTTTCACTGTCTGTCTTAGAGATGAAAATTGCTATCGTAATTTTAAATTACAGCTCATCAACACATTACATAAAGCCTGTATATTGCAATCCTTGGCATAATGAAACCCCTGATTGCTGATTAACAGGCACTCACCATCTCGGCTCAGCAAGCCCATGCAAGGTACTGTGACATTTAGAGGCGATTCACGTTATCCCTATCATTGCTGGTGGCACACAGGGGGCTTTCCTCGTAGTAATCCTCAAGGAATGCACCCTATAAAGTGCTCGCTCCACATTAAGACGCAACACTTCCAGCCTTAAACACTACCTACATGCACTTAGGCCACTGATGCTGAAAAGCCGCCAGCTAATGGGAGAAAGTGTATCAAATACTGGCATATAGCTCTCTGTTTTCAGCCAAACCCTATATTTTTTCATTCTTATCCTCACCATCAGCGCCTTCACACCATAGTACCCTGTGATACACAGGTTGCTAAATGTTGTATGCTATCCATTACGTAACATTGCAAGTCCATAACAATGACCTACATGGGTCTTCACAGTCCATTACTGTGTAGTTATTTTTATAAAGGCATGGATATACGTCACCAAGCTAATGCAACGGTGTCATTGATCCATGATGAAAGCCCAGTACTGTTAGCTTTCTTTTCTTCAGATTCCCTTTTGTGGTAAATGTTTGATATCTTGTGATTATAAATGGAGGTACCAGTGGCACAGATTAACTTTTAGTGGCTGAGAGCAAAAATACAGCCAGACATCAATGGGCAAAGATCATAAGAAGATAAAGCATCACCAGCACAGGCAAACAATGATTGGTGAACTTTGTTACCCGAATGCGTTTTTGAACCAAATATTTTTTCTAGGGATGTGCACACAAGTTGTTTGTCAGCTCAAATGACAAGTTACCCATTTTCCATGTTTATATTTCACTAAGTGGGCTGATGGAAAGTTTTAATTCACAGCAGAAAACAGACATTTATCTTAACATGCTCCCGGGTCAAAGTGTTCCCAATCGGGTGAGACCTGCACAATTTGTCAACAGCAAGATTGCTGAATGAGTGTGAGCTATTTTTACCTGATACTCCCCCTGCCATGTAGACAGCCATCATGACCCCCAGAGTGAAGCCAATGTGGATGGTCAGAGGCTCCCCGAGAGCCCCTTTACTCAGCACCGTCTGTGCAACCGACCCACATCCGAAGAGCTGGGACACAGAAACGACAAAAACACAGAGGACACACTGGGTGGAGGTAGAAAGACCCATTGTTTTTAATTATTCCAATTATACTCTCCATTAACACTAGCCCTCTTGTCCACCAACAGCCTTTGGTTGCCACAGACAATTTGTCCACTTTGAAGTTTGGCAAATAATTAATCGGCCACTTATTTTGGGTAAAGGCATGAGTAATTCAGACCCCCCAAAAAAGTGTTGCGAGGGAGGGCAGTCGTCCAAAATGAACTGGGGCCTGTTGTGGCGGCTGCACAACTCCACTGATGTGGTATCACTCAAACACAGGCTTATGGAGCGCTGCTGAGACAGAAGCAGCTGCAGAGAGAGAGAGAGAGAGAGAGAGAGAGAGAGAGAGAGAGAGAGCGAGAGAGGTGACAGGTGGAGCTCAGGGGTGGCAGGTGGAAGGTGTGGACAGTCTACACCAGAATCCCATAATAACTTCTGCAAAGGAATAAAAGAGGGGGCCAAAAAAATCATTACATTTGGTCATCATACATTTTATTTACTGCCTGGTTACAATAAAAAATAACAACCTCCATATCCATAACTTTATCACTGACAAATAATTCACAGTGGTTTACATTTGTATTGGTTCATCATTTCTGTTAAATTTGGATGAAATGTCCCGAGGAAGAAAAACTGGTCCTCACACCTTTTCATTTTTTTCTAAGCAGTCTTTACCAGGAGGAAAATATAGATGAGGTGGAATTTATTGTCAGAATCTACTCTGGAACAGCAACATCTGTTTATGGAGCCATAACAGAGGAGAGCAGCTGACGTCCCGTGGGAGTCCCTTTGACACCTCATTATCATATTATCGGCTGTGCTGGGTGGGTGACAGGTGCTGAGGTACTCACTATTAGGACGAAGATCCCCAGGAATTCAGCCAGGAACTCTTTGAAGATGTCATGCCTCAGGGCAAATCTCTCCTTGATTTTTCTCTTCCTCTCATGATCCATATTGCTGCAGATCCTTGATGTCTTACTCCGGCCAGAACAAACAGCAAACAAGTAGTGAGGGAGCCTCTCTAATTGTCTATATAGGCTAGCCGCCTCCCACTCAGCGCGCTTGTGCCGTGCAGCCCTCAGCAGGCTCACATGCCCGCTAAGCTGTCCTGCTCTCCTCCTCTGCCGCACCTTCCCCACATAGCCACAAGGGGTCTACTTTTTTCTTTTTTTTCTTTTTTGGACCAGGCAGATTGCACTGCTGTTATCCCGCATTCATTATTTCTCTGTGATGCCAAAACAAACCATATAATTGCATGCTGCCTTTGAGAAGGATGCCATGCAATTAAAGAAAAATCCTTAAGTTTATTGCAGAAAAATTACCTGCCACAGAAAATCATCTAGTAGCCTATTAGAGAGGATTAATTAATGGCATTAAGCTTGATAAGCTCACACACTGCTGAGTGACTCAGAGGCACATCAGGAAAAAAACAATCTAAGCCGTTTGTTAAAGTAAATTAAAAGATGATATTAAAATGCTCCCAGTTATAGGCTTGTTTTACCTTCGTTTTTAGCTGAGAAAGTTAATCCATCATGTCCACCCATGAACACCTTTAAAGTCACAAAGCAGCTGTCACAGCCACAATATCAAAAGTTAAAAGTTCAGGATCGTTAAGCCTATTAATCTGAGGTTTCAAACTATTCATTTTGCGTAATGAGAAAAAAATGCCATGTGACAATCTAGGCCAGTTACTTTGAGTTATTTGTGTATTTTTTTTTTTTTTTTTTTTTTTTTTATTACCAGTTGGCTATTTATTAATAGTCATTATGGTAACGATATTTTTTCTCTTTAAATTGGCCGTTCAGCAATACGGAGCAAAAACCAAGCTTCATTCTCAGAAGACGACAGACAGCACAGTGTCACACATTTTGCTGTTTATTTTTTGTTCAGTTCTCCTCATTTGACATTAAGGGATTCACTCCAAGACTCTAAAAGCTAATATTTGTACAAAAATGGACTTGATGTGGATTTCTCACTGTTGCCATTTTGTAACAGCAGGCTCAAACCTACTAACTTCATTATCGCCTGTTTAATTTTTAGTCACTCTGTGGTAGAAACCAGTTCATCCGTTTAAAATGGTGCGCTGCTTCTGTCATTTTTGGCATGAATTATTTTTTAAATCACTCTTGTGAGCAAATCTGGGGAAAGCAGTCCACTGGGAGGAGAGAAATCATGTAGAAAAAGGTTTATGCTGAAAAAATAAATAGCCTGCAGCCACAAGTAGTTTCACATTTGTCCCTGATCAAAAATATATGCTATATGATTAACAATTAAGCACACTGAGGAGTTAAAATAATAATGAAGATGGAAAATTCATCTCTGAATGAGGAGCTAACATCGACACAGTAAAAATGAATGGATGAATCAGTACATTAATTTAAATAATAATCAATTTAAAAGCTATTTTGAAATGAGTGTGGGCCTAATACTTCAATGATTTACTCATCATGACGTCTATGTCCCTTTATGGATGTAGGTATGCATTTGTTTGTTTTCAATTCTATTTCATTTAATCATTCCATTTTGGATTGGACATGGTGACACGTTATATGCAGGCATTATGGGTTTATAGGTTTCGATTACATCATCTGGGAGATTTAACAAAATAAGAAATAAAGCTTGTGAAGTTAAAATAAAAACGAGCGGCAATAAAACGTCAGTTTAAAACCGCTAAACTGGTTATGAGCGTCATCATAATTTTCATTGTGTGACACGTTTGCCGGGCTGTTTGTGGCCGAGCAGCTGAACATCATCCTCCTCCTCTCAAACCCTCCTCTCTCTCTCTCTTTCTTCACCAACTTCCACCCTTTGTCGTCCTGCAGGATCCTACTCCTCTGTCCTGTGAAGGCCGCTGTTTTTGAAGCTCGCTGGCTCCCAGCAGGCAAGCCGCACACCTCGTCCCATTTCGGACAGGGGGGCTCTTTTCTTGTCCGGCCATCAGAAGGTGTGTGTGGCCCGCTGATCGCCTCCCATCCACACTGTCCTGTCCCGTTCGAGGATTTGGGCTACCTCTTTTCTCCCAGTGACCGCAGGCAGGGTTTTCTCAACCATGATAGTTTGTTTACTGGTACTTCTCATGTTTCTATTATCATTTAACTAAGTTTGATAAATCACTTTTGGAAAATATTGCAGGCCCCGGGTGAAGTAGCAGAACATGAGGCTCTACAACAGTCGAGACCCCGTTCATCCAACAGAGGGAGCTCCATGAATACATTTGAATCCCTGGCACAAAGTTTGTCACTGTCTCCCGGTACGTCTTATCTTCCGTTCACCGCGCTTTGTGAAGAGGTGAGGCGACAGGGAGAGGATGGGATGTTTTGAATACATTAATCAATGTCACTTTTTCAGGCGTGTCCTCTTTGATGTGAAACAGACACTTGGAGAGTGTCGCCCATGCTGTGAAAAAAGGCTGATGTGGTGATGGAGAAAAAGCATCCTCCGGGGGGAATTTGCAAATTATGGGCCCCTACATCTGTCTCCGCACCCCATTGTCCTGTCAAGAAACTCAGCTCATAAGACCCAACACTTTTATTAAGCTATTACCGTCCCAACTTGGGTTGCCAAAGATTATTCTAAGAGGATTTTTTAATCAGCTTGCATTAAAACTGAACTGTCATTTCCTCTCATCCCGCTGACCAAATGGAAATGTAATTTCTCACTGGATTCAGCTGCTACTATTTTAACACCTGACAAGCGTGAATCCGTGGCTTATCGCAGATAGGCTTTTGTGATCATCAGGCAAAACTGCAGGCTCAAAAGTTAAGTAACGCAAATCACAGGCGTAAGTGTTGGCCGCCTGTTTATCCCGACCTGGATCAGCTCATGAATGCTGGAGGACAGGCGTGTTGTTGTGGATGTGTTAATGCGTGTGTAGCTTTTGCTTTAATTCCTGTAGCCTCACTCGGGCCGACCTCCAGCTAAAAGGTGGATGTTTATTGAGAGGTTTTACAGGAGGTGCTAGAAGGAATTATCACCTGCAGGACAGATCTCTCTCACCAACACACTAGGAAATAGTGGCAATCGTTAAGTCCACATTTACATAACATCTTACACTGCAGGGAAGGTGTATTAGAGCAGCAGACTCCGTGGTGGCTGCTGCACAACAGAGCCAAGTAGTTTTACACGTTCATGTCACTGGTACACTGAGGGGGAAAAATAAAAAATAAAATACGCTCGTGCCAGCCTGTATAGTTTAGTGCAGATGGGAACAATCTATAGGCCCTATAGATTGTAATCTGTCACTTCACCAAGCCTGTTTTTTTCCACCAAGAAATGCGCCTTTGTAAACTTTACACACCGGCTTTATTATTTAACCCTTACAATAAACAGCTAAATTCATAGCTACTTTTAGTCACAGGCTTTGTATTTGTGAATGCAGATAATGCTATCAAATTTCATTCTTGGCTGCCATAATCTTCAACGCCAGACTGTTTTGTATTAATGCACATCACCATGTTTCAATAGGCTTAGATCATAGTAGGCCTATCCTGTGTTTCATAGAATATTTGTCAAAATATCAGTTTTCTGAGAAGTCTTGAAAACATCAGATGGAAGTAAGTGAAAGCAGTGGAAACTCCGGTCTGTCGGGAGTTGGGTGGGTGGGTTGGACGTGTTTCTCCTCCTTAACACGCATGGCTGAGGTCGTTTATGTAAATGCACGAATTTAATTTTCAAAAGGACAGCCCTTTTCTTTGCCCAATGAAAATGAACCGCGGCTGACACCTGGCTATAAACCCAGGAAGGAATCCAAAGTCCTAATCAGAAATCTGTAGAAAAAAGCGAGACGCGCGCACACACACACACAGGACGAGCGGAGACGGACGTGATGACTTCCAGTAAGATCGAGCTCCCTGGAGAAGTGAAGAGCGACCCCGCTGCTCTCATGGCATCCCTCCAGCTGATGCCCTCGCCGGTGCCCAACCCGGAGATCAAGTACACCAAGGTCTGTTTCTAACTCCAGCTCTTACAGCCCGGCTGCAGAAAACTTTGCACCGTGTGTTACCGACACATTGTACTCGCAGATAGACTGATGTAGTTTCCAGTTACTCGGTGCGGGATCAAGCCGAGTCGCCAAAATAAGTGCGCATAGGTGATAAAGTTGTGTGCTTTTTACATAACACGTAAAAGCGGCACTTCACAGCCGATGTACGCGGAGCAAGTCTCAATTGTGAAATCCCACCTCAGATTTTTCCATGTCCATGTGCTCAGTATATAACTCTGCCTTCTAAGACTTTTCCCCCAAATTCTCATTACCTCATGGACTATGTAACTTCAGCGTAGAGGCATCGCCGCAACGATACTGAGTGAATTTTAATGATTTTGCCTCTCCCAAGAGCCTTTTAGGAACTTGACCGATCGCACTCCTGGCTGATAAAAAAAAAAAAAAAAAAAAAAAAACAAGTGGATGATGAAGGGATAATCACGTTTTTCTGCTCCAAGTCATTGCGTCATTACATGAAATTGCTAAACTTGTCCAAAGCCTGCACCCCCCGAAAGATGAAATCATGGAGATTATAATTAGGGCTGATTTTCTGATTTATGATTTGATTATGATTTGGAAGGCTGCAAAATGACCTTGTTGTGTCAGCTTTCTTGATTTGAAATTGCCTCAAGGGTGTGTCAAGGTTTGAGCGTGTTAAATGCTAAAGAACACGCTGGAGGGGAAACAATTTGCCTTTTGAGATGAAGGAATTATGGCATATAGGCCTAGTTATGTTGGATTTTTTTTTAAACGTATTTTCTTTAAGTTTCATGAAGCATCTGAAATTGAAAATGGTGAATTTACAAACCTGGCTCATATTCTTCTTGGCTACTGCCTGAATTTTAAGAGACCCAGGAGGAAATAATCCATTTTTCAATTGAACTGGTCTTGTTAGAGAAAATAAACACAGGAAAAAATCAAGGTGTAATCCTAGCAAAATACTATTATATCATTAGAGCACACTAAAATAATATAATTGTCTATGTCAGGCATGATTATAAAATGTTTCTCTACAAAACAGTGTTTTGTGGTGAATAGCTCCCCAGTTTTAAATATTTTACAGTAAGGTGAAATTGAAGCTCGCTCACCCTCACAATGGGAATCAAAGGGCAAGGCTGATTTAAAAAAAAAAAAAAAAAAAAAAAAAAAAAAAAAAAAAAGGATAAATTCAAAATAGTTTCCACCTGGTGTTGTAGTCTTTAATTTAAATAGTATTCCTCACAGAAACTTTTGGAATTGGAAAGCTTGACAATACTCTCGGGTGACTCTAATTTTTTTAAAAAACAAAAAAACAACAACCTATTTTTTTGAATGAGGCATTGCAGCCACAGTGTTATGACATGGCAAGTAGTCAACAAATCCAAAGTTGCTTTAGTAAAGAAATTGTTTCCTGTTCTCAGCTAAAAAAAAAAAAAAAAAATGATATTCATAGAGACTGATATTGTGCTATCAGAGCAGTTTTTGGGTCATTCTGCAGCCACCGCCAACTTCTCAGAAGTGTGTGGGTGGAAGGAAAAGGGATGCAGAAACAGCTGGACAAAGTAGTTTGAGTCAAAGGACATTATTTCCTGCAACATTTTCCTCCTTACAAATCATGCAAAATAGACTAAATCAATAGGCAAAGAGAGGAATTAATGAAATATCTAGCCATATGTAAGGATATAAAGGCCTTATATTCTGCAATCATGCATTTCACCATTTTACTACTTAGACGAATAAACAGGCATACCTATACAGTTGCATAATTTGAAGAGTTAATTAATACAACACTCTAACTTAATAGCAATTTATAGTCTGTGTGCTTTTGTCCCATTACAAATGCTGAATTAGCTCACATACTGTAGGCTATTGAGAATAGCCCCCTCATGAATTATTGTGTAGTATTTCTTATTGTCTGTAATAACATCTTTGTGAAATGTCTTGATAGTGTTTTTTTTAACATTATGGGCTCAAAAGTAAATTTAAGTAAGCATTTTAACACAATAGTTTGTGCACGCCTTATCGTCCTGGGGTTTTGGTTTGAAGTCCCATCATCAGCCAAAGCCACCAGGACACACCACAGCCTTGTTGCTATAGAAAGGGTCTTTCAATTGCAGAGCAAGTGTTATTATGATTGTGAGATTAAAGGGCACATCTCGTAGAGGACAGATTAATGACAGTGTGGTGTAAGTTCATTCAGTGCTGTAACAGCTCTGTGTTAACACAAACCTCGATGTTTTAAGTGCAAAGGGCACACTGCTACAGGACCATAAAGAGCAGGGAGAGCTGGGATTGTGTGCGCCTGCTCCATGTACATATGCTCTGCTGTGTTAAAAGCTGTCCATTCCTTAATAGCACCGGAGTGTTGCTTAAAGGAATGGATGCAATCGTGTACAGGAGAAAATTTAGGGAGCGACTTGGTGAATTAACCCCCAGGAATTTGGATCATCCAGTCCCTGTTGGTTTGGTGGACACAGGGGGCAGGAGGGCCCTGATTTATGGGCACCCCTGGCGAGGGCTCTCCTCACACCCTGTTCCTGTTCTCCACCCCACTGGCTGCTGGGGAGAGAGGGAACACTGTTCACCGGCCTGCTCGGCTTGTGGATGGAGCTGCATGCTTGTAGCACACAATATTCCCCTGATATTCTGTTTTTTTTTTTTTGTTTGTTTGTTTTGTTTTTTTTTATTAGTAATTTTTAGAATTATAAACATTTGATGCAATGCAAAACTTTTTTCTTACTTTATAAGAACTTGAAGATCTTGATCAGTTGCAACCATTACATGACCATGACTGTGCACAGAAAAAAATGGACCATTCTTTGTTTTGCAAGGCGCAGAGATTATGTCCGCAGAGGCCCTGGTAGTGTAGATATCGCTGACACCTTTACTTAACGGCTTTGCCTCAATTCCAAAGGAATACGAGATAAAAAAAAAGAGTGCTATTGCAGTCGAGGCTTGCCCCTTGTCCTTTTCACCGAGTCGTGAACTGTTCACCGTCAAAGACACTTTGTTTGATTGTGCCAGTAAAGCTGTATTCCTTGCTGTGTGCATGTATATAAAAATATGCGGGTGGGGGTCCCATGAATGCTTGTTTTATACTTTGTAGGCACAAGTTGCACACTTTTCACACTGCTTGCTCTTGGTTATCTTATCCCCCACCCCCACTTTGCTATTGTTAGAGGGCTCAAACAGCTGAGACGCACACACTGTTTCAAGGTTGATAGTGCCACGAAGGAAGCCATAAATTAGACAAGCCTGATGGCTATTTATTGTTGTTTTTCACTTGTGAAAAAGTAGAAAAGAAGAGCTCTGTTGTATGAATAATCAAGGCAAATAGGGGAATCTTACTCTGTTTTTTTACTGGGTGATTGCTGTGGTCTTGGTGGTTTCTCACACCACTCAGTGATTATGAGTTGTTAAACCAGACGCCTAGTGGGATAAATCTTACAGGACTGGAAAAAGCACACCTCGGGTTCGTTTACTCGGCTTTGAAAGAACAGTCTGTAAAGTGGTGCTTGGTGGCAACTGAAAAAGGCGTCTGTCTGAAAAGCCAGTTGACATTCAGTGTTTTATTTTGATTCAACAGCACCTCTTGCAGCCTCTCTCTAAAGAACAGAAGCAACAAAAGTTAATGTTAAACTTGGATCGCTGTGGCATGATTATAGTTTGGCTCACTGATAAGCATGCATACGCCGAAATGAATGCACCAAGAATTTGGTTTGTAATTCGGGTTTAGTTTAATTGATAACTTTGTACTAGGGAAACGATGCAGAAGAACAGGGTGAATCTGTATGACCGCTGTAAAGCATTAACAAGCACACAAGCATAGATTCACGAGCCAAATTCAGCAGTTCAGTTCATTGTCCCACACAGATCCCGCAATCTAATCAGCAGTTATAAATTTTCTTTGTAGCTTTGCTCATGGTGGCATTAGTACACTTTCACCGTAGGAACCTGTGCAAAGACCTGTCTGCTGAAGACTCTTGTTTTTGTAAAGCAATCTATGCAGAGACATCCACTCAGTTTGGATGAATAAGAGGCCCCATCAATCTGTCACTGATTGAGATAGTACAGATGGAGGCTTGGGGCTCCCCAATGTTAGGTGCTGTCCACCAGGGTGTAAATTATGACCCTGGCTCACTGTGTGGGTTAGTGGCCCTGCCTTGCCAGAGCCTGACCTGCAGTTCTGGAGTTTTTCACTTCAAAACCACCATCTTACCGCGATCAAGATCAAACAGAGGAAAAGTTAGGGGATACTGTGCAACTAAATGATTTATCACAACAAGCACAGCTAGAGTCCCCCCCCGCCCGCCCCCCCGGTCTCTGCTTACACAATCTCCTTGTTCACACACATGGCCACGTACTCTCTAAAACACACATCTTTGATTGTGACAGGGTAAGTGTGCACCGCCATTAATGTGTCCGTTGGTGTGAAATGCCTACTTGTGCAGCGAGTGTAAATTATCGTCTTAGCAGACACGTCAACATCATGTCCCCTGTCTCTTAATCACTGTTTAAGGAAGAGCAGTGACAGCGAGGTTACCCTGTTAACTTCCCCTACCTTCAGTCTGCAGCCCGCTTGACAAGCAACGTGTAAATCCTTTATGGTGTCATTATGAAAAACACTTGGCTTCATAAATCTGTTGGAATAGGCCCTCTCCTCGCAGAGCTGAAGACACAGCACATGCAGATGTCCTTTTTTAAGGATGTTTACACATGAGCATGAAAGCATCAGCTTTAACAAAAGTGCATATAGTTCCCTAATATTATGTTTTTATGACACTAAATGTTCCTTAAAAGAAAACCTCAAATTGAAATTTAAAGAACAAACAAAGGAAATTCCCTTACCAAAACTCAGAGATTCAAAATAAATAAATACAAATAAATTAAATAAAAACAAGATTATAATATTTGTGTGCACATATATTAATTTAATTGTTGGTGCATGCAAATGAGACTGTATTGTTTGCCTTGTCTAGCCGTGTCTTTTGCTCTGAACTTTTAATTGAGATTGACAAGGATCAGTGTACATATTTATTTTTAGTAAATAATATCTATATCATATCAGACTAACAGAATAAAAGCTTCCTGCCATTCTCTGGTCTGAAAAATGGAAAATCATCTGTCACAATGTTAGCGTCCAATTGTAACCACCACCGTTCATGCTGGCTAAGAGCTCAGGATGCACCCTGGGATGTTGGTTTCAACGGCTGACATGATTTACCATGAAAGAGACTTAAGTTATAAAACATAAAACATACAGTCACTGGATGAGAATCTGCCAAGGATTTATGTCTTCACTCTCCTGCAGTTGGATACAGCGGTTTTCAGCTGGAAAAAAAAAAAAGCAACCGTAACAAGCCTTTCAGGTTGCAGAGGACATTAGCATCATATTGGCGCTCAGGCTGGCACTCCGGTGACATGCATTGACTGCCGTGCTTTCCGACAACTGCAAGAAGTGAATAAGAAGTTATTTCCAATCACGGCCGCGGGTCAAGTTTTTGTTTCTCACATAACTTTGGAGTCAGGGTGAACGGCTCTCTCGCTGCTTGCCCACACACAGACCAAACAAAGACGTTTTGCCAGTCGGTGACAGCGAGGTCGCCCTTGCCAAACCCAGGAGTGCAGGGTGGCATTGTCTCCGGGTGTGTGAATGAAAAACATAAAGGCTCCACGGTGTCAGACATGTGGAGAGGAGTAGGGGAACAAACACCAGCTGGTCTCCAGTTTCACATGCTCTCCGCTCACTTGTAACAGTAGTAATTATAAATGTTTTGAAACCCATCCAGAAACGGAGAGGAAATAGAGGTCCTGTGATAGGAGAGGATATGAAACTTCCTGCGCAGACGAGGGTTGCAGGTGCCCGGCTAGGATTCGTCTGGCTTCGGAATCTTGGCGTGTTGTGTATAAACACACACATATATAACCCCCTCCAAAAAAAGGCAAAAACTGAGTACCATTACATATTCCTTCAGCCTCAAGCATCTGAGCCGTGAGAAGAAGCAAGCGGCCAAACAGATGTTTTGCTGGCTGTAGTAAGTATTTTGGCATCGCCTGTGATCCCTTGTTTCCCATTGCAGTTTACTCTCAAAAATGATTGAGTAAACTTATTAGCACAAGAAAATCAGCTAAAACTGGTTATTTAAGTAAACATTCTACGTGAAACAAGCAATTATTTTTCATGAAAATGTGTAATATGATTTACAAAAGGTGACAGTGACAGAAAAAAATGACAGCAGCTCAGTCAAACTAACCCGAGTGCTGCATTTAAGCGAATAATTGAATACATAACCAACTAATTAACTAATTCCATGTAGGGTAGCTGATTTGAAAAGTATAGTGACTATGCAAGAGCCTGGAAATATAGCCTCACTTTTCAAATATCTTCATGGGCATCTTTTGATTAAAAAAAAAAAAAAAAAAAAAAGCCAGTCTCTCAGTAGATGATATGATTGACAGCTTTTGCAGAAAAGCATGGGAGTTGCTAAATGTTTGCAGCTGCCCTGTGGTCCGTGCATTAAGTCTCGGTTTATCTGCTCGCTGCTCTGCTCCTGGTCTCCTCGCTCACTGTTGAGGATCACATATCTGTTTTTATGCATTGTTGTTCGTGTTTGAGATAATGCAAGTGGTGCAAAATGTTTGCAGTATTTACTCGTGGCTTTAGTAAATTAGTAGTTTATATTGATCACTGCTTTTTCCCATGCCAAGGTCCAGAAAAAACTCAAAAGGCATGAGGACTTGATTGCGACTCCATTTCAAATATTGTCATGTCAACATCTTAAAAACAAAATAAGAGATATATGATATAATGAAGCTGCATTTTATAAGTCTTGATTGCTGGATACAAAACAAGTGATTTTGCTTATGTCATTATGAAACCCTAAAATCTTCGGTTACCAAGTTAATTCTCAGTACTTGTCGGTGATGCTGATTTTTGTAAACATGACACCGTCATGTGAGGTGATAGTAATGGCCCCGCAGGGAATGGGAAAGAAAACACCATTTGTCATTTGAAAATGTGCACTTTTGCACTTGGTTTTTCACTCTTGTGTTCTTTGCCCCTCTTCCAAATGATCCTAAAAGCAATTTTAAGAAACCTTGAGAGTTGATTTATTTCTTAGTCCTGTCATCTTAATCAAGTCCCTCAATGGAACGAGACAAAAGTCTAACACCAGTCCGAGCCCAGAGAGGGCTGAGCCAAACGGCGGCTGACAGTTGTCCTTTTCTGGCCATGATTTAGATGGCGGCCTGGTCCACTGTTCTCGTGCTTCATCCGTTCTCCTTTAGCAGTGTCTTGTGAGAGGGGTTACGCCATGCATAAAGCTACCCATGGTCTGCATTCTTGCTCAGACTGTTGAGGCTGTCAGGGGGCTCCTCTGATTTAGGGTGCCCCACTACAGTGGCCCCTATAAATTTAAAAACTAATTCTGTGCTCTACAGGACTTTCTGTTTTTGTAGCTGGCCCTCTGCTCCTTATCGTTACTGACAATTTTATGAAGTGCCCTTAATGAGCGGCAGATTAAAGGTGGCCTCTGATGCAAGGCGCCTGAAAATACCGGGCTGGGAGAGCGAGAACCCACTCTGTGTCCATCTATTGTCAGTGTGTGTGTGTGTGTGTGTGTGTGTGTGGAGGGGGCCTAGTACAATGGAATAAGAGAGGAGAGGAGTGAGTCTGTAAACTATACCTCTGTGGACTGGTACACACAGATACTGAACACTTTAAATGTCTGCACGCGAGTTATTCATACACAGAGCTCTTCTGAGCCTTTCAGCCATGGGAATGAAGACGGGGAGGGAGGCCGGGTGATGTGTGTGCTGTGACTTGAACGGCTTTCAAACTCCTCCGGCATTTTATACCTGCTCGAAAGCAAGCCCGCCTAACAGTTTACAGCCAATTAAATAGTACTTAAAGTTAGGAGTTTATGGAGGTAAACATGGCGGAGAGTTAGGGAGGCCGAGGCCAGTGGGACACTTGAACCCTGCTCTCAGGTTTGCTCTCAGTGTATCTGTTCTCCTCTAAAGTAAAAGGACGGTAAGAGCATATGTATACACAGAGGGATTTGTGCCAGCAGATGTTCTCCTTGCACTCTATCTATCAAACAGACTGACAGCCATTAAAAACAGTGTGTGAGTAGTCCGCCTAATGGATCTAAACATGTCAGAGAAGAAGGAGCTTTTTTTTTTTCCTTCTTTTAACCAACTCTTACATAAGTTATATTTGCAATTTCAAATCACACCTTGCGTGTTTTTATCACCTCCTGATGGGTTCGTCATGGGAAACATTCTCCAGAAGGTTTTTTCTACCGGGCGATTTTTGTTATTCTATAAACATTTATTTTTCTTTTTGCTCTTAATAGATCTTGAATATTTCCTGTTTTGGAATCCCAGGCGGTTGTTTAACGGAAGGCTTGCTTTAACGCATCACAGAAACCAAGCGCGGCACGTGTTTTATGATCTCGTAAACGAGCAGTGATGTTGTGAAACGTGTGTCTGTGCTTGAGGGAGGGAGAGGGGGTGTCTGGGCTCTGATAGGGATTTATCTGCCCCCCACCCCTTTGTCTGGATGGTGGAGCACTCCCCAGAGAGCAATGCTGGACAGGCAGGAATCTCTGTCCAGATTTCCAGAGATTCTCCCATATCCCTTACACAAGACCTTAGAAGCACCAGCAGGAAGCCTGTGGACTGTTGGTCTTACAGTCTCAACTATAAGCACCACGTTGAAGTCAGTGTAACCCAACTAATTTATTAAGATAACATAACTGTTTAAGATAGGGCTTCTTGCTTCTCATTCGATATTGCCATTATCTCTCAGTCAAAGGTCAATGCATTTTCAAATTGTATCTGTAAGTGTTAGGTGCACAATGTCAGTTTAAGCGAGGACCATTCAGACTCAACTGATGAAAAACTTCAAATAAGCATATAATTTCATGTTGGAGTCTGCATGATTTTCATCAACAGATCAACAACAACGGGCAACATTAAGCAATAATTCATGCATTTTTTTAAAAAAATAAAAAAGTAAAATGACCCCTTGCAATGTGCGGGTAATCTCTGTGGGTCTTCTTTTCACTGTACAATTTATGCCTGTTGTTATTGTTTGGTTTGAGCTTTCTGAATTTCGGAATAAACACCTCCTCTGTACCTCCTCTCCACTCTGTCACCGCTTCAACCTCATTCAAAGCATTTTGAAACATCACATTCTCACGAGTACCTTTGTCGCTGCAATTAGCACTGCAGCCACATAAAAAGGTCATTCAAATCATCCCACCCTGTAGCTGAAAGTCTGCAACTTCACCGCATTTTCAAATTGGAGGTCAGAGACAAAATATTCCAAGTAATCCAACAAGAGCCTTGTGAGAGTGAAATGCACCCTTCATTTCCATCCCAAAACTGTTTTTTTTTTTTCACTTTAACTTTTGATTTTGTGCAAGCAATCTTCAATGAACACAGAAGCAGCACTGACTCTGTTTGTTTACAAATGGAGTTTGAGCTCTCAACACCCTCTAGTGGTCAGAAACTGCTTACTGCAGCTGCAAGTAATCATCATTTCTAGATTCCTCGTGGCCTTTCACACCTTTACCACTAAAGAGAGAGTTCTGAAGAGTCGAGATCGTGGCATCAGTGCTCCAGTTTCACAGTCGCCCTGTTTTGCACCTGTTGACTAAACACTGCATTGTTTCTCTCCTTGCAGATTTTCATCAACAATGAGTGGCAGGATTCGGTTAGCGGGAAGGTCTTCCCAGTCTACAACCCGGCCACTGGAGAGCAGATCTGTGAAGTCCAGGAGGCAGAGAAGGTACTGTGCCGTACAGAATAACATCTTCTGTCTGTTTGTTTCCAGTGAAAATAAGGTTCTGTTACTCCAGATATTCTGACAGTGAGTTTCCCACTTTTCTTCTCTAAAACCTGGCATCTTCCTTTCTCTTCACTGTACATGTGTGAACTGTTTGTGTCCAAAAAAATTAAGAAAAACACTGCGCAATATGGGTTTAGTCAAATGTGGTTTGGTGAACTGGCAGATGTTCTGGTCCTTCCCTAATTCAACACCTCTGGGTAGAATAAAGAAAATATTTAAGTATGCTAAAGGCAGATCCTCTGGGATAGACAGACTGATTTCATTAGTCTCAGAGAGTGCAAAACACCTGTTTTTTGGATTAGGCTTTATAATTAAAACACATCCTTTTTTCTCTCCCAGGCTGATGTTGATAAAGCCGTGCAGGCGGCCCGCCTCGCCTTTTCCTTGGGCTCCGTATGGCGGAGGATGGATGCCTCTGAGAGGGGCCGACTCTTGTCCAAACTGGCTGACCTGGTGGAGAGGGACAGCGTTTATCTAGCAGTAAGTGAACAGGCTATTACAATCACTCTGAGCCTGTTAGTATGAAGGAATCCCATGACTTTTATTTTGGTCCAGAGAGGTTAAGTTACTTTCCACATGGCTACGACGACGATAAATCTCTTTAACCACTTGATTATTACTCTTAAAGAGGACATGGTATTGTAACTTAGGGGCTGTATTTGTAGTTTTGTGTTATCTTAGTGTCATATTTCACCCTTGGGACGGTGTAAAGGCTGGAATGGAATGGAATTATATAAGGATCGTAGGGTTATATCACATATTTCTCAACCGCCTCCCCCATCTCTCTTCAGACTGTTGAGTCACTGGACAGTGGGAAGCCTTTCCTGCCCACCCTGTTTGTGGACCTCCAAGGAACCATAAAGACACTAAGATACTTTGCTGGATATGCAGACAAGATCCACGGCACTTCCATTCCAATGGGTAAGATCCTTTCATGTCCCCTTAAGTCCCTTCAGCTACATACAGTAAAGTTTCTAATGCCTCTTTCACATTAATCTAAAACCCACTACCATCCAGAACTTGAGCTCAGTGTCAACGAGTTAACCCGGCATTTTAGTGCCATGTTCTGAACCATGCAAAAGTCCTGGGTAATTATTTGACTTGTTCAGATACTGATACCAATATTGGAAATGCCTCCAATGCAACATAAAATGCTGGGTTCAGGTATATGTGAGTATGTGAGTTTATGCACCAATCCAATATCACGTAATTTATTATTAAACTTAAGGCTTAATAATCTGTGCGAAGTTACCACCATATGCAGCAGTCCATCACTGCAACTCAGAGTGTACCTCAAGCGATCATGCAGCTTTATCTTTGTCCTCTCACACTACTGGTGCGCTACTGTCTTACCTCAGTCACTGTGTAGCTTGCTTGTTTTTTATTTTTTTGTGGCCATGTTCACTCTGATTACGGGTGAAAAAAGTCTGCAAGTCAACAGCTACAGATCTGACACAGGAGAGACACAACCCTGTAACAAATGGTGGAGCAAAGGGTTAAATAGGCTACATAGCCTGGTGTTCCTGTGTAAAAAATGACGAGTAACACAGCCTTCACTGTTTCTTAAGTCAGTAGAAAGCAGACTTTTATGAAAAATGTCAGCAATGTGGCAATATTTTACAGTGGAAAGTCCCACCAGGAAAAAGGCAATGTGTACAGTATGCAGGGCTTTACATTCAATCATATAACATCCATACAGAGTATCGATCCAGCACAGGGTATCGGATCGGGACTCTGTGTCTTCTGAGACATAAGTTGAGGCATCGCAGTCAATATCAGGTTGGAAAAAATGGTATTGAACCATCTCTAATTATTATCAGTTTGGCTTGTTTGGTTTCTGTGACCCACTAATTTGCGACCTGCCTAGGTGAGATGATACAGGTCATGCTCTACATTTTAGGAAGGCAATCAGTGTAACTTTAACCTCTGCAATAGATAAATTACCGATAAATCACCAACATTTGGACTTATGTTCGTAATGAAGTTGTAATGCGCGACCACTTGGGATGCATTTCAGTCAGGTTGGAAGACTGCGACACCAGTTAACCTGAGGGTGAAATATGCAGTCTGGGACTTCTGCTAATGTAAACTGTGTCACTTGCTCTTTTAGAGGGTAAAAAATGTGGTGTAAAACCTGTTTACTTGCTGTAAAGCGGTATAAGACAGACTGAAGGATTGCAGGTGGAAGCCAGGATTAGCAGGATGATAGTAGCTCAGCAGAGAAGCAGGTTCCTCTCCAGGGACAAACTGGAGATGACCACCATGGCCAGTTATCAACCCCAACACTAACATTCGCTGCCCTGGGGAGACTGCCACCAGCGCAGCTCATCACAAGCCTGTGAATCAGCTGAAGTTGAGAGCGGAAGAGGGGAACGTTCTCTGGCTATTTCAACAGGAAGCACAGCAGCTTTTGTAAAAAACAAAAAAACAAAACAAAAACAACAACAACAACAAAAACAAACACAAAAAAACATAAGAAAGGGGAAAAGCACCGGTGACCTCCGGACACAACTGTATTGTTCCTCTCAAAGCTTCTCTTGTATTCTGTAGCCAAACCAACCATGGTCAGCATTTTCCCAGGGCTTTAGGCTTCATTCCCCTCGTAGCATTTCAAAGCAAACAAACAAAACTATTCCTGTATGTGCTTGTATGAAGTGGAGCTGTCAGTAATTGTGTTGTGTTCACATGACAGGATCAAGTGAAGGATAGCAGTCGTCTGTAACCTTTCGGTTTCTGTTCCTCTTGCATGTTTTGCTCTGAGTGTGGTGTTAACTCTGCAATACGGATAGTATCAAGTGAATGGGGAGTCTTGTTATGTTGAGCCTCTCTGGCTACACAGATTTATCTAGTTTATATTACATGTTCCAAATTGAAAGATAAGGCATTTCCATATTTACTGGTAAAACAAACAGTGCTCACACAAGACCTCTTCCTGCAAATTGCATGTCTAATAGGTTGTAGTTTTATTCCCGAAACAAAAACTATTCAATTTTGAAAGACCTAACATGGAAAAAAGCTCAAACATGGGAACCTGTGCTGTAGTTGCAAATGGTTATCTGGCTTGCCATCTACTATTTAGCACTCTGGTCAGAATGCAGACTTTAAATTTTAGACACATTTCTCAATATCAATTGTGGAGAATGAGCACGCATGGCACACCCTCAACAAGTACCTCCTTTTACTCGAGTAATGCAAGAGGAATGAGCGAAGCCGTCCAGCTTAACACCCATTGGTTCCCTATGACCTAAAACAGTTACACACACATGCCTTAGCTGTTGGATGTTTAAAGCGCAATTTAATCGCTCATCAGGGTAATGTAACCAAGAATCTTGTGTGCGTTTGCATTTACGATTAACATGTTGTGCCTGTGACAGCGGGGCTATCAGCTTGTGGCACTTTTAATGCACTGTCACCCTTCAAACTTGAGATTACTAAAGGGAGGAATAATGACCCTGTTTTCTCTTTGTGTGTGTGTGTGTGTGTGTGTGTGTGTGTCTGCACGTGTGCTCCTCCACAGATGGAGAGTATCTCACATTCACCAGATACGAGCCCATTGGAGTTTGTGGACAAATTATCCCTGTGAGTATGACCTCTCTGAGGCAAGAGATGCCTGATACAAACACGCAGGCGCGAAGAAAATGAGATTACAGTGAATAGGCTGAATTTAAGAGAGAAGTTGGTGATTGGTAGTCCGGAGGTATGGGGCAGAGACAGGCCCGTTTGTTGAAATACATTGTGCAGTTTCCTGGAATTCTCTGATGCACTTTTTTAGGTCAGTGTGTATTTGGGTAAATCCATTGGCAAGCCCAGAAAATTGCGGTGCCAGTGGGGTTGAATGAGAAAGCGAGAGAGACAGAGAGAAAGACACAGGGACAGAGAGAGAAGCAGAGGCGAATGTTGAGGGATTTTACAGAGCGAGTTTGAGTAAAGGAGAATGGTGAGAAAGGGGAAAGAGATCAAGGAGAAATAGACACTTAAGAACAGCGTTGATTGTGCAAGAGCTTAAAAAGTGTGTGGTTCTGTGTTGAGCCCCATGGGTTCTGTGTAAAGCAGAAATAACACAGGCCTGTGTGCTGTACAGTGATAGGGGTCTATTGCACATGTGTTGCAATTTCCCTGCTTTCTCAGAATACTGTGGGAAGAGAAAATACTGTACAAGTGCCGAGAACATTTTCTCACTTGACTGTGTTTAGACAGAGTGAAAATGAGAGTAAGTGACTAAGAGCGATGAGTTATTGAGTTTGACTTGTGACCACCCAGTGTGTCAGTCAGATGCATGATGTCCTTTTCCTGTGCGTGTGTGTGTGTGTGTGTGTGTGTGTGTGTGTGTGTGTGTACATGCACACAGTGGAACTTCCCCCTGATGATGACAGCATGGAAGCTGGGTCCGGCACTAGCATGTGGAAACACTGTGGTCCTGAAGCCTGCTGAGCAGACCCCCCTCACCTGCCTCTACATGGGAGCTCTGATCAAGGAGGTAAACGACCACACAGCGCAGGATCCCCATCACTTTCACTTTTCCAAGCGCCAGCGATCAAAAGAGCACCAAAACATTCTGCTCAAGTAAAAATACTGTTATCTTTCTCAGGTATACTTATTAAATTTTATAAAGTAGCTTATTTCAAATGTACTTCAAGTGAAAGTTACTGTGTTCCATCTTATAAAACAGAACCTTCTTTCATGTGAATTCTAAAAGGAGGAGAAGACATGAGAAGTTCAAACTTGATTCCTTTAAATTGGAAAGTAAGACACTACCGGGTAAAAATAAGACGCTACAAAATGCACCAATCAAGTAAAGCCAGATCCCTCCTCTCATTTTTATTCACCAGTATTTCACTGCATATAGTGCAATACTTCAGAAAAAAAAATTAAATAAAATAATCAGTAAAATACAAGTACAAAAAAGTTACTCAGTTACAGTCTTTGTGATGTTGTGATGGTAAATTAGCATGGTTAGATTTTTAAATAAAGGGTTAGTACCAAGAAGCATGACTAACAACATTTGGTTGGCATGGCAATAAACTTCTTTTATTTTATCCTACCTCATCTTATAGTATCATATCATATCATATCATATCATATCATATCATATCATATCATATCATATCATATCATATATCATATATCATATCATATCGCAGTGTATGTTATTATATTTTATCATACTGTATCATATCAAATTCTATTATATAGTATTGTATTTATAATATTGTATTGTTTCACATATTACCTTATACCATATTTTATCATATCATATTGTATCATTTCTTATGAAATAGAATCGTACTGTGTCATATAATATTGTCTCATATGGTAGTGTATTGTATCATATTGTATGGTATCGTATAGTATTGCGTCATATAGTGTCCCACAGCATATTGAATCATATCTCATTATATCATATCATATATTGTATCTTATCTTATCATATCATATTGTATCTTATCATAAGTGTAATATGTTACTTCCGCCACTGATCCAAGAGGAATTTGACCTTCTGGTTGCTGCTGACCTATGTAGAAGAAGACAGTCATACAACACAGGGCTGACACACGTGCTGCAGGACGAAACATACCAGAGCCTCACACACTCTGCAGGCAACACACACCTTATGTCATTAGAGTCAACATAAACCTCAAGGATACATCCATAGAGTCACAGAACTATGCAAAAGTGGCAGCATCTAACAGCAGTGACAGGGGTAGGGAGGGTCCAGTAATGCAGAAGTCAAGTTTTCACTTTGGATTTATTCGCTTAGGAAGAGTTCAATGTCACATAGCACTGTACAGCAGAGAAACCTAATCATGTCATACAGCTCCCACTGTCCACATCCTCCGTGTCTTCTCTGTGCTCTGGCCTCGCCCCTTTCTGGAGACTTTGTGTCTCTTGCCCTCTTCTTTTTGATGTTCTATCCATTCTCTGGGTCTGCTGGTAGGGAGGTTGGGTTGGGTCCGGATTCCCCCACACTGCCTGTGGTTTTGCTTGGCTCTGCTGTCATCTCCGCTAAAGCTTGTTTCCTCTCATATTGTTTTGACAGGCTGGGTTTCCACCGGGAGTCATCAATATTTTGCCAGGATTTGGGCCAACGGCAGGAGCTGCAATTGCTTCGCACATGGGCATAGACAAAGTGGCTTTCACAGGATCGACCGAGGTAATTTTCCCAATCAAGCGGCTCAGATCAACAGTTGTCTACTACTTGCTTTTGTCAGCTAACCAAAGTGACACAGTGACCAACATGTGCAGAGCATAACAGCAGGCTGCGTAATTAGGGGACACTGTGTGCCTGTATTGAAGTCTAAATGACAAACAAATGGGGTCTTACATAAGCTGCATGCCCTGTCATTACTCCTCATGACAGGGAGCTCTAAGTTTATCTCAAAGCACGGGTGCACGCCTGCATGTGCACATTGCACATAAATCTGCATCATTAACAGCATCCAAACATATCCCTACTAGTGCTCTCTCTCTCTCTCTCTCTCTCTCTCTCTCTCGCTCTTCTGGCACCTGTGTTCTTGTTTTTTGCATCGTGCAGCCTCTCCTCACTTTGTCTGCTTTCACTGAGCTTACTATCAGGCCACACACAGGAAAAAATTCTTGTGACTTTACAGTGCTGGAAAGAAGTTAATGGAAAGCTAAATCATCAAGGGCATACCATGTTAGGTGTTGAGCGCTCTGAGGTGTTGTGGTCAGAACGCATTCCTGAGGCCCGAGGGAACGGCCGGAGTGACAACAAATTCCATCTCTGCAGATCATTTTATAAACATCTGTTATTTCGAACCACAAGCGCACCCCGCTAGTAAAAGCGTGTACCGCGATCCTGGTGCCGAATGTATGTTTTGATGTGACCAGCCTGTATTTCACATGTATCTTTGGTAAATGAGCCAGGTTTATGTAATGCTTGGAACAGCCTTGAGGTTTACTGTAAGCCTGTTTTGACTCTTGCGGTGTGTGTGAGAAGAGAGAGGCACCATTCCAAGCGGTGTGTGTATACGCGCTGTGAGCACATATACACACACAGGTATGGACATCATAGATAACTGTGAGTGACTGTGAGGCAAACACGCAGAGTAACTAAAACACGATCTGAAAATACCACGAGAAATGTGTATCTTCATTTTCAGGCTGAATGAATTCCGGTGTAGTTTTGCGTCTCACGGTTTGTAATCCGATATCTCCATCAGGTATGCGCAGATAATTTATTGTAATATAGAAAGTCATATAGTCACATCTCAAGTGTTAAGAAAGATGACAAGTGGATGAATCAACTCTCATAAAAGTGTCAAGGAAAGTGGCACTTATTGCTCCATGTTCCAAACCTTGAATATTCCACGTAATTCTTTTCTACTGTCTTTATTGTGATTTTACAACACAGTATAAAATAACACATGCCTTCTCTCTCTCTCTCTCTCTCTCTCTGTCTCTCTCTCACACACACACACGCACGTGCACATGCATTGATGCATCTTCTACCGCAAACATCTTTCGTGTTTTATCATCTGTGCTGAGTGAATATTTCCTTTGTGAGAGGCCTAGTGTGTTTTTTTTAGCTAGTTTTCCTGTTGTTTCCTGTGATCTGGAGTCAATTAGAGAGTGAATGAGCCAGTGACTCTTGATGCCCAGACAGTGAGTCACCATACTGTAGTAGCAGTCCCGCTGGAGAGTTGGAGGGGGGGGTCGCAAACACAGCATCTCCCCACAGGAAGGTGGTGGTGCCTCGGTTGTGTCGTAGCTACAGGTGGATTGTAGGTCCACAACGCATCCTTGTACTCACACACATGTGGCTGTGACTCCTCGCGGGGGAGGCAAGCGGCCCAGCATGCTTTCCTTACCCCTGAGTAAACACACGCTAACCTCCCCTTAGTCAGCCTCTTTGTGTTTCTGATCAAAGACAGAGACAAAACAGATTCAGAAACAGTGAAGCCACGCCAAGTATTGTGGTGCTTTCTGCGGCCATGGTACCAGTCAAAGCAAACGCATTTAATAGGCTGTCCTCTCCCATTCTATCCTACTCCACTCCATTCTATTATCTTCTGCTCTGTTCTATTCATTCTGCTCTATTCTGTTGTAGGCAAGGCAGCATATAGCACATTCCATACTAAGTTACAACACAGTGTATTTTACAAATGAAAAACAAATTGAACACAGCAACATCTTAACAAAAAACAATTTGAGAGCTTTTTTTTGAGAAATTAAGCTAAATGAAAAAGGTCATTTAGAGATGTAAACGGTAGAGGAGAGAGTGAGAGAAGTCTCTGTGTTTTCCATGTCGGAGGTGTGGTGTCTTTACTGGACACAGGGAGATTCATTTTCCCTTTCCATCCCGTCCTTTCTCTCTCTCTCGGAAAACAAAACAGGCCGTGTGAGTAATAATAAGAAGATGAAGGCTTGTTTGTGGAGGGTTTTTGGGGTGTGCTTATTGGGTTTCTCGGGCTTGTTATCTCTTGTCATCTATCTATTGAAAGTATACATCATCTCCTGGTTTTATGGAACACACGGTGAAAAATGCCATCTTTAAAAGTCATTTAGTGTAATATTGAGTCCTAAAAGCTTGTTTTCCTAATGACACATTACACTTACTTCCAAAAGAGTTTTACCTGTTTCATCATTTTTTTTTTTACACAAATGATAATATGGTTATATCTTTTTATGACTTGATCTATGATCTGTTTTATGTGTGATGATACTTTTAACTGATGGCTGGAGCATGAAAACCAGAGCAAATTTGCATGCAAACAGCCATTAAAGTGAAATAATGTGAATCACATTTAATGGAATAGACTTCCTGGAAAAGGGAGACTTGCACTGGAAAGGCGTGAACTTCTCACACCCCTGGTTTTAAGAAGAATGGGATTTTAAGACTCATGACTACACAAGGAAAGAGAAACCACACCAACGTCACTGTCTTCTTCCGTATTGACACACCAGAGCCATTTCAGAGCCGCCGGTTCCCTCCTCACTGCTCGCTAGATCAACCTACTATCATCCGTGGCCACCACCCACACAGCCTGTGGTTTGTTTCTTCCTGCCCTTCATTAGACATTAGATGCTGTTCAGTGCTGAAACATCACTTTATTTTCCTGTTGCTGTCTCCAAAAACCTGTAATAGATATTCAGTCTGTGTGTTTGCAGAACTCATGTTTCAGCTGGCCCACCGGTATGTTCCCTGTTTGGAGCTAACCAGCCTCTTATGCTGTTTAATGGCTCCAGCTGATTTACTGATCTGGCCACAGGCCTGCATCTCTGTGAGTAAACCCCAGATCTCTTTCCTCCCTAGGTTGGCAAACTGATTCAAGAAGCAGCTGGGAAGAGTAACCTGAAGAGAGTAACGCTGGAGCTGGGAGGAAAGAATCCCAACATCATATTTGCAGATGCTGATTGTAAGTTTTCAAACCTTGTTTTACTTATTGTTCCATCTACCTGTCACCCTTAATAGGTGGTCCACCAGATGGACACAGGTGTTCACACACTGCTTCTTCACCTTTTAGCCGAGTTGGAGTCCAAGCTGCTGCAGATCATTGGATCTCTATCAGAGAATGTTTTGTTTAGTTATGCGTCTTATTGTTAGGAACTTGAGTCGTGAAAATGGACGCGCCGAGGTTCCTACCATGCACAAAAATCTTTGTAGTGCCCTGAAAACTGGTTTATGGATGGGTTTCATGTAAACTCTTAAGTGGCTCACCAAACTGGGGGTGCCATGGCTTTCAAATGCTTTCACCAGCCGTGAGAGGGGCTCCCAAAGGCCTGTAAATCAGGAGAATGGAACCTGCCTCAGTCGGCTGCTTCAGCCGAGACCCATAAATCACGGGGCTCCGTTAACCCCTCGTGCGCAACAGCGGGGTCCTGTCTCTCAGGTGTCAGGTATCAGATTTGCACAGAGAATAGCTCTTATAACTATGGGGAAACGTCTTGCTTAAGTAACTACACAAGAGTATACTTCACATGCACTCATTTACAGAGCTGTGCACACACTACAGCTTTTCCAAAAATGTTTTGGTAGTTTTCTATTACCATTCACAAACCTTCTGTTTGGACACCAGAGTAGACTTGAGATTTCCTTATTTATAATTAATCGTATTAAATAAAAAGGTTTTCCATGAGTCATTTTCTTGAATGACCAAGTAGTTGTAGCAATTAATTAACTAAAATCCCTTTTTTGAATCATCTTCTTCAGTGGATCTGGCGGTGGAGGAGGCCCACCAGGGAGTGTTTTTCAACGCTGGCCAGTGCTGCACGGCCGGCTCTCGCATCTACGTGGAAGAGCCCATCTATGATGAGTTTGTTCGCCGGAGTGTGGAGAGGGCCAAGAGGAGAATAGTCGGCAGCCCTTTTGACCCCACCACTGAGCAGGGTCCACAGGTGAGCCCCAACACAGAGGACCTGTCAAATCTGCATCATGAAAACACCCGACTGTAAACATGTGTAAATTCTGTTCTCTTTCTTTCTGTCTCTCCTTGACTCCTCTCTTCCCTTCATCACTCTCTTCCTCCCCCCTCTTTATCTCTCCTCTCATTCTCCACCTCCCTCGTCCTGTCTGTCCTCCCCACCCCCACAGATCAGTCAGGAGCAGCAGAATCGGGTGTTGGAGTTCATCCAGAGTGGCATCAGTGAAGGAGCCAAGCTGGAGTGTGGCGGCAAAGCTCTGGGCTTGAAGGGGTTCTTCATTGAGCCCACCGTCTTCTCCAATGTGAGGGATAACATGCGCATCGCCAAAGAGGAGGTACGAGGATCGCTGTTAATGAGCAAGACTAATGCATTCATTAACAAAATATTGACAGTACCACTTTACAATAAGACTACGCTGATAAAGGGTTTATGCATGGTTCATAATAAGGCTGTTAATTAGATTATAAACAATTAATTAACAATTATAAACAATTTCAAACAGTTTTCATACATCAGTGTTGACTCACTAAGTCGCTAAGTAACTAGCAAGATCTGAGATTTAACAGAACAGATGCAGTGCAGCAGTAACTCGATCTTGTCAAATAGTGATCCTACATTAATGTATGAAAAATGTAATAACTTGTTTATAATTGTTTAATAATGATATAATGATTTATAAAGTGTTTACAACCTAGTTAATGACTGGAAACCATTCATAGTCCTTTTATAAGGGTAGACCTATTGTGGTACCAAATTGACTCAGGGCTAAAAATTTAAAGCAGTATGATTGGTTTGCACCTTCACACCCACTTCCATATAATAGTAACAAAAAAAAAATTAAAATATAATTCTAATACCATGCATTCTAACATTTGTAACCCCCTGTATGTTTCTGTTTATGAACAGATTTTTGGACCAGTGCAGCAGATCATGAAGTTCAAAACAATTGAGGAGGTGATCGAAAGAGCCAACAACACAGATTATGGCTTGGTTGCTGCTGTATTCACCAATGACATCAACAAGGCCATGACCATATCCACAGCCATGCAGGCTGGCACTGTGTGGTAGGTTTAATCTGCTACTGTCTGCACCGCTCTGCATGTTGGAAGCATCAGCTGTAATATCCACACATTGGTTTTTATACAAGCATAAGATGAGAACAAGATAAGAAAATGTCATAAAACAATCACATTTGAAACCTTATTACCTTATGTGGATAAACAAAATACAAAATAAGCATTACTAAAAGATTTGTAGTTTAAAAATTATTTTCCTTTTCACTACAAATGGCACACCCTCATCAGCTACTTAGATATTATTTCATGGGTAACCTTGTGTCAAATTAATATCATGAATTCTGCAAGCTTTTTGCAATACATGATGACTGTGATACTGGTGGCACTCTCTTGCTGTGTGTCCTTTTTACGGGAAGTTAAAATATCTCGGATCTCGAAACATAGAGAGCTGTGCATCACCTGACCCAACTCACTTCTCTTTTTACACCAAAGAACTTGTTTCTACTTTGACATCTCTTTTCTTGGGTTCCATTCTTCCGTATTCCCAAGAATTTGAGCACAAAGAATCTTGGGAATGACCTCAGACGACCAAAGTGTCTCTCTAAGTTCACATGATTGTACAGATAAGACGTTCAGATCTTCAGAATCTGGCTATTTCTCATTAGGGATCCACCTCAGCCCTTTGTGTAAGATCTAGTCATGACTTTGATCTCTCGATAGGACTTCCCCTTGCTGGATTGGGTTAGTTTGAACATGTTAGCACTATAGACTGACATGCTTCTGCCCCTCTACTCTGCTTCATTAACTGGTCCCACACAGTTACATGTTCACAATTTCACCCTCTTGTTGTTCATCCACGAGAGCATAGAGGGAACCGTATCACCAGCTCCAGAAAATTTCAAGTAAGGCAACAGATCAGACGTGTCTTATGCTGCCTTATGACATAATCTACCATCAACAACCCAGAGGAGGGACCTTTTATTTTTCTGTGAAGAATTATAGCATGTCTCAGTGTTAAATTAATTTACTATCACTGATATATGAATTCATTCTTCCAACCTCCCCTTAGGAGAAATAAAGAGATGCACACACAAATAATTGTAAAAAGTGCTAGAGAGAATCAAGAAAAGCATGATATCTCATTTGGACATGGCAGCACTAACAGATTACTGAGAGATTTCTGAGATCTTACTTTTTTAATGACTCATTTGAGACCAGATAACAGTAAGAGTTCATTTTCCCCACATATGAGGAAACAAATGAATAAAAGAGCTGGGAGAGAGGCTTGATAAGTCAGAGTGAGGCAATCCGAGACTTGTTTCCCAGGAGCAGAAGCATGAGAAAATGTTAAATATTTTGCGCTGATTGTCAATAAAACTCATCCATGTATGCAAAGGAGAATAAATGGGCGGAACAGGAAATCTTATTTGTGGTAGGGTTTACCTCTGGGAATCAGCTATTAGATTTTTACATTACTTCTACTGAATGCAGCCTTAATGTTGCTGCTTTTAACAAAATAATCGAAATAAACCACAAACTGTCAAATGCAAAAGAACGATCTATGTTTTGTGTATTTCCCAGGATAAACTGCTTCAATGCCCTGAGCACACAGTGTCCATTTGGGGGATATAAAATGTCTGGCAATGGACGTGAATTGTGAGTATGACTTTTGGTTGCTTGCCCACAGAATATACACAGTGAACCAAGATATTATTGACTGTATGCTTTTTCGCTGTATATGCTTTGAAACTCCACTCGCCAAAATTGCTTATTATAAATCTGTTTTGCAAGAGGACATTGCAGTGTCTCCACACCAGGACTCTGCAGCAGCGTAAACACTATATTTCAACGGTGCTGCCGAAATCGCACCCCACCTAAAATGAGCCGCCTTGTTCCTATCTCATGTTTTCAGGGGAGAAAGTGGCTTGAAGGAGTACTCAGAGGTGAAGACCATCACTATGAAGATGGTAGCCAAGAACTCGTAAGGCGGCCGCTGCTTCTGCGAGGAGGTAGTGACTTCCTCGTCGCTGACCCGCCAACTTGGCCGGTCCATCCATGGTGGTAAACCACATTAACCATCCCGACTAGTCATCTCCATGGGTAACTACAGGCTGTGACCACTCGCTGCCCCCCCCAGTCCCTCCATCAACACCACCTCGCTTGCCTCGGACAGTCAGCTAATCCCTGTCCAGCTGTCTCCGCCCACTTTGAATTCGCAGACTGCCTCTAGTCTAAATCAACGCCGATGACCACTGAACTGCCCCCATGCGCCTCCTCCACTAACTACACTAAAGCACTCGAAGAGACGATGGGGGAGGCCGTTCTGACTACGAACCCCGATAAAGAGCCGCCGCTATACCGCCATCCACACCCTGCCCACCCCCATCCCCCGATGCTGGATTCTCAGAGACTAAATCACTGCACTTCCATTTAACCCTGTGTTAGCAACTTGTCACGTGCTGGGAGGCAGTATGGTTTTGTTGTACTGTGCGATACCATTGTCAAAACCTCATACTAAATTGTGTGTATCGTTGTGTTGATTCACCTGGTAGAAGTTATGCAAGCATGTCAGCTCACTCAAGACCACTGAAGTCGTCAGTCTCGGACGCGGACGGACGAGTCCGTTTTGAAATGTTAATTCTGAATTAAAATTGATTTCTAATTGTCTTTGTTTATATTTTAGCTTTTTATGACTTAACACTGTATGTCGACCTTTGACTGATGTAAACGTGAAAACAAGATTCTAACCTCTTAAAAAGCATTTTACTCTTGCCTGCTAAAAGAGGAGTAGATGTATTTTAAACCTTATGTAACAGATCTTCATTGATGTCCATGTATGTTCATGTTTATACAATCATATGCTATAAAATTATAAGAGCTAAAAAAAAAAAAAAAAAATACCCATAGTTTTTTTCAGTAAAAACTTTTTTTCCTGTAACATTTTCCAGTGTGTGTTCACTGCTTTCTCACGGGATGTCATATATGTGTGATGCTGCACAGTCATACTCAGGGTCAGTGCCCACATATCACGTCTCAGCTCTCTAAAGTCCTCTTAAGGTCTTTAAAGGAACCGCTTCACTCTGGCTTGAGTCCTGAATGTGTTGGGAACCATTTAGTAAACCATTTAGCAGCAGCGGGCCACCTCTCATTTCATGTTAATTATCAGCTGGGTGATAAGAGCTCTGCTGCTCAACTTCACAGCCTTGGGTCAAACACAGGTGTTATTTGTATTTGAAAGTACTGGTTTTGATGTTCTTGGAGTATTTGAATTACTGAGGCATTTGTAATACTTACAGTTACACTGTCTCAAATACTTCCATCTAATACGGTGCCTGACAGTAACATGTTTCTCAATGTGTCGGCTCCACCTACTGGGCAGGTAGGGTCATGACCTCATGGTGAGCAAGCACTGCTAACCTTGAGCTGTTATGTAAAAATCACAGTTCAAGCTCACCTGTTTTTAACTCTTAATTAAGTGTGTTTGTCTCATGGTCTTCTGAGAATCAATCTTCTTCTGCAAATCCAGCCGCTCTAAAAGCAAAATTTTTGCACACAGATTCTGTAATTATTCAGCTGTGTGTGTCAGCAGCTTCATTTGTATACAGAGCGACCCAGCTAGTGGCTGCACACTGCTCAAGGTGGGGCTTTCATCACCTTCAACTGAGTGAGAGAATATTCCTTTCAACCAGTGGTGTCTTGCCCAAAGAAAGTGCGACCTATCCTCAAAAAAGTGTGAAAGGTGCAATTTTTACCTATAGCAGTTTTTAAATACCTACTAGTGACTTAGCAGCAGTAGGCGACTCATAATGCATAAGAAAGACATAATCTATGCTTTTGCAGACATCAGAATGCACCCATAATCCTGTGCAAGTGTGAGTTTGTGTTGCTGGCGCAGATAACAAAAATCAGATGTGAAAAGAGCGCAATGCAAACCATTTTAATACCAGAGAAAAACAGGCATCCTAAAGCAGCAATATGCAACTTTTTCTCATTAAAATAAGAAATAAATAGGATGTGACTGTCAGAGACACTGTGTAGACATAACCAAATCCTCTGCTCTCTTCAAATTGGAGTTTGAATGAGGTTCAGGATCTTTTGAACCGTGTCCCATTTGTTGCGGGCGAGCTGAGGTGTGGATAACAACAGTGGAAACCACTAAGAAAAGTAAGAACAGTGAAACTACAAATGTGGCAGACAAGATCTGCTCTAAAAATGGATGACATGGGTGTTTTGTTTTGGGTTTTTTTATTGCACAGTGGTTGCTTTTTTAACAGCTGTGTTGGCTTTGCAGATGCCAGATACCTCAGCCTCTGGCTAGATGCTTTTTCAAGGTAGACAGCTCCTCAAAATGAGTGGGGAGAGCTGAGGCGGGAACTCGACCAGCCGGCAGGCAGAGGGCGGGACTTGAAAGACTCACAGTGAAGTGTTTTTCTCACAATGTCTCATAATATCATAGTTTCTTATAACTAGAATACAAATTTACATGGGTCATCTCACCAAACTGGGACATTTACAAGCATAACAGGGTTACCAGAACATGAAGGAAGAGGGAGCTGATTCTAAAATGTGTGGCAACAACCCTAAAACTGTAAAAAGCAGCAGTTTAAATGAAGAACCCCATCACAATATAATAAATTAAGCTCTAGGTTTTTGATTAATTGAAATAAGTTAAAAGTTTAAACACAAATTTTCTATATTCTATACAAATACTCCTCTATCGAAATGCAAAATGTATGACAGAGAAAAACAAGGAGTACCTCTCTCTTTATCTCATACACACACACGCACGCACACACACACCGGTGACAAGAAATGTAACAGTACCGTATGTTGTCGGGGGACAACGGAGCTTTGGAGGCAACAGGCAAACTGTTGTGGTGATTATTTGTTTATAAAAAACTGAGATAATTCAACTCAGCAGTTGCAGGACAATCCCAGCCCTGTCCGGCAGTATTTTGTATGAAAGGATCATTCAGGACATAGAGGCCGGTTAATGTGCATCGCTGTAAAGGAAGCCTTGTCGTGCTGCTCCTTCATGAGAACATGTGATCTGCTGCTACATGTACAGCGCGCACAATTAGCTACAGGCAGTGTCATCTTTAATAAACCAAACTGTAATATCTGATGATAAAAGACGGAGGTGCGGACAAGGGCCCAATGAGAAGGGATAAAGAAAACAGAAATATGAGTCTTGCTGGTGGAGAGGAGCTGTGCAGATGTGAGCACCCCTCACTGGAGCCTTCCCTTGGCAATTGTCTTTTGAATTATCAGTGTGGATGTTCCCACAATTCCCCTCCCTGTTGGTATCTGCAGTCTTTCCAAGAGGAAGATGAAAAAGTGATCGCCTTATTGCAGCACTCTGTTAACACAACAGGGAATGTCAGGGCAAACTATGGACACACACTCTCAAGTAAAAAAGTGCATCTTTGAACCTTTGTTTGTCCTCTGGCTCGCCGCATATTGAAGAGTCATTATAGAAAAGCTCCTCGGGTCTTAGAGTTCTCGCAGTATTTGAAAAGACGCTTTATGCACGAGCAGATAGCACTGCAAAACAAAGTTAGGGTCCAAATGTATCTCGATCTCGTTCAGAGACATCTCTTGCAGCTATTGATATTCTTTGATGAATGCATTTGGATTTAGACCAGGGATTTTCCTTCCATCGCGATGAATCACACAAGACAGAATTCGCTGACACACACTAGAATAACAACAGCAGCGGAGTTTGCGTCACACTTATTTAAATCCTTGTTTTGATAATCTCAATAAACAACACACTTTCCATCACATTTTCCACAGCATTCCTATAATTAGTTCATCATGGAGACTTCAACATCACACAACAGAAATGATTTAGAGTCGCTTAAATGATGCAAGATGGACTGAGGTCGAAAGAACACAATATCTTGGTTAACCTTTCCAGATTCATCTTTCGGTAAATAATTGAAAGTAATGTTTTAACGTCTTCGAGAGCCTTCGCTGAGGTCTGTGGAGCAAAAAAATGCTCGTCCAGACAAAGAAGCAGACCCTCACCTCCTGACTGGGAACCCTTTCGGAAGCCGTCTTTTTTTAGTGTGCACAAGCATAACCCCACAGTTAAGGACATCAGCCTGGAAACAGACCACACACTGACAGGGACATTCACCCTTTGTCCAGATGGACCCTTATCCTTCAAAAGCCATGTTTATAGCTTCAGTTAATATTCCAGCAAGATAGCAATGCTTTTCTTATTATCTGTTCTTTCATAATATTTTCTCACACGAGTTAGCTAACCAAACAGTGATGTGATTCAGAGTCTGGTTGATCGTGATCGCTGCCCTCTGCTCCTCTTCATTTGTCACACAAGGGATTTTTTTGTATAATCTTGGCTGGTATGCAGAACCAAATTTTAGTGAGATGTATGGCATTGCTGCACTGTGTGTGTGTGTGTGTGTGTGTGTGTGTGTGTGTGTGTGTGTGTGTGTGTGTTTGCAGTATAGAGGTCTGATCCTTCTCACTGAGATGTTGTGCAACAGTCTCTGTACATACCTCTCATTCCAGTGTAGCGTGAGTCAAGGCTCGTCGGAGCGATCAGTTCTTGAGAGTGCAGACTCCTCCACAGAGTGATGCGGTGACAAGCCAACGTTTTCACGAGCATGAAGACGACGTGAGAGGATGGAGTAGCAAAAACAAGGCTGTGCAGTATCTCCAAACCAGAGAATGTGCAAGCTGAGGGAAAGAAACTTTTTTCTTTTTTCTTTTTTTTTTTTTTTTGGTGCACTGTTAGAAGGGTTAGAGGCTCAAATTAACATAAAATCCGGGGGGAAAGAAGTAATACAAATCTTAAATGTTTGCTGAATATGAATTGTGGTGATCAAAATATCAGTTACGAAAATTCATACAGGGTTTTAATGATACCCCTACCAGACAGTGTTAGAGTAATGACACCCAACACTGACTCCTTTTATTTTGTGGCAGCTCTGTTGCTTCAGTACCAAAGCTTTCTTCTCACATTGTGCTCTTGAACAGATCAGGTCAGAGCAGTGGAAACTTCCGCATATTTTACTGTACTTATTGCTTGACATCTCATCTATTTAAAGAGGTTTTGAGTCAGTAGTCAAGCGTTTTACTTTAAAAGACCATACCAGTTATTTTGAATGTTTGGTCCATTTACTACAATTGACCCACATTTCAGTTGAAACAAACCACTTTGCAAATCATGCAATGGTATTAAAGATTGCACAACATGTAATCATAAATCCTCGACTTTTTCATTTGAATTTTTGTTTGAAACACCCACCTTATAATGTTCTGCTATTGTGGCTAACAAAGTTATCACCATCAATAAACGATAAAACTGATAATTGGCTGTGGAAAGCAAACGTTTCCCCAGGGACTATTTTGCAGTGGAGAGGCCGTTTCACTCCGACCAATTTCAACTCATCAAAACACAACAGTGCTGCTGCCTTTAGAAAAACTATCCATGTATCTCCAATTTTGCATAGTGCACCTCTAATGTACTATATTTATGATCTGCTATAACCAACCTTCCTATATCTGTGCTCTGTTGTTTTTTTGGGAGAGACAGGTAGATCTCATTTGCACTGGAAAAACTAAGTCGTCTGTTTTGTATTTTTATTTTTGTTTCCTGAGAGGACTGTTCATTAATTTCACTCTCCCTGTTGTGTTGACAACAATAAGACCATCGTTACGCTTAAAGGGACTAACTGATAGTAACAACCTTACAAAAATAACTTCACAGTGATGTCCTGTCATGAGTGGATCTAGATGATAAATAAGCAGTGAACACCTCAAGTCTAATTTATAACATAAAGCATATTTTGCATTAAGAAGTGATATCCTTAAAGACTGTTCAAGTCGTTATGGGATCTATAATGTATTGGATGATTTTAGCGGTGTCTTGGAATTACTCCAAGGTTAAGTGGTAATCCCATATCCATCAACACTTGAATCCCAATACAAATGACCTGTACTATGTATTTATTGGAAGGAGCACTTATGGAGCTTGATAAGTATCATTCACTAACCATTACCCTATGCTCAGAAAAATGATCTATGGGAGCCATTTGCATGCTAATCTCTCCATCTGCTCAATAGTCTTAACGGTTCAATTTTGCAGTTTAATTTCTTAGATTCAACCAGTGAGATATAACTTCCTTAAGAATAAAATTACTGAAGTGATCTATCGGTTTTCCATGGTGTGCCAAATACATTCGGGGACTAATGAAATGACTCATTTGTACCATAAGGACTTAAATGAGATGGTGACATTGCAGCTTTGAATGTCATCATAAAACTTGTGCTTGACATGTCTATTGCCGAGCTTGAGCAGTGCTCTCTTCAAGACAATGGGGGCAGCGAGGTAGGAGATGACACCTATCAGACTGACCCCACCAGAGGTTTGAAACGCGTCCCTCCTCAAGGGGGAGACACCTATTCGGCAGGGAGAGTCTAAATGCTGTGGCTTTTCAAATAAATCTGATCAAAAACAGGCTTTAATGGATGTCAAGGGTGAGTGGATGAGTAAATAAGAGGATGATGTTTAAAACCTCAGATCTCGTTTTGCGTCACTGTAAACTATTTCACCTGAAGACATAAATATTCATGTGAGCTTGTCTTGATTTGGTCAAGACAGATCTCGAAGAAGAGATCCATCCTGGGTCGTTTTTTTTTTTTTTTTTTTTTCCCCAGAATGATGTCAGTGTACTGATTATAATGCTCACAGTGGCTAATGATGTTGAAATAGTTTCCATCCCTCCATACGCTCCACTCTATGATTCAAAGAAGGATGTACTGATGAAAGTGTGATGTATCCTGCTAATCATCTCTCCGCCTCGCTCTTCCCTATGATACAACATAAGGACATACACACACCCACACGAACAGACACACACACACTGCACATGAGCCAACTCAATGTTGTAAACTGCATCAAAAAGCTTTTTCTGAGTCTCTCAAGCTGCTAAACCTAAAGAACATAAAGAAAAGTTGTTTCTCCCTGGATGAAAACACTAATAACCTGCTTCAATCTACTGTAAATTATGCAATATTTCATGACTTAGTACACACGCCTGATAAATGTTATGTTAATGTTAAATATGTTAGAAATATATTAATATAATATAAACTTTACAATTATTGTCAAGGTAAACAAAATATTCAAATCCTGAAAATGCATGCAAAATACATGCATTTTTAGTTGACAAACACAATGGGCCTTCTGTCAATCCTATTATTAAATGCCACTGCCTTTCACTTTGGTTTCTAGTCTTTATGCAATTTATAGATAGATAGACAGCAAAGTTTGTAATGGAGCAGAAGTATTTTAATTAAGGGACCCATACACCACCGTTTATTACGCAATGGTTAGCAGGCTAGTCTAAATAGGATGGCTATACATGATGCTATTTATGTTCCATGCAAGCATGTTACACCAGCTTAGTCACACTGGGTAAAATAGTCCCTGCATCAGAAAACTAAAGAAAAAACTAGGGTGCTGGCTGATTTTTCAAGTAGACAATAAGAGCAATGTTTAATTATGAAACATACACAGATCTAAAACTGCTGGAGAAATGTTGTCAAATAAGTACCGCTTAGATGTTTGAATGCATGCAAGAGCTGATCACCCAGCCAAGCACTGCCACAGTGTCCATGGAGCCATTACAGCACCTTGTTTCCCTTTATAATACAGAGCCATCTGTTTATCAGTATAGTCAATACAGAGCCATGAGGGGCTCTTCAAACAGCAAATAGCAAGAATCATTAAGAGGTTCAGCTGATAATGGTGTGCAAAGCACCACTTGGCCTACAAAAATAGGAGGTTATTAACATAAACCTCTGTTTCCTGAAGTAGGAAAGGGAGACAAGTAATTTTGTGTAGTAGAGTTGTTTGGGGTCAATTTTTGTTTATGTTTCCTATCGGTTCCTCTTTTGGTCCCAGTTTTGTTTCTATTACAACCTATTGCGCTACGAATATTGTGGATAATGTTTAGACGTTGCATCTTTGCATTTTAGAGGTATGATTGGTTAAATGGTGTTATTTTAATGTCAGTTTTCATTGGCTATTGTGGTGATTTTCATTGCTCAGGACAAAAGACATTGGTAACACTTTACAATAAGAGTACAACAATTAACGTTAGTTAATGCCGTAATAAACATTAAGTAACAGTGAACTGTTAACTAATGTGTCTAAGAATCATGTACTATTAATTTATATGTTATTTAAGGGTTACTGTAGACATTATTAACATTAGTAAATGCCATAATAATCATTAGCTAACAGTTAATTAACCATTACGGCATTAACTAACGTTAACTAACGTTAATTGTTGTACTCTTATTGTAAAGTGTTACCAAGACATTTTGAACAATGGGGAAGAGATCATCCTTTAGCAGTTTAATAAAGCTACTATCTATTGTGGTACATCCTTTGCTACCAGTAGGACTTCAGCTGGAGCAGTCATGTCAGGAGAGGGAAACTTAATAACACGATTAGGTGAGACCCAGTTGGCTGCAAAGCAGACATCCATCACCGATAAATCCTTAACTAATGACCATATTGCAACCAATGCCTCAGTACAATGGACACCTAGAGTACATTACCGAAGAGCTCACCCTCTTGTGTGCTGTTGGCTTTGGTAAAAGCTTTCACAAACCAAGAATGCATGTCATTGCTGGGATTGCAGTTTGACCTGGGTATTTTGAGGCTCATCCTTTATTATTACAAAGTTCAAATTCTATAGCCACTGGACTGACAGACAAGGCTGAGAGCTGTACTCTCTACCCAAAAGGACTATAGTTCATCCATCAGTTGCTGGCTCCTGGTGCCTTGCCATGCTCGGACATCTCTTCCACAAACATGAGGGCTGCGGGGACTGGGAAGGGAGCTGGCTGTCTTTCACAAAGCACAAAGTCCGAGGCTTTGTGTATATCTCTTTCCTAGGCAGGCGTAATGGAAACATGAGAAGGCATCAGCGAGAATTTGCTGGACATGGGCTTGGCCAAAACAGATCGTGTAGACATCGTGTGTGCGATTCTTGGACAGGGTTAGGCTTCCTGTCTAGGAACACACACAGCAGTGTCCTGTGTTAGCATTGCTGGCAGGCGAGTCTTCTTGTGGGAAGACAAATCAGCAAACAAGTAGGTAGTGTCACAACAATGGAGCAGGGTTGCATGAACTAAAGAAAAGCTGGGCTATCAAATCTCCGCAAGACCTGAAGTGAGGTAAAAGGGTACAAGGACTAAGGGTATCAGTGTACACAATGGACATTTTGTAAACCTCAGGGAAGGGAGGGTGTCTCTTGACCTTGACACCCAACAGTTGGGCCTACAAGTGAGCCTGGTAGGACTTGAACACTAAGTCAGTTAAAGATACAAACCCCTACTGACAGGCATCTACCGAAATTGACCTATCTTTTCTGAAAGGACACATATTGAAACTGTCTTTATCACTAAAATGTCTCTTCTTGTAACACCGTGCCGTCATATTCTCATAAGTATTGCTAAACTTGCACTGAACCTGGCAAGTCAGTGATAGAATAATATTACAACATGAACGGTATCTCTGCTACCACTGATAAGCAGGGTTGCGTCACTGCCACAACTGCCTTACCGGCAACAATATCATGGTGATGCTGAATGTAAGGAAAAAAAAAAAAAAAAAAAAGGCAAGGGTTGATACATCAAAATCTGCTAGCTTACAGAACTACCAGAGGGATCATAGTGATATTAAAATGAAAGCCCCTGGGGTAGAGTTGTGTTTCACTGTAGTTTATGGAAGTCTTCATCTTTCTGCTGTGGCATTTGGTACATTTCAGCAGACCCTTTCAGATACATTAATGCCGTACACTTTTTCTACAAGAGACAGAGCTTCGAATCTTAAAAAAGTCAGCTTTGATCTTTCCCTCCCGAATAATCATAGACTATTAACATCTTGAAACGATCCAAAACGATCGTCCGCTTGATAGATTAGACAGTGTTGATTTTTCATTACAGATGATGAAAAGCTCACGCTAATGCAGGGAATGAATTAGTTTGTCCATCCATCCATTTGTCTCAATTTCATCCATTTACAGTGCGTTCCATCGATGGAGAGCCATCTCGCAAGATGTTCCATTTGAAAAAGCTGTTATCTTTAACCCCAAAATGACAACTATTACTCCATTATAATAAATTACAGCTCATAACCAGGCATGCCAAAGGAGGCAGCATCCTGTCCATGCAACCCATTTGGAGGGAGTGACTATGCTTTTAAGGAAAGCAAAAGGGGAAGAGAATAAGGAAGGTCTTTAAGCCAATCTGGGTCTCTGCCAACCTGACTCTAACCTTTGCTCTTTTGGTTTGGGAGTTAGCTAGTTTCCTTTTTCCTCTGACATCACTCTCCAGGATCCACACAATGATAATATGGCCCCAATTGCATGACATTACTGCTTCCTTGAATGCACATGGGAGAATTGTGTTAAAAATCCCTCACGACTACAGGCTAACTGCAGTTTCCAGCAACCACCAGCTGCACAGCTGGTGTCCATGGGAGAGACAGAACGGATACACAAATTCCAGACTGTTATGAGCCAGGGAAATACATTTCCTTGGGCAGGATTTCTCTTACAGTACACTTGCAGCCTATGGTGTGTGTCCTTATTACGGCATCATATGGCAAATGCTGCCTCTCGTTTTCCCCCAACCACAAACATGCAAATATCATTTCAGAGCATAAAGCATTTACATGACCACTCTTGTGTTGTTTATGAATAAATATATATATATATGCACGACCACAACTAAATAGATGTATCAACAGCACTACTATTTATGATAGAGCACTTCAAATTAGATACACTTTAGAAGGAATTCTGGTTTATATACATATAAATGGATTTAACTACAAACAAATTAGAGTCATTGTTTGCCAGCTTGGAGCACTGAACCCCCTGTTATCATAGTATACAAGCTCTACATTGCAATAAACCTTAGTGAGCGCTTAAACTCCTGTGTCTAATACATACAAACCCCCAGGGAGTCTGGCTCTGAAATTTAAAGCAAATTGCTGCTAGAAATAAGTGTTTTTTTTCTCCGTGTCTCAGATCTTAATTTGTTGTTGTAGCCTATTTCAGAAATATGAGCCAAATGCTAAAGTAAAGCACACACAAAGAGGGAAGAAAAAATGCACCTTGTGTGATTTTTTTAATGCAAGCCAGATGTGAGCTGGGACCATGGAAACAGGTGATGATAGCATTACACTGGGATTGCAAACAGATGGAGAAGGGCTTGAACCTATTCTTGTGTCACTGTCGGGGTCATAAATAAAGATTTTTTTTGTGTTCAGATGAAATGATTTCTGTGTAAATAAAGCTAGAGCAACTCTGGGTGTTGTGTAAACAATAGCTAGGGGGTGAGGAGGGGCTCCCTAAGGGGTCAAAACTTTTTTATTAGAAAACTTTTTTTGGACACTCATTTTATTGTCATCCAAAGGATAATGGGTCCATTTGGTTGGCTGAGGTGTCCCATGTCAAGTCAGAGTGATAAACCTGAGGATTAGTTCATACTGAACACTGAATTTACTTCAATATTGAAATCCACATGCTTGCTTCGATTTGTGTTTTGTGTGTGCCTGTGTGTTGTTTTGTGTGTGAGCTTGAAAAATCTTATTTTTCAGGCTCTTTCACCATGGCATCCAGCCAAACAGGAACTACCAGCTTCAACAACAGGAAGAATCTTCTTGCCTCCCTGCCTCAGTCAGTATACAGGACGCAGATCTGCTTCACATCAGGTGAAAATATCGCTAGGGATGGAATGTCTCCAGCAATCAGCCTTGATGAAGCGGGTGGTGAAGCTGTCCTGGGAGACAGAGGAAAGCCACTGTACGTGTTAGACTGGCCTTAGAGCGGGGAAGGACACTGTGCAGACCCTGGCTGTATGGCAGGCTGGCCACCCCTGAGAGATGGTTATTTAGCCAGCAATTACATCTCGCAGGACTGAGAGAAGCAATGAGCCCTAAACCGCCCACCCCCAAAACTGGCTGGAATGTCCATCTTGTGATCTCATCTCATGAAGTAAAATTTTTGCATGTTAAGTGAGAGCACAACATTGACAGAACATCTGCAGTTACGGGGGGGAAAAAAAGCCCAAATGTAGCTAAATCAGGACTTTCTGTCTGAGTCACAACATGTCCGCAGGCATCAGAAGTTGTAAAATATTTTTTATATCAGCTAAGAGAATTCTGAATAGAAAGGGTGACAGAGAAGGGACCGGAAGAGTGACATTTTCCAGGCTATCCCTGGAGCTGCCACAAGAGAGCACAGCTGGCTGGCTATCCCAAACACTTGAGAGCCTCCCTTGTGTCACACACAGGTGTAAAAGCCCAGGCCTTTAGCACAGACTCAAGCGCCATCACAGCTTAAAACAGCCACCCCAAATGGGGCCTCCCATCCAGCCATTTGGGAGAGTGGACTTTCACAGTAATGGACATGTAAGAAAGCGACACCTTGGCCCAGCGTGGTGCCACTTGACAATGTGACAAATAGTGCGCTCTTAAATCATTAAATTACAGAGTGAAATGATTTATTGGCCCCTGTAGCAGACAGCGTTATCCGGGGAGCGTTAAAGATGCTCTCTGTTTTAGATTTCACACATTCTGTAACATGTTTATGCAGCTGGATTGTTTTATTGGAGCAATTGAATTAAGTTGTGATAAGTGAGCTAAAGTACCACGCTCAAGGGTGCACTAGAAATGCCACACCTGTCAGTGCTCTGATGGGTTTGGCCACACATTCTTCTAGGAGATATTTTAACTCGATTAAAAAGCTTGAACCATCAAATATGGCCTTAGAAGACATTTATATTTCTGTTTTACAAAATAGTTTAGTTTTAAAGGCTGCCAAGTATGCTCTATATTTTTTAAAAGCTGCAGATTTCTTCATTTGTCTTTATGAGAGACTATTACCACACTCTGCCTGGACCTTACAAGGCCTTACACACAAATATATTTTGTTCCCGAGCTTCCCCTCCTCCTGGAGCTGTGGATTAAGTGCTACTACTGTTATAAAAGGCAAAGCTTAGTTGCGGTCTGCTCGAGACGATCAGCTCTTTTCCTTTACCTCACAACACACTGTGGTGAGAGCAGAACTTGTCTTGGAGGATCAATGTCTTCTCTTTTGTCGCATCAGTCATGCAGCTTCTGCATCGCACAATGGCATCGGGGAAGTTGTGGGGAGGTGCAGTGCTTGATTGGAGAGCACAGAGGACCACCTGACCTCCCGCCGGTGCCGGGGGAACACACACACCGCTGCCTCGAAACCACTGATTGTGTCTTTTTCTGTTCCAGTGACAGCAGATTCATTTGAATGAGCTTCATATCCCCTCCCCCTCCTATAGAGTGAGTTAACATGTATTATTCTGCTTTGACATACCAAACTGCGTGCTCTATACACTGTAATAGGCTGTTACATGTCCCAACTTACTGGTCCTTGCACAGGGGATTCTTTGAAAGCTGAAATGAAGACTGCTTTCTCCGTTTTGTTGAATGGATAAAGCTGTTCCATTACAGCTCCATTACAGAGTCCATTCATCCATGCATGAGTTTTCCACCTGCCTGTCCATCTACTGCACCGGTATATCCACCCATGTATTTGTTTACATTTCCATCCATGCATCCCATCTGAATTGGTATTATCATATATCAGATGTATCATATAGTACAGCTATGAAAGTATAAAAGTATGGCAACTCTTATGTTGATTTGCTCCCACTTGACATCTTTATGGCTCCCATTATTGTTGTAGAGTTGCAGAGAAGAAGATTGAACTAAATAGATAATAATTGCCAGTTAGAGACTACGGGGCTGCATAGGGAATTAAGTAAATGCCTCAGTGACTTGGTTTTAGTACATTAAAGCTACTTACACTGTATGATTTAAAATTCACGTTTAGAACCTGAGATTCATTCCTTTTCCCCAAAAAGATACCCCCAAAGCTACAACAACCATAGGGAACTGGATTTTACTGTTTATCTTTCTCCAATACCTTGAAACTCAGCATTACCTCTGATTTCCGATCCCTGACAGCTGACGAGAAAAGAGCGGGGATCGGAGCTTAGTGTGTGACTGCACATTCTCATTAAGAGAGGTCGCTAAGACAAGATAGAGAAGCAAAATAAACATTCGCGAGCCACGCCATTCTTCATCGAGTGCAAGAATGTTGAGGCTGTCCCACCGCTGAGACCCAGGGGCCTGGTTAGTGATGACACTTCTGATCTATTTTCTCTGCAGCCCCTCAACTTTGACAAAGTCCAGCATCAGTGGATTTCTCACACATACACACACACACACACACACACACACACACACACACACACACACACACACACACACACACACACAGGCCATTTGTTTTGTTAAGCATGTGCTAAATGCTACAAGGTGATTATCAGCAGGGGGAGGAGGATGCTCTTCTCTATTTTCTACGGGAATCAAAGAGCTTTATTAATTATGGTGGGAACACCTCACAGACCTCCTTGAACTTCATTAAAGTGGCCCAGTGTCACAACATGGTTAAAACGACAAGAGATATCTGAGCATTTTAGCATTTGAGCATTTTATAACTGAGCATTTTAGACTAAAACATGGACAATAAATATGATGACACTGTTTAACAACCCTATTGGCAGAGAAACATGCATTTGGAGACAGCCTTAATGTACTAAAACCAAGTCACTTAGACACGTGCTTAATTCCCTATGCAATAAAAAATGGTTTGTGTTTTTATAATGAGGCAGCAATGTGGCTGAGACAAATTTTCCATTAATGGATTCATTCTTCAAAAGCTAGCAGTAAGCTTACCCAGCTTCTATCCTTCATGTTCAATCTTTTTGAAGACATTTCACCTCAGGATTATTTGAATGTAATATGACTTTGGTAGCAATAGGAGGTTTAACTATGGTTATCTCTTTTACCTACACAGTTTGAAGGCATTTGGGAGTCCAGTGCATGGGTTTTCTAGTGCATGAGGCTCCCGCTAAAATAAGGCTCCCAAAGGACTCTTTTCTCTTCTTTTTTTCAAGTTCATTTATTCAGAATTGCCAGCGTTGCTTTTTCTACAGGTCTCCAAAAGACTGGTTTTACACTGTCTACACGCATTACTCCCATAGTCTGTTGAAGGCTGATCCTGTCACCCACATCTTTCCTGCAGCCGGGCCACCCAGCCTGGATGTGCCTCCAACATGTCATCCCTCTGTGTGGTCCTTAACAAAAGAGAAACAGGGAGACAGAGGGAAGCACAGCAGTGCCAACCAAGAGAGAGATGTTTCAAAATATGACACTGTCATCTCTGGGAAGGGAATGGAGGGAAGAGCAAAGGGAAAAAGAGTGAAGAAAAAGCAAGTGAGAGTGAGGAAAAACAATTAATCAAGCATGGATAGAATCTGAGGTAAATTCTGCAGTGCCATCAGAGTGATGTTGCATGGTGAATTTCAACTTTAAACTCTGTCTTTAGAGATAACATTAGTGGCAATGGAGTATTTGCTTTTTTTTTTTTTTTTTTAGGTTATTGTTGTTTCTAGTTTATTTATACAGTGATAAAACAGATACAAAGGCATTAAAACACAGTGATACAGTTATAGAAACACAGAAAGAAAAAAACACAAATTACTAATGTATGATGACAGGTAAGAACCACAAAAGAATCCCAAAAACAACCAATGACTAATGTACCAGCTTGCAAAGTGCCCAACAAAGCAGAATTTTGATCGAGTTAGGAGTCTCTTCTTTCTCCACCTGTGTTGATATGAGCGGAAAATGATGCACTATGCAATGTATTTTGTGAACGTTGTGGTTTTGTGTCACACACTTTTGCCACTTTGCAGTTCTCGTGGTGCTTCCCAGTACACTTTGTGGTGCTGTGTGGTTCTTCCAGGGTGTTGTGTTAGCTTGCGTGACTTTAAACAACCCCCGCTGCCTGCTTAATCAGGTTTATTTGTAATTTGCACGATAAAGAACAGGCTGTATCCACATTGCAAGATCACAAGCTGGATATCCAATGTCTTGAATGTGTTTTGTGTTAGGGAACCACTTTTGGGACCGACTGATACCAGCCTGCTTGTGTGATTTATGCCACATTACATTATAGCATGGAAAGATAAGAGTGGCGGAAACAAATGATCTCTTCAGTGCAGGACATGTTGATCCTCCAGCTCTCCAACTGTGGTCCACTGTGGTGTTGAAAATTTAATCTCTCATTACTTGCACTGAGGTAGGTTTATGGAGGAAGTGAATCTTATACATAATACACACTATTACAAATCCTTTGTCAGTCCCTTATATTTCACATTCATTAATAGTTGAGTATTTGCTTGCAGATGTGGGGTAGATATTACTGGCTCTGCAGATATGTATCAACTTACAATGTGGCATCTCTTTCCCATAGTTGTTAATCTTAGCTGGGAGGTATTTCAGAAAGTTTCCACCCACCAAAAAAAAAAAAAAAGTGTGACAACAAGGATATATCTTATTTTTTGTCCAACAGCAAAACAGTTCCTAAATCATCTCATATAGAGGGTATACCAAACTACCAGTGGTGTAGACTAAAGATCAGTGTTTTATAGACATCTGTATTCATGAATATACTGCTTCCCCATTTCTTCCTCCCTGTAAACAGCTGTTTCTGGAATCAATCACAACGCTAAAATGAAAAGTCTTGCTTAACAGAAAGATAAAGGGTGCATATATTAATAGTAGAACAGATGGTAATGATTTGTTGATATCCAAACTGATAAGGCTTTGAGGAATGTTGTGGTTACAGAAGAAAGGAAGGGGCGAAAACAGCGCTGTCTAAAAAACAGGAGAGGAAGGTGGTGTATTAGGTTTAGGGCTTTTGGCAAGGTTTACCTTTCTCCAGGGAAGAAGGAAGATTCTGTGGCCAAAGATAAAAGACAACATCTTAAACAGGATTTTGAGAGGATGGAGCATATTACAGGTTGTCTCACCACCTGTAATCATGTGGCAAGGTCAGAGAAGGGAATAGACAAGGGAGACTTTGTGTGTATTTTTGTTTTTAAGACACCCAACTGTCACCAATGGTCACATTACTTTAACTGTTTTGCAGGCACATATCATCTCAAAAGTAAATTACATACATAAAGGATTTTAATGGCATTTTGGATCAGTGAAACTTTATGTTAAAAGTTATTCTATGCCTCAGTGATACAACCTGCAAGCTCAAAAATGAAGCCATAGCATCCCCAAGTGCACCTACTTTGAAGCCAAAAGTCTGTGGTAGGATGGGAGTATTTGGTTTAGCATGTGAATCTATACTTCTCTTATTTGGCTTACCAAACTAGATGTGATGAATAATTTAGCTGTGACAATGACAATAATGATAATGAAAAGAAAATGTACTCAAAAGCAACAATCACACAGCTCGAGGACAACAGCATACACATCACAGGGAGCAGTGAAGTTGCCTGTCCTTGTAGTGTTGCAACCATCTAGCAACAAACAACCTCAGACCAAACTCCATCAAATCAAACTGACAGAATGGTGTAGATATTGTAGCCTATATTCATACTTTGCAAGCAAACATCCTTAAGTGGGAATGTCACAACAGTAAGTAAATGTCATGTTCTTGATCACTTGACAGTTAAAAGAAGATATGCTGCCTCACCTGTAATAGTGCGTGATGTTGTTGCTGCTGCAAAGGGTTGAGGGTCCATCTACGAGATGCGAGGGAGTTTTGTCTGACGGAATTTGGTCTGATTTCCAGTTGTACCTGACTTGACAAAATTTTTCCTGAGACCTGACGCCTTTTAGTTTGAGGAACAAGGCCATCTTGTCTGATGTGAGAGAACTGAAGCTGAGGTTTGAGGCTGTTCTAAAATGTACACCATACCAAGGATTACATTTATATGCATGTGATGATCATGCATGGTTTATGCACTAGTCACACAATACCATGTACAAATACACAGCTAAAACAAAACAAGGAAAGAAAAAGAATATCATTAACTGAAAACATGATTATTATTAGGGAGGAGGGATGGGAATGTAGGGATATTTATATTTATGTACTACCAGTCAGTGAGACTGAAGATATTGTATCTACCCCATCTTCTCAACAGGACCCATTCATCACACTTACAATATTAAAGAGTAACTGATTGATTACGTGGATGTACCACCAGGAAATAGTGTATAGTTTTTAGGCACCTATTTAAGTTTTAAAATTGTTTTTTTTTTCTTTGGATAGCCACTGTTTAGGAGTCTGAGGATATGTCTAGAGTGATTTCAGAGTTACAGCTTTTGTGGCAAGGCTTACAAGTATTTTTTAAGTTGATAGCATGTAATCCTTCATTTTCCATCAAGCTTGGGGGAATATGCTTCAAATAATTTCCCCATATGAGCAGGTGATAACAAGTATCTGATACCTCCAGTCAGCCATTTACAACAGAACATGGACTTTGTCTGTACAAATATCTTGCCTCCTATCTCTGTGACCTCTGAGTCCTCAGTGCGACCCATAACTCCATGAGGCAGGACATGGTTGTACGTAGAAGGCTCAGCAAGGTAAAGGAGGATATCATCTGCATATAATGATATCTTGTACTTCCCAATATTCTTACCCCCAGATGTGTGTCTCCTGTGTTATCAGCTAGAGACTGTTAGAGACTTAATACAAATATTAAAAAATAACACGGGACAGGGTGTATCCTTGCCTATTCCTTCGTCCTGAAACAAAAGTGCCTCAGACTGATGTCCTTTGAGTAAAGAATATAATAAAGAGATTTGGGCCAAAGCCAAAGTTGGCCAGTGTCTGAGTGAGCAAATTCTAAGAGACATGGTCAAATGCCTTTTCAACATCAGATGGCAGGGATTACTTTTTCACCTGCTTTTTGGGAATGTGCCATGATGTTGAGAAGTTTTCTGAGATGGTTGCGAGATCAGCTCTCATGGTCATAGTGCTTCTGTTTCAAGAACCTAAAGTGGTAGCCGACAGTATTTTTCCTTATAATGATTTATGGAGATGTTTGGCTATTTTAAATTCCCTCAGGCTTGAGATTGTTGTTTGACATGAAGTTATTTACAGCAGCAATCCTGTGTTTAATATTACCTCTACTTGCCTAATTTCCTTTTTACTTTTCCTTATAATGATTTATGGAGATGTTTGGCTATTTTAAATTCCCTCAGGCTTGAGATTGTTGTTTGACATGAAGTTATTTACAGCAGCAATCCTGTGTTTAATATTAACTCTACTTGCCTAATTTCCTTTTTACTTTGTGGTTTGTTGTTATGGAAACTTTTACACAGCCCTTTGCACACTCACAAATGATAATGGGAGTTTCAGGTAAGGCATTATGTGGGCAAATTTCTCATACAGTAAAAATTATGACTGTGATGACCTGGTAGTTCTTGACAAAGAACAAATCCTTAAAAAAACAAACAAACAGAGATTTTAGTGATGATCTCATACCTCGTTTATACGGTTCAGTTCAACAGTTCTGGTACACTATCTGTATCCACTGGTTGGCCAAAGTGTAGTTGCTGTCATGTGATACTTATTTCTTTGTCTTTCCATGCAGCAGTTAGTAGTAGTTGATATCTCACTTGGAAATGCACAAGTTAGACCACAATTGAGCACACAGCTGTTGGATCTTTTGGCTCAGACGACAGATATGTGTGCTCGATACGTCTGCTCTGTCCATCTGTAATTTACCATCAGCTAGTAATTTTTAAAAGCTCTTTCAAAAACATATCATCTCGTTTCACTCTGTCCCTTCTGTCTGTTTCATCTCAGATCCCATATACAGCAGGACATTATTGCTCCCTGAAAACCACTGAATTTTTTAAAACCGGGCCAATCAAGTCCTCTCTCTTTGTAGCAACTAGGGGAGGAACCAGCTACTCCTCTGTTCAGCAATGCCAATTCTTCTTGTGAGCTTTTAAGTGTAAAGTCAAGTCAAGGAACAACTGCTGCAGTCGATGACACCCCAAGAACCTCAGAAGATCTCACTTTCAGTTCATTCTTGCCATCGCCCCTCCCTTGTTTGAGTGAGCCGAGAAAACTTTGCTTGTGATGTGTTTTTCTGAGCAGACTTGGAGGAGTCATTTTAACGGTTGGGGATTATTATTTAATGGCACTGTATTGTGAGAGAAAGGTGTTAATTCTTTATTTGCCCCATTGTTGAAATGTTCATCGGCTGTAATGGGCAGCAGTGACAAGGGGCCTGAAATATGCTGCTTTGCATACTGGGAGAGGGTGAGTAAATATATGGAAAATCCCATCCATTGGCAACACTGAATGCTTGTGTATAGCACTGCCATCATACCCAAAGGAGAAGAGAATAAATAATGATGGTAGTTAATGAAACAACCATTTCATCTTACTTCATGAAGGCATGCAATAACATGCGTATTGTAAGTTGATGGCGACAAAGTTCCACATATAGATTTACTTAAAGGTCTCAGCCATCTCGTAGAAGCTCTGTCAGTAGTTCTGACAAAATTAGGTTAAGGGAGAAACTTTGGTTTTATAATTTAACGATACAATTCACATTCCAAGGTGTGGTGAAGCAGTACAACCTGGCTCAATAGTCATACCACATGTGAACAGTCTCAGGGATAATTATTGGTTGCAAAGTATACAATACACAACATAGTATGTCCAAACCTACAGTAATTCAGTATGTGGCAAACTCACACATAAGCAAAGACATGAGAATGGAAATGCATGTAAATTTGAAAACAAGCCTATAACATTAAGACATTGTGGGTTAGCAGCTGGGTGAGTTTCGGACACGAAATAGTGACGTTCTGGTCTGCTGAGATTCTGCTAATGATCATCCATGTGAACTCCATATCCTGTCCCAAGGCCTCCAGCCTATTTATCATTAGATGCTGTCTGTCTCTCTCTCTCTCTTCCTCTCTCTCTCTCTCTCTCTCTCTTTCTTTCTCTCTCTCTCTCTCTCTCTCTCTCAAACACACAAACATATCAAGCATTCATTCACTTGACCTATTCCTCCTTTAAAAATGCAAAATCCAGGAAGGGACATAGGTTCATTCAGTTATTCATACATTAGAAGGCAACAAAACACAGATGCCTGGCCAACAAGTAACAACAGCAATGTGTTGCCTCTCACTTGCTGTGAAAACAGTTCCTCTTGTAGTCTCCCTGCCCCCGGCCTGTATTCTCCCAACTGTAAATCATGATGAAATGGCTTGCAGGTGTCAGTATTAAAGAATAATCACAAAGGAGCTTGGGCCACAGACATAGTCGCAGCTGCCTCTTCCTTTTGCCAGGTTCTTTATTTTGATTTGTTTTTGTTTAGTGAGATGCTGTTGTAGTACCAGTGTTGGCACAGAGCAAAGGCCAGATTAGAAAGGGCGGTGATTGGGCTACAAAGAACTCTTAACTGTCTTGAGTGACACAGTCCATCAGCTTATTGAATAAGAAAGTGTATGCCTCCCTGCGATCTTAGGGTGTTTAGTGTACCTGCCTCCTCTAGGTAAACAGCATAACTTTCATTTGTCTTTGCCTGTGCGAGCCAACGTTGGCCCTGTGCCAGATGTTCTGGACTCAATAAATGCCTGTCGGTTCACAGCAGAGACAGGAGCAAATGCAAAAATGGATAGCTAAAAAATGCAGCCTTATGTGAATGCAGTGTACCATGTACTGCCAGCATATCCTGAAGTTGAAACAAAACGTATCATGTCCAAAAATACAAAATATAGAACAAAACATTCAAATTCAGCAGGTCACACTAATGATAGCAAGACACATACAACATTTTTGTATGTGTGTGTGCACTACCTGTTATTTAAGTTGTTGCGGTTCTTGTACTCACACTGCACTGCAATAGAGACACCATGGACGCATTTCTTTTTAAGACCACAAGCTGCAGTGTGGAAGTAAAACACACTGCATGTAATTAAGCTTGTAAATGTAACAGTGTAACAATGTAACAATGTAACGTTTGCTATCTTTCTGTCTTTTTACCTGACCTCAAAAATGGTCTGATTAATTCAGTAACTTTATGTGACGTTATGCTCACTGGAAGACATATTTTTGTGTAATGTGTGCACAGACTACATACAACACAAAAGTGTGTTCTAAGCACTTCAGCAGTGAGTGCTTTGTGTGGCCTGAAGACAGCCCCCTGCCAGAGGTTGGACACTTGATTCAATACCAATGTTGAAGCAATCTTATGGGCACTTTTTGATGTAATGACTGTCGGAAGCAAAGGAGGTGCCTTCACGCAATACCAAGGAAATGGAGAGCGAAGAATTGTTTTTCCTCTGTAACGCGCTGTGCTCTGTCTCTATGGTAAGAGCACTATGCATTAGACACTTCTTTTCCTCAGCTAAATGAAAACTAAGCCCGCTTTGATTTTGTGGGAGCTGTCTCCATGGAAAGACATAATCCAAATGTGTTATGAAGTGCTTCTCAATGTAAATTCTCCCTGACACATTGGTGTGCATGCAGCTGAAGCTGGAAATGATGACAGTCACTGATATATTGTGAGGGACCAGTGAGTTAACTTACGGAACAATAATCCCATGTATAGAATAGGCTGCTCCTACGCTACATCATTTGCACTGTCATATATTGTAATCTTGAGGGTTTTAATGCCATTTACCTGCCAAAACACAGGATTAAATTGGATTGCATCATACGATCTCCAAGGAATATATCATCAAACTTTGTGAAAACATAACCGCCCCCGCACACAGAGATTTAAAAGAAGGCTTCCTTCAAAAGCTTGCCGACATCAAAGCAGACAGGAAATATAATAATTTGTTGAGGGAATTTGGGTTAGTATGTAGGCCTAGGGTGTGTCAATGTAATGGGACTGTGTAGATCAAGCTGTTGAACAGCTTGTTGGAATCACTGTACTTAGTAATTGCCAGGCCAGTTTAGAGCCGTCTTCGAAAACACGCACCAGCCACACTTAACATGCCAGGTGTGATGCAGAATGACTACATGTGTTTTAAAAGAATATTACGTTGATTTTGAGCATGTGAAAAGTGCCAAGTGTGTGCTACTTTAGCAATAATTTATGTTAATGCTAATTGATGTAAATAGAAATTTTACAGTGCAGCCTCATACATTGTTTCTGTAACCTACTCAGCTGTTTGTCACTGTTAGCTGTGTCACCAGCTGCTGGTGTTAATTTTCAAAGGACAAGTGTTAAGTAGTGTTAAAAGGTTTTGTTGACAATATGTTCACTAAGATGATTTGCATCAGTTGTTACCTCTTCCAACAGAGCTGGACATGGGTTATGTTTTCCTCCCACTCGGTTTGTTTCTCTGTCTGTTTGTTAGCAGGATATCTCAAAAAGTTATGAATGGACTTGGGCAAAACTTTGTAGAAAAGTTCCTCATGGACCAAGAAAGAGCTGATTAACTTTTCATACTGATCGGTCAAAAAGGCTTATCACAAAAAGGCACATATCTTCCAAACGGGTTCACATTACATGGCAAAATTTGTGGAAAGCTTGTCATGAGGCAAAAAAGAGTTGGTTAACCTTTCATGCTGATTTGCCAAAAGGGAGTGTGGTGGTGGGTGTGGCCTATCACAAAAGGTGCATAACCTCAGCAACAGAAATACCTCCTAAATCCATCACACACACACACAACTGTTTAACATTTGAATTTATGAAACAAAAACATTAACTTCTTGTAAAAGTGTGAAAAGTAAGAATTGGTGAAAAGTTTAATTTAATCAACTATGTGACATGGAAAGTCAGATCTTGAGAATTGCATAGTGTTGGTATGCACTCCGCTGTGTGCCATAGTTATTATAAAATGTTCATGTTTCCAAAAAACAAATATTTTGTTATTAAAAAGGCACTTTCAGCTATAAAGATGTTCTAGATTTTAGCACACTTGTGGTAACTTACCACACAGACTAATGAGTGTGTAGGTAGCTTTTCATGTTAAAGCTCACATTAACTACCTGCATCAAACGTGCAAACAAATATTTCAAGCAAACACACCTGGCCTTGGGCTTAACAGCTACATATGTGCTGCTTTCAGCCATGAGGACACAATGTCCTGCCCTCGCCTGGATTTCATGACTTCCCACTGCACCTCGTGCCCCAATGCAGAGGAAGGGACACAGGTTAATTTATAATATCACACAGTATTAATTAAATGCTTAAGTCTATGTATAATTGTTTGCTGGATTTAAGTCATGAATATTAACCTGCTCATGTAAAGTCTTTTCACAGAGACTGACTTTGCCTTCAGGGAAAAACCCTGCAGGCACACCATGCAGATTAGTGCTGTATTTCTGGTGAATATCCCATGGTAAATGATAAGTGACATGGTTAGACAGTAAGATTAGGTTTATCTATGGCAGTGGTGAGTTAGTGGCTGATAAATCAGTTAACGACATGATCTGATGGTAAATGTATAAAGGATGGCGAAAATATTTAACAGAATTTATTGCAACAGAGGAAAAAAGATAAAATCAGTAACTGATTGCAAGCATGAGCCAGATCTGGTGCAGGTTCACTGCCGGAACAGCTAAGGCTTATGAAATTATGAAATAAGTATATAGTTTTAACTTATTGTGTTACCTCAGTGGAAAAGACTAATGTTGTTTTTTATTTGTGATGTGCAACAGCATTGTCTTGTCATGCAGTTCACTCACATCTCATACACATACATACATACGCATATACATATATACTTAAATCTGACCTGTGAGCCTGGTAATGTGATGAATCATCTCTTTATTTTGTAATAGGCAGTGTATTGTATACTTTTTAAATTGTACTCATAGCTACTGCTGGGGGTGAAGTGATAAGCTTCTGCTTTACTGTATTTCAAATGCATTCATATTTAAGGAAAACACTCTCACAGGCGGGTGTGTGTGAGCAGTGTTTGTGTCAGAGAGGGTGTGGTGTGGGTGTGCGACAATGAGTGTATGGTTTTCACATCTGAGTATGACTGAGGGGGAGTGCTGACCCTTGTATTTTTGTATCATATATGCTATTTTTATCACTCTTGAGTAACAGAACTTCCCTTAAGTAACAGCAAAGATTGCCTTGTACCTTGATCCCAAAAACATAAGAGGAGTTATGTGTGGCTATTGCCCAATAATGACCATCACTCCTCAAACCATGGCCACAGGGAAATGAGAGTCCTGGGTTAGATACAGTGACCATGGGATTTTCATTCAGGGGACTCACATCACTAGCTCAGTTTACAGCGGTTGGAAAAAATAACAGAAGCATGACATGAGCGCTCAGAGCATTAGGCAAACAGCAAAGCTCGAAAGAGGCCAAAATAATCCCAAAATACAGGTGCAGGTTACTAAAGCGGGAGAATATTTGATGTAGCAAGACAAACAGTTTTGAAAATCATGCCCACATATGGAATTGAATCAACATTGCTGTTTCACAAAGCTGGTATTGATGGATAGGCTTCTATTTGGAAAGGCCAAGGCCAAGTGCACCAAGTTGCATAACCTGATGTCAACAGCACAAGACCTAGACCCCTGAAAAATGTAGTACCACCTGATAAGCTGTGTTTTACCTTTTATATATGGACTGAAATCCAAAGGACAGCTTTAAGCCACAGTGTGTGCTGCCAGCTGTTAAACATCACTGTACTGATACAGTTAGGGCACCATATTATGAGAGCCATTACATCTGACAATTGCTCGTTATGGTTACATCACAGCCGGGGAGTAAGAGACCATTTCACAGGACCATGGTCGCCCTGTGGTGCCAACATCGTTCCTTTTCTCATTTTCCACAATGATCACGACCTGCATCTTAATTCAATTCAAGAGTGCTTTCATGAGCACCAAAATGAAATCAGACACCTTCAATGGCCTCCTCAATTGCCTCATCTAAACATCACTGAGCCCTAATGGGAGCATGAAGGAGATTTCAACCTCATTCTTATGTCAAAGCATTGGGAGACTTGGATTTGCAACACATTGTTCAAGACTTATGTAGCAATAGGACGATACCATCCTAGCTGGATGCCCAAACCACCCAAACTGGCTCCTTTCAATGCACAGCAGTTCTACTCCAAGCTCCTTCCACATGTCTGAAAATAAAAAAAAAAAACAAAAAAAAAAACACAAGATTGATCAAATCTGTAACCTGGCCATTCAATGTGGTTTCAAAATCAGTCAGGGTTTGAACCGTTTTGATGCGTCTCCGGCATTAGCAGACTATGAAAATTACAAGTGAGCATGGATACGCCAGGCAGAGTGTGAGTGACAGCACCTGCCTGAAGAAGCACGCTATGCAGCATGTAAAACATGTCTCAGAGGAGCGGAGCCTCCTCCTCTCCCCCACCTCTCCTCCACTACACTACTCCTCCACACTCTGCTTTTTATTACTCAGTGCCGTGGCACCTGTAGGGGCTAAGACAGGGATGTATACGCAAGTCAACCAGGACCATCTGCGGCCTGTAAATGTTTGCCAGAGTGTGATACATTCTTCATTGGTCACGGCCCTCTTTCTAATGTTGTTATGTTTTATGCTGACAGAGAAGAAAGAGGAACAGGAAGACAAACAGCCTTTATGAATTTAGTTAAGTGGCTGTGTAGATGACACTCTAGCCTCTGACACACATTATTGTTATTATGTCCAAAGATCTGATTTGCACATGGTGTGTAGTTACTCTGAAATTCTGCATTTGATAGGAGAAATTGGTGAGAGATGGGGAGTATAGAAAAGGGGGAAAAGAGATGTATTGTGACAGAGCGAGATTCAACTTACCCTGCCGGCACACACACACACACACACACACACTATCTGATGTTTTGGCTCTACACCCTCATTGGTTTTGATGTGGAATGACACTGTCACTGATCAAAGACCAGGATGTCGGCTTTTATTTAAGGTTAATTTCGGCCATATTGAATGAGAAGTTAAAGAACTACAGATCTTTTTGGATACGCCTTCCCCTCACCCCTTTTAGGACCTCAGTAGTTACTGGACAGGCTCACAATATATGTAATGCAGAAATCACCTCTAGGAGGAAAAAAAAGAAACAATCCAGAGTGAAAAATAACTTACGTTCTGGAGATGGAGAGCAAAGCTGACCTCGTGCCATCACAATCCTGAGCCCCCAGCTACCGGCTAATGTTGGCTCTTACCATCCACCAGATTCACTCCAGCGCTGGTGTTGGAGCTGGACGAGGATTATTTATGACAGCACATAGTCAGGTTGGCTGAGTGTGACTCTGATCTGGTCTGCTTGGTCAGGGAATCCCCATCCTTGACATTGTGCTGGCTTGCCGGCTTTAGCAGAATGCGATCCCTGACATACAGAGTAAACATTATCATACCTGATCATGTAAACCATTTATATGATTAACAAATCCTGTAAATAATCCATTGTTTGGCCAGGTGATCACAGAGTTTCATTAAACCCAATTTAATGTTGTTGTGTCCAGGCAAACAACTTCATCATGATGATATAAAATGATAATAGCCTCGTTGACCGACTTCCACATGTGATGTTGGTGTTTTTACTGAGATTTTACAAGGCTGACATTATACAGAGCTCAGCTTTTGAACCAAAAAATGGATTTCCACATTAAAGGAAATTTTTCCATGAAGAAAGTGAATGGTGTTTAACGTGCTAATTACTGTCACAGTCTGGAATTTTAAGATGGCGTTTTAAACATGGGGTTGGGTGCCTGTCATCAGATTCATTAAATTATGATGTTGCTTTTGAGTCGAAACAATAGTTTTCCCAGCAGCAAGCTAAGACCTATTACTCTTTACAGTGACAAACTGTGGAGACTAGAAAAAGATATAAATAAATCAAACTAACTAAAGTTAACAGGCTGTGCTATTGCTGACTATACTTAGCCATTAGAAAACTGCTTTTTAAATGTACACTGACATTTTGTGAATGGTAAAATATCACATATATGAATATCATATATAAAAAAAAAAAAAAAAAAAAAAACATGCAAATATGAGAGGTTTAGCATAATTTCCTGTGTATGTCTATAGGGTTCTAGTGATGACATATTTTTGTAGACCAACCTGAAAATCACCAATGACCACAGCTTCCCACTGCGGGCTTCCAATGGATTTTTTTTTTTCCCCACTGGGTTTTAGAAAAACTAAGGAAATAATCTCTGTCTCAAACAAAAGGTTATAGCAGGCCTGCTTTGTGTGAGTTTTAAACAACATATTTGATTAATACAGGTAGAAAGCTAATATTAGGCTAAAACCAGTCACAACGGTTGGTCTTCTCCACAAGCTCCACTGAAGGAGTCACTCCTCACACCAGTGCTGCCCAATCCTGGCTAAGAAAGGTCACTGTTGGCTTTCCCAAATGTCGCTAGAATTGCCCTGGGTTTTAACATCATGGTGTTGCTTAATTGCATGACTGTATGAACACAGATGATCTTCCACAAATCAGAAAAAGTCGCTAAATTTGTTGCTGGTCACTTCTCAGGAATCCAGTAGGAGTCTGAAAACTCACTATATGTAGCAGTAGGCATCAAGTAGGATGGCAGGGAGAAGGAGCACACACCAGTGTTGTCATGATGCGCAAATGAATTTATTAAAGTAACACCAACGTTTCGACATAGCTATACCCTGAAGAGGACAGGCTACTCTTGGTTATCTGTGATGCAGCCGCAGCTAAACAACCCTGCAAAAAAAAAACCCTGTTGGATTGGGTGTGACCAGAAGTACAACCTGCCTGAAAGTTTCAGCCACTAGAGGGCAGTGCAGCAGCAGTTTCCTGCCTTATGTGTTTTAATGTTGAGTTGCTCTTTAACTGGTCCTTATATCAATGTGTGTTATTCAATAAAATGGCAAGTTTTCTTTTCTGTTTTCTTATTACTTGACATGTAAAACTGATCGCTTTTCTTTGTTTTTGTTTTTTATTTACTTTGTCTTTAATTTTAAGGTTTGCAGTTTCATATGTCATGCAATGATGCTGCCATGTAGAATTTTTTAAAGCAATGAAGGGAAATGTGTTCGGAGGTTTGACAGAAATGTCTAAATAAAATAAAATAAAAAGCCTGCCCCTGGACTCCTGGGTTTCAGAGGATTAATAAACATAGTATGCACAGTATATTCTGTTGTATTAACTGTGGCATGTAAATGTGAACGTGATTAATAATATTCTTTTATCAGTTAATCAAGGACAATCACTGAGCTAGTCTATAATATGTTACAAGTGAAACTCAACACACACACAGCGGTCACAAAATCCTTTTTTTATTTTTATTCCACCGTTTTGTTGACAAGGCACAACCAAAAAATAGATTTAAATAAAAATATTAATAGCTGAAATATTTAAAAAGCTCAGCAAATAAATGAGCATCACAAGATATAAATGAGAAACAAAATCCATTCAGCAGAGGAAAACATGATGCGGCTAAGTTCATGGCTGAATTCAGCTTGTTGGTGCTGCTTTGCTGAGTTATGGTGTTTAAAAATGTGAGCCTATGAGATTTTTTTTTGTTGTTTGTTTTATCGTGGTCTCCTTTCATATGACTAGGAATGTTAAGCAGAACATAAAATTATACTGACTTCGCTTTACAGCTTTTAGTAGTTCACATGTCGGCCACTTGGCTTTAATTGCATGCAGCTATTTATTTATGGAGTTTATACACTGGAAACACTCATCCTGGTGGAACTGTCCCTCTTTGAACCAGAAAATCCCAGGTTGTCTGTCAACTTTATACGCTGTCTATCTGGAACGCTTTGTAATCCCTGAAATGTTATATATCAGCTTTGGACTATATTGACACGGTGAAGGAAGTCATCAAATAAGAGTGAGGAGCTCCGTGTACGTTGGACAGGTTCTGTCCCAGAGAGAGTAAAACGTTAAACAAATAAAAACAAGAAAAACAGCCAGGACTCGCACTCCCAGCCAGTCTCCTCTGGTATATCAGACTTGTTTCCAACCATCCTGTGGGGCCAAAATCGTGCTGCTGAGTCTGCGCTCCAACACACTGCACTGCAATCAAAAACACCTGGCCTCGGGGCTTGGAATGGTCACAACATTACAGCATATAAACGAGCCAACAACTCCATATAGAGGCCCCATAATTGTTGGACTGAAGAGGTTTGCTGCATTTATTTATTTTTTTCACTTCATGGTTTTACTGCTGCTGTTAAGACACAAAGCCCAGGACAAGAACTTTACTGTCGCATGCAGACTTCATAAACACAACCTCACAAACAAATAGGAATTACACAGAGAGTGCTTCACTGACTCACCAGGGCCATGGGAACCTGGTGTGTGTGTGTGTGTGACTGTCGTGAGAAATAAAATAAACTGTCCTTCACACACACATGTTCCTGTCACATGTACCTGTAACTCGAAAAAGGATTTGGAAATAATAATATTTGACATTTCAGTAGTTATATTTCTCTTTAATAAATGAAGTCAGCGCTCTCAATTTGTAAAGTCTGGAATAGGTTTCTGAATTATTTACGTTTCTGGTGCTTGTTAGGTGGAATGCTCACCAATGAAGGCGCACAATTTTATTCAAGCAATAAAAACATTACATTGCACTGATGCAGCTCAAGATTGGTGTCACAAACAATACTGGATATTGAATTATCTTCTGTGTATCGTCATCACCACAAATGGCACTGATCAAAGACATCATAGTCATACCCTTTCACCAGGAAATCACTAAACACACTGTTACCATGTTGCATTGCATATATGTGTCACATCATAGCAGACATTGGCACAAATATGAAGTAAAAATTGTCAGCAGATTCTCGTGCTGCACCAAGATAAACAACCACATAAGTACAGGTGGCACTGACTGTAATGTGGAAGTTTATGACATAATCCCACCATAAAAATGAGTGAGGATTCAAAATTCCACCAATTACAGATGAGCTGGATTCAACAACAAAACGAGAAATTTAAAAAAAAAAATGCCCCAAGAAAAGAAAAGGAAAAAAAAAAGTTGGACAAAAGTGCATTGTTGTAGTAACATTAATCTGGAAACAAGAATAGGAATTTTCCTGCTCATTATGACCAAGCTGCTGGGCAAGAGTCTCTGGTTTCTCTCCCCTGCCGTGCCCTGGCACCCCCGCAGCATCCCCACGGAGACGGCTTCCTTGCCGTGATGAGCTTTTGACAGGCCCCAAAACAGCCTGCTTAATGCTGTGCCAGCCCAGACATGGGGCGGCTGGGATGCTGGCAGCTTCTTGGCCCACACCACGCATCACGGGCCTTAACCCATTTTACCCCTCCTTTTCTCTCTCTCTCTCTCTCTCCCTCTCTCCCCGCCCTTTCTTTCTACTGCCTCAGGATTGTTATGCAAAGCTTTCCAAGCGGTGATTGTGGGAGTTCTTTCAAGCACAGATGTATCTAGATCGTATTTGTACAATCTGCTGAAGTATTGAGAGATGTAGGTCCAGGGGCTGAGAGTTGGTGTTATCTGGGCTGAGCGGCCAGGTGCGAGTTTGAGGCCCCTCTAGGGGCCACATCAGGGACGTCCACCACACCTTGGACCTGCAGGGCCTCACTATCAGGGATTAAACCGCAATTTAACATCTGTGGCGCAAATAACCGCTGACAGCTGTTGATCCTTCAGATTTCTTCAGACATGGTAACTCTGACTTTACTGTCTATAATACACTTCATGGTTGGTATACGTTCCTCATGGTTGCATGGCCATTACTAATATGAATACTGACAGATTTAAAACATCCAGATTTTCCAATGACATTCCTTACAGTAAATAAAATGCCTTTGAAGACAGAAAATGAGAGCAAGAGAACTGGGTAGGAGAAAACAGACTCGTGCCGGGGCTATGACCAAAGATACACTACTGCCATCCAGTGGCAAACCATGATCACTACACACAGAGGGTGAAAAAACGATGTCCATCTGCTGCGAGAATGACTACACCAGGATAACTCATTACAGCTATCCCATGCCTTTTCCATTTGTGGTCAGTTTTATTGCTTCCGAAATGCAAACATTTTTCCAAGGAGAGCTGAGAAAGATCACTTACACTTTTTATTTTTATCTCACTGAAAATCAGCGGGCAGATTTAGTAGGTGTAGATTAAATCTCATGGTACTTAACTATTGGGGGAAAAAAAACAGACTTAATCCATATTCTAGATACAAGACCATGAGCTGTGAGAAGAAAAAAATAACAGCACGTGCATAGTATTGGACCTTGTAGAGTTCACAAAATACAAGGAACACCTGGTTTCTTCAAGCGAAAGCTATGCCTCCTTATTGATTCAACCTATTAAATCCACTTTGATTGGCTGAAATTGGGTGGAATAGACAGTTTCAAGAGGGATTTTTAAGACATTACAGCTATGAGACATGGGCTGTGTACGGTATACCTACAATTCAGAGGGGGGAAGGCACAAGCAAGATTGAATTACTTTTGGCGGTAGGAGCCACAAGCCCAGGTCTGACTGTGTCAAGAAATAATGCAGCACTGATTTGTATTATAATTATTATTATTATTATTAGTAGTAGTAGTAGTAGAAGTAGTAGTAGTAGTAGTTGTTGTAGATAGATAGATAGATAGATAGATGTACTTTATTGATTCCAAATTGGGAAATTCTTATATCAGCAGCAGGTTATTCAGACATTCACAAAATATACTTATCAACACAAGAGAGAAATATACATTATTAGCAAAATAAAAAACAACAAGTAATAAAATAATATAGCTCAATACCAAGAATGTAATAAAAAAAACTATTAAAGTATGAAAACAACATATATACTAAAATATATCTGTAGAATATCCATAAACCATTCCCTTTAGACTTTTGCACAGACTATATGTATAATGAAATGCATCTGCACAATATCTGTAGAGTAGAATAATATTTTGCACCAGTAATTATAGTAGTAGTAGCATGTAACCATCACTACCAGGATGGGATTTTTTGGGATTAAATTAAATATCGTTTGGAAGATTGAATGAAATATTTGGAGCTTTGCACGGATAATTTGCAACTAAGGAGATGCTGCTTCCTTGGAATAGTCCTGGTAAAGAGAAAATGATAGAAAGAGGCATTAAAAAATAGGGAAAATAATTCTTATGAAACAAGGCGTTCATGTTTGGCTTGGCACACGTTTCCAGGCACCTCGGTCTTTATTTCTTTGTTACAGCCCCCACCAGTCTCTCTCTTCATACCTCTCTACGTTACAGTTTTGGTAAGACACGTGCTTCTCCAAACGGTCAACAGGGATGACAATGTGCTGGCTTCCCCTTCCCCTCTCAGACAAGTTTCTCACATTCAGAACTGTCAGCAAAGTATTTACTTTCCTCCTCCTCCTCCTCGTCCTCCTCCTCCTCCTCCTCCTCCTCCTCCTCCTCGTCCCATCAGTCGAGCATAGCTGCAGAGTTGCACAAACACACAGTTGTTTGTTTCACATTCACAGCTCATGGCATTTGCATATGAAACATTCGTTCAACTTTCACACTTGAGATACACACAAATGAGCTCCAGCTGTCAAAACACTGTCTTTCTTCGGCCCACTTCAAGGTTTGTCTTCCACACGTCAAGATTCATTACAGCCGTCTGGCGCGCACCCTCAAGTGAAAATAGTTGTACTTGATAAAATAGCAAATATTTGACATGTACGATTCATCAGCGACGCACATTTCAAAACATCAATGAATAAAATGAAGAGGGGAAAAAAAAATGTTCTTATAATTCAGATCCAGCCCGGCAAGAGAAGGGAGAGCTGGTTCTAATTGGGATGAGGAGATAAACTGTAACCTTATCTGCAGAAAGCTGCTGTGTGCTGCATTATTTCATCCCCCTTATGTGCCCTGAAAAAATATGACAAAAAAACATCAGATGGAGAAAGTGGAAAAAGCATGACCTCAGACTTTGCAACCTGGCAGATATAATCCAATCATTCTGCTGAGAGCCTAACTCGTGTTTAACGCCAGTCTATACATCATACTGTATATCTAATGTAAGTCTGAGCTGACTGCTCTTTGAAGAGGCAGTTTTGAAATCACATTCCATTTTCCCCTCCCAACAGCAAATTATTTCTGCTCCCACGAGATGTGTGATTTCGGACTCGGAGTTGGAGCAAATCACTTGCAGACTGCTTCATGAGGAGCTTATTAATCTGAGACGATGGCTCTGGGATTCACCAAGTTCAAGTGTAAACAACCTCCTCAATGGACAACTTAAAGGCTTTGACTGAAGAATGTGCGCTTTGGTTCCACCTCAGCGATATTAGCGTGTGTCGTGTTTGAGATCAGATACCATGAAGCGAAGCTATAGCCAAAAGAAAAAAAAAATGTGCCCTATAATTGGGAACAGTCTCCAAATGTATGTAAGCAAGGTAGGCCCTAATTAATCCCAGTACAATGAAGATCCTCTCTGGAGCGTGCTCATGTATTTGTTATTGGACGTCAGAGCAGGGCCATTCTGGAGCCCATCAGATACAATGTCTAAACACACAGCAATCAGATGGCGTTTTTTTCTCTTCTCTTAAACGTCTCCAGCCAATGGCTCGGCAGCAATTACAAAAGGTTATCAAGGGGCATCTACCACCAGACTCAGGCCCACATGAACTCACCCCTCATTTCCTCCAAAACTCGCCTCAGTCACCAATTTCTTCCTCATTAAGATCCCTGAACCAGGCCTTGAGAGTAAGGTGGCCTGCAGCGCCTTCTGAGAAAGCTGGAAGAGAGGCAATGGGAGAGGCTGTTTGGCATGATGCTCCCTATCTACTGTGCATTAGCACACTTGAGAAACGGTATTTACCATGTCGCATCAGCCCGCTGCCGTCCCGTCATCGCCTGCCATTCCCAGCAATAACACGATCCAAATGCAGTCCAGATGTCTCAGCCATCAAGCTTCAATATTTCACTACCCCTGCATTAATCTTGTCAACTGTGTCACAGATTTCTGCTTGATAACATCACACAAGATCGCACAGACGGCTAACTCATCACCCTGACCAGAGCATCAGAAACAAAAACACCCAGCTTGCTTTTTAATCTTGACAAGAAATGAACTAGATAAACACCTAGATGAGCAATATCAAACTTGTCTAGTCTTAAAGTTTGCATCTGCCAAACATGGCAGAAACATTTGCACAACTTCCTGTTCATGCAAGAAAAATGCAGGTTTTTAATGACCTGTTTTTTAAACCTGTTAAGAGAAAATCTACCCAGCCTGTATTATATTATATTAGATTAGATTAGATTAGATCAGGCTACATTAGTTTGCAGCAGCCCATAACAGAATACAGCAAAGAAAAAGAAAAATACACTAGAATAGAGTAAATGGAGTGAGTATCAAATTTTAAACATAAACAGCGGTAAGACTGGAAGATTATAAAAATCTAAAAATAATTTCAACATAAAGCAAATAGAATATGAGAATATGAAGAAAAGGGTATATGCATTTATATTATTTAAACTGTTATGTGTGGTCTGCAGAGACTGAATTGTCTGAACCCACAGTGTGTGCAAACTGTCAAGATGTGCAGTGTAAAAACACACAACACATCAAGATCTGCAGATACGCAGTTACCTGTTGCCTTGTCAAAACTCCAAGTGCACGTCCCATATGTGCAGAAATGTGACAATGTGCAGTGCAGATGTCTGTTCTCATTACCGCAGCACATGTATGGCTGAAGTTAGCTTGCATACAGAAATATGTCCAGAATTATATACCGACTCATTTGCAAAGGAATGTACACAAATATGAGAAAATGTGCAAGATGATGTTCACATTGATGAGAGAAAACAAACCACCTAGAAGAGGCTGAGTTGGCACTTCAACAGACCAGCAGCCTCTCGTAGCTGAGGCCGGGGCAGAGAGTCTGATGGTAGCGGTGTTCAAAGCGAGGAGCAGGGACCTTTAGGGGTCCTTGAGGGTCCTCCAGCAGCTCCTCAGCAAAAATTTCACTGTAATATACTTCATGTCAAATTGTTACAGTGCAGAACATGCATGAGGGATGGTTTATAATGTTTTCTTCTCTCTGGTTTAACCTCACCATGGTATGTCAGTGTTTAGATGTCAGTAAGACATCTACACAATGTAACCATTTGAAACCTGCACAAATTCATGTGATTTCTTCAAAAACATGATCCTGGTTCAGCATCAAATTTCTTGTGTTTAAATGCATAGAGTCATTGTTGAATGCAGCCTTTCACTATAATTAAACAGTTAATAAAAAAAAAACAAAATACTTCTTGATACCGATAAGGGTCCTTATAGGGCAAAATTATTTCCGCAGTGTATTGAGAGTCATCTTGGGGGTCCAGAACATGAAGAAGTCTGAAAACCCAGGCCAGCTCAGCCCTACGACAAAACAAGCCTTTACAAGCCAGTTTTCTTATCCACTTTAACCTCCAGAGTGCCTCACAAGGAGACTCTGGAACAGATTTTCCAAACTTCAGCTTTAGCACAGGGCCTAGAAAAACAGGATGCTGTGCTACTCTGAGATTTTAGTTAGACTTCAGCCAGAAGACCTGAAACCCTGTCAGCTGTGTGGGTGCTGTTCACTATGGCTGAACCTGTACTGGTGCCCTGAAGGGGCGAGTACAGAGAAAATTTCCCTTCAGAGGACAGAAATGTATCATATTTAATTTGACGGAGCGCTCATTATAGACACTTAAAAATCCTGCAAAAACACAACTGCCCTTTGATTTTGGTTTAAGTTTTTGGAAGGCATCACAGTCCTATTCTGTATAGATTACATTTTGTAAGACTGTTTTTTTTTTTCCAGCACATGGCTAATGATTGTTAGTTTCTACTACACACCACTCTTTCTCAGCAATCTATGACTACTGTTGGTAAGAGAAATAAAAAGAGTAAATCTTTCTAACACAACTCATAGAACATCTGTCAAAATTGTGTGCAATGCTGCCTACCTGCTGATCAGGATGGCTGGTTGAGTACAGAAGTCTGCAAAGGCAAAGTTTCCTCCACCATCTGCCAGGATGTCAACACTTGAGAATCCAAGTGTTCAGTGTTTAATCCTAGAAGGCAGAACTATCCCTCAGGGTTGCATACAGAAGCATGCAGTCAAAAGAATGGGCAAAAAAAAAGTGCCATTTTCAATTTTTCAAATAACACATGGCACATCACACTGTGTGGTTGTGGAAACAGTATATACTGTTATAAATGTGTAATACTGGAGAGATTTCAGACAAAATGAGACTGAGCAGTTTTTACTCTATTGATCTTCCAAAACTGTTTAGTGTCCAGTTATTTTTCAGTGAGAAGAAATTAAATAAAACTCATCCAATCTACTTTTTAATCACACTGAAAACACTGATGAGCAGAGACTGACATATCTAACATTCAGGCATACGCTGGAGTGTCAGCTGGCTTAACACAAACACAACCATATGGGAATTCAGAAGAATTTATTCAGTTCTGTTAAACACACAGCCTCATCACATTTCTCTTTTCTGTGCATAGCTGCAAACAGTGGCCTGGTGTGTCAACAGTCCACTACACCTGCTGATGAGTAGGCGATTCGCACACTGTATGAAAAGAGTAAAATAAATAGATAACATGGTCTGAGGAGTGCAAATCAAATGGATTATCCTCTTAGTAAGTACTTTCCATAATCAATACTGCATTGTGAAGTGCATACAATTATCAACATACTACATGAGAATTTCAACACACTGTTCAAAACATGATGAAGCCAAAACACTGACATGCGGCTGCATCACACTTGATTTTTGGTTTGCATTTCATCTACAGCCACACAATCAGAGCCAGAAAACCACACCGTGCCAGTGTTTCAGTATCCTGGCAGAAAAACAAAATTCACACCAGTTTCAAATTTAGTATACTAAAACGCCTACTCAACAGCAGGTGCCATACACCACAGGAAGGCAGTACATTATTATTAATGTATGACCCTGAACCCAGCAACTGAACCCAGTAGTGACTGGATGACAACTCAGTAAGCCAGCTTATCAACCTGCCATTCAATTGCCTTGGCTGACAGTCTGGGATACCAACTATGCCTTCACACTGCACCAAATAAATGGCCTTCTCCTCTCCCAAAATCCCTGTCCTTGGAGCAAAAATCCTCTTTGATGGGCCCTGTTGCCCACGGGGCTGAGGTCACGCTGGATTCCCCAGCGCTGGCCTTCAAGGATTAGTCCTCCTCCGAGGAGAGCTGCGCTCCATCGTCATGAACCTCTCTGTAGGCAGCCATGGGCCCACCGTCCGGACTGTAGGTCCCCATTGAGATCCTCAGCCCCTCAGACAGTTTCTGGGCTGCCAGCTTGGCCTGCAGCTCCTGAAATTAAACACCACACAGAGAAAAAGCTGACATGAAAAGGTCTATAAAAACAGAGGGCAAGCACGTTATTATTAAATATTTCTAAGACCTCAATCAAAGGAGAACTGGTAATAATCTGGAGTCCACCATCACTGGACAGCAATGTCCTGTCTGAGGTTTTGACTTCATATTTATTAGTTTTGATGTGAGAGGGCACAGCGCCTGTAAAAGGTTAAAGTGCACACCGTTGGCCTTAATCTGAAGTTTTTTCAGGCAATGGAAACACTATTGGAGGGATCAAACATGGCAAAAATGGGCAAGAAATCTGATATGGATTTTAACAACAGAATTCACACTGGATTTATTATTGGTTTGCTATTAACTGGTGTCAAAGAGATTTAATTAAATGTAATTACTACTAATTACTATAAACATCTATGGCTACAACTGGAATAATTTTCACAGATTTACATATAGGGCACATAATTATTAAGTATTTGCTGGCATTGGCTGGTAAACAAAATAATCAATACATGAATTAATTTTTCTGGCCAAAATAAAAAAGTGCTTTTCACAGAAATGTGAAAACACTTTTTGAATATTGTAATATTGTCTCATGTCATAAGTATGTTAAAGTCTTTAAAGGCATGCAATTTTTCCAAACATACTGGACTCTTGTAGCTTTTCTGTTATTTAGTTCCACCTGCCTGGTCATCATATCCACATTCCTAATAACTGTTTATCAAAAATCTGATGTGTAAATATTTTATGAAAGCAGCAACAGTCTTATAATATTGTCACAATATCAAGGTATTCACTCAAAAATATTGTATTTGATTTAGTCCATATCGCCGAGTCCTAGTGCTGATGTATGTGTATTACATGAGAGCCTGGAAAGTTGTTGTCTGCACAGCGAATCACAAAGCTCCTTCTGTCTACAGCCGCCGTGGCTTCACCGGTGCCGCACTAACCTGCTGTTTCTTGGTTTGTTCTCTGAGGAGGGCAGCCGCCTCCTCCAGAGACAGGAGCTGGGCGGGCTTGTGGCAGAGGGGAGGGAGTTTGGCTGCAGTGATGTCATCCAGGTGCTTTCGGTCCCGCTCTTTCCTGGCTTGTGCGGAGAGCGGTGACGCACCTGCAGGAGACCGGCTGGGTGACGAGGATCCTGACGGAGAGGTGACTCCTCTGGCTGGCAGCCTGGAAACGAGGCACGCTACATGAGAACGTTTCATTTTGTCTCAAGTGAACAGACAGCAGCATGGAAATGGAGCCGCATCAATGACACACCATGTTACTGAACATCATTTCAAACATCTTTTTAAGTAGCCTGCACAAATGATCATTGTCAAACACTTCCTACTCACTGGTTGAGTTTGAATTTTGGTTTCCTGTTGGTTGAAGTCCTCTCTGTTTTTTCCAGAACCTCTATGTAGTGAGGCTTTTTTGGTTGCTGCTTTCCAAGAAAGAAATTGTGTGTTGCAGTGCTGTTTAATGGCTGTCTGGACTCTGTATTGAGAGCAGTGCTAGCTGTTTCAGACAGTCTGACCCTTTCCAAGGCCTCCGCAAGGTCACTCTCTTTTGTCTCATCAGAGTTCAGAGAGGCCCCAGCAGCAGCCGTCTCCATGGTTTCAGCAGCAGCCGCTCTGGAGACAAAAAGGTCTTGTTGCTCGTCCAAAGAGTTTTCCTGCACATGAGCCGAGACAGGTGAGGCCTGCTTCTCCTGGACCATATCCGCCGCAGCATCCTCACCTTGCACGTTCTGCTCTGAGATTTCTGGAAACATGTGGACAGCAGTTTGTTGTGAAGTGAAAGCCTGCTGGTACTTGGACTGTAACGTCGTGCTGGCACAAGACAGCGTGCTTCGTCTTCTCTCCTCTTCATCGTGGTGTGCAATAGCAAGGCGCACTGCCTCTGTAAAATCTGTGATCTTTTTCCCTTTGTCTGGAAGATTCTGTAAAAACCTCCTGCAAATGGCACAGAACATTGTTATTTCACGTTACCTGAATATTCACACACATTGCTCACAATATTCATTTCAAATGTCTAAACCAATATCACCATGAACCATTGCATGCACCATGATGGGACAGTTGGGCTGATCCATTTAGATCAGTTCTTTATCCCATTATTTCACTTTACAACACACATCAGCAACATGTGACACATATGGCACAGGGATGTAGGTAAAATATTTTGAGCGAGTAAGACATCTGTCACACGTGTGTTTAGGGCTGGCTGTGGTGTAATGAAAAACAGCAGCATGACGATTTATATGCAGATCCCCAAGGAATCAGAATAGGATTTATGTATGCATTTCTGTGAGTCAAAATAGTGCCAAATGTATGTGGAAAATTCACATTTAAATTTACCACCAGAGTGGGAGGCAAACATCACATCACCTAATGCAGTTATGTTTGATTACGTTCTAATTATTTTGCAGGATGTAGGTACAGACCATGCCCTGTGTGTTTCATATAACAATTGTATGGATTGAGTATGATATTGTCCTTTCTCTCAAAAACATTTCCAGCACTGTTGCAAGTATTAACAAACATGTTTTTGTCAATATAGATAATATTGTATATCCATTACATGTCAGAACCTTATTTTTTAATGGCACTGCTTTTGTTGACAGACGGATTCTGTGTTTATTTGTCGATGCTCCACCATGTGGAAGTTGGATGAGTTCTAAGGAAGCCATGCAACTTCACTTCAGACATACTTGGTGGAGAAATTGCACACTCAAACATTGAACAATGATCTGCTCACTCAGCCACACAGTCCGTGTCTCCAGAAAATGACATGTTTGTGTGTTGTAGCCCCAAGTAAGTACTAACATAAACAGAAAAAGAAAAGTTCTGACTTGACAACTCATGTCGACAGCCTGGATCAACGGACATGTTTCAACCCTCGGCCCTCGGCATCAGCCAGGCATGGCGAGCTAAAGCCCTTCACATGTTTTCCTATACTGGAAAAAGTGGAATTATCTGAGTATGAATATTGGCCTGACTTATCCATAACCCCTCCCTCCCCTTAAATTTCCAAGTGTATAAATTCACTGAGGAGGACGGTGCTGCAAGCGTGCAACCCGTGTCACAGCTCATTTTCAGCCAACTGAAAAATCAAATTCTAAAACCTTAGTTTGTACTTTGATACACAGGCCTGCAACTAACAGCTATTTTCATAAACCATTTATATACTGATTATCTTTATTTTACTGAAAGCAAAATTTTAGTGAAATCAGCTTCATTAAGACTGTTTGGTATTTTTGTTTGATGACTGACTAAAATAATTTATCTATTACCAAAATGACTGCCTTAAATGTGGTCACTATAATGTAACACTGATGTAACACTTGTCCAATTTCCTACTGTTGACATTTGTAAATGAAACAATTTTGGCAATCCACACAACAAGAGAGAAGCTGGATTTGTTTTCTGGTAATAAGAGCAGCTCAACACATCTCACTGTGTCCTCAGGAAGCTGATGGATCACTGATGTCTGAATACGGAATGACATTTTACACTCGTCTCTTTTTGAATGCGACCCATTAACCCTCGTACCATAACTCCCAGTCACTCCAACACATATGTTGTGAGAGGGCCTGGTGTCGAAGCATATCTATCCATAACAATCTGACAAGTGAGAACAGCTGATCAACAGCATGGCAATCAAAGAGTAGTGGATAGTCCAAAAGTGTTATTACTACTTTTTAGGTGTATTTCAAGAAACCTAACCACTCTCTGTCAGGTGCATTCAGGACATACAATCTGATCAGTGAGTTTGGGTTAGTTTTGTAATACTTGTTGTCAAGGCTGGGGGTGGAAAGGACGGGAGGTTACATTCAAGTTGAGAATCAAGACTTTTTTAAATTGGATTGGGGAGAAAAAACACAAATATCGGACAACTAGGCTCCATCACAGATCATGTGCAGGATCGATCACTGTGATCAGGGCAGTAATGGATGGGTAACACGTTATTCTGACAGGCACCAATGCCAAGACGTTAATGCTTAAATCACAGTTCAACAGCGCTCCTTGTGATAATTTTAGGTAGGTTATAGGTTATTTTTCTCTCCATGGCGCCAAACACGTTTTACATCACTTGCTCACATTAACATTTATTAACAACTACACCAGCCATTTTGGGTGTACTGGAGGAAGTTACTCCTCGCCTCGTGGTTCACAAGGAAGTTGAGCACTGTGATATTTGTGGACTTACTTGTTTGATAGGATCTTTTCCTGGCGCAGGAGTATCTCGGTGAGCTCTTGCCGGGTCTTGGAGCTCAGGTCGCCCGCTTGTCCCTGGCGCTCCCTCCGCGGCGAGGACATCAGGCTGCTGCCAGCTGCTGGCTAACAGCTACTAGCTACTATTCAGAAACTGTGCGGGCTGAAACATAAGCTACGACTGAGCGGTCGGCATACAAACTGTGGTTATAAGTTAACCGACTCATAAATACTGTTAGTTAATTGACTATTTCATAGTTAGCGACGGTAACTATCTCAGGAAAGTGACAGGTTTGCTAAGAGGAGCCAACAACAGTTCAAAGGACTCTTCTTCTGTCACGTAAACAAACGTGTGGTGTGGCTCCACCGCCACCTAACGTACAGGATGGGTACTGCACTTCATGGTGCAGGAAGTAACATGTAGGCCTACTTCACTATACCAAGTTTTACTTGAGTTATTACCGTCTACAGTAATTTAAAGTCATTTTGTAGGTAATAAATGGGCTACAGTTGTCTGTTGTCTTCATTTTTCTCTGCCACTTGGCCAAAACGACAATCTTAGTAACTGTATTCCTCCAAAAACGTTCCCAATACAATACAAGAAGGAATTAAAATTAATGCACTGGACTGAACCACTAAAATCTAATTATATAATGATTCTAATTGAATAAATCGTGATTTTAACAGTAACCATAGCAACAATTCTACATAATGCACATAATGTACATGCTTTTTTTTTTTTTTTTTTTTTTTTTTTTTTTTTTTTTACAAATTAGAATTTATGCACATATTTCTACATAATGCATATACATTTTTTTCACAAATGTATAATGCACATATTTTGCTATTTATTTTTCTATTTCTTATCATTTCACTTTTACTTACATATATTTTCTTCTCTAGAGAATTTGAGCAACTGCAGCTGACCCAATGTCCCCTCAGGGCTCAATAAAGTATTTCTGATTCTGATTAATTATAGCAAATATAATTACCTATATAATGATTAATGGTCCTCAATGACACCAATAGGATAACTGCGCACATATATAGTGTTTATTTTACAAATACACACTAGGCTCATGTCATTAGCAGTATGATATGTATCATTCAGAAAAAAGGCACATGATAAAGCTGTTCCTTCTTTGAACATACAGTAGTTCTGGCAGTGCAGGCAACAACTGGGCAATACTTGTGCCAGTGGCTCAGGAATGGCAGTCACTTTAAAAGAATCAATATCATTAATATTTTACATATAAATTCACTTTAGAGCTTACCCAGTTGCCATATTAACGAGAATAGCAGATTAATTCCCACCACCAATACGGGATATCAGATATTAGGTTGTTCTCAAAGGCACAAAGCATATATTAATAAATATTTTGTACATAATGTGTCAGTAACAAAATAATATTTCATTTAATTTGTACAGAGCAAATACAAAATTATAGGAAAATACACACTTAGAAACCTTCATACAGGACTGAAAGCTCACATTTCCTTGAGCCACACAAAAAAGCTACATTCACTGTAAACAAACCAAAATACAGTCCTTCAGTATATTATTTACAGCATGTTTACAGAGCATCAGACTCTTTACACCCTGTAGCATTCTACATTATGCCAATGATCATTAATACCTCACCATGTGAAAACCCACATAAGATTTGCCTGCCAACTAGAAGGACATTTTTCACAATATGTGACAGAGATGTGATCTCTAAGAAGGTGCCTCAACTGGAAAAAACAAACAAACAAAGAAATTTGACTTTTTTTTAGATCAGATATTTGTCACATGGTGATTTTAAATTCCAGTTGGCAATAAAAAAAAATAGAAAACAGAAAATGGGGCTGATTTTTCACGATTCATTGATGTCTATGTTTGCTGTTATTTCCATGAGTTTCATAAACGGTGTATAGACTTGAGGTGCACTGAATCTTGCTCGGGGAGAGGATGTGGGTGGAGTGGCTTCCTCTGGACTGGAGCTGCTGTCCGCAGTCGGTGCTGGGACGGGCCCGTCTGTGCTGGACTGGCCCGGGCTCACGGGTTCACATTCAGAGTGCTGTGGGTTTGTTGGCGCTGCACTGGACCTTGAGGAGCTGGATTGCAGAAAGCGGCTGTACTGAATGGGGGAGTACCTCAGCAAGCTACTCTCCAGCCTGCTGGGCGGGGGGGACGTCAGATTTGAACGTCCTCGGCTGGACAGGGGACATCAGGTAGTGGGACGGGTGTTGGACAGGCTGAACCTGAGCGGGCTCAGACTGAACGGGAGGTTCGACATCGTGCCTTTGTGCTTCACCTCTGTGGACGCGCGGTCAGACAACAGAGAGAGAAGCAACCTCACGAGGCGTCACATGCAACCAGAGGCTGTTAAAAGTGCTTTCATGAACTCGTGGCTACTTACCTGGGGAGCAGATCACAGCCTACTCCAATCTCCCTGGTTTGCAAAACATCCCGCTGCCTATTCTGTGTGGACATAAAATACTTCAGCTTGTCTTCTAATTCATTATTCTAGGAGAAAGGAAGACAGGAAACAACGGTGGCAGGTCACACACATGCAAAAGACTGAAATCACGACAAGTGTGAAAGTGAACTGACAGATGCAGTGAAACGGCAACAAAGACATGACACAGACATTGGCTGAAAGTTCAGGATGTCCAGTGCCCAAAACCACACATCTGAAGCCATAGATCACCCCACCACAACGTAAGGCATGCAGGGAGTGAAGTGTCGGCTCACCTCACACTCCACTATGGCAATTCTGTCCAGAAGCTCTGAGATGAACATGTCCTTCTTGGCGACTTGAGCCCGAAGCGATTCAACCTTCACAATTTCAAGAACATGAAAGATAATAGAAAAGAGAGATCAGCGAAAGATCCTGTGAAAGATCAGCCTACAATAACGGAGCCACAGGATTTCCAGGACAGAAAAGTAATTTTCAAATGCAACTGTTTGGAAAAAAAATGTTGAATCTATTACACGGTGACAGTTTTCCCCCAAATATTCCTATTAGTTTATTCTTTGCTAAATTTTGAATTGGCATCATTACAACACGCCTCGTATAGCCCTGATAGATCATGATACATCAATACATGGAATATAACCTTTAACAGTGTGTACGATACGCAAGTTCCAGGCAGACAATAATAATCTATAGGACTACAAGTGTTCCTCATTTCAGCTGAGGCATCTTATACAGGACCAACCTGGAAGTACTGGGATAGCACTGAAGGGTTTATTTGCAAAAACAGATAAATACCATTCATGATAAAAAAATTTAAAAAAATGAATAAAAAAGAACGGAGACATAGTGTTGCACATACATGCTTTCACATACCATACTCTCTGACTCCAAATCCCAAATTTTGTCGCAAAAGCCACATTGCCAATGCATTGGCCTACCAGTGGTTTTTAATTGGTATTACCTGGAAAAATATGCTGCATAGAAATTAATACAGATGGAGGATCTGTTTTTGCAAATTAGGTCTTTGTTTGACTTTTCAAATTTAAGTGGAAACAGGCAGGAGACACTGACGTCTTGAAATTCAGTCATTCCTGAGTTGACTGAAGATCAGGTTAGGTTTTCATGTACGCTGCCCGGTGCACTGAATGAATCCATACACTAGATGGCAAACAAGCTTTAGGCCTACCACCACTTAAACTGTCTGCATATATTTCATCCCCACCCATTGTGAAAACATGACTCAGAGCTGCAGAGTTACATGTCTGTGTGTGTGTATGTGTGTGTGTGTGTGTGAACAGTATTTGAACAGGTAAACGAACGCTCCTCACCTCCTCGATCATTCCCTTGACTTTCTTCTGCTGGCAGAACACCATGTCGTTTAAGTGCTTGATTCTTTCACGCAGATTCCCGACCTCTTCCTCCAGCTGCTTCGACCTGCAGAAAGAGCAGCGGCCACTCAGCTCCATGTGTAAACTAATCACTCCGCTGTGTGCACTGTAGTCTCACTGAAATCAAACCATTGCTTATGTTTATTTATCTGGATATTCATGTTGCACCTCTTGGCTACAGATGCATCGGTCGTGTCTGTGAGCTCTATCAGGCGGAGACGCTGCTCACTTTCCTGCAGTTTCTTTTGAAGCTGGCTCTTTTCCTGGAGCAAAAAGGAAAATGACTTGCAAAAAGGCATTCTGTATGGAAATATGGAAATGTAATATATCAACATATACATTTATTTAGTTTGTGTACGTCTAACATATATTAAAAATAAATGCATCCTCTTAGGTTTTTCAGTCACCAATTGTCATTTGTCGTATATATATGTATGACCATATAAGGACAATGTTTTGTTTTCTGACATGCACATATAGTCCAGTAATTTTAGGCCAAAATTGGGGTCAACCTAGGACAAATTGCAAGAGAAGAAAACTCAACTGATTTTGTATCCTCAGTTTGTCCTGAGTGAGGGAAAAAAAAGTCCCAAGGAATCCCATTGGTGGAAAGTTTTGAAAATCACCTATTTATGACCACATATTACCGAAAAACACTGTTTTTAACACACAGGGGAAAGGGGTTCCAAATTTTACTTTCAGATATTACTATAAAAATTCACAAGTTGATTACACACACAAAGACAAGAAAAAAAATTGCAAGTTCTTTGAATTATTCTGTTTACACATGCATATCACACATTTTCTGATTTGATATGTGCTAATAAGGAATATAAGGAATAAATGCCAGAAGAGACATTTAAACAGTGAATTAAAAGGTTACAATATACTGTATATAGTTACTATATATATAAAAAGTTACAATATATATAGTAACCTTTTAATTCAAGGTTACTATAGTAACCTTTTAATTTACTGTTTAAATATCTGTTCTGGCATTTATTCCAATTAGCGCATATCAAATTTCCCTCACTCAGGACATGCTCAGGATACAAAATCAGTTGAGTTTGCTTCTCTTGCAATTTGTCCTAGGTTTTTTCATAAAATGACTGGACTAATACATAAATTACATATATAGTGTGGGTTCAACACCTATGGTTTACACAAATATTACCATATACAGAGGTAGTATATATTTGTGGTTCATGTGTATATTTGTGGTTTATGACTATAGAGCGTCTCACATATATGATGACATTTCTCTGGTATAGCAGCATATGCTGTATGTTCCTTATGGCTCTGAAAGCTATAACAATGTATGTAGCACTACATTAAAGGCAGCATGCGATTTTAATTTCTGGCTTTGCTTTACTTGTCCCATGCAGTCCAGAAGACGCTCCACTTCGCTGATCCTCTGGTCCCTCTCGGCAATCTTCGCCTCTGCTATCTTAGCATTCCTCTCTGCTTCCTCCAGGCGCATTATGTACACGTCGAGCTGGGCCTGGGTGAACACAAATGTATTTCAGTGAGAATATGGAGCTGTTATTGAAAATGGACCCCAAACGATCAATAATTTGGCAATTTATTTGCATTGCCGGCTGGCCTTCATTTAGTCTTTGAGTGAAATCACTCACTTGATACTGCATGATTATTTTTGTAAAATGCTTTAAAAAACTATTTAACATGTTTTATATATTTTTTTTTTTCATCAATCTTGAGTAATCACGATCCATTGTACTTTTTAGGCCTTTTTTTATAGCCTTTATTTTCATTGGCACTCAACACACATGTGGTACACAGTGGCTAACTGTAATGGATAAGGGTTGAGGAATGCAGACCTGTAGTTTTTCAATCTCCTCCCTGTGCTGCCTTTGCGTCTCCATCAGCTGCTCCTCATACTGCCTCTGCAGCCTCTCTGTGACCTCCTGCACCGCCTGGCTGCAGGCCTCCTGTGAAGACTCCACCTGCACAATTCACAGCACAGCAAAAACTCTTACACTGCTAGGCTGATTATTTCATGTTGATGCTGGAACAAAAAGATGCAGATGCAGTGGGTGCCTCATTACAGAGATGATCTGTTCCACTGTTACACAGCAAATCTGCTGGATGAAAGCATAAGGCTTTGCTCTATAAAGTGAAGTTTATTTTTCCCGTCTCTTTCTTGATGGAAGTGAGGATGAGAGTTAAGAACTCAGAGATAATTTCGATGATCAAAAAAAAAAAAGAGTTTGATGAAATTTAACTTACAATTTGAAGCCACAGCAAATAGTGGAGGAATTGCATAGACAGCAGTATGAGAAGTTTGGTCTTGATGGCATTAATTCAAAGTCATCTAACATTGAAAAAGCGACGTCCAGCTCATAAAACTTTCTCCCTGTTTCTGCTTGTTCAGTGATTGTTATGCAGTCACAGCATGCATCATGAATTCTCTGTTGGGTACATCACATCTTGCCCCTCCGTGCCTTCGTGCACGCTTCAAAACCCATTTAGCACCCACTTGTCATGCCAGCTGGCCAACCGGTATTAGAAACATGTTATCTCGTTACTCAAGTGAGAGTAGGTTCTTTCCACAGTGATGTCCTCAAATCTGTATGTGTGTGTGTGTGTGTGTGTGTGTGTGTGAGTGTGTGAGGATAACCTGTAGTTTCAAAGTTTGGTTTTCAGCTTGTGCAGCAGCCAACTGCCTCTCCTTTTCCTTCAGTTTCTCTTCAGCTTTCTCACAGGTGTTCCGCAAACTCTTCACCTCATCCCTCATGTCCACTCTGTTCTGACAGTTCTCCAGAAGGCTTTTCTGCAAAGGAAACTTTTACTCATGAAACAAAGCCACATCATTACGGCAGGCAGTCGTCACGAAGCGGGTCCTGTGACCTCAGCCACACTGATTTGTTACCTGCAGGTCGATGTTAGCAGATATGAGGGAGCTGTTCATCTGATCAAACCTCTCCATGGCTGCGGTCCGAATCCTCACTTCTGATTCCAGACTGCGCCGATGTGAATTGGCAGCCTGCAGAAACACATGGCATGTAGGTTTCCAAATGTGTTCGCTATGCACAGTTTGTACTCTGGAGGTGAATGAAGGAGTTTCAACATTACCCTGATTTCTTGAGAAAGCTTCTGCATTGATTGCTGCATTCCTCCAAACTGCCCATACATCCGCTCTCTGACCTTCTCCAGAGAATCTCTAACCTTTGTGATACAGAAAAAAGACAGATGATAATCTGTCACAGCATGCACCCATACATCCACATACAGTAATGTTGCGTAGGTGAACTGGTGCTAAGACAGCGAGTAAAGCTGGCAGGCGTGTTTAACAGACGTATAATCAGCCTCCACTCACCTCCTTGATGTACCTCATCTCATCCTGAAGGTGATTGACCGACCACTCGCGCGCCATCACTTCCTGCTGCCTGTCCGAGCCTGTCCTCTGCACCACACCATACACCTTGGGTCCATGGTGCTGCAGCGAGGTCTCTGGCACCCCATTGGTTATGGCTGGGAGGTGCTGAGGGAGACAGGATCGCCCCGGTCAGGTTTCTGTAGCCTGTCTCCTCTGGGGCAGTCTAAGTCTGTCATTGTGTTTGCGTATTTGCATGCGGTGTGTGTGCACGTGCACCCATGCGCTTGCAGGTAAGAGTAGCATAAGTGTGTGTGTGCATGCACCCGTGCACATGCTTGTATGTGTGCACTTGCTTCGGTATTTACAGCACTGCTGCTGAGCACTCAAAACAGGAGGTTGGGAACCAGCAACTAAAAAAAAAGTGCAGGGTGCATTGAGGGTGTCAAGTTTCTGCAACCCAGTACATGAGCTGCTGCCGATTTCTGCCTATTGTACCTCTCCCAACTGGACAGCCAATGAAAACAGATGCCTTGCACAGGAGCGGCAACAACGCAATAGCAGATGAAGAAATGACAATAAATTTGATGGACAAACTTGTCTTTTAAAAAACGAGGGCGTGCCGTATCAAATTCTAGAAATCTTTGAATGCTGCGCCACAGGAAGTAGATATTTGGCATGGAAAGCAGGAAACAACAATAACTCCCGGATATTTGTGATCTCTAATCCCCCACATCTTCTTATCTGTGTTGCGCAGTCAAACAACTGAGAAAAAATATTTCCTGATGCCTTTGTCTACAATCTAAACAGAGACACAAAAGCCATGGAGTTGGTTTCATTCAGCTTCAAGCATCTGTTTGTGTTGGATATACTAGTACTTTAAAAATGACGGTATTCATTATTAATGGTAGCATGAAAGTGGACGCATGCACAGACAACGTGGTTTACCACAGATTCAGACAAACTGCGGCTGAAACACCTGCTAAAGTATTGCCAGTATGCCTTCCAGTGTCACAGCTATCCTTCATGCAGCCGAGGCGGCTGTCTACCTGCTCAGGTGACTCTCTGCCAGCTGGCCGTTCTCTCTGGATCAGCCCATTTTTCTTCCTCCACGCCCCATTGACAGCTTTGTCTTTCTCATCCTGCTGGGGAAAAACAAATAGTCAAGATTGTTTGTGCGGATGATTTGCCTCAGTAGCTGCAAGGTTCAAAGAACATGAATATGTGATATTAACTGTTATTCTTTTGTGCAAACTTATCGCTAACAAACTTTACGTGGCCGTACTCTGACCTTTCCTTATTTTCCCTTCATGTAAAATGTGCCAGCGAACAACATTCTGCACAACCAGATGTTGGCTTTTGGCTTTATTTATCTTCTTCAACACTGCTCAGAAAAGTCACTCAAAAGGCCAAAAGTGAGTCGCTGTGCTCAGTTGTGTTTTACATCAGCTGGTGCCAGAGGTGCAGGTGTCACTCGTGCTATCAGAAAACTGGCCTCATGCCCATTCAAAAGCCTGCCATCCAATCAAGCGAAGTACGGGTGTGAATCTTTGGCTTAAAAGACATTTGATACGATACACTTGTTGGTGATTTGATTGAAGAAGTTTTTTTTTTTTCTCTTGTGGGAGAATTCAATTCAATCTGACCTGAGCCGACGATTCAAGCACTTTTAACCGTTATTTTCCATCTATTATTCAAACATGTAATGCAAAGGTGAAACTTTTCCTCTACAATTTGAAAAAAGGATCAAACAATAAAATTAACTGAGCATTATTTATTCAAAATTTTCAAAAAAAAACCCTTTTTTTATGAATGCCTCAATTGAAATGGTTTCTTATTAATTCTTTTATTTTCTTTCTATAAGCAGATTGATGAAGTTGAATTTATAATCCAAATTCATTCACACCTAAATCAAAGAATAGAGCAGAATATAGCAACTTAAGTCGAGCAGGTAAATTGGAGCTGCCAAATGACTGCCAAAACTGAAACATCTTGCTATAGCCGTTTTTGAAACAGGAGAGGAAATATGTTCCTTGCTAATTTCTGATTTTTTCTAAAAGTTCCTTCGTTAAGAGAGTGCAGCTTCTCCTATAAATAAACATGAGCGCAGTGAGCCTCAGCCAGGACCTCTTGCCTAGAAAGAGGCGTGAGCCCCCACGTCCAGCAGAGATAAGAGCGAGGAGGGACGAGAACAATGGCGGCAGTGTTGTCTCATGGACAGAGCCGAGCTTCACATTTCTCCACCACTTAATCTACAGAGGACATGCTGCTGAGAAACAGCAAGGGCCTCCTAATAGGCGGATGTGAATTCCAGCAGATGGGAGGGAAGAATGGCCATCATTATGTCGAAACAACACTCAACCAGCCAGCCTTCTCTGAGAACCCGCTATAACAATGCCGCATGTCATCTCGACTCAGCTTGCAATTTTATATCACCAATATTTGACCATGCTGCTGGTGGACGATGTTGATCTTTTTGAGCTTTTACTACAACACGCACAGAGTCTTTGACCTGCTCAGAGAGGTCATCGACTGCCTGGATTATGTAAACGTGTCCAAACAGGAAAAAACACCCCGTGCAAATAATTATTTGTCAGTGCGGCCTCAAAAATTTACTGTGTAATTTGTAGCTTTACCACATAACTGTAAGGTAAAGAACTCAACAGCTAACCCCTTGGAAATAGATTCTTATTTCCTTCCTGTAGGACACACACACACATACACACACACATGCACAAGTGGAAGTTGTATTTCAAGTCACAAAACAAAGACCCTCTCATGTAGCCCATTGGACTGCATCGTGTTTGCTTTGAAGAGACCTTCTTTTGACTTGGCCCATTGTGCCGATGAAATCCAACGCTGTAGGCACACAGGCTTTAATATATGTGGCAACCGGGTGCCTCGGTTTCCTGTCTGTCTCTTGGTGCAGATGTATTACACCTCATCTAGGCCATAGTCCTAGAATTGCGTCCCACGTTGTGTCAGGTTGCGAGACACGCCCTTTTTCATGCCATGGTGGAAATCCACATCTTGTGAACCATCATGCTGTATAACTCAGGCGTAGATAGGCTGTAAATAATGATAATGGAAATAAACGATACGTTGTGGTGGTTTCCCTCCACCTTCATTTCCGTGGCTTGCCTTTTTCCTGTTTCTTCCCAGCGTCTTTCATCACCAACTGAACAGACCTCCAGGAATGTCCGCATGTTATGGGAGGGACCTATATTGTAGTTTCAGCTACAGATTACAGCTGGGATCAACCCCTGAGCAGCTTTCACACAGACCTGTTGAAGCTCATTGGCCTAAAAACAGTATGCACACTCAGCAAAACCCCTCGCTGCATAAATACAGGCAGAAAAAGATGGCATGTTACGTCTAAATATTGGTCTGACATTTGAAAATAAATGTTGTTATTCCGGCGTACCAGTTGTATTACAGTGGCAGGCCTCATCTGTACAGGTGTGAGCATGAGTGCTCGCTGCATTGTGAGAAGATGAAGAGGACTTTTTTTTTTTTTTTTTTTTTGCAGCAAGCCAGTTTCGATTTATCATACTTTGTGTTTTCACTACGTATACTGTATCTAGTATAGAGCATATCTCTTTACCTTGATAAGGAGATTTTTAACATAGCTATTCTGTTAGAATAAAATTTGATCAAATAAAAATGAGTAATCAGTTGCACTGGTTAAGCAGGGGTTTCATGCAGCCAATATTTGAACGATGATCAAACAGACCTTTGTCACAGCAGCCGTTTTGACATGAAATAACAGGTGTTACTAATCACATTAATTCAGGTTCAGTTCCATGTCAGTGCAGCAGAGTCTGTGCAGTGAGCAGAACCTGCGTTAATGTCATCAGTAACACCTGCGTTTACCTGCTGTTTCATGATATGGCAGCTGTGAGAAAGGTCTACTGTAACGCTGCGTTCAGGTTCTCATCGGATCCATGGGATCATTCAGAATCCCACATTTCCTGGTTCATGACAAGCTCGCGCTGCGTTCATGTGCTTTGGAGCTCAGAGGCAGAGAGGATGTATTGGCTTAGAGAGAGAATGACAAGAAGGGTAGCTTTAGCAAACAAGCTCAGGCTTTTCCGCTGTTTTATTAAAACGACTACAGTGGAAGGCAAAGCGTCTGGGGGCTAAATTTCTTGCCTTTCGCAGAAACGTCGCCATTATGAAAGAGAGCAACCACAGACGGTGGTAACAGCTCAGCCAATATGTGCTTCATCCAGAATCCAGATTTACCTGACTTGATTGAACGACATGGTGGGGCGTTCATGGGCACTGCTGGGATTGGAATATACAAAGCCAAAACCATGCAAACACCGCTTTAAACAAACATTTTCCATTTTTACAGTTGGATAATCTGAGTCCAGGCTACGCTTTGGACGTGTTATCTTCGACTCTGATTTGTGCGATTGATTGCACCAATCAAGCAGGATGTTATCTTTCCTTTTCTTTCGTGCACGTCTCTGTTACTTCTCACATTCGTTGCACTGGAGCATCTTACGTAATCCACAGTCTTTCTGTTTTTGCGTCCGTGGGCCTGCATTTTGATCAGTACACCAGTTTTTTGGATTATTCCTCTGTAATATTTAATGTCATATGAAATAGACACCATGTTAGTGCCCAGTGATGTCTGAGAGGAAGGACTGGCTTCCACAGCTGGCTGGTTGTCCTCACTGAGCGCACATGGAAATGTTATGTCATCCGTCAGCATATTTGCCTTGCTCTCTGCTGTTAACTCTTGACCAGACTGTCCTCCGCCATCGGTCCCAATAGTGACAGTCACACCCTCCCAGAGGGAAACGTGTTCTAAGATTACACAGCTCGCTATCAGTTGGACTGTGATGTTAAGTGTGGGAGTGTGGTGATTTGCCCAACACTGTGCATCACACCCCAGGTCAGCGTCCACAGAAAATACATCACTGCGCGTCTGTGAGCGCCTGCATTCCTCATAAACAGCACCGAAACCTCCCCAGTCTCAAGTATCACACAAAGTTCTCACACACTGTCTGCCAAACACTTACATCAGCCTCTAGCCCACAGATCCCTAACACAAATAAAGCCAAGGGCAGAGCCACCTATTGCAAATACAAACACAGCCTGCAGTGTATGCGCAGAATCATCATTTACAGGATCACAGCGGTAACAGGCTGGGATAGCGTGCATAATTATTGAACTTGAGAGAGCAAATGAAGTCATGGTGAGTTGCAGCAGCTTTATTATTGACTTAGTCGCAGTATTTGCATCATATAGTTGAAAGAGGAGAATAAATGATAGGAGATATGGAGCGTAATGTCTGTGCAGCAAAAGTATTCTGATATTTGCTCGTGCATGCAATCGATTTACAGTGGAGTGCAGCTTTGAAGGAAATGTGAAACAGATGTGTATTTAGTATTATGTGCACACACCCTCCATTGTCATGGTTGTGTAACTGGTCCAGATGACAAAATCCACATCAATCTCAGTGTCTCACCATTTGTCTGTCTCTTTATCTGCACTGGATGGAGAGTTAGTGTGGTGTTATCAGTGCTGGACCAAAACTTCACACTTTGATTACCATTCTGGAAAACTGCTGTGTTTGTGGATGTAGATTTGGAAAAAAAAAAAAAAAAAAATGAGAGCAACACAAGTTCAGCTGGTTTGTTGACTCATACTTTGTTTAAGTTTGGCTTCATTTAAATGTTGGTTGGCTCCTGCCCGATCGAAGTGGGGGAGTGAATGAAGACTTTTATATAACATGATGCAAAGCTGCAGAATTTTAACGAAGAGGACATGGGACTTACTGTGTCTGAGTTTGTCTTTTTTGGCTCCTTTTTCCCATTCTCTCCGGCGTGCAGAGTGAGCCTGAGACGTCGGATTCTCCTCTGACAAAAACAACAACACATATAAGGCACTTTTTTTTTCTCCAGGAAAAATAGTTTTGCATGATTCCGTTATCATCAGAAAAGATTAAAGTTTGCACTGACGCTGAGAGTCAAGCAGTGGAGCGTTAATGCCAGACAAACCTAACAGACGTCAACAGTCTACAACCACGGTCTATTTATAGGCCGAGACAACAGACCTGTAAACAAACTATATGTAAATGCTCTGGAAGTGGACAAACCATGCAGTGGATGCATTGTTCAATGAGATATTTTGCATTGACTCATTTTCAAGGCAGACTGAACAGTTCGTCCTCTCTCAGTGCAGATTAATTCTATTAATCTAATCTGATTTCGTTTTCGAGATCATATCCTAATATGGAGTTTACATTAAACAGCAAGCTATAGGAATAACTGCAAATGTCAGTGTCGTGCACGGCCCTGCTTTATCACAGAGAGTTCTTCAAATAAACATGAGAGCTCTGCCTCCCGCGGACTCAGCTCCCATTACATGGACTTGCAAGTGAACACATCCTGTTGCTAATATACAAAAACACATGCATGCAAGAGGGAAAAGGCCACAGAGGTAAAAGTAACAGGCAACAAACAGAATAAAAGAAGAAGAACTTGAATTGTTTGCAAACACATACTTGGGGAGAGAAAGAGGGGGAGAGAGAGAGGGGGGGGGTGAGAGTGAGTGAGTGTGAGAGAGACATACAGAGAGAGAGAGAGAGAGAGAGAGAGAGAGAGAGAGAGAGAGAGAGAGTCCCTGTGGCCTCACTGCACCCTGGGGCTTCGTACCTCACTGGAGGGCTCTGGAGAGTCTTCTGTTGTAGTGGTGGTGCTGACTGTTCCCGCCGAACCGTAGCGAAGCATGTCTCCCCTTCTGTCCACTCCTGGGTTCTCGTCCTCTCCCTCTCCGGCCCTCCCACCCTTCCTCTCACTCTCTTTCCTGAGTTTCTGCTCAGACTCACAGAGCGACCATCTGCCCCCGCTGCTCCAGCCTGGGGAAGGGGAGGGAAATTCCACCGTGTCAGTCTGGCGGTAAGAGTCCAGCAAGGCCTGATATTCCTTCTCTGTGAGGGAATGACAAGGTGCAATCCAGCTCCACGCGCAGGGCAACAAACACAAACCCAACTATGTCATTGTCCAGGTCTGGGCAGACTGCTGCTGCTAAATCCACCTGACTGACAGGCTTGTCAGTCAGTCACTCAGCAACCTCTCTCTCTGTTCGTCTCTCTCTCTCTCTCTGCCTTCCCATCAGACCTGTCGGGCCACATTTCACCTGCCTCCCTGCTCTGTGCCTCTCACTTGCCCTCAGAGCAGGGCTTTCATGGGGCGGGTCGTCTAACTTGGGCCGGGACAGGTGGAGCACTTCTCTCCTGCGGGAGTGGCTAATAGGAGGAGCGGATACTCAATACCACAACATGTTGCATGCTTTATCTACCTCTGTCTTTATCTCTCTCTCTCTCTTTCTCTATCTGTATCTTAGAGGCCTTTGACTTTATCTGTTGTGAGTACATATACACTCCCTTTTTAGACTTAAAAGGTGAAAATAATGTCATTTCACTATGATCATGTACAAATAAAACATTTTAAAATACATGTTAGGCTGCTACACGCTCTGTTTTTGTATCAAGCCCTTTGGCAGCCAGTCTTGAAGTGAAAATGTCTGTGTTGCAAAGAAATAAGTAGACATAAAGCCAGAAGCAGGGCTAGAACAGAGGTACAGGTGGTGCTTTTACTCCAGTATGGCTCTTTAATAAACCCCACCTGTACAGCGGCTCCACAGTGAAGTCAGGCAGGGCATCTGTTGGTACTATAGCGGGTGAATTATTTATAGTGTTGATGGTGGGGAGGTGGGGTGAAAGGGAATACAGCAAGGGAAAACATTATTTGTTAATGTTTGTGCTGGCTACTACCACATCACTGTGTTTTCTCAGCTTGGCTTGGCACGATTTTAATAGAATTTGTTGAACTTGTCTTCATTGTTTTATATTTAACATAAAAACTTTGCTCTGTCAGAGGCTCTTAGGGAACAAAAGGCTGTCACACTGTCAAGTCACACTGACAGCCAGATCACATTCCTTGTATAGATGGCCAGCAGTCACTCCCTTTTAATAGAAACTCGAAACAGACACAGAAGAATGGAGAATCAAGTTGGAGAGTCAAGTTGCAAAAGCAATAAGCTCTATTGTACAGTAAGTCAAAAATACACAACTTAATTTGAAAGAAAAATCTCTGAACCAATATGAGAGCTATTGCCACAGGCCGGGAAGGTTAATTAGTAACCAGACATCAAACAAGTGGTGCTTTTTGCCTCTGCAATCAGTAAGCCAGCCACTCGGCTTGGCCTCCGTCCAAATCCGATGTCATGTGGAAATCCTGTGTCATACACATGTTATGGTCAGTTCCTTTCAGCCGCTCTCTGCTTGGAGTCTCACAGTGTTTTTTTTTTTTTTTTTTACAGTGTTTTGTGTGAAGATCTTGACTTACTCCCAGCTTGGTCCCACTCGGCCAGTCTTACAAGAATGACCAGATTTGCATGGAGAGCACCTTTGAGTTTGTGGAGGACAAAAGGAGAAGACCAGAGCCTGATCCTCGCCGCTGCACGACGTCTGAGTTCATGGCAACAAGCAGACAGGCAAAATGCACAGTAGCCACCAGATCAGGACAATCACCGCTTTATTTAGTGTCAGTGATTGGACGTGTGTGTTATTTGTTGCTGCATGCAGGTTGCAGCAAAGCTTTTTCATCGTCCTTTGTCCTGTGTGGGACGCACAGTTGCTTCAGTGGGCGTTTGCTGTTGTAACCAGCAACAGTCGCTGTTATCTGCCCGGCGATGGGACTGTGTTTGACGTGTGCTTTGGTGATTGCTTGACAGGCAAATATTATAGCACTCTTTGTGATGACACGTCACAGTTTCACTATACCCTGTTTCCCCTGTGGCGTCACGTAAAGCTCAGCAGACTGGTTTGACACTTGAAAACTTTAACATATCTAATGGGAAACCATGAAGGAGGCTGTTGTGACCGAGGGATTAAGCATTTCTAAAGAGCTTATAGCAGTTCTGCAAACAACCCTTTTTTTTTTGTAACTTTATGAGAATTATCTCAGCAAAGGCAACATTTAAACTAGAAAAAGCCTTGACACAGATTAGTACAGAACAACATACAAGCCCTAAAAGCAGGTTTGTCCTGCTGTGCTCATGCATTTATCGCCTCGGGCCTCTGCCGGATTTTTAATGTGGTGTTTCTGTTGAGAACTGTATTGACTGTATTTCCTCAAACAGTCACACAATAAACTTTATGGAGGTTAGCCTGAAGTGAAGCTTTACGAATGACTGGATTAGAGGAAGGTTGAGGCCAAAGCATACAGAAAAAAAGCAAAGTCATCCACCTATTCTTACACAGCGCTCCATGCCAGCCATATACTGTATAATAATACCTCATAAAAGTCTTAATGAGGTTTTAATCATGAGGCTGCAAGAGTTTTGAATGGGCTGCTGTGCTGGGAAACGGCCTATAAAGGTGTGACAGCTCGGCTGGGTGATAAAGGCCCGCCGCCAGGAGCCGCACTCCCATTTCCAATTCCTTTACTGTTTACCACATCATTATTAACACCCATACCCACAGAAAAATAACCAGACTCATTAATAACTATGCTTTTGAATCATCACCGACAACTTACAACTCACTGAGCCAGTCAATTTTACATGTTATTGGTATTTCCTAAATATACAAATGTTCATTATTCCTCTGACTTGAGGTTAAATGATGACTTCTTGGCCTCAGGAAATTGTAACCAGGGAATGTGACACAATTTTTAGAACCACAACAGGAACCACGTATTTGTGTCCAGTGTGTAGCAGATACACCATCACCACCACTAGGGGGCAGCACAGCATCATGAAATTTCCTTAGTAAAAATACTGTTGTATTTTTTTTTTTTTTTTTGTCTTCACTAACAACCACAGCTGCTCCTTAATCCCTGAAACTTGTATATCTGAGAGATGAAAAATGGGAGCTCTGTGTGAAAAAGAGATGCTTTCAAGTAGTCACGATTACTAGTCTTTCACTGAAAACGGCTACATTTCCCTCCAAGACAATTCAGCAGGTTACAGTTTCCAGCGTTAACATTTGTCAGCTGGTCACCCCTCACCTACCACCAGGCGCTCTGCATGAAGTCAGCCAAGCACATCAAGGAATGCAAGGAATGATCACTCTGTTAAGCATGCACAACTCGCCCTTGCTGGGCCCTGCAGCTCCCATCGGTTTCCTGCGTGGGCTGACACAGGAGAGAGAGAGATAATACCTTTGCTCTTAAAAGGTTGATTTGTTTGTTCTGCACAGAAAGGCAGCAAACGAAGGTCACGACCTGGGAACAATGGCCAGCCAGTCTTGTTGGGAGGATAAGAAAGCCACGTCTCTTCACCCCCTTTTTTCGCTGTAGTCAGCTGTAAAGTCACCTATAAAGAATGTCTTTATATGGGGCCACTAGAGCCCCCCCACCCATTCACCCCCAACACACACACACACACACACACACACACACACAGTGGTAACTGTGTGCCTCTTCTCAACACTTGGGCTCCCTCTTAGTTTACTGCAGCTCTTGAAGGGGGTCTGAAGCTCTGGGGTGTGAGGTGCTCAGGCCCCAACACTCGATACACATGCTTCATATGTTTCAGCCGAAAAAGACACCGTCCCACTGAGCACGAAATTAAACATGAAGACTTGGTATTGACACAGCTGCTTTGACCCAGCAATGAGTTAATCGGATGGGTGAGCAAGGCCAGTTTAGGGGATCACTAAGTGCTCAGACACAGATCAAACTGTTTGTGGTCAGAAATCGAACTACTGTGTCAAGCGATCTTACTTTCAGTTTGTAAATGATGCAGTCAGTGAACCCTTGGAAATATGGATGGGTGTCAGCGTTTAACCCTTTGAAACCTGAGCAAGTTGGCTTGATTTCTCCCAAAAGCATGGACAAAAAGGCAATGAACAACTTTGCAAGAAATGACCTAAAAATTTGAAAGAAATTAGTAAAAGGTTAAAAAATACCAGTTAATTCACAAAAAGGACCTGAAATTAAACAGCAAATAAATAAATAAATAAAAATCCAAAAAACAAGAAAATTACCTGAAAATTTGCCAAAAAACCAATATTTTTTTCCTGTAATTTTAAAAATTATAATTATGATAAATATAAAAATAGTTTTCTGGACATTTTTCCCTATTTTTTGATAATATTCTGATGAAATAATAATTGGTCAATAATCTCATAATTTTGTAATAACATTATTTGACTAATTTCTGTAGCCTTGTAAGGTAAATTTGTAAGAAAGTAGTGAATTTCTTGCAAATTTTCAGGTAATTTTTTGTTAAGTTGCTCATTGCCTTTTATCCCCATGTTTCTGAAAGAAATCAAGCGTCTATGCTCAGGTTTCAAAGGGTTAAAAGTCTTCTTTTTCATTCATTTGGTGAGGAGAAATTATTTACCGAGACAGTGTGTATGTGAGATTAACTAAGAGCAACTTTATTTTAGTCTCAGCAGGATTTTTAGTCTCAGAAACATACACGTGTACAGAGAGGTAGTGGCGGGAATTCTTCTCAATCCACTCTCCCGTCCCGGGCGTCACACCCGGGCTTCTTGGATAAAGAGCTGACAGAGAGTGCAAATCATCACAGTGTAGCAAAGGATCGATTGTCAGTTCATCTCGTCTGAAGAAACTCCCTCATTCAATCAACTTGAAAGGGAAAATGAGAGAAGACGCATACATGGTCTTTATACGCTCGGCGTGGCCGCAAGGAAACAGTGGCACATTTCAAATACACATACATGAGGAAAAAAAATAAAAAATAAAAAGACTTATACCATGTTCAATATTAACACTGAAAACATTACCACAGATATACCTAGTTTATAGAATCAAAACGTGTCTCCAGTATAAAAATTGGTTCCGAGATGAAATGCTGTCGCTTTGTTTACTGTTGGACCTGCTGGGCCAGTAGAGCAAAGTCACAGAACTAAAATAACAGATGTAAGAAATACAGTGAATTTGAATATTGCCACATGATCATATAAAAAAAAAAAAAAAAAACCTTTCCAGTATATGCTTATTGAATACTGTAACGTCTATTAATGTCAGGAGTCACAAGCCTCAGACGTCCAACATATTCCTCTGTAGATTACAATTTATAGACGAATTACTAATCAACAAATGATAGAAACTGATATAAAAATGTATGTGTACAAAATCCCTCATATAGTTACCTAAAAACCTCAATGAGCCAGGTTTTTCTTTTTTGTTCTTTCTTTCTTTCTTTTTTTTTTTTTTTTAATAATATATATATTCAACCGTGAATAAATAAAAATATTTTGGCTGAATGTGTTTAATTCCTGGCATGTCATATAATGGGATTTGATTCATTCATTCATTACAAAAGTAAATACAATTTATCTGAAGGAATAATACAAAAAAAAAACGAATACTCAAATAGTAATAAGCTTGTATCGTATGCACGCAAATGCAACATATTTGCATAATTTGATAAGCACAACAAGTATAGGGGTTAATAACTTCATATTGTTCATAAAGGCAGTACTGGTTATGTGTTCTTTTACAGTGCATTAAAGGGTGCGTTTAAATGGATTAATCGTTGACAAGCATGGATAATTCATTAATTAACAAGGGAAAATCCACTTAGAAGAGAATTCACATATTTATTCTGCCACGTTGGCTCGCTAAGACTTCATATTGGAATGTAAACAAACCTAGAAAAATGACTCAAGACCCTTGACAATGTCAGTCAATAATCTTACAGTTGTTCATGTTGAAAGAGGTTTGTTTTTTTTGCTTTTTTGTTTGATGCAGGGACAGAACACGGCAATGACGTGAATTCTATTTTGAGGTGGATTTTCACGTTAAGCAAACATTATTTCTAAACTCCTCCTGGGCAGCGAGTCTCCGAATATTCACACAGCTGTTTCAGTGTAATAAAATCGTCAGAAAGCACATTATGGAACGAACGTGCTCGTCTCATAAGGGGTTTTTTTTTCCAGCCATTTGGTCCGACAGCTATGCACGTACAGCAGCTCCAGGCGCGGCCTCGGCGCTGGTTTACAGAGTGAAGGTGGATATGACGTTGTCCTGGCTCGAGGAGCGCTTGTACCCAGACGACGAGCTGAAGTACGTCTCGCCGTCGGTGCTGATGTCATCGTCGTCGTCGTCGTCCAGGTTGTTGAGCAGGGGGGCCGAGTTGCTCTTACGCCTTTGGAGAGACACACGGATGCCATATTACACAGGAGTATTTTATTCACAAGCTGCGGAGCCATTTTTAGATCCCTCTTGTTTTGGAGTGAGGATGTCCAATTCTGAAGCGTGCTTACCTCATCTCGCTGCGCAGAGCTTTGAGCTGGCTCTGGAGCTGCTCGTTGGCCTCCTGCTGCTCGTCAAGGTCTCTCTGCAGCTTCTTCTTGCTGTGCTCCAGCCGGTCGATCTCCTCCTCAGCCTCGTCCATCTGCCTCTTCAGGGCCTTGAGACGCAGATTCAACTTGCAGAGGGAAAAAAAAAAACAGTTAAAATGGCTCATGAACAACACTGTAAATGCTTTAACTGTGTGGCTGAGGAAAACATTCAAGGTCCGTCTCTGTGTCTCTGTGCACTGCGTACCTGGTCCTTCTGGTCTTGCATTGAGTGATGCTCTTCATCGACCTGCATCATCATCTCCTTCACCTTCCTCTCCAGCCTGCGGTTCACCAGCTGCAGGTTGGCACGATCCCTGCAACGCACGCAGCACAACGGATCAGTATATTTAACACAGAACATCAGACATAGAAAATGAGGCATTTAGCTGTCCTATGGGCCACATATATATAAATATAAATACAGATTAGCGTATACTGACAAGCACGTGTCTCAGAAGACTGCAAAGAATGCACGGTTGGTTTTATCCAATGTAGTGAAACAAGGCTACATATTATAGAGTCTGACTACACGGAGGAGGCAGCACTGCCCATATCTATAGGTGTGTATACAGTGTCTTTACTGATAATAATCTAATTATGATCTTTAAAAAATGCCTCTTTCTCCTACATAGGTGCCAGCGTTGTGGCCTAAATCCATCAGTCTCTCATCTTCCTGTCGTCTGAAGTATATAAGATGTTATTAGGCTGTCAAACCTAAACTGAACAGAAGTGGGCCTATCTACTTTTCTATCAGCCGTCCCTCTAAAGCGCTCTATACTTGCACACTTGCACATGTAAACCGATGCTATCTGACATCTGTTTGGGGATGAAAAGTCTACTGAGGTGGCGTGCTCTGATTGGCTGATCAAAGAAGCTTGAGTATTTCTGCTCATCAATACAGAAATATTAAAGTAAGTGTAGGTGTAGCAGTGTTGTTTACACTGGCACTTTACGTCACGTTTGACTATAAACTAATGATAATAATAATGACAATAACTATTTATATAGCACCTTTCAAAATGGAGTTAAAAAGTGATAAAATACAGGAAACATGAGCAGAAAAACATTAATGAGAATGGTAAAATAATGGGCATACATAACACAAAGAGAGTACATAAAATAAAAGCAGTTAAAATGAAATATAATCTTAAAATGCTCTATTAAAGGCCTTAGGCTAGTTAACTCAGTGCCCTCTTTTAAGTCACGTCTCAAACCTTATTTTTATGCTGAGACTCTCACACGGGGAGTTCCTGAGTGATTAATGTTCTCCTCTCCCAGCCCTTCCAGTCGAACCCCACCCACACGTCACCTCTGTTCCCCTTTCAAACCATCAGCTCACCTTTCCTCTCCTTCGAGCCTATCCTCCAGCTCCTGTATGCGGCTCTCCAGCTGGGCCACCAGGCCCTCTTTGTTAGACTTCTGGGAGCCCTCGAGATGGGCCACTCTGCCCTTCAGGTCTTTGTTCTAGAGAGGACATGAGTAGACAAGCACGGAGATATTTTACCGCAGTCACCAACACTTGGGTCCACCCTAAAAGTACATCAGCAAGAGCGAAACGAAAACCGACGTGGGAATGGAGAAAATCGATTGAAAAAGAGATGGATGAAAAGAGAGACAGAGACGAATGAAATGGGTTGGAGCTTTGGTCTGAGTTTGGAGAGTGCACTCTGTGTAGTTGTTTTCCTCCAGACAGGAGTGTGTGTACCTGTCTCTCCAGAGCCATCTTGTCACACTCCAGGTCCTGTCTGCTAGCCCTCTCCTGCAGGAGTTCATTCCTCATCTGCTCCACCTGTCAAGCAGAGCCCAGACACCGTCATCGCTTCAGTCCCACACAGTCTGAGGACAATTATTATCAGACACTGCCCGAGTCTCTCCCCTGACGGAAGTGACTGGGACAGCCGGCGAGTCCAAAGAAGAGTGAACAGGCCCTTCGTTAATTAGTGGCTTGGACATTCTTGTTTTGTTGTTCTCCACTTCTTATATAACTTTGCAAGTCAACACTCAGTAACACGAGTGAGAACTGTGATAATAAATCAGTGACAGTAGCTGCGGAAAACAGAGCTCGACACTTTCAAACTGCAAAATGTGAACGTAAGCCTTTAAAAACTTGGCAAAAAACATGCAAGACGAAAATATAAATACAAAGGAGCTGATTTTTTTTTAGGTCATGTTGGAACGCTCACCGGGCATCAATGTAAAACCAATCACTTCACCCTAAACTAGCTCGGAGACAAGTTCCTGCCTGAACGTGGCTGTTCAGTGATGCTCGTGGCCTAGTTCAAAAGGAGGGAGAGACGCAAGAGGATGAAAAGTAATCGATACAGCGGTGATGGTTCTTTCTTTGTGAGGGGAGCTTCGAATTGGTGATATTTTATGCCAATTAGTGGGTGACAGTGGGCTGCTCTGATGAACGATGGCCCCTATAACTGGTGCACCCAGCATAGTGCTTGAGGGAGCTGAATCAGCAGACTGGAACATACAGCGAAACTAATCTGCTTTGTGAGAGACGGCAGGAGAGGAGAGGGGAGATTACTCTCATTTAGACAGGAGAGGAGCACCTGGTGCCAGGAGAGACGCAGGTGTTCTTCCTGCTGCCTCTGCTGCTGCAAACCGCCCCCCCCCCCATAGCCATACACCCTCCCCACACACACTTCCACGCGCGCACGCTTGGCGCACGCACACACCGGCTAGTGCGCGCCCGCATCGGCAAACACACACCCTTGCGCACGCGGCTGCACACAAGTATGCGCACACCACTCGCACTCAATCCACTCCGCTCTGACTGCACAAAGCTCGAGTGTTGCCTTGACAACCGACCTCAGCCTCATGCTGAACCAATGCCACTTTGTCACAATGCCACTCTTTTCTCTCTGCCAGGAATTTTCTAAAGGAAAACCATTTAAGGAGATTTAAATACTCTACTCAACCACCCCTTTAAAGCGTTTCTTGATGTCGCTATCCACTCATCTAAAATTTTTTGTAAATCCCTTTAAAATTGGGTCAGTTCCAGACGGAGGTGAACTCTTGGCCAAACCAAATCTTACGAGCCGGGCTTCGGATCTCATATTTTCGCAATTAGCATGTGGAGCTGCAGAGGTACAGCGGGCAGCCCTGTGAGATGATAACCACTGCATCATGTGTTACACAAGGTGCACTGGCTACAGTGGCTAAAAAAATATTTGGGTCTTAATGTTTGTGTCTACAGGAGTGTTATTTCCACCAGAAAAATCCAGACCTAACATTCTCCTACTATGATTAGCCACCAGTCCCAGACAAACAAACACCGTCTCTACAGGGAAATAAAGTTTATTTGAATCTTAGCTCACAATGCCACCATCAGCAGCTTAATCAGCGAGGAAGGAAAACTGGAGCATTTGCTCGTGCAGGATATGAAAACTCGGATCAGGCACAAAAACTGGTTTTGTTCTCAGGATGCAGCAACAGCACGTAATTTACAACTGAACTCTGCAACCTGAAAACTTGAGACATTTGGCAGCCTGCATATTTTGGCTCAGGCGGTGCATTAAGAAGGGTCTTTTGTGACTGATGCATGAAAATTGGATAGACGCTGTTACACCACGCTTGGAAGGCTGCCAACCTGAATGATTACGCAGATCATCTTACAGGGCAATAACCCCTCCGCTTTATCCAGACCAGAAATTAACTGGGAATTTCAGACTGCAGATATGCAGAGAGAAACGCACCTGAGTGTGCACATGTGCATCAACAAACGCACACCAAGCACAGACACAAGCCATCAACTTATGCATCATGTCAATATGTCATGTTACTTTGGTAGGACTATACTGCAGGCCTGAAAATTGTTCTGTGAGCGTCAAAAACTCTCTCCCTTCAGATATGAATGATCATGATGTTAAGGATGGAAGACAAAGTAACACTGGAAAGATCTGGAGATCAGCTGTGGGTTGAGATGGAACAGAGACAGGGCTGTGTGAGCATAACCAAACACTGACAGCAGGTCACTGGTACAGGTGAGCGCTGAAGATGAGTAAGTGTGTGTGTGTGTGTGTGTGTGTGTGTGTGTGTGTTGTACCTGCTCCCTCCCTCGGTCTATCCTGTCCATCAGCTGGTCTCCACTCTGGCGCTCATCGTCCAGGTCCAGCTCTAGCTGGGCGATCCTGTCCTGCAGGGCACAGCAATTACATCCATGTTGTCAGGAGGGATGCTGCTGTATAAATAATTCTTCATAAAACAGATCAGTCAGTGGCAATCAAGGTATACATGAAACAATGTGGCTATGGTTTTTTTTTTTTTTGCCATGATTTAACATTCAGGATGGGAATATTTGGCTCATATTTGATTCTATTCATCTCCAAATTCACTACTTGGCAAATGTGATTTAAAAACTTTTTTTGGAACCAATCAGTTTGTAAATCAGGATTTGAGTTACCAGTTGTTGTTTTTGGGTTTTTTTTGCCAAAATTTTTACCTCCAACAATGAACACATGCAGTCAAGTAAATCATGTCCTTTATCGTCTAAAATTTGAAAAACACTATTTATTCAATTAAAATTCAGTTTACTGCATTCTGTTTGATGACCACAATGTTAGATCATTTTTTTTATTTTTTCCTCTAATATTGCTTCATTCTGATTCAGGTCAAAGTCAAAGCAATTCATTCATTTTATGTTTTTTTTTTTTAACCAGCTGATTCAGTTGAGTCACCAGGGAACTTATAATCAATGCTTTGACGCACTGATAGAAGTGATACAGCCCTCCTTAGCACCATGTTGTCTGCTAGTGGCTGAAAACCTAAAGTAAATACCAAGTATATGACATTTCTGGGATGCAGATTTTTCTCGAGGCAACAGGAAAAGTAGACATACAAAACCTACACCGGTGGTTTGACATGACATAACACTGTACCTCCATGAGTTTGAGTTGTCGGGATTTGTCATCTTTAGTGTGGGCGTTTGCCTCAGCCTCAACTTCCAGATCGTAGACCCTCTTCTCCAGACTCCTCTCCCTGAGCACAGCATCATCCCGCTCCCTCTTGCACTGCCGCAGGTCCTCGTCCCGGAGCAACAGCTACAGCGAGGTGAGACAACAAGCAGTGAGTGCAGCAACATGATTCAACACGTATAAATGATTAGAACACCAATGTCGATTTTGACCAACCCATTCAAACTAATAATATACGCTTGATCATATTTTTATGTTGCTGCATTGACCTCTGAGGGAGAAATATGTCTGGCAGGGAATTCATCGTCTTAAAAACTCCTCAGCTGGGAGAATATTTTTACTCCAACACCTTCACCCTAATCACTGTGTCACTTTCTGTCTTACCAATGTATTATTGCTGCAGTGGCGACCATGATTTTAGTTGCTGCTTAGGGGAAATGAGTATATGGTTCTCCTGAGTGACTAATGGAGCTGGCGCTGTGTTTCCCCTCTGTTTGTTCAGCAGCACTGCCCAACTCCCTCCTCTCACACCACAGCTGGAAAATTGCCCCCACTGCTTAATGCGAAGACAATGGAAATTCATCATCTAGGCATATTTGTCACCCAGAACAAATATTTGCCCATTACAGTAGAATTATTCCATATTTCAAGACATAAATACTTATTGAATAAGACCTAATTTGATCCATGGAGTTGAGCATACTAAGTGGACCAAGTGCCTTCTGCTGAATGCATGCTGGGAGACGCTCCAGCCCCCCCGCAACTTATGAATAGGAATGAGCAGCTATGGAAAATGAATGAAGGAATGAAGTAGACAGAGCGAGTTAAGTCTGCGCTGACTTCTGTTTTCAGCAGGACTGCATCAAAGGTTTTTTTAATTTTGGTGAGGGTCTGCCGGGTCCAAAATGTGGAGATGTTTCGGAGCAAGTGGAAAAGTGGCCTCACTGGGCCCAGTGTGGAGCCACGGGACTGTTACACTATTGTTTCTAAGCCGAGCAAGGGAGGAAGATATGAAGTCAGCCAGTGCAGATTTTGCAATGACATCACCGCGATCGCATCCTCCTCTTCCTGCACCCCAGCTGGACAGAGATCCATCAGCGTGGATGTTGGCAGAGAAGAAAGGAACTAGACCCTGACCTTGGCCTTGCTTATAAAAGGGAACTCTGCACTTACATCAGCCTTCAGGCCGCAGATCCTGAACACAAATAAAGCCAAACAGCAAACACCAGCGTAGCCTGCAGCATGTGCTCGCAATCGTAAGTGGCAGGGTCACAGCGTCGCCACAGTGTGTATACAACTGAAAGTCTCTATCTGTGAACAATGAGGCGGAGAACAGCTGAACCGAACACATTTGCACAACATCTCCTCTCTCATCTACACAGGCGTAAAACCGGAGAGGGGAATGCTAACACTCTTTTGTATCCTAATAAATGATGATTTAACTGATAGATTTGAGTACAATCACGTGCTTACAATATGCAAATGGAAATAAACCTTACTGTTTTTTACCTAATGGGATAGATTTTTTTACAGAATTACTGGTATGATTAATATTCCTCATATGCTACCAACACAGGGAACTAAATCAAGAGACACTTTCAGGTTCAAATGTGGCAAATGGATCTGGAAAATAGCAGAATGGTCTTGCTACAAATCAGCAGAACGAGCGAATCACAACACCAGTTCTGATTATTAGATCCTAGCAAAAAAAAAAAAAAAAAAAAAAAATCCTCCATGGAATATTATTAATTTTGGTTTCAGGGACTAGAATTAGCAAACAAACAAAGATAAAATTAAAATTAATTAAAATAAACAAATAAATGTTATGTATTTATTTATTTATGCGTGGGCCCCTAATACCGAACAGATATGACTAAATGCCCTGTAGTACTTCATTTTTGTAAAATGTTATATCCCAGAAGCCTGCGGCAATTCACAGACTTCAAAAACATTTGCCTGTTTCTATTTGGTTACAGTGAATACGTTAAATTAAAAAAAGTCAACACTCAGATGATACATGTAAACTATATTAACTTAAACAGCTGGAAAAAAAAAAACAGCGATATATAAACTTAAGCCAATGGCTGAAACATTATGCGAGTGTAGTTTTTTTTTGTAATTTGATGTTTGTGAGTCACCACCATTCCAGTTTGAACTTTTTCAGCTGAGCATGCCGGTGTTCCTTTTCGCCCTGTAAATATGCCGTCAGCTGCCCTATGCAGTTAGATAAATATTACAGACATAAATAAAATTAAACCAAATATTAAGGGCCAAATAAGCCACACCTGTTCTAACACAAATTATTCACATTTGGTTATTTCTACATCAAACAAAAACATTCCTCACATTCCAAAAGGCCGACAGAGCGAAGTTGCTCAAATGCAAACAAAGGGAAGTGGCCAGGGGTGGCTGGGAGTTTTACTGTTGTGCTATTAGTTGCATTATGCGCTGGCCGAGGTCACCGGGGGATTATAAAGCGATTCATCACAATTCTCCTTCGGTTCTAATGTCAAGTGTAAAGAAAATTAACTCTCAACTTTCAAAGGGAACAGAGAGAATTTCACACTTGTGTTTTCTGTGGCTTGACTTGGGTCAGCTGCATAAATACTGCCTCCGCTGTCGTCTCCTCTGAATCCTCAACATCAACATTTAGTCTCTACTTAAGTGAATGGACCAGTTTGGGTTTGGAAGGGGCAGCGGGCAGCAAAAATTCCTCAGTCATGACATCACCGTTTGAAAGGAGAGGACGATGTCGGTGGGAGTGTCGTACCACATTGAGTCAGAACAATGGCTCATCATCTGCGGTTCTGCATAGGGGGTGGGGGGGGCTTGTTTGGCCTGACAGTCGTGCTTTGACTACTTTATCAAGCGTGTGAGCTGTGTGAGTGTTTGAATCTGCCTCTTCTCTCTCTGTCAGTGCGCTTTCTGCCACATGACAGTAGCCCACCTCTTCCTGGATGCTCTTCGCAGCCAGACGAGACTTCTCCAGCTCCTGGCCGCGCTCCTTCAGCTGCCTCTGCAGATCGGCCAGCTCCCGACGGTTCTTCTCCCTGTAAATATCAATCTGCTCCTGCAGCTCCTGGGTGGACGACTGGGATGCCTCCACAATCTCATTCATCTGCAGGGGAGAGCAAGAGTCGAGGCCAGAGAGAGAGGGAAATGATGTTGAACAGAGCAACACTGAGGGAAATATGATTAAATCTGGAGGAAAATGAAGTATAAAGCAAGACAGCAGAGTCCTCACCTCCCTCTGAAGTTTTTCCACTGTTCGGTCCAGCAACCTCCTCTCATCCTCAATCTCATTCTTGGTGTTCTTGAACTGCTCCTTCTGAATCTTCTCTTCCTGAAGCCTTTCCTCCAGCTCCCGGTGTTCGTTGTTCAGTTTGGTCAAGTTCCTCTATAGAAGGTAACAGTATCTAAGATGTAAGATCAACCAAACTGTGGTTGGGACAGAAATCCACATCTGTCACAGTGTTGTCAATCTCACCTGTACGTCCTCTAACCTCACGGTCAAAGCCCGGTTGGCACGTGACATCTCCTCTTCTTGCTCTTTGATTTCAGCCAAAGACTCTTCCAACTGCCTCTTTTCTCTCTGTGCAGGCACATTAAATTATAAGAGACCGGAAAAAGTGACACACAAATGACAAACTACTGTATGTATCTGTGCCGCAATCCCATGATTGACTGATTTTGGATAGCTCACCTCCAGTCTGCCGGCTCTGTCCCCCAGCCTGCTCTCCTGTAGCTTGGCCTCGTCGATGATCCGGTTGAGCTTGGCCACCTCGTTCTCCAGCTCCTGCGCCCGCTTGCGCAGCCGCTCGGCCTCCTGGGTGAGCCGTCCCGCTTGACCCTCCGCTGCGCCCTTAGCCGCCTCCACATCGGCCTTCTCACGGACTGCTGCTGCGCTGCTCTGGAGACCAGAACAAGACAGAAAAGGCTTCAGCACAAAAGACACTGTGACACTGGACAGAAAGTGGAACAATGTTAGATGATGGAACGTTTAAGACACCCTCAGATGCCTTATGCAACAATAAGCCATTCGTTAGTATATCTGGACAGCCGTGGGAGGCCTTGTTGAAGTCCATGGCCTGTATCCAGATGTAAAGGTCTTCTCTGTACAGCGGCAGAGGCAGACTTAATGGTGCTCTCCTGCTGCCCAGATTTATGAATGGAGTTTGCTTTGGCAAGCATGTCTGGGTGGGGTGTTGCACATAGGAGGATGAGAAAGAGTGAGACACAGACAGAAAACAAATGCCTGCTGACAGCCCTAGCACTCAATCCATACACCAGCTAACAACAAGTTTCCGTTGTTATGACACCCATCTGGAAAATGACAGGTTTCGTTGGACAGCAGCCTCGCACGTGTTTGTTCATAAACAAGAATATCTGGAAAGCAGGTGGAATGTCGGACAACAGGTTTGGCAGTTTCCTGTGGCCCAGAGAATCATTTTTTTTATGCCTATGGAGACAAAACCACAACAAGACATCTTTGAAAGCTACACAGCCTGTGCACCCCGTTCCCTCATGTAACAGCTGAGGCTTGCGCCAAACAGACGAAAGGTTATTCATTTTGTCAAAAGTTCGTGTCCTGCGGCGACCACGGGTGCCCCAAGGTTAGCAGGCGGCTGATGGAGCAGATAAATACACAAAAGGCTCTTTGGCCATCTTCCTGGACAGACGCTAGAACGCTGTGTCACTCGTCACACAGCCGTGACATGCAAGCAGACACGTGTTCTGCGCCAAAGAAAAGAATAAAGGCACACACACCCTTCTGCCTTTACAAACCACCTTCTGTCCTCCAACCACATATGGTACTACTACTTTACCTACAACGTCTGACTCACTCACCAGACATACCAGTTGCTAGCAGCATTAACAAGATACGGAAGCACAGAAAAAATATGTCTGCATTACAACAAGAACTGGTTTATTTAAAAAAAATCCTCACATTAGTAATTTGACAGGTAAATTACAAGTCATTACAGGTATGGGAAACAATAGATACTGTATGTCAACATAAATCCTTTAAAAGAGGTGACAAAAAGCAGCAGCTATGCTTTTTCCACATAGTTCTTCTAACAATGATACACTCAGAAAATCCTACATGGGTTACCTTTTAACACCAACGTCATGGAACAACACACCTGATATTAGCAGTCATGGGTTTTTAATTACACTGATCACAAGTTGGTGTGAATGTTCCTCCTTCAGGGTTTACTATCACTCCGTAACATAGTTTCGAATGTGGCGACTCATTAACGAATGCAAATGCAGTTTCTGTTGGATGACAAAATCTGTTACTCTTCACCTTCTACGATATGCATCCCGCCCCCCTCTGCTGCCTGGCTTCATAGGTCACACAGTGTTGCTGTCACCATGTGAAGATGGAGGCACGGCACTTAACGCCACTAGGACGAGTGACAGCACCGGCGGGCCAGTCCGACCTGTTCCCCTTGTCACCGTGTCAGTCTCATTGCTGCCGCCCTGGGTCATTTGGTTTGGTCACAGCAGGAGGAGACTCATAATTACTGTACTGCCAAACAAAGGAGTAAACACAGGAAGCAGCCAGTCGCACCTCTGAGGATTAGCAACACAGATGAAAATCAGCCTGGCAGACTGGATTGGTTTTTGTCAAGCAAACAAGTAAATACACAATAAATTAAAGAACTTAAAAGGGCCATACCAGTGATTTTGCATGTTGAGCATAAACAGGGTATATGCAGGAATCTTGAGGTTAATTTTAATACCTTTTTAAGACTTTTTCAAGACCTTTTCAATATTTTTTTAATACCTCACCGCCACTTCAAGCTGTAACCATTTACATCAGTGATATTTTTAACTTTGTGCTTCTGAATTTCCACCCGCTCACTCGCTCTGGCGCTCTCAGAGACAATTTACGAACGCACCCACAATAGCCAAGTTTTTTTTATGTACCTATTCATCTTTGTTTTTTTTTGTTTGTTTGTTTGTTTTAAATGAATAAATTCACACACTTTTAAAATGTTTTTGGGACTCAAACTCTTGGACAGCTAATTCAGAAAAAATACTTTCAAAATTTAAGACTTTATAAAGTTGTGATAAGACTTTTGTATACTTTTTAAGGGTCTTAATTTTCCCAAAACTGATTTATCAACTTTTAATACTTTTCAAGACCCCGCGGATACCCTGATAAAATGTGTATCCTTCATGTGTCAGCTAATCCTTTTCCAAAGAAAGCAGCTGTATTTAGGAACTAGCCATCATTCCCATTCATTCCACTACGATATGAAAATGAACTTTCACACTTCAAACTTTCTCCACACCAGTATCCCATCACTGTAATAAAGTCATCCACATTAGTTTTCCCAATAGCAGCAGCACTGTGGTGTTTTCATGACTTGAATCACTTGAAATTGGGCGCTCTCTCAGCAGGACAATAGTCCCTGGGGAAATGTTTGCTTTGTGAAGCTAATTGTCAGTTTCATGGTTTATGACTGGTGATGACTTTGTCAGCTGCAGAAGCAGAACACTGTACGGTGGCTGTTACAGCCAAAAATATTTGAAAATCAAGGGATTCTGATTATATTTTGTGAAGTCTTTAATGCTTTTGTTTAATTTGCAAAGTGGTTTGTCGCAGTGTAAAATGTGGGTCAATTGTAGTAAACTGGCCAAACATTGAAAATCACTGGTAGGGTCCCTTAACTACTCACGGTGGTTATGATGTTGTTTATGCTGTAACTGTGTTGAGGGTGGAAAGATGGGAGAGGGAGGCTGGGGTGGAGGTGGGGGTGCACACAGCCTAAACGATAATAATAAAGCACTGGCTTGGTTCCCTTTTCACATAACAAGCTCAGCCCTCACCCTGCTCTGACTGTCCCACTTCCCACACTGGATCACATGAGTGAAAAACCTGGGCGAAGCCACCCAGCAACACAGGAGGGGTCTGGAGGGGGGGGTGGCCCCTGCTGCCTGGGTGAGTTAGCGGGTGACTTGCAGTGACCCGGGCCTCTTGTTCACAAGCCCTTTCCTTTTCTGAGTTGTTTTCCAGCTTAAACACCATGTCAACTAATGTCCTATACACTATTCTCTACAATAAGAAGCCAATCATTTATTATAACATTTCAAAACAGTATTAGATAGTATTACAGTATAATACCTTTAAAGATTATCTAGCCACTGCTGATAAGTGTTCAAACAATCATTATTTTATCAGCTATTAGATAATGATTAATTTGCCTATAAACGACCTCTTATATTGAAATGTATTAAATGAAAATTGAGGAGATGGAGAAAACAATTTGGCCGTAACATATCAATACAGTGTTAAAAGAGAAAATGTGGCAGTATAACACCTAATTGATTTTTTCCCTTGAAAGCGACTGTGGGTTTGACCTGGGCCGTCTTGTTTATTCTCAACCTGTTTGTTTAAAGTTGGACATTAACCAACACTGTGCCGCAGTGAGGGGTGTGTGGCCCGGGTCGTGTGCTGTGGTCAGACTGCAGCTCTCTCAGTTATTCTACGTCACTGGGAATAAACACACACAAGCAAATCAGCTTTAACACTTTCAGGATAAACAATGGAGCTCATGATCCAAATGCAACAGTAATCCCTGGGCCCAGCAGAGTATCAGTCATTTTTTTTTTTTTTTTTTTTGTACCTGCTCGCTCCACATTCACGAGCACACAGTGTCCTCTCTAAATGTCAGCAAGATTAATCCCCTTCTAAATCTATCAAGCACGACAAGTTTGACTTAAAAACACCATAAACAACCAAGGTTATAAAGACTGCCATGTAAGCATTTAAGCTACAGATAAGCAAGTCTGAACAGCAACTCTAAAGAAAACTACAGGGAGGGAAAGTGAAGTTGCAGTTCTGAGAGAAATTAACTCTCATTTTTATCTTTAGTAGTGCAAAAGTCATTAAAGGGATAGTTCACTCATTTTGTAAAATGTGATATTTATTCACTTCCGCCCCAGCTGTTCTGCAGGACAACAGTGGTTCTATCCTCCTCTCATTGTTACTGAGTGCTGGATACTGGCTGGAGGCTCCAAATGCTAACTGTTAGCCTCCTGCCATTGAGCTAGACTTCCCCCCAGCCAAGTCTTCACAATAAGAACAATACTGCTACTTGTGCCTCTCCCTGATGTTGTTCTGTGTGTTTGTTTCACTTTGGATTTACTTGAGAGAGATAAACATCTTGGAGGTGATTTTTCCATCAGCCTTTCCACCCCCTTGCCTTTGTGAGAAACTTTGAAAACATTAGCTTCATTGGAAAAAAAGCGATCCACTACTTTGTTGGTGCAGTAAAGCAATCTTCCCGTGTGCCACAAAGCAGTGCAGGCAATTTCACACAAAATCACACCGATTAGCACACAAAATAAGATGTGGTGTTGAAACTAATACAGGCTGCTGATCCTCCTGGCATAATAATATCTCCAAATGAATGCGGTAGTGACTTAGTGATGCCCAAATGCTACAGACGGCACCTTTAAAATCCACCTCTGTCTCGTAATATCGGTTATATAAAATGGTTTACCGGTGTATGTGACCTGGTGGATTTGCCAAACAAATTTTAAGCTGCAGCAGCCCCGTTTCACCGCAACAATCACTGACAAAATGAAAAAATCTCGCCTACACCTGGCCCAAACCAGGATACACAGAAACACAGGATTTCCCACTGCAGCAGCTGCAAAAACACACGAACGGTGAGTCCACGCACACAGACTGGCCAGCAGCCACGCTGACCAGCGAACAAACGGCTGACCAACAACAAATACATGTTATCACAAACTATCTTCATGGCTGCAGCTAAAACAAAGAGATGAGAGCTTTGCAAAGATGTGAAAATATATGAGGCACGCTATCAGCTCGGTTGATACAGAGAACAACAGGGGAGTGTTGCATTGCATGTATTATTGTGTTCAGTAGGCCAATAAGCTATGCATTTATTCGGTCTTTTCATGTGACAGGAGGTAAAATAATCCTGCTCTCCCCCAAACACAGGTTAAAGGCTTCTGAAGCTCAAGTGTGGCTTGATTGTTTCAGGGTACCAATTTTTATTCATGCACCTTTGTTTTGGGAGTAGGAAGACATGAAATAAGCTAGAAACCCCACTGGGGTTTGGTAAACACAACATAAAGGTCATTCAGAGCACATGTCATTTCCTGTAGCATATCACATTATCAGCACTTAACACACTACCAGGAAAAGAAATACCGCGACTGTTGAAGCTCTTCTCTGGCAATGAAGAAGCCTTGATTTGTTTTGCCAGCACAACGGTATGTGTTACAAATACAAAAGCTTCCCTCATTAGAGGAGGCACACAGACCTGGAACAGAGGGCCTGTCATGGACTGAAAGGAAGGCTTGAGGTAGAAATTAAAATGTGACAGCTGAGAAGCACTGGCATCTCTGCAGTCACAAGAGGCCAGTAATCAAATCTTGTCCTAAGAGAAACGGTAACAGAAAACTCCTTTAAAAGGAGCCACTATGCTTAGCCAAACTACAGGTTCGGGGGGGATATTTGGGTTTAATGGCGAATTGAAATGGACTGGTTCAGTGAGAAAGCAATCATACAAAAGGTCTGAGGGACACTGCTGTTTTACTGCTTTAAAAACAAATCAATCGGTTCCTTTAAACAAAAATCACATTTTCCAGCTACAAACTCCTAAATGCTGGTCAAATTTTCCGAAAACTTTGTAGGAATGTGCTGGTGACACTATTTCCTGACAGTTTTCTGTTTCTTGTCCTGGAGATGCACAATTAAGGTGATGAAGGCATAAAATAAAAATGTGTCCACCTCCACATTCCAGAATACTGATTCTGATCCTGACTTAAGTCCATCGGTGCTGTTCAAAAACCTGAAAACTTTCTAGCATGTCCTTGACATTAAACAAGAAATCTGTCAATAAATTAATGTAAAAGACGTCAGATGCGATATGATTTTTTTGAGTCACAAAACGTGAAGCATGATGTGTAACTGTGAAAGTCAACAGCCTTGTTCCTACCCTCCTACACACTAAGACTCCCCTGGCAGGGAGCATGGAGGGGGCCAAGCAATCACTTAAATATGCAGAGTCTGACAGACCCACGGGGCACCCAGCCTTTGCCCACGGACGGGGCTCGGAGGTCTGAGCTGTGCTGTTTTTCAACAATAATTTGCAAAGCCCATTTGTACAGCGGTCATCCCTGATCCCTTGTCTCTCCCAGGCCCATGCACCCTGTGCTCTTTCCTTCCTGGCAACAGACACAGCATTAGATTAGGTGTCTGAAGTGACTGTGATAATATCTCCAGCCTCTGTCTCCCATTGGCTGGCACGATTCTTAATGGCAATTACTCATCAAAAATACTGTATCTGTACCCGTCACCTGAGGGGCCCAATCGGTGGGGGACAACAGGTTTATTTGTTCACACATGCTTTCAGATATTTCCTGCAGCAAAAATCAAAGTAAAGTCCAAATCATTTCAGATTTTCGGGCCTATGTTTTCATTGCTTTTATCCAATTTCTGGTCCAGGGGCCAATTCAATCATGCCACCACCCTAACCAAAACTCAATTAAAGGATATTAAAAAGTAATGCCTGAACAAAGAGACTAAAGAAAGAAGAAAGTCCACGGCCCAGATTTGAATCATACCAATGGAAAGGCCAAGGAAGCCAAGATTTTGAATGCTTGCGTGTGCCAGAAATGTGTCATGCGCAATTGTGTCCAAACACTAATGACTCAAACAAACAGATCTGAACCCTCACTTTACTAAGTCTCAATCGGGCCCACACTGAGGTTGCATAGCAGCACTGGCACACAAAGCCGTGCGCTGCAGTGGACGAGAAGCCAAACGGACAAATGGAAATTACAAAATCAAAATTCCATTCAAAACGTTGATGGCTGGAGGAACGGAGGCCAGCTCTTTTCATTTGTGTCAAAGCCAGATTCTGTGAGTTTTTCCTTCTTGTGCGGGGGGAACAGAAAAAAAAAGGCACACCACCAAATCATGAAAGTCAAATTAGACGTCAATCTCCAGTTGCATGTATAGCATGAAAAACAACATGTCGAAAAGAAAACATACCAATCTGATAAAAAAAAAAAAAAAAAAAAAATTCTAAGTTCCCTTATAGAAGCACTGCATGATGAATAGAAACTCATAGCTTTTGCCATCTGTCTCAAATCTTCTGGGTCATGTCAACATTTTGGTGTATTTATCTGAACTCCAGGGTCCTGCAAGTTGTTTTGGCAGAGGAGGCTCTCACCACATCAGCCCCAACAGGCTCTGAGGCAAAGGAACAATAAACACACAAAATCCAGGGCACCGCCTGGTTTCACACAGGCATGACCCTCATATCGTGGAGGGGCAACCTTCTCTGTATGACTCAAACAGCATGCTATGAACAGCAATCACAATGGCATACACCAGAAAGTAGGTGACTGAACTACTGGGCTTCTAGTCCTTTTTTTGCGGACTGCTTCATGTTATTAACGGGGAAAAAAAGTCTTAAATGCCAAGTGAAGCCCAGGAAGTCAGATTATTAAGCGTGTTTTCACACAGAGGCTCGCTCCTTGCCATCTCTCTCAAGATCCAGAAAGTCTCTCTGTCATTTCCTTCCTGACTCACTGCTTTTCCTTTTTCCTGTTTCCAGTCGCCTGCTACATCAGCACCTTACAGCTATGCTGGGAATATACAGTGCTATCATCAAACACACAGACTCCTGTGGGAGTCTTTACTTTCAAAAACAAGCCTAAGGGGAAGTGCTCTCTGGGCTACACAAGTTTGATGATCAGACCGTAAGACTTCAGTTCACAGAGAAAATGGACTGGCAGAGATTAGTCAAGAGCAGGTGGGGATTTGGCTGTGAATGGCTCAGGCCAGAAAATGAACTCTGTTTAGGTAAGAGTGTCAGAGTGAAGGCGCCGTGGAGAGAGCTGGGTTACTGTGGGTGTGGAGACTTGGGTGTTGCACTGGGTGTGGGTGTGCGATCAATAAAGCTAGGAAATTAAAAATGATTTGGGATGCAGGTAATGGCATGATAACAATGTGGGTGTGACAGGCACGGTGGACTGTGAGTGAAACATGACAGAGCTGGAAATTATCGCTGTGAATGAAACAGGATGGACGCCAAGTCAAACACAGTTATGATTGTTGTCAGAGCTCTCCCCTCAATCACCTGTGCTTGTGTTAAAATTCCTCCAATATTATGACTACTGCCAAAAAATACAATTCTTAACTAACAATTCTGACACACTCTATAGTCTAAAACTTATTCAAAAACCAAACCAGACAATAACAGGCACTGATTAGGGTGCAGACCCCTAGCAACAATCATTTGTGCCAAGCCGGATCACATTTGTCATTATTCACAGATTACATCTACAACATGGAAAACAATGTGACAAAACATCTGTCCTCTGTGAACATAATATCCAAAACTCCATAAATCCATAACTTCCAACGACTGTGATCTTGGAGGAGGTCTGTGCTGTTGCTGTTGTGGTGCATCAGTAAAGTCAAATTACCCAGATATATGTGTGAAACGTTATCACAATTAGCATATGGATTCTTGAGTTGTAGCTAAAAACATTTTTTGTGAGGCCACGGGCACCTTGACCTTTGACCAGCAAAATCTAATCAGTTCATTCTTGATTCCCTCGCAGCTTTTCTGAGATACTGTGTCAAAGAGAGTGAGATGGATGGACACCAGCCCCGAAGCCTAGAAAGATAGGCTATTTTTATGTATCACATCTGGTTTTTTTTTGGCATATCCAGATTATATCCAGATTGATTTCGAAAAGTCTGAACAAATAAGATCTAAACCACATTTAGAGGCGGTTTGAAATGCGATCACAATCAGATTTCTACAGATGTATCTTAGTTCGGACACTCTGATCACTCGAATTGGATTTCAAACTGTCTTTTGCGTCACTCGCAACATGACACACAACGACGTCAAATCCAGAGTGACGGAAGCGCAGGGCGGCTGAGTCCATGCTGCTGCTAGCAGAGCGGTATGAAGGACAACATACAGACAACAAACAGACTGCGGACAGACACTGAAATAAACTGTCTGACATCACTTTGGGGGAGTCTTCCGGAAATTTGTCATTCCTCTGTGCTGGAAAGCCATGTCACCGGCGTATTTAGTTATTGACGCCTACATTATTGCCATAGCAACCCGTGTAGATAGGTTGTTTATGTCTGGACACAAATCCGATCTGATCACTTGCAAATAACAGTGGAGGCAGTCTGTCTTTAAGACCAGATTTGAAAAACAAATCCAATTTGCCTGCAGTCTGAGCAAGGCCTTAGTTTCCCAAGAACCCCCTGCCAGCTGAATCGACTGGTCAACCAAAAGGGGTCATCTGTACTGGATGCTCTGAAATGGTGTGACTGTACATAAAGTGATAAATCCAGGGTCTGGTTCAAGGGTTAGGAGGGAAAACTAAGCCTGAGCCCCATTAAAGTATTATATTTACTCAGAGTCACGGACACCACGGAGAGTTGGAGGCAGCAGCCTGAGGAGGCACGGCACAAACGATGGTAGCTCCTCCCCACAGGTCAAAGTTGGTGCAGAGAAGAGAAGAGGGTGCGCATTCTCCACACTGCCCCAAACATTCCTCAAAACAAACCCTGCTCTCTCTTCTCACTGCACCTCATCTGTCCACATTTTTTAGATTCCAGCATTTCGTGCTGGTGTGAAAGATCAAATCCGCCACAAAATTCACACCACTGCTTATGCAAGAGAACAGGATGAATTCATCCAGGTACGTGCCGTTTGTAAAAAACAAGAGCATGATGTGCTCTCACGAGGCGTTTGAACTCCACACATAAAAATTCCACACATTTCAACTCAATGAAAACACAATGCACCCTTCAACTTAAGACACAAAATAGCCCCCACCCCACCACTCTTTTAAGAGGGATGGCCGCGCATCCCCTTTCCACGGCATACTGACCCACTTATTCAGCATATCCCAACCCCCGCTGCTATTATTGTGCGAAACAAGCTCATCATTCATCATGCACCGAGGTCCACAATTACCCCCACTCTTTCAGAGCGCCAAAAGAGGGGGAACACAAGGCAACTCAGGAACGACAGCTCATTAGATTAGTGATGGCCTGCCACTGCAATGAACTCGTCGACAGAGCAATGTGGTGCTCCAGTTTCCAGCATTCTTCTGTGCATGGGTCGCTCTGATCGCTGCAAACGTCAGGGCCACACGAAGGGGGAAGCAGCATTTCAGATGGAGGCTGGGCAGATTAATAAAAAGATGCAAAGTTTGCATGGGCTCTTTGTTTCCTCTGTCTCTCTCTGACACCCAAACACAAAGTTGTACGATATCTGAACTCTGAAGTATTGTTGAATTTCCTTTGTTAATGCCTGTAGCTCGGGCTGCTGGCCACTCTGCAGCCCAGAAACCTTTTGGACCTAATAGGCCACCGTGATTCATGATGATACAGCTCTTATTTTACTTTCCTCTAAGATTTGTTTGAGCATCTTCTGAGAACAATATTAGAACATATATTACTGATAAAGGGCATTCATCAATTTCAATTTCATCATGTTTTTTTTTTTTTCCCCCAATATCTCACCAATCCAAACCAAAAGCACGCTCTTTTGTATGCCAACTCATCTGGCGCACATCTGTTGCACAACAAATACAAGACGATCTGAAACAGACAGGCTCATACCTCCAAAAATACATATTTAGGTCATTTTGAAGGATGATTTTTTCCCCCCTCTTTCTTTATTTATGAGCGGCACATATTAAGGGGATAAAGCAGCGAAGGTGTCACTGTGAGAACGAATCGGAGCTCGTGTGAGTGCTTGATGTGTTTACGGAGAGGAACAGGGAGAAGAAAGCTTAACCCACATAGCAGACAGAGCATCAACGGGAGGTATTAGCAACGAGCCCAAAATAACGAGAACTCCATTATATCCTTCAAAGAGACACAAACAATGACTTCATCTCGTAGCGTGTTTACAAAGCACTGGAGGTAAAGCCCAGATGACACGCTCCCCCGGGGGAACACTACCTCGGTCGGACACGAGGAAATGGTCTCATTGAGCCTTGATGCCGAGTGCTGCGGCGCTGTGGAGAGCCAGCGGCCCCGCAGGAAGCCCGGCACAAGGAGGACTTCCACTCTTTGAAACAAACAGGACACACATGAGCCACACAGTCACCCACTCCACACAATGTCTCTGCAGGCCTGTCAGTGCTATATTGTCTCCCTCCATGCGACATCCCTCACTTCATCTGATCTTACTCGCCTCCATTTTTGCTCTGTGTTAACACGTCTGCTTTCTTCCTTGTATCTTCATGTGCCGTACAAATATGCTTTTTTTTTTTTTTCTCATGGCTACAATTCATCTTCTCAGTGCTTATCCTGAATCTCAGGCAGCTCGTACAAAATGCATGTGCGTACACAGATCGATACTTGTCCGGCCTCATCAAAAATTATGCTCCAAACTTCAAACTGGTTTTCCTGTGGAACCTTCTCCCCCTTGCGAAATCCGCTTCACCTTCGGCTGGGTAAACAGAATGCAGCGTGTTCCCATGAAAACTGATGACAAGATAACTTCAGCAGCCAGACAGATGAGTCTTGTTTTTCTTTTATCCATTCGCCCAGTTGGCTCGGTTTGACTGTTTGAACTCAAGCTGACTTTTATTTTCACATACTGTGTGTAGGGGGAGAAAGAACAAAAAGGAAAAAAAAAAAAAAAAAAAACGATTCCATGTGTATTGTAGATGAGTGTCGTGCACATTTTCTGTATCTGTTGATCATCTTAGCCGGCCTGTTTTGAGCAAATGTATTCAAATCTGTGAAACAATTTTTATTATGGCAGCGCAATTACATTATCATTAACAAATGGGTTCTTTAGAGCTCTTTATTATCTATGCTTCCCCGCTAGCAGGCATGACCAATCCCATTTTAACAGAAAAGCATGGAGGCTCTGGTTTATAACTGAGCGCTGCACACACACGCAAATCCGGGCTATAACGATCACATGATAAAAATCTGTGAATGCGCGTGTATGACTGCATTTTAAAAGGTTAACAAATACATGGGAGGAACCTTGTCCAGAGTAAACAGATTGTTGTGTTGTTGGGTTATGGATGTAGCAGTGACAGCAACCGAATGTGGCCACCAGGGCATCAAACACAATAAGTGCTGTGCAGTCGTGTGAAAGGGAGGATTTTGATTTCCAGGCAGTGATGTATCATTTTGAAGATTGTAGAAGGTCACAGTAAAACTTTTTTTTTTTTTTTTTTTTTTTTTTTTTTGCGGTACCCATTTCTTGGCATTTGATCTTGAAAATTTCATGCAGAAATTGTACAATCTTACGTTTGTATTGTACCCAAGGGAGATTGCGCTCTTTGCTCCCTCCCCTGCAAATCCTCGCTGCACAAATACACAGATAACACAAATGTAATTCACGGGGACAAGGCTTTTTTTTTTTTTACTTATTCTGGATACATCAAGCCTATTATGTCTGTTAACAAAGACGAGGTGATATTCTGGGGTGAAAAAGGTGTAAATAATGTCACTTCAAAGCAGCCTCGAACCTCTGGTGCCAAACATATGGCACAACTTCCAATGCAAAACAAACAGAGCTACAGTTCCCATGGTGCAGCACTTATCTGCACACAGCCTCTGACAGGGTGTGTTACCGGAGTGGGGGAAGGGGACAGTGGAGGAAACCAGGAGGAGGGAATGCAGGGGGTGTAAAACTGTGTGTGTGTGTGTGTGTGTGTGTGTGTGTGTGTGGGTGGTGAGTGGAAGGGGGCCTGACAGAGAGGAGGCTGATTACCTGTTTGGCCTCGTCCAAAGACGTCTGCAGCCTGCTTATCTCCTTTTCATACTGCTCCCTCAGCCTGTCCACCTCCTGGTCGTGAGTGGCCACCTCCTCCTTCAGGGCTCCCTTCAGAGCCGTCAGCTCCCTCTCGCGCCTCCTCAGCACCTCCTCCTGCTCCTCCTTGGCCAGGAGGACTTCCTGCATCTCCACCTTCAGCTGCATCAGGTCCTGAAGAAAACAAAGAGACGAGGACACAAAGAGGCTCTCAACTTTTGTGTTACGGCAGCAGAATTCACTGTCACACGCGCAGGTTCAATTGTGCGCCCGAGCCACTGATCTGACCTTGACCGCTGGGCTTTTATCAGGTCGCACTCTGATAAGGACGACTTTCTTTTCCAGCACAGCCAGGAATAAACAATAATGAGAGGATCTATTACCTATATATGTTAACTCCGTACATCCAAACATCCCACAGCGCATTACTGAGCTTAAACCTTGGCCACTTTCCAGCAACAATAATAATAATATCAAAAAAAAAAATTGAATCAAGTATTCAGAGTGACCAGGAGGTGTTGGTTTACAATAAAGGTTTGCTGAAACTGCATTGTGTCTGTGCCTGAAGATATAATGTGAAGACTAATGATAGATATGGTTGGCTGTAACAACTCCACATAAGTTCATTCTGTGTTAGCCCGGGGTCGAGCATGTGAAATGTTCACTCACTGCTAACCTGGCCTTCTCTGTTTTGCTCTGGATGCCAACTGGAAAACACAGAATACACTCGGTGGACTTTTGCAGCCACATTGTGCTGCTGAGCAGAAGGTTAGCAGTTTGAACACGGCCGACGGCGAGAGGCGAGCGCCAAGCTGCTGCCAGCGGCCGTCACCGTGACGCGCTCTCGAAGCCTAAAGGGTTATGGGTATGAGCGGGAAAGCTGGCAGCCGCGTCGTTCCCTTTCTTCTGCGAGAGCGGGGAGCGCCGTGCCTTACCGCCATAATGGAGTCTTTCTCTCCGTCGGCGGCTGACTTCTTGGCAACGTCCAGCTCATCGTGCATCTCTGACAACTGGTCCTGCAGGTCTCTGATCTCCGTTTGGCACTGCTCCCTCTCCATCTTCACCTGGAACAGCCTGGCAGACCACACAGCGCCCACAGAGTCACAACACAGCACAGGTACACATGTGCACACACACACACACTAACACCTGAACCCTAATTCACACATACAAATGGCAGCACCTGTGCTGTGTCTGGATCTTTGGCCGACAGACCACGGAGGTTAAAAGAGATAATTTGAGAATATTCCTGAGAATATTTTAGGGAGCGTTCAGACACAGGATAGCCACTAATGTTGAAACCAAACCTCCTCCACACTGTAACACCACGGGGGCGGGGAGGGGGGGAGGGGTGACAAGTGCGAAAAGGCTGCTCAAATAAATCATCCCAGAGTGACACCGACTGTTTCACGAAGGATCTCTATTCCTGTTGTAATGGAGTGAGAGCAGCTAAGATATCTCCATCACTGACTAGTTTAACCACATGTCTGTCAAAGTCCATTTCTATGAGCTCATCCCGAGAGACAGCAAGTACCGGCCTCTGGTGAAACTACACCAAGTAATCAAAAGACAAAGAAGCCACAATGAAAGTGAATCCTCCTGGATCCTATGAACAGCAGTGGAGAGGAAAATAAGACCCATCACTGCGGCGAGAAACACAAATAAAGATGTCTAAACAAAAGTGTACTCAATAGCATTCAAGAGGACAACATGCCTCACGCTACACAGCGTAAAAAATCTTTCACTCAAAAGGTCAAAATGAAACCCGGTGAATCTCATCAAGCACAAGCAACAAGCCACAGATATTGGCAAGTCAGCGGACGCTGTCATCACCGACTCCAGGCTGAGAGTCACCAGGCAAAAAAACAATGGAATTACAAACCGGAGAGCAGGAAATGGAGCAGAACCGGCCATATTGTCAGAAAGAACGGCAGATAGATCAGTCGCCGAGCGCAAACTAACATGGAGGGCGAGGGAAAAAAGCAAACCACCTGCAGGAGCAGCACAAACCCAGATATGAGGATGGCGTGATTGACAGTCTGTGCCACACTTACAAATCGGGCTGCTGTGGGCTTCAGCTCGGGGCCCTGGAATTATGAATTACTCAAGCAGAAAGAGAAATTGGCCCTCTTTTAGCCGAGTAATTCCAGTTGTTAGATTGTGCCCTTTAAATCCAATTCACAACATACTTCTCTCTAGCGCTCATAATGCCAGATGCTGTTGAGGCTTTGGTTGCTGTCCATACTCCATCCATAAAGTTTGGCATCACACACACTCTGTGCGGATGGGCCACTTGCTGTTCTTGTGTTTTAGTGGCTATTCAAGTATAGCCTGCTCCTAAGATTTGGCATTGCACACTAGTTTTCGTGCGGTCTGTGGCTTTTCTTCATGTTCTTTATGCCAATATCATAATCCATCGTGATACATGTATTTCTGGTTGGAGCAGTTGTGCCCTCCCGCCCCCAAGTCCAGTCCTGCACATGGTAACAACTTGATTAAATGACACGGGACAGAAGGGAAGAGAAAAAAAAAAAAATGAGTTCTGAGATCAATCTCTGAAAAAAAGTCAGGATTCAAACTCTGATCAACTCTGAATTCTGACTTTAACCTCAGGGCTGCTCATTTTCTGGACCTGCCACCCGCTCTCGTCACTCTCCACTTACTCCTCTAGTGTGGTCTGGAGCTGAGCCTCAGTTTTGGCCAGCTTCTCCTTCAGACGCTTGCACTCCTCCTCGCTCTGCTCCAGCTCCTTCTGCAGGTCCTTCAAACCCGCCGCCGTCTTCTTCGCGGCCTCTGCTTGACTCTTCTGATCGTCAAAAACACAAATAAATAGGAATGCACACGTTTTCTCGCAAATATATACACTCATACACTAGAATTTCTTAGGAGAGGAAATGCATTCGTATCATACTTAGGCATTGTTCCAGCTTGTGAGGGCGTTCTTAAGCTATGCAGAGAAGCCTTTCTGCAGTTAATCATTTATCTCTGCTGCACTGAGCTATTGGCAGTTCCAAGATTAGTTTATCTTATAAACTGAGAGTCAGGATACTCTCCAGTCAACACATTAGGAAATAAACTAACAAAGATGACAGACTTCATGGATAATTCTAGTATTTTTCAACCTGGGCCCTATTTTCCCACTTTTGGGGTCCAAATGACCGACAGGGACAAAAATTTTTGGAACTGGTCCAGTATTGAGCGAGAGTGCTTCAGCCAGCAGCCACAAAACAGGCTGCAGTGAAATCACATGGGGCAAGTTCACCCTTCAAATTACACCCACTAAAAGTCCTTGTTTTTGCCACTGGCACTGTCCGATTATTGTAAGTGTTTGACAACATTATGGAAAGGAAGTTTCTAAAAAATAACAATGGCTTGTGTTTGCACATTTCCGCACTGTGGCAGCCAAATGACTCACCACACTCCATGCAGCTTTCACGGACTACCTCTATCGGATAGGGACACACCGAAGTTGCGGCTAGTTGTGCTACAAATGGCTCCAAACACTGCTGTCCGCACACTGAGCCTTGCACACCACCGGGTCTTAACTAATTTGACCGGGATTACAACCGCCAGCCAGAGAGGAGAGGAAATCCCACAGCGAAGCATTTCTGCTGTTCTGAGAGCAGAGAAACCTGCTGCAGACGGAGTGCAGGTAATGTTATTAGATGCAAAAGAAAATGCCTGTCTCTGTAGGGACCCTTTCCATAATGTTGTCAGACACTTTCATGGCAGCCAGCTGAAACGTTCTTGCTCAACACTTGACCGATTCCAAAAACGTTTGTCCCTATAAGTCATTTGGACCCCACAATGAATTCTTCTTGAAGTCAGCGACTGCTGTCAGAAGCACAGCATTGTCTTCAGGCAGGTTGGTGTGCATTACCGTGCTTTGTTCCTCAAGCTGTCCCTTCAGCTCAGATATTTCCCCCTCCAGCTTAGCATTCTGTTCCTGCAGTGCTTTGGTCTGGGCAGCAAGGTCAAGGGACTGGTGGAGGAACATACACATTTTCTTTATCTCTTACCGATCAATTCTAAATAAAACAGACATGAACTGGATATTTGAGCAAACTCTTTCACCTTCTCAAAATCGACCATAATTGAGTGACATCTGAGGAAGGACTCGGGCATTAGCATTGTGATCTTTTTTTTTTCTAGATGGTTAATATTCAATTGCTGACAGTGTCCGCTGCGCAAAGCAAACACTGGCTGTGTGCTTTGCATGCTCGCACAAAGCTAAAGCCTCAGAGCCTGAAATAATAAGCTCACAGATATTTAACTGTTTGTGTAGCCCAGTTACAATCACACAACAAAGTCTCACTTTGTTGTCGGCCTGGACGCTCCCTGAGGCCCGCGACTTCAACGTCTGAATCTTCTCAAAGACAAGGTTGACCTTTCTCTTGGTGGTGTCATCGTTATCGTTGCTTCTGCAGACACACACACACACACACACACACACACACACACACACATACATACATGCAGGTATGTTAACACACTCTGGTAATGAAAGGTCAAAGACCCCTCTCAGTGCATGGTGGGTCAGGAATTAATTCCTGACTGTTCTGGGAACAAGGAACCTCATTCCCAGCTCTCGGTGGGTCAGGACGGATAACACTGCTTTGATGTGTCACCTTGCAGCACAAACAGCTTCATTACACCCATCCACTAACTATGGAAGAATTAAAGGGCCCTGCACAAAACATAGGAGGAAGGGGGCATAATCCCATTCCATTACCTGGTAAGATTATGAACAGGACCGAGAGCCATAAATAGAAAGGATGTGTGATACTGATTGATTGTGGCATTTTTTTTTTTTAAATGGTGTATTACATAGAAGCAGTTGATTCATTGTTTTAAAATAAGTGTTCTAGCAAAAACTGCATTTTCACCAAACTTTTGAAGTAAAGTTTTTTAACTTAAATGAACCTGTGTCCCTTTGATCACCATTTGTTTGAAGCTGTGGACACATGTAATGAACACATTTTGTTTAAAAAAAGAACAAGAATTGTGTTATACTATATATAGCAACCAATAACAATCCAGTCCTATCAGCTGAAACCCTCCTATCTTCAAAATGTCAACTTTTCAGGAGCTCAGAGTAGCAGCTTTGTTTCTAGCTTGACCACCATGCATTTCTGAGTTTATCTAATGGGATTTAAAAGCTCAAGGACAGCATCCTTCAATGCTTCAATTGCAGTGAAAACATGACCACTGCCAAAAAAACCGGAGCTACAGTGTTTTCAAGACAAGCACGATGTATCATCTCAGTGAATCACACAGCTGACAGAGAGAGCCCAAACTCCCCCGCCTCCCTTTCCCTCTTCCAGATGATTTTCATTAAACCTTTATAACCCCTGTTGCTGAATGTTTGTCTTCTGGGCCTTGGGAATGTAGCTGAGTTTCAGCCCAGTACTTCCATCTGCGTTTCCTTTCCTTTGTCCTGTGACTCCTGACCTGTGGCCTGACACACCCAAAGCAGTTTCCTGTTCATTTCCCACATTATCCACGACTCCAGCATATGTGAAATGAAGGAACCTGCAAATTCTGTGCTTTCAAGATTCACAGCAGAGAATTACGCAAAACTAACCACCGATTCAGACAACCGTGTGCAAGCTGACAGATACTGGTTCGTGAGAGCAAATCAGTTTACATTTCACTGGACATAATGTGGGTGCAGACCTTCACACTTGGATCCTTCAAACACCAAGTGGCATTAACTTTGTAATCCAGCATAGTTTTGGATTATAACAGTTTCTGCTTAACAAAAACAAACCGAAAGTTTCCCCCTCATTTCACTCTGCTACAAAGTGAAGGCAGAGACAGAAAGGGAGGGATAAATGGAGAGATTCTGCAGGGAAACAAACTCTAGACAGCTGAATCACTCACAGCCGGGATGGGAGAGCGGGGAGAGCACATTCCTTCACTTTTATCAGAGCCGGTCAGGCCCTGATAAAAAACACTGATGTGTTCAACATTTTCTTTTGTGCATTTTCTTGTCTCATGACTCATTACCTTACACAGTAACTTTCCACATCTTAATGCTAAGACAACAATATGCTCAGTTCATGATTCAATAAAAAGCCATGGATTCTCGCTACAATATTTTCACAATATAAGCATATAAGCCAAAATTAAATCACAGTTTAAACTGAAGATGCTTATGCTAGGCTTCTTGTTTTTGTGTTTTATGTTCATTCTTGATAAGACTGAATATCTTGTACCTTTAGCATGAAACTATGATGATGTCGAACTATTTAATCTTATTACGACACCATATAATTTTTTTATGTGTATTAAGCAGCTCACTGCAGAGCAGTAATAATACTGTGTTCATTTCTTTGGCTTGGGAGCGGCCTATAGTCAGTAAGTCCAGAGTCACTGAATACTGCGATGCATGACATCAGTCAGAAGAAAAAAAAAATATCAGTTTACACCAAAATCAACATTAATTAAAAAACAAAAAAACAACAAAGGAAAGTTCTGACATTACTCACCCATCCTTGAGGTAATTAAACAATATCTGTTTTGCTGTCTCTTCATGTGTTTGTTGTGAAAGCTCCTGCTGACCTTTTAGAAGATCAGGTGTCGCCTGAATGTACCAGGAAATGAAAAGAGAGAAAGAGTTAGATGAGAGCACTGGTAACTACAGTCTTGCTGAAAAGATTTCTTCTCTTACACTGTGTCTTTTTATAAGACTGAGCAGAGAAAGACTTGATGGGCAATGAACTGACATTAGAAGCTGAGGGTGCATTAAGTAACAGAAAGAGTGTTTGAAAAAAGCATAAGCAAGCAAGATCCAGTCGTAAAGCTCCTGAAACACATAACACAAATTGCAGGATTTTTACCTGAACATCTGTGTCTGTGCTCGGGCTTTTGCCTGAGGAGGCGGATGGTTTCGACAGGGACGTTGTAACATTCAGCAAACCCTTGCCAGATGAAGGGGCGCCATCTACACTGTCTTTACTCAGAGAAGAGGAGCGAGTCTGTGGCTTTTTGTATCCCTGGATGGAGCCGACCCCTGTAGAGATAGTACTCTGCGGGGAGCCAGGAGCACTGGCACCACGAGAGGAGGCCCTGGAGCTGGCCCTACCATCCACGGACATCACCCAGGAGTCTTGACTGCCCGCTGTCTTCTGCAGCCGGAGCTGTGAGGGCCGAAGGACATGCTCCATCGATGTGCCCTGGCTCCTGCTAAACTCATCCATGTAGTTGGAGCGTTCTCGCAGGCCGAATGGCAGGGCGCTATCCACACTGCGAGAGCGTTTCCTGTCTTCTTGACTGATCCTGTTCCTGCGCCCTGCCCTGCCTCTCCGCTGTTGGCTGCCATCTTTACCATCGAACTTCTCAATTAGCTCATCAACACCAGGAATAGAGCCTGTGTCTATGTCTCGGCCTGTACCGGGGAGGAAAGGGATGTACCGGCGGTTCTGATGCCGATTGATGGTGTCTGCATACAGGGCCTCCACCTGGTCATCTGTCACGGCTTTAGGAGTGTTGGTGGAGGGCGAGGAGAGGTGGCGGGAGCGGGAGGGCGACTGAAGAACTGGCCCGCTGGAGTCAGTCCTGCGTAGAGGAAGGACATCGGGCTCACGGCGGGTGCGCTCAAGGCTAGAGTTGGCGCTGCTTACAGAACTGGGGGATCGGCAGGACGTCTTGCTTCGCTCGCTTGCAGGACTTGACACTGTGGAGGGCTGAGGCTGGGACGGAGGCATTACCTGGTGCTGAGGCTGAGGTTTTGACACTGGCTTGGTCTGAGGTGGATTCGAGTTGGTGGTGCGAGGTTTGGACTGTGGCTGAGCCACCTGGGGTTCTTGTCTAGTCTGAGGCTGAGGGACCTGGGCAGGAACCAAGGACGGGGGCTGTGCTTGCTTGTTTTTCGGCTTAGAGAGGCCAGTCTCCGTCTGGCTCTGGGATGGAAGGTGTGTTTTTTCCTCTTGTGCAGGAACTTTATTCCGGTCAAGGCTTGAGGACTTGGTGTGGGAGACCACAGGTGCAGCAGATGTGGGAGAGGACGCCTGGTTCTGGTTCCCGGTCTCGGACAGAGAGAGAGGCCGTGACGGCAGGCTGCGGAACCCGTCGAGGTTCAGGGAGTTGTTCTCAGGGTCATACGGCTGCAGGATCTCTGGGTGCTTCTGAAAGTTCAGAAGCGTGGATGGTTTCTTTCCTTGTGAATCTGCAACACCATTTTGATGGCCGCTATGGTGCATCATCTTCTGAGACCTGTACTCCATGAAGGGGCTGTTAGAACCGGCCTCCTTGCCTCCTCTGAAGTCATATTCCTGGTAATTTTCGATGAAAGAGCCGTCTGTGTCGATGTACCCATTACTGTTAGGGTCGATATGTGACTGAGTACCCCTGTCTTGGTTGTTCAGAACTACATAGGGGTGTCCATCTATACCTTGGACGCGGATGCTGAGGCCATAAGTGCCAGCTCCATTATTGTGAGCTCTTGAGGAGCGAGCGGGCTGAGTGTAGCCCCGCTGCAGTCCACTGTTGGGAATGCCAGTCACCCTGTACGACTCCATCAGGAATGCAGAAGGAAAATAAATCCCTCTCCCTGGATCAGGTGGCCCACCTCTGCAGACGAAAATACAGACCGGTTGTATTATTAAGAAACGAGACACCATGGAGTTCAGTGTCAACAAATGTTTCCTGGATCACCGCTCTAAAGAAACAATAAAGCCAAATTGCATTTAATTATGTCAACCAATTTAATTTTCCTTTTTTTCTTGCATGCTTAGTTTGTTCAGCGAGTGCCTCCACATAGATCTCTCTGTCAAAGTGCTTATTCAATTTAGAAAAGTGAGGCAATGAACGTCACTGAGACAACAGATGCCTGGCTTGCCTATAACACCAACCTTGGTCTTAGACAAAAAAAAAAAAGAGTCAGCATTAACCGCATTCATCTCAACTGCAAATATGGCCAGGTACTGTTTAGACAGCCATAACAAGTGTGTGATTAAGAGATACGGTTTAACATAATGACTGTTTACAGTGCATGACAAAAGATATAGCTTGGACAGCTCATGAAGTATCGACAGAAAGATAAAATGCGTCATCTGTGCCTGGGAATAACCTCAGAGCTCAAAGAGTGTGTCTTCTCGAAATAACCTTGGTGGTTGGTGGATTTAGAGTGACCAAAATCAGTCTTTACATGTGTGTGTGTTTGTGTGTGTATGTGTGTGTGTGTGTGTGTGTGTCTACAGCTCTGTTGATAGCTGTAAATGACTATAATTTGCAGTCCCTGTCCCTTGGAGGAGCTTGGGAAACAGGAATGTAAAACTTGTTCCCCACAGTTCTGTCACATTTATTATGAGGGGAGGGTTTTCATTTTCATTCCATTCCATTTTGCAACTAAGTTAGCAATCACTAATGTTACTTTCTGTTTGCGTCCAAACCTACCAGCAGCATTACAGGCATGCAGCTGGCAAACTCTTCACCGTTTCACCAACAATAAGGGTAAACTATCCAATGTTCTGCAAAGATATTTATGCCTGGGAAGCCAGTAAACACAAAGCCATCAGCAGCCACCATGTGTGTCAGTGGACAATGGGCTCTTAACAGGTTCCTGTTTGCCTGGCTGATAATGTCCCATTTCAGCTAATGTTACAGTACCAAGATAAATTGCGATGGCTCTGCAGGAAGAACACTGATAAGAATGACAACAAAGACAAAAGCAGAACGTCACATTGGAGTGCAACAGCTTAAGACTGTGGAAAACCCATGACCTCTTTTTCCAAAAACATGAGTCAACAGTGAATATAGTGGAAAAAAAAAAAGTGAATATAGTGAGGTCACGTCCACAAAACATGAATTTGACAAGCAGATGATTGTTGCGGACACTGCCTCATACTTGTCAACCTGCACAGACGCTGAGACAAGAGCAAGGCCAAGGTAAAGCATTTAACGTGCTTTGGAGGACAGAATGAAGCTTAAGCCCACACAATAGACTCTTTCATGCAAAGCGTCACATGTATCCGACGCACAAGGGCTCCAAGGTGTGTGCAGCTTATTTTCCTCCCATTGTACTCTTTTCTGCGAGGGAGGAAACCCTCGCTGGGCCAACATCTCCCTCTGTGCTCCACAAGTTTGCACCACTCTGAACCCTCCTCTAAGCCCTGCAGAGCAAAGGTCAGCTAAGCACAGGTTAGGATGTCAAGGTGCAGGCTTTGATCTGTCCAGGGGAGCCTCAGCAAAAGAAAGGGGGAGATAACATTATCCAGCCCACATGTGCCAGTTGTCCGGTGAGAGTTCCCATTTAACATATGAATATAGGAGAGTGAAAATGGCCATACTAATAGAGCCACATTTACCAGAGTGGGAAAATGGAGCCATTTCAGTTTCCAAAAAGAAAACTAGACATGCAAGTGTAAATAAACAACATAAAATAACATCATGTGAATGGGAATTTAGATTCATTATGCTGTTAAGAGCTTAACTGCGGTGACTGTGTGTGAGCAAACATCCAAACTCAGCATTAAACAAAAAACAAACACGAAAGTGATCATTCAATCACACAGTGCATCAGAGGAAAACCTAACACTAACAATAAGAATTTCATAGGAGGAAAGAGCAGCAGTGCATGGTGGCTTGATGCTGTTTGTGGCCATTTCCCATCGCTGCTCAGTGCAACAGGTGGCAACGCTTCTACTGCACTCCTCCAGGATTTACCTCCAAACTTTGACTGTCCACCACCGCAACAACTTCAGTGCAAAGTCGACTCTCTTTCAGAGGTGAAATGATCACTGAAACTACTTTTCCCCCCGCAAAAACACAGAGCGCAGCTGAACGCGCTCACATTCCCCGCATTATTAGGATGATTTGATTACAATGAGAACTTTTACTCACCAGCGTCGCTTAATCTCGCTCAAATTACGCAGATTACAGAAATCAAACTTCAAAAAATGTATCTTTTCGGAAAGGGAAGCTTTCGCCACCCCACCCCGCAGAGATTTCTAAGTTATTTAGGCTTGTCCTGTTTGGTGAGGGAGTACAGTCAGTTGAGAAGGACGTCCGACCAAGCGACGCTCCTCGGGGCTCCGCCTCCTCCGCCAGCGACACAAACCTGCACAAAACAGCCCGAACAAACCAGCGATCCTGGACCAGATTTTTAAAAAACACCACCAAGGATTCCTCCTTTCTTTCTCACACAAGCCCTGCACTTTCCCAGGCCCAGCTCAACTGTCTCAGAGCAGCGGATCAACCTGTTGGGAGAACAGTCCCAACCTCCTGATTAATCAGTTTTTACATTATTCACTTAAGAAAGAGGCGGTAGTTTCTTCATGGTAGGAATGGCATGAGTCTATTGGAGAACACAACTTGCCCTTGCAGTACCACCACCAAAAAAGTGAGAACTTATTAATTTTCTGGTGTGACTCAGTGTATTGCTGTGTAGGCTTACAGTAATCCTATTACAAATGTTGCAATATCATAACAAAATGACGTATTATAGGAATGCTATAATAAAAAATGAATAGTGTTAAGAGCCCAGAGGAATCTGATTGTGATGTTTTTACTTTACGACCTCCTTTCACACCAGCTTATCATCAGCAGCAGTGAGCACACACACACACACACACACACACACACACACACACACACACACACACACACACACACACACACACACACACACACACACAGATGGCTGCAACAGGCTGCGGAACGCCCCGGGAACATGACAGGTACCTGCACACACCCTCACCTGCAGAGCGCTGAAGGTTACCCGCACTCTGCAAACGTGCAAGTAACGCTGCAAATTCGCCTTTAAAAAGCGAGAGCGTCATCTAGTGGATAGTTAACAGGCCGACCTGAGTGCAGCTCGTTAATGAGAGGCTCAATCAGCATCCAGCAGAGACACACAGTGTTCCGGGGAGCGTCTAGGTGGGATTGGTGCAGAGGGACATGGGCAGGTATGGTAATAACACAGCAGGACAACGGGGCCACTGTGCACCAAATACACTAATGTACACCATACATATGTATAACAGACAGCAAACTGGATGTGTCATGCATACATTCAACATGGTGCAACACTGGCGACATGACTGCAGAGGCAGAGGGAGGGAGGGGATGCAGCAGAGTGAGGGGCAAAGTGTCGCATGGAATACTTCTATAGTGAGCTCGGGAAGAAGCATTATATTATTATTAATAATAATAAATAACATATGGGATGGTTTAAAGCAGGCAGTAGTACGATTGCAGGCAGTTTTAACAGGTGGTGAGTGGGCTGAGGTCTGAAAGTAAAAAGAAAGATCATTAATCACATTTACCTGTGAGAGATTTCTTTGTTTACTCTCCAGCTGGTATAAAAAGGCACGTGATAATATAGATTATTGATCTTGACGTAGTTTAAGGAGTAAACAAGTCATTGCACCTGCAGTCAAATAAATCAAAATACATTATATAAAGTCTTTTATTTGGATAGATTGAGAAGGAGACATTTTTAAGTGATGTGATACTGCCTCGTATATATGGCTCCTTATCACTTTAATTTCTGTACTGTGGGTAGATATGTATGTGTGTGTGTGTGTGTGTGTGTGGGGGGGGGGGGGGGGGGGGGGGGGGGGGCATTTCATGTACAACTTGTGTATGTAGGCTGTGGGTATGCATGTATGTATGTATGTATGTATGTGCATATGTATGTATGGGCATGGACGTTCATGTTTTTCTTTTTATATAATGTAAGTATTTATATGTTAAATTCTTATTATTGCGATTATTACTGTCCTGTAACTGGACAGTGACATTATATGAAATTTTGTGGGTCTGTCATATTTTCATGTTCCCTTTGCTGACCAGTCCTCATAAGTTTTATTTTTATTTATTTTATTTTTAATTATTCTTTTATTTACTCTTTTTATTGCTGATTGCATGTCTACATTCCTTTGCTGACTAATCCTAATAAATTGTATTATTTTATTTACTTTATTCTATTTATTTATTTACTTACTTTATTTATTGCTGATTGTGTGTCTACACTCCTTTGCTGACCAAGCCTCATAAATTTTATTATTTTTATTTTATTTATTTTTTTATTATTATTTATTTACCCTATTATTTATTGCTGATTGTTCGTCTACATTCCTTTGCTGACCAAGCTTTATAAAGTTTAGTATTTTTTTTTTATTTTTATTGATTTACGACTGTAAGTCTACATTCCTTTGCTGACCAACCCTTACAAATTATAATATTTATTTATTTATTTATTTATTTTATGGCTGACATTCTTTGTCTTAAATAATACTAAGGGGGGAAAAATCAGCGACCCAGTACAGTACAGCAGCCAATCGTATCTGAGCTTCTAGTTCATGTTGCGGCCCTGCAGACGGACTTGACATGCGGTGACAGGATCCAGCGCAGCTCTGTTCACCTCTCTGGGTGGTTCACACAGCTGCAGCGCAGCGTGGGCCTCCCGCTACCCGGAGCAGCTCTGCTCATGTGGGGGAAGACAACAGCTCCGCTCGCCAGTAAACCTCCTCGGCGTGTCGCTCCCTCCAGCAAGGCTTCAAGTGACCGCTAAACTCCCCGGCTGCTCCGTGAGCCCTGTCACCGGTGCAGACAGTGCGGGCTGCAGCGGAGGCCGCAGCTGACCCTGTGCCTTGGTACTGGCCTGCTGTTTGTGTGTAGGCTATGTGTGTGTGTGTGTGTGTGTGTCCGCGGAGAAGGCCGTGCAGCGCCGTAACCTTTAATGTGAGCTCCGCGGCGCTGTGTCGGGTTACAGCGGCGCACAATGAGGCCTCTGTTCCCCGCCGAGGTGCCACAGCTGGGGCCCCCGAGCCGCCACACCGAGACACTGTGCAGGCCCTGCACTGGCTGATGACTGACACGGAGCGCAGAAATCACACGTTTACCCCCCCGGTGACTCCATGATACAGCGGGCTCCTGCAGGGGACACCAGGAACGAGACGGGAGGGATGTGAGGTTTGAAAGAATGCAGTTAAGAGCAGAAGAGAAAGCTCCTCGGTGCGGCAGGCGTGCTGTAAGTGGGAGCAGCGTTGCAGATGCTTGTAGTGTCAGTGTTTAAGGAGCAGGAGTCCCAGCGCAGGGTGAGAGCCAAGAGCCGTTCGTCAGCAGCTCCCACAGGAAGTCAGCCCTCAAACACGGTGGTCTCACTCTTCCACTAAACTTTCACACACACACTTGCTCTTTTCGCCCTGTGCGGAATATTGAAAGATGACAGTCATGATTTACTTTGCATTAGTGAGCAGTCAGCACTTTGCTCAGATTGTCACCTCCGTCGGGCCTCTCAGGATGTGATGAGCTCTCTCATGCTCACATAATGCGAAAAAGGATAATTCTGTGCAGATGTCCCGGGCCTGTGATTTCTATTAAGAGTCCTCCGGCTTCAGAGCAGCATTCAGACGCAGCACCGTCAGGAGGGACTGATTTATGTCGCAGCACAAGCAGCAGCCTGAGCACTGCAGGCTGTGGAAAGCCGTTTCCTCCCAAAGGGGAAAAAAAAAAAAAAATTAAAAATTGCATTTCAGATTTTCACAAATAGTTGCATCAGTTGCATTCCTCGACTTCGAGTTTCACTTCATCTCTGTTTTTTTCCTGCATTTACACCATGCAGGTCAAAGCACAGCCCAGAGTGAGCAAAGCCCCTTCCAAAGACAAACTCATTTGAAAAGTATAAAAAGTATACTCAAGTAATAATTCTTATTTTGTTGCTCATATTGAAAGATAAAATAAATGTATTTTCAAGATCTTTTTGGTTTTCTTACTGTTTAAACTAGATATTCATGCCTTTTTTTTCCGGCTTGAATGGCTTTCATACAGAACCTGTATGGTTTGGGCTCTTTTTCTGTGTTGGTCATACATTTAAAATTAAAATTTCAGGGGGAAAAAAGTAGGAGCACAGCACATGTACAGTACGCTGCTATCACACTTTATTAAAAATAGAAACATATATTCCATAGTACTTTTCATACAGACTACAATGGTCCACTGGTATTATTTTCAAAATTGAGTTACATACTATAAAAAACTCATTTGGCCTAAATCCACTGTAGAAATGTCTCGGCAAAAACAAAAACAAAAAAGAAACAAAAAAACAGGAAAGCCACGATTAACCCTGTGTTTCTGAGCTCATCCTACTGCACCCAGCCAGCCTATGCTATTTCATAAAATAAAATTGCATGGAGTGAGGACACAAAAAAAAAAAAAAAAAAAAAAAAAAAAAGTAAATATGGAGAAACAAAAAAAGTGTTTGTCCAGTGAGGGAAATAAATGCACATACAATTGAGTTTAAAAAAAGATGGCACATTTATTGCAACATAAATGTTATATACATTTTGTGTTTTTTTTCTGCTGAAAGAGACAGAAAATTCAAATTCTTGCTGCTGTATCTTTTGTTTTTTGATGTGCATCAACAATAGCTTGACTTTGTTTTTGACACAAGAACAAATCTTTTGTCAATCAACCATGGAGACTGAAGGATAAGATGGAGGTCGCACTTTTTTGAGGAATCTCGAGCTCGTACAGCGTCTTATAAGCACTCGACTGCGAGCAACAATGTTCTTGAGATGCCATTTGTAAATTTTCTGGTAGTAATGGACAGGTTATGGTAAATAACCGTACATTTTTACTATCTAATATAGTAAAATAAAGTAAGAAACTTTTTACTCAAAACTTTCGCTTTCAAAAATCTAGAAAGAGTAATATTTAGAATTCAAGAAATATTCTTACAGTATTATTGTATAAAAGACTAACTACAGTGAAAAATAAGCCAAATGTTTTTTTTTTTTCTTTTGATTTTTTTTTTTCATATATTATACAAGGGAAAGCATCTGGGAATACAGCAAAGTCTAACTTGGCAAACAGAGGAGCAAAGAAATATAGGAACAACAGGAAATTTAAAAAAAAAATGAAGGAAAAGAGAGCAGGAAGTGACATACATTATACCCTCAATCAAAGTCTGCCAACATGAATACAAGCTCGTGAATACTGAAATGAAGAACAAGGCCACATGCAGTCAGAGAATATACAATAATTGTTTATGTTTTTTTTTGTCACAAAAGTTTTTAAGTCATAAATCCATAATGTAAACTCTCGGCGTGGCATCCTTAATTCTAATTGATTTTCCCTTTTGGCAGAATACTTATTCTGAATGTGGCAGCCTTGTTTAAGGTGTAGATTATGATGGAAGACAATATACAAAGAAATAAATGGAATATAAAGCAGGTCTTAAGACCAAAGACTTAAATAAGGGAGAAACATAAAGCATGCACACTGATAGGGAAAAAAATAAAGCCATGACCAATGTCTTGAAATAAAAAAAAAAAAAAAAAAAGGAAAAAAAAAGAAAGAAAATCCTGTTAACTGCTTTTGTTCATTATTGTACTAAGTTCTATGAAACCAACTATGTTTGATATTAAACAGCATGTGAATCCATGTAATATCTAGTCTGGCTTACCTGTACTGAGTATATCACGGCTTGGATCAAAACACCATTTAAAATAACTTAGAAATTCTCTCTGCTAATTGAAACTGGACATTATATGCTGAAAGCCTAGAGAAATGACTTGTTACAACACAAATAAACATAACTAGTTTTTTTTGTTTTTGTTTTTTTGTTTTTTTACTTAGAGTAACTGCTTTTGAAACGTACTGTCTTTTGAGTTATCAACAGAAAGAAAATGAAGTGATATGTTCATCAGGCCAGGAGATCGTGTGGTCGTCGTTTAGAAGAAATCTCTGATTAGCCAGTGGCGGGAAATGACAAAAACGAAGCCACTTCTGCGCTGAAGTCTAGAGCGTGTAACTGTCAGGTTAAACATATAGACAACAATCTGCAAAATATGTCACTGCTTACATTTAACACTATATGGCAAAGGAACCTGAGGACAGTCAAGCCCCCCCACTTTCCTTTTGTTAAGACACTAAAAATATGCAGGGAATGCTAAGGTTTGCAAATAGTTTTGCTCTCTGTATGTTAACTGCTCGCTACGGTGGAAAAAAAAAACACAACTAAAGATGACCTTTCAGTAAAACTAGAGTTTGCCGTTTTGTGTCACCAGCGATAGACAATTCATGCTAATGTAGTCGGGCCTGTTGTTCCTCTTGTTGGGTTCTCTTCTAATTTCAGTCACTAGTGTGTATCTAAACTACACAGAAACCAGCATAGGTAGTTCTGATTAAAGACTCGGCTTGTGGCGGAATGAATAAAACATAAATATAAATAATATATCATCTTTTTTAAAGACGGGGGCGCTTAAGTCTTGAGCTCTCACAGCCGACGGTCATCGTCAGCTGGGCATTAAGATCACTCTAAACTGGCCAATAAATTAATTTGAATCTTCTTGTCTCAGTGCCTGAATATTTTTCCCTCTCGTCTCGGACGAGCCCGAGACTTCCAGGGCGGAGTGCTCAGCCTTACAGGTGAAACTGGCAAACTGTAGGTCGACTGAAAAGCCACATACTTCTCTTTGAAATTACTTAACTTTCCCTTTAGACATACACTTTATAGCTCAATAACATAATAAATAGAAAAAAAAGAAATAGACAAACAAAAACAATTGCTGTTACAATGCATTCGTCAATTCAGTTTAGGCACAAGGCAATTTCCACATACGGTTGGAGGAGATTGTGACAGTCTCTGATTGTTCAGAAGCAACGTGCTTCTTGCAGACAGTGATATGTGCTGAAGGTTTTCTCGTGGGCAGAAATTTGCTGATGGACACTGGCTGTTGTCGCAGGGAACTGGACACGGTTTGTTCTTCAATCTTAGGATTGGAGTGTGTTAGTTTTATAGTTTTGCTTCAAGTGGTCTGTCTCCTCCAATTGGTGTCACAAAGTGTGAGTCCTGTCTGTCATTGGGAAGCGAGCTCACCGACTCAATCTTACAGAAATGATCTGGATCGCTTTGATCTGGAGAGAGGAGAGAGGTGGACATGAAATGATTAATCTGGGGCTGCAAACATTCTCTTTAATAAGATTTAAATGTGCAGGGAGGACTCCAGCGGGGGTGGGGCGTACCTGTGTGTTACTCAGAGGTGGCCCATGGGGTTGGATGTGTCAGTGAGGCCAGGATGCACCCCGGTGTGGGATTGTTGGGCGTCGCCGGAAACCCCGGACACTTTTTCCTCCTCCCTTCTCTTAAGGCAGGCTGCTTTGGGATTCAAATTCCGCTCTGCAGGTCCACAAAAATAGGAATTTAATCTCTGTCCGTTTTATTCAGAGATCCAAACACAGGTTGACAGCTACAGTCACTCAGAAATTATGCAAATATGTAACCCAAATTAGACTAAGAAAAAGGTGACTGTGACCTTGAAGAGTCGAGATTGAATCCCTGTACTCGCTTTTTTTTGGTTTGGTTTTTATAAAATCAATGTGAGCTTATAATACAGCGCTTGAGCGAGCAAATGTAGTTTATGTTATGTTATGTTATGATTTCAATAGCAATATTAACTCTGATATGTAAATGTTTCATACTAGTTTTCATCAGACTCTGTGTTGCTGCACTTCACTTCAACAGCTCTGTAACATCTTTTCCACAGGAGTCTGTTGTCCGTCTGTCGGCTTCTCTAAGAAAACTTGTTCCATGTTTCATTCCTGGCACCAGGTTTGTTTAGGTGAACTACCATTCAGTTTAAGCTGTGGTGGACTTGTGCTGCGGACACCGACGGCTGTGCTCTCGGCGTTCGGCTGGTTTGCGCTCGCTGCTGCCGTTGCCAGGAGCCAGACTGTCTATTCTATTTGTCTTTCTTTTCATAACTCTTCCAATTCACATGCCACCCACACACACGGCGAACCATCACCGTCTGGAGGTGACGATGAAATGGAATTTCAAAGTAATTTGGCGAAAAAGTCGAGCATTTTCAAAATTCATTATTCAATTTAATGTTTCAGCCCTGAAAAGCCAGGGGAGGAGAGTTCATACACTGGAGGGTTATGTGTGGCTACTGACCTCTGACTTGCTGCTCCAAGCTGAGTATGACGGCCACAGCCTGGTGGAGGATGAGCAGCTTGGTCTGGGGTTTCTCACTTTTCAGGTGCAGCTGGCACATGCGACCGAGCTCCTTGAAGGCCTCGTTGATGTCTCGCACCCTTAGGCGCTCACGGGCGTTGTTGGCCATCCTCCTCTCGCGCTCGCGCTCGGCCTTCTGCTCTGGGTTCAGGTCCTCGTCCTCGTTGATACTGCTGTAGATGGCAGGAGGAAGTTACAAGACTGTTAAATAAGAATAAATACACACCAAACCCTGTGTCTTCAAAGAAAAAGATCAATTTATTTGTCAGTGCTATATTGTCATCCTGTTGAAAAGCATGATATGATTAATTTAATACACAAAATCCCCAGCTTGTTGCTCCCTCTAGTGGTTCAAATTTCAACTTAGAAATTTGATGTAATTATGCATTGGAAGGCGTGAGCTCCACTCAGCAGCCTACAGCTCTGCCCTCATCCTTCTTTTGTGTCAGCTGCAACTTTAAAAACATTAACAAGCTGAAAACCAAAATCAAAGGATTCCTCTTTAAAAACAGGGCTATGGTCTAGGCTGTATTTGATTTAAACCCCCCCCACCCGCATGACATTTTACAAGTGCCAGATAACTCTACTTTATTTTAGACACACATGTACAAAACGTCTCGTCTGCTTGCATGTTCTTACCTGGTGCGGGTGCCTCCGCGGGGTGTCTTGATGTCTCTCTTGTCGCTCTCGTCATCTGACTTGACGTCGTCAGAGGAGTGGTTCTCATGCATGTCGTCTTTGTCCTGACTCTCCACCTTCAGCTCCAGGGAGGCAGACACCTGCCCGGCCAGGCTTGAGGCCAGACCTGCTGAGCACAACCACATGAGTCATTTCACTACAAAACGGTGCTCTCATGTCATAAAATCATCTCGTTAGATTGCTGAGACAGTGCGTGCGAGGAGTGCATCAGACCTCTGAAGGTTTCCACTTGGTGGTTGAGCTCTGTGCTGGATGTGGAGCCAGCGCTGGGCAGCCCTCCATGGCTGTTGTTCAGGCTGGCAGCGTCGTCACGGTGGGCACCACCCTGCAGCAACACACACAGAGCACTGACATTGTCAGGAGAGCGGCGAGATATTTACTTCAGCATTTGGTGAGTCACATGTGCTAAGAGACTGAAAAAAAAAAAACAAAAAAAAAAACAGTTCAAAGCAGGACAGCACTGAAGGACTGTGGCAGACAGTTTTCTGAGAGTTATTTAAACTGTCTGACACCTTGTATGTTTACAGATTTACTTATCCCTATTAAAAGTTGCCTACTAACCAGACAGCAGTAAAAGGGTTGGGTCTCATTAGTCATGCAAGTCCCTCATTCTTAACACCAGGGGTGCTTTGGTGATTTACTTCACATTAATATTCTGTAGAATGCAAAATCAGGGATGGAAAACAAAAAAAGAAAGCGGCACACCTGCATAATGGGCTTGAAAATGTATTTAAAGCACATTATGAAAACCTCTCCCTTTCCACTCATTTATTCTGCGTTACAATTCACTGCTTGCTGTTTTGCTGTGAGGCTTTCCACTCTAACCACAATAAAGAGCACGTCCATGTCTAATACAAGACAACTATTTCTGTGCTGTGTTTCAAAAGATGTCGAGCATTTCCTTGTTATTTTGTCCACATTCATAACAGCAAAATAGTCAGCTCCCACTGTGTTGTACCACAATGTCCCTCCTTCCTGAGGTTTACCACATGTTCTCCAGCTCTTCAGTTTCCCCTCTGAGAACCGAGGAAAGGCGGGGAAATCAGCACTGAGGGTGGGGGGCGTTTTCCCCTTTTCTTGTGGAATGTGATCCCCAGTCACTGTTGGCCTCTGTTAACCCCACTACCCCGAGACCCTCCCCTTCCTCAGCGCTACGCTAATCTTTGCTGTGCTCTCAACAGGTGTCCAAACAACTCTTTGTCTGGAGGAGGAGGAGGGAAGCTGGGGCTCTGGCGAGGGAAGAACGCTGCCATTTTCATGGCTGGGCCTGATTACCATACAGCTGAGAACCTCTATTTGGGCGGAGGCCGTGGGTTCAGACACACGTTTCCAACGATTCAGATTTCCTGGGTTGTTAAAAAGAGGCAGTGAAAAGGGGTGCGGGAGGTGGGAGCGGGGTGTTTAGTTGGAGTAAAAGCCTGTAGCTGTGCTGCGCCGAGGGCTGGTGAGCCCCGTCTGAGGAGCCCTGTCTGAGGGGACCTCTTCCCACACAGGAAGTGCTGTGTTAACACAGACACAGTATGTTCTCTCTCACAGTTGCAGTCTGTCAACATCACGGCCATAACCAAAAACTCTGTAACAAATACATCAATTATAACTCTTCAGGCGGCCACAAAAAGTGCTTTTGTTGAGGGGCGAAAACATGCTGCTCTGAAAGATCCAGCCACAGCATCAGTATCAAAACACTCCGTGGCAGATAAAACAAAAAAAAAAAGCCTGTAGATATTCTCTTCCCTCTGCTGCAGGACGGGTGACAGTAACAAAGGAGAAACATTACCGAGTTTGTGCGTATTATAAATTATTTTTGGCAAAGGAATATGAGGAACAGGGCCAAAGAGAAAAAAAAAAACAAATCGCGATAAGCGGTTCAAGGAAAACATTACATCTTTGATAATCTCGCCTACAAAAGAGTTTTCTTTTGTGAACAAGTAAAATATTTTGGATCAGTGATTAACACAATGTCAGCCCAAACCAAAACAAGGCATAGACGTGAGAATACACTACATGCTATTTTACAGTCTAACTAAAGTTCAAATGTTTTTTATTTCACTTCATACTTTCAGTTATTATGCACAGTTAATGGAAAATATTTTGACATGAATCGTATTTCTTTAAATTAACAAGATGCTAAATTAGTCAGTGTGGATATCTGATGGTGTGATAACTGATACTTTGCCCACATACAAAAAAAACAAAACAAAAAAAAACAGAAAAACAAAAATCGAATCAAATCAAATAAAATGATATATCAATTATACAGTTTCCTTGTGGAAAACCATCTTGATCTAAGGTCTGGATCCAATAAAATGTTGGTAGTGGTTAACACAATATTTTCAGCAGAGGAAGAAATTAATGAAAAGAAATAAAAAAAAATAATAATAATCTCAACCATGAATAGAATGCTGAATGTGTTTATGTTTCGCTGCCTAGGACTTTCCCCTACATCATTTCTGCACAAGAGCATTCATATCTTCACAAAAAGGGAAGTAATCTAAACCCCCACTCATGTTGGCACTTGATCACAATTTTGGTTTTTTAAATACGACCCAAATTACTTCCCATCACCTAAGGATTACTGTAGGAATGGCCGGCCCATTTTAATTTCCAGTACAGATGTGTTCAAATCTCCAGGCTCTTTAAAATGAAATAACTCAGATGGAGGATGGGTGAACACATCATGATTTATACTGAGACCTGCATTCCCCTGCTTCTCAAGAGGCTTAGACTTGAACTCTAAAAGGAGCGCAACACACAAACACTTTATACACCAAAGGAAACTTCACTCCATTATGGCTGTTTTTCTCATTTCTCTTTCACCCTTGTGTATACTGCCTTTCTCAAGCACAGGGAGAGCATTAGGCCAGCCATTACACTTATGGAAAATATGTCAGGATAAATTCAACTGCTCTATGTGGAAAATGTCTTAGTTTCTACACATGGCAGTGGACCCATTTTGAACAGGTGGCCAAGGCTTGTTGCACTGTGAATTTGGAAAAGTTAGACACTGGAATAAGCTTGGTTACTAACACCAAAGAAATACAGTATCTGTTTTTCCCCCCATTTAGCAGTCTTACCGCATTTCAGATGGAATATCCTAAGTACATAAAACATTCAAATTCTAAATAATCTTTAGTTACCGTACCATTGCTGCTGTCCGACTTGGAACCAATGCAGAGGCAGGGAAGTTTGCTCCAATGGCTGCTATTGGCCCATTTTGTGCTTGTCCCAGCAGACTGTGTATGTCACTGGGCAGACTGGCGGTGGAGCCCACTGCATGGTTCCGCAGAACAAGGATTGCATCATCCAGTCTGTCCAGACGATCCTCCATTCGAGACTGGGAGGACCGTGGGGATTGAAGAGTGAAGGGTTAGGGAGAGGGAAAAGAGAGGAAAGAGGACAGAGCAGCTTAGTATAAGCACATTAGGACAAAAATTGAGAACACTGATTGTATGGTGTGGACTGGAAAAAGAAAAAGAGGCGGAAAAAAATCTGAAACATAAGATAAAGACAATCCAAATGCAAGAAGAATAGAGCCATTTCAACTTGAGGTGCGTGGTTACAGTATGTTTGTGTCTAACTGCAAAATGGACATGCACTGTAACCACTTGGAAGTAATTTCACAATTAATTTAGAAAACATCTACTGCACTGAAACTGATTACTGCAAGCTGGAATGGCAAAATACAAATAAGCAACATGAAAAAAATATGGCAACAAAACTAAAAGAAAAGAAATGAGTTAAACTGCATTTCACTTGGAGGAATGTGGATTGGAAGTCGAGCAGCATGTCAAAGAAAACAAAATGAAGGATGCAACGTATGGAACACGGGATGGGTAAGGGCTCTATCTGAAGAGCAGGAGTACCTCGCAGACATCCTTTAAGAAAGACATGGCATCCTGGAGATGCTCATGTAGCTGCTGATGAACTCTGTTTTTCTGGCAAAGTCAGATAGGAATAAGACATGATTATGAAAAAAAGATCAATAGTGATGAAATACCAGAAATATCGCGTGGATAGAGACTGTCTTTGAAAGAGCATAGACAATAAAAGAAAGGCAGAGTTCACAAAGACATAGACAGCTGCTGACTAATGACTTTGTAAGAATGAAAATTCCTTAGTTCTTACAAACCCCTAGTTCTCAATTTCCTGAGTCTGTTTTAATTGAATTTTTAAAGTTTTCTGTGAACTTATGGTGCATCAGTTCATTTGTAGAATCCAGCTTTAATTGACTGAGAAGGATTTGGGAGTTATTGCTCTGCTGTCCGAAACTGCTGCTCAGGAGTCTTGGCTATGGCCAGTGGCTTAGCAGGTTAGCTTCTTCAGACAAACGCTTGATGTACTTGCTGGGAGTCTGCCCTGGTGCTCATCACATCAACGAAGAAATCACCATCAAACCAACATGTTTTAACATTTTTCTTCACAATTCTCTGATCTTTTTGTCAGCTGTTTTTGCACTGATGCCAGGTTAGTTGACTGGTTAAAAGCACTGGGCTGACTGCACACCTCATGGTGTGGAAACACTTGAAAGAAAAGGATTAGAAACACACAATAACTTTAAGGATGGACAATGACTCTGAGTCTTGCAGAGCTGAATGCCATCAAAAAGGAGATTCACAAACTATTTGGGTGGCAGAAGCAGCTAAGCGTACAATGACCATACTGAAGATGCCTGAGGCCAGTGGCTCCTCTTGACAGACTGATGTGTCATATCCTCTGTTTTTCCGGAAATTAGTTTCCAGTTTCCTGAAAGACTTTCTTTTATGCCAACATATGATTAAATCTTGATACTAGTGCTGTTTTTCCATTGGCACTTTTGGCAGCACCAAGTCAAACCATGCCGGGCCAATTTGCATTTCCATTACCAGTTTAAATGCATCGATTTGTGCTGAGCCCTGCCTGAGGTGGATCTCTGCTTACAACCAGGAAGTCGCTAGGCACGTTTAGATTCCTAACTCCTACTCTGCTGCTACCTCCTGTGAGGCCTTCATTGCCTCGACTATAAAAAAGGTGCCATCACTGGACGTGGAGAAACTTTTTGATTGTATCAGACATTTTAAGCAGGAAAAAAACACTCATGTTAAAATATTGTATGAGAAAACAGAACTCAGACTTCAACCTCTTCGTAGATCCCACTGAAATTTTGAGTCATCAAAATTTTAAAAGATTTATAAAGATTATTTTTTTGGCATTCCTGCTTTATTCAGTAGCGACAGTAGAGAGAGAGAGACAGGAAAGGCAGGGAGAGAGAGGGGATGGCATGCAGCAAAAGGCTTGGCATGGAATCGAACCTGGGCCTCTGTGGTAAGAACTTGGCCACACCACTTGATAAGTGGTACAAGCTCTTTCAGATGAGCTATTGGGGCAGCCCCAAAAGGTAGTTCTTAATGTCACTGCATATCAAAGATGCTTTCCATAGCCAACACTCTCTACCTTTGCATTTGATATTCTTCTCACACCATCTCTTAAAGTTGTCTTGGATGATTGCCCATACAATTAACTATAATTAATTAATCTTTAACTACTGGCACTTTCCCTGCCTGTCAATGTTTTTCTTCTATTTGATGGTTTCAAACACAGGTTGGCATTTCTGGTACTGCGATATTGTTTTTTCACTGCTTATATTTCTTTGCTGGAGTACATATCATCACTGGCAAATGTAACCTCTGGTGTCCCTCATGGATCTGTTATGGGTACAATCCTTTTCTCAGTATACACTACCTTTGCACCATATAATTTATAAAAATAATATTACTTTCCGTTATTATGCCACAGATATCTTGCTGTGCTTTTTGGTAAATTTAAGTGGTACCAAGCAATTGGCCAAGATATGTCTAAAGTAATAAAAGTTGGGCCCATTAATGTATTATAACAGTTATGCAGTGTTGCTTTGACTTGAGTTGTAGACTAGGTTTTGTTTTTATTTTTGTCTTAATTTTTACTTTTATTTTTTCTTTAGTGCATCATTTTATCTTGCAAAGCATTTTGTAACATTTTTAGTAAGTGCTTTATCGGTAAAGTTTATTAATATTATTGAAATATTATTTACTGCGGGTAAATATTTAACCCCCACCACAGATAGTGTGAATGCATGAAATGCTTTTAGGGTAGTATGTTGGATGTAAGGTGATCCCAGACTATGACTTGGGTCGCAAGGCAGCACAGGAATCCTGGAGCAGTGGTTCAGTGCAACAGCTGCCAATCCCCCCCGCCAGCCTCCTTAACTTGAGCCCCATCCCCCAACTGTCATCCCCACCCTGCCCCACTGAGTAGAGGACAGATGGCTGGGCACGCCCCAAGGGACAGGTATTGTTCAGTTTTGCAGTCCCTCTACCCCCACCTTTCTCACCAACATTTGTAAGACAGGAATCTCCATGTTATGCTAGCTTTCTCCGCCATTGGCATCTATAGTGAGCATCCATCCAACAGTGTGTGGATGGAAGAGAGAGGAGGGCTGAGGGGCTTACCAGTGAGTGAAGGGAGTTCTCATAATTTGGAGAGGATGGGGTCTGTCCGCTAGCACGAGGCCACTGGTTGGTACCTGGTGAGAGAGGGTGGGGGGGGGGGGGGGTGGAGGGGGCAATCACTGTTAGCAACCTAAGCAGCAGATTCACTTTCACAACAACATAGCTCAGAGCGTTATCCCTCCCTCTCCCTGGGTACACTGATACAAAGACTAACTGACACACAGCATAACATGCAGTCATAACACACTGACATCCTGATTTTCTGGTTTGTTGTTGCTCTATTTCAGATATTTTTTATCTTTAGGGCTCAACTGCATCACTTCCTGATGACTGGACAGCATCCTGACACATGAGCCAGTAAAGGGATAGTCTGACGCCCACTTCCACCCGGAGCTGAACACTATATCCGTTCTTTTTTTTTTTTTTTTAACACTAGCTTTCCTTGATTCTTCTTTCTTCCGGGACACTTTAAGTCTTTATAACACATTAGAGTGATAAAAAATGCATTGTGGTTTAACAGGTGTTCTGAGCGACAAATCTAAACATCATTGGATTCGATTAACATGATACTGGCATCCGAAGAGGCTAATCACATGCCAAGCGGAGTTTTAGAATAACATGAGTCCAACAGCTTCCAAGCTTGCCAAATCATCTTGGCCCAAGAGAGACAGATTCAATTTGTGTTAACTTTCCAATCCAAAAATAATGAAGAGCATTATAAAAGTCTAAACAGATGATGAAAAGATCAAATTTATACCTTGATTAACTGAGGTCAAACCCATTTCATATCCAACACTGGATACCACTGATAATGAGCAGTATGATGAATATGATTTAAAACTTAAGGTGGCAGAGTATATGTAAATAATTTCAATCAGCATAGAAAAATACACACAGGCATTGTGGAATCTGAAATTTACTTTTACCAACTCTTAAATTACAGTATAAATGAGAAGGGTGGAATAAGTTCAAGTCCAGTGGCCACTTCTTTTCAAAAATATCCAAGGACAAATAATTTGTGGGAAAACAGTGCCACCCCTTTAAACGAAAACAGATTGCTGTATTTCATATAACTTCATATTTTCCCTATATATAATGTTGATGATAACTATTGTCTGCTTCCTAATTACATCAGTGTGCGACTTCTGCTGGCTCTTCCCTGAGTGAATGTACCTAGTGAACCTTCTGAAATGCACTTTGATGCTATTATTATTAAAAATGAGTCTTGCCAATTTTAATTGAATAACAATGCATTTTAATCTAGTGTTCTAAATACAGAAAAAGCTCAAGAAATAAGCTGTATACAAGTGAGGATAATTTAGTTTCAGCTGGCAGAAGTTCTGAGTGGATTTTTTTAACTTTTGAGGGAGCCAAAATGTTAATTTATAGCACTGTATAGCATATAGAAAAGTAAATCAACTTGATTTGATCTGGTGTAAATTAGTGTGAGAGAAAAGGAATTCACATCTGCTCATCACATTTCCTATTCCTATACAACTTTTCTTTTATCCTATTTTTCTGAAGCACAATTTCATCCCATCATTCTGCCAAATGTTGTGCAAAAGGGGGTAATGCATTGTACAATCAAATATCCTTAATGGACTTTGACAATAATGAACCTTTCCAGGTTATTTACATGAAGTGGTGTTTGGGGATCTTTCCAGCTACAGGCTCTCAGTACTTTGTCTGGTGTCTGTTATGGTGGAAGGACGCCAATCCCAGCCTACATCCTGGTAAATGCAGTCCACTGGAGCACAAACTACAGATGGGGACTTTGTTTTGGTTATCTCAGTACTATTTAGGCTGATTCTGAAAACTCATTGTGGGTATATTTCTCCACTTCACATACGAGTAGCAAGCCAAATTAAAAATGCAGACCAACGGTAGGGAAATATTTGTAATCGAGAGGCCTGGAAGAATGCTCGGTGGGATATGATTTTCTTTGCTGTTTGAATTTGAAAAGATTTTAATTGAGCATTTGAAATAGTTCAGAGACCCATCTGTGAATACAATGATGTGGCATTCTTACTCAGAATGACATTTTTGAGAAGTAATCACAAATATCCAGGCTTACTTAGTCAGATCACACACATACCAAACCAATGAATGTAAATCCCTCATTTCCAAGACGTCTTTCTCATGAATTTTGTTTTACATCAAATAAGAACATGATAGTCATGATAACATATCATCGTCAAAACATTTAATAGCTAGTGTTGAACAAAAAGACACCAATACACGGGAAGTTGGGTCTTTCTTTGAAGGCTATCACAACTGTAGAACGTCTGTGCAGCTCAATGTTTAAACGGACCTAATAGCAAATTGCTACTTCATATCTATTTATTTTTAGCAGCATTTAGGGACCATTATAGACTAATGCAAGATTCTTTTCTCTAACATCTACCCTAAAATGGCACCTCAGTATTTCAAAGACAGCAAAAGCAGAATGAGCGAGAGCTGGAATCTAATGTCAGCAAACTGTATGTTTCTGACAAACACAAAGATTACATCTCCCTTGAGCTCGGGGAACTGTTTAGAAAAGGACTTTCCACCTATTCATTCTGAAGAATGTCTCTCCACACCTCTACACTCTTCTATACGTGAGTTTTCATGTTTCTTTACATGTGCAGCTTTAGAAAAAGCATACTTTAATTAACAAGCTATTAAAAGTTACTTTGGAAGAGGAAATGAGAAAGCCTCTGTTCTGCCTCAGCTTTTCTCCCAGGCGTGAATCAGACAGGAACTCCTCATAAGCCTCTACTGGCTGGCTGCTATGAAGAATTAGCCTGGGGCTCTAGTCCCCACATGCACCGGAGAGGGCTAATTGAACAAAACGGCCTTGAGAAATGTGCTGTACATTGGTATAATCCCAATGATGAATGGATTTTGTGGTTAACATCAATGGGATGCCAAAATTTGTGCCAATTACCAAGTACAGCTCTTTTCTAAACACCAAATGTATAATTTATAGATCACAAAACATGAATAACTAGTGAAAGATTTTTCCCCTGACAAATTCCAGTTGACTTCAAGTTACAACAACGATTTTATGATTTTATATCAAATATTAATTTAAATAGGAACAAATGAACTTGTTTGTTGCCAAAAGGGAATTTCAGGGTATTTTTTCATAAAAACTCTGAAAACGATGAGAATTGCTAACATATTTCACTCTAGACATGATCCATTTTCAATTTCTGGAAATATGAAAATGATAATCTAGTTTATAAACAGTTTGAGGAATTCCACTGTTGTCCTGCCAGGTGTGGCATGCTGCAGTCAGGCCTGGCTGGGATGCACTGTAAATAGGTTGGGAGAGGAGAGGAGAGATCTCCATGTGTTGGGCCGTCATAGTCTTCCTCATCAGCTGAGTCACAGCCACCCCCCCCAACCCCCCACCCACTGGCAGATAAATGAGGCCTTTTTGCAGCCTGGTGTGTGTGTGTGTGTTTGTGTGTGTGTGTGTGTGTGTGTGTGTGTGTGTGTGTGTGAGTGTTGGGTTGGGGGTGGAGGGGTAACAGCTGTCCACGGGCCAGGGCAACAGCTGAGGACGAGGGAGGCATACGTAGAGACAGCTGTCACCACTACATTACCATACATGACACAACTGCCCACTAAAACAACACACTGGGCTTTCCCTTACTCTTCCCCCCTTTGGACTCTGTTAACATGTTTACCAAATGCCATCTTCTTCTCTCACGAAGTTCTTGCACTGCACTCGAAAAGCTGATTTATTAGAAATGGGAATTTCCTCAGGTGCTCTGATGGCTCAATCAACGACTGTTTCATTTCCTCTCAACTGTATGTTTTTGAAGATGTTTTTTTGCTCCTTTCCTGTCTTCTTTCATTGTATTCGACAACCCAAACAAATAAAACTTATGAACAGGGTTGTCTCTTCACTCTCAAAAAACAAAACAAAACAAAACAAAAAAACAACTAAAACAAAAATGCAAACACCCAAGCATGCTGTTTTTGTGCCAATGCTGAGCACTTGTCTGTAAAAACAGGATTATATAATAATGAAAGCTACTCAGATTTGTTCAGCTACATCTGATGTCTTATCACAAAGCAGGGGCTCCTCTGCCCAAACTGCACTGGCAACTGCTGCAAGGCAATGTTATCAGGCATGAAGACTTGGATCGCCGTGGTGCAAAAAGACAATCTGTCCAGCTTTTCAGAGGCAAAATTCCAAATTCTTTTCAAATACTTATAAAGTGAAGCGCTACAGTACTCAATCACTCCATGAGCCATAGGCTCAGTCATTTTCATTTACATAGTCCCTCCAGGGGTTGTCATTAAACCTTTTTTTCATCATAAAGCAAAAATCCAATATAAGATAAAACTTAAATGTTATTCCAGGAGCATTTGTCAACACAGTCATGATTTATGAATATGAAAAAGTCTCTCCCAGAGACTAGAAACCTGTGAGCCGATACTAATCTGTGATGTCACCAAGAGACTATATAGAGCAGCTCTACAGACCACAAAAAAAAAATTGAATTCATTGAATTCATGCCTCTTGCACTTCTCTCATTTATAAGTGCTTTTAATGTAATTAATCACAATTTCAGAAGTGTGAAGAACTGACTTAAAAAAGGAATCAAATCACGTCATACTTAAGGCATAATCTTGATTTAATTAATTTATTCTGTGGTCAATATTTACAGCTAATGTACAGCTAACAACAGTATTAAAAGAAGCTGTAGTGAGACTGTCCACACTTCACTCTGCTTAGTTGTTGATTAATCCAACTAATACACCACATAGTCTCAAAGTAATTAAAATTTAAGTCATGTTCATGAAAGCCACTTAATTAGCTTAGTTATTCCACATCAAGGCCCACTTCTAACACAATCTGATATGCGTCTGTCCTGCTGTCTGTAAAAATAAGCATGGCTAATGCATGAGATGGATAGCCATTCTACGCGTGGTATCTTGTGGGGGTGTATTTAAGTTCAAAATCCAGAGACTGATACTCTACCTGCCCTTCCAGACGGGGTGCCGGCAGCAGTCACCACTGTACCTGCTGAGGCAGCACCTGCTGTGGCTGTCAGGGGCGAAGGAGAGCCCACAGGTGTTGACGGGTTGGATGGAAAACTACTGCTGGTATGGTCAGGTGAGTAAATCTATGGGAGAGAGAGGAAGAAAGAGGTGAATGAAGAGATGTTAGGGAGAGTTCATCATTAAATCACCACAACAACCTCAGGAAAAAAAAAAAAAAACATTTGGCTGCTTTCTCCATGCTCTTTACAGCTGTGTTACCTTCTTCCAGCCAAAATTGGCCAATCAGTTATAGGGATTTTACTGCCAAAAATGCCATAAAAATGATCAGTGCATACATTTGGATAATTACAAGCCTTTAAAAGCTATCTGTGCTTACAGCAAAGGCTTAAAAAAGAAACTATACAGGAAAGCTCTTTTCAAAGGCAAAAAAAAAAAAAAAAAAAAAGCATGTGTGATGGGGTCATTCCAGCATTTTTTTAGACTACAAAAAAGCGTCTTTATGACACAGTAACGACGCTGGTTCAAAGCGGTTTTTGTGCTTGTGCCTACAGATACCAGTGGTGATGAAAACTTCTTTTTGTTTGGCATCTTCCTTTGGCTGCAATCAAATTCTTGGATGAATGGGTTAGTACCACTAGTAGATGTAGAATAATTTCCACAGCCTTAGAATACATTCAAACATGAATGCTTGTTCATGTTAAGCATAGTGATTTGTGTGTCAAAGGATACAAGCCGGTAACCTGACAGCTTGGAAAAGGCTATGTGAATGGGTTTAGAACTAGTAATGGCAAATTTCCAATAATTCCTTTTTGCCTGCTTCTCCATCTGAAAGCGACTTCTATGCTGCACTGTATCCACTCCTAGCATCTACTCAAATTGTTTTCTCAAGCACTTCTCTGGCTAACTGCATCAAAGAAAATAGGCAAAAATCTAATCCGGTGGATAAAATAGTGACTGCTGTACTACCAGATAAAGTATCCCAATGGATTTCATTTTACCCTGGGTACAACAGAATTATAGGGTGAGATTTGTGACGCCATACAGATGAACTTGAAGTTTGTCCTCTGAATCAAATATTGGAATTTGGATCTGAATTTTTAAAACCTGAGCTTCACATTGAACTTGTATTTACTGAATTGAATTGAAGTTAACTGAAAAAAAAGAAAAAAGAAATTAACCAAATCAAACCGGCTATGAAAGCCCTGAAAGTCAAGAGTAAAAAATGGGGCATTCTTACCCCCAGGGTAAGAAAGGTTGAGTCACCCTGGCGATGACTCGCCTCCCAGTACAACCACACCAGACTGAACATCATCAATACGCTTTTTCATACAGTACTGTACTACTATGGCAACAAAATGAAAATACGCATGCACCATGTAAACCTCTTGGATCTGAGCCTGTGTGCATTTAACAAATGTATAGTTCCCTTTTAATATGCCTGATTAATTATCAACATAGACACCTAATCATGTATCATAATGCTAAGACGATACACTAGTTGAGTATATATCATTTAATACTTAATGTGAAATACTGATTAGATATTCAAGTATCAGGAACCATTGTAATCAAAATCAAATCATGAGGTCCTTAATATACATATCCCAGAGCTTGCCCTCCTGACAAAAAGTGAGAAATGACTTCTGTTGAGTGTTCAAGAAGGCTCGTGCTGCATGATGCCACAAATTAGTTTCATTTTGTCCATCTTTACTGAGACAATAATGGACATTTCAGAGGACCTCCGTAACATAAGTGTGCCAGTACATCCCCTGAAAGGTTATACTGAGGTCGCTGAGTTTGAGGATGGCGTGTCAATCACAGGAGCAGGGAATGGGGAGATTACATCTTCAAAACTTCCACAGGGATTTCATTTGTTTAAACAAATGCTGGATTAAAGCACAAACACGTCCCTGATTTTTTCCCTTTAATAAGAGGATATTGTGCCATAATGGAACATGTCTCAGAGAACCCAGGGTATTAGGGATGGATCCCAACTAATTAGCACAGAAAAAAACAGCAGATCCACAGAGATTTCGCTTCCAAGTTAAGATCAAATTGAGCTTGCAGGAAACCATTTGACTTCTGTAGGGATGATAGAATGCACTCATTATCAATAATCTCCTTATTTAATCTTGATCTCTGGGCTTTAGTGTTTCAATCAACTTGGAGAATCAGGCTAGAGGTTTCGTTGTAGTGTTTTACTGAGTGCGGAGGAGGGATCGTCTGTTCTCTTCAGGGAGGAACGCAATGGCTATTCATGCTTTTGTACACTCTCATAGTGTTTCTCTCTGCTCAGCATTTTTATTCTCACACACTCAAGTCAGCTGAAAACTAAGGAGGATTAATAGTGTGATCACAAGAGCGTCAGAAACCAGTAAGACTCAAAAACAAATCTCCAAATATTTCTTAGTTTCTCAAATACAAGCTGTTTATAACCGTGACTTCTGACCCAACAATATATGACTTACTATTCTTTTCCTTCACTGGCTACTAAGCCATATTCAAAGTGGAACACAGCTCATTTTACTGGAATAAATGAAGCTCCGCCTCATCATCAGTTACGCTCCTGCAGGCGGCATGGGGCCAATAAGCACAGCCAATTTAAAAGGGCGGAGAACAAAAGCCTTACAAAGGGCGGCCCGTGGAGTTGAGCCACAGCAGTTATAAACTCCCCTGTGCCCCCTACTCTAACCGCCCACCCCCAACCCAGCCCAACCGTGTCCATTTCACCCCAGCTTTGTCATGCTAATAGAATTGAGTCTGCAAATATAAAAAAGACTTAATTTGTGATTATCATCCCCCACTTTTATATTTCAGGTTTACACCAGTACGCAATCTACATCCTAAATGTAAACTCATTAGAAATTTATGCATCAGAGTTTATACTAGGATCTTATCAGACTTCAGTTTTCAAGAAAAAAAAAAAAAAAAAAAAAATTCTGGGATTCTTGCCATATCAAGTACCAGTGTGTGCTGGCACCAAGTGTGTGCAGCATGTTAAACTCTATTTAATGATATTAATGTTGGAATAATAAGTTTAGACGACTGAAATGGTCAGATTCCAATTTTGGCATGTGGAAAGACAGACATAGAAAAACAGTTCTGAGACAACACGTTATTCCAATTAGACAGAAGAGACATGTGAAAGGAACTGGAAATTTAAGATAAGGAGTATCTATCAAGCCACTTTAACTTGTAGATAATTGGGCTTTCTACAGTTCTGCACGATTCATGCTGCCATAATTTTCTCCTTTCAGAGAGTTGTTCCTTGTGTCTCAACTGGCTGCCAAAAAAGTGTTTTCCTACTCCATCTCTGCTTAAGCGACAGTCATAAACTTGAAGTGCTAAGCTAGTGTTAGGTTCAAGCTGAAACGCTAAATCAGTGGATGGTTTCTATATCAAATATCCATTTTATTAAATGATCAAATCCACCTTAACAGTGAAAGTCAAACAATGAATGGACTTGTCTTTGCATTCGTAGTATGCTAGTAAAAGGTCCTTATTTACCATCTGACAATGAATTATTAACTATTACCTAAAATTATAATACAACTGTGAGGTAAAACTGAATCAAACTTGAGACTATAATCTATCCATAACTGCAGATAAAATATTTCTTCCTCTGTTGAATGCCTGTGAGCTACAGGAAGTTAAACATTCAGTCAACGCACTGTAAGATGTCACAGATATCAAGGGTTGATTTTCCAAACTAAAGTGTAATCCATTGGCTTTAAGAGTATTTTTAATGCAAAATTCCCTTTCTTGAATACTCTTAGTTTAAGCCCACAATTATCCAGGCTTAGGCCCAAAAACAACTGCAAACATATCCTCTGGGTTTTTTTTTTTTTTTAATCAGCATTCAGTATAGCACTTAATTCCCAGCATGACCACTGAGGTCACCTTCTTTAGAGACAGAAGTGGGCCATTATTCTAATGCACTATCTCGAATTGCACAGAAATCAAAATGCATTTGCGCTCACAAGAGCATAGAATGCAGGCATGAGGTTCACACCCTGAGAGGAGACCAGCCAGGATGGGACACAGAGTGATTCCTGTGTGGCTAGAAGCTAACACTTAAGTCGCCATTGATGTTACCAGGGAAAGAGTGCCATTTTAGATAGTGAATGAATTTTCCATTAACATCCATAGTAAATGGCAACCATGTTTCTGTTTTTTAATCCATATTTGCTTGAACTAAATTCCATTAGGAATGTACAGTGAGATGGACTGAATTCCCAGTTTATAACTCACCGAGGCCAGAGCCTTGCCCAGTGCATCTCCAGTCTGTGAGCTTCCAGTGGCATTCCCCCGATTTGCAGCAGCTAAAGAAACAGAGAAACAAAGAGTGGTCACGGTACACAAAGCAGCTGATTACCGCCTGGCCCACTACCTTTAAAGACAAGATGCTTAGCGCTGCTTAGGCTGTAGCCATTGAATCTACACATTGTGAACAAGTACATGAGTGCTAACAAGCGAACATACCCATGACCCCATCAGCGGTGTTGACGGACGGGGTGTGTGCTGCAGTGACGAATGGTGAAGTGCTGGCGTTGCTTCGATGGAAGCTGGACATGGGAGGAAGACTGGCATTGATGTCTGGAGAGACTGAGTGTGCAGGGTAATTCTGGAAAAAAAAAGAAAAAAAAAAGAATCTTACATTTACATGTGGCAAATGTGTACCAGTGTGAGAAAGAAGGAGGTGAACTGGTTAATATTATGAGAGACACTTCCACGATAAAAGAAAGGTTATAAGTAAAACAGAGAAAGGGTGCTTTGGGCAGGCAGCATCTAGAGGCTTCCTGTGATTCCCAATCAGCTGCAGCGCACAGCCAGACAAGAACAGATCAAACACTGATCCGAAGAGGGTCGCAAGTGTCTTCACTGATAATAACCAGACAGGGGGAGGGGAAAGTCTAAAGATCATCTACGTGCTGAATGCACAGTGGACATCTCTAGTGTGCTGGCAGAGTAGAATTAGGATTAAACTTTGATTTTAATTCTTTTTTTATTGTTCTGGTATCACCAGCTGAGCTTCTTACCAGGCGGTCGTGTGAGTGCAGATTGCTGTAGTTTCCTGACTGTGGCATGTGAGATGAAGATCCTCCCAGCATTCCACCGTAGCTGGGCTGACTGATCCCATTGGACGAGTTCCATGGGTCAGAGGAATTGTGGGTCCCATCTAGTGATAAACAGAGAGCAGTTCATCAGAGATCAGATCTGGACAAGTTGCATAAAACAAATAAAGTTATAAGTCAACACGACTGAGGCCCATGGAGCAATCCACAACTTGCAGTTTAGTCTCAACACAGCCCCCCACCCAACCCTTATCTTAGGGTCACCCGAGGAGGACTTTTTTGGTTTTGGGGACTGAAATATGATCCTTGGCTCGAACACAGCTGAGATAACATGAAGCTAAAGCTAACAGAGAGGTCTGCTGTTCTGACTTGATCCAAGACTCAAGTCTCCACACACACAAATACAGAGTGCACAGAGCCATAACGTTGCTAAACGCTGCTGGAACAAATGAATCTGTCAGGCAATGTCAAAACATTAGTCTTCAATGTACTATGGTACACCATTTTCATTTCATTTCGGGTATTTTATTGGACTCATGGGTGATATTGAGACTGAACATTAATAATATTAATCACTACAAATACCATGTCAGCAGAGTAATGCCAAGAAATAATTTGAGGATGATCTTAGAAAAACCATGCATTGGTAATGTTCTGACAAACTTTTTAGCTGCAGCACCAGATAATACTTCCCGGAATGAAGTCAAAATGGTGCGTTACTCACCAAAAAAAGTGCTTGCAAACATACTGCTGGAGGGCTTAGGAGAAGAGTAAGAAGGTGAATCTCTGTTGAAGTCTTCTGAGTTCGGAGACGGTGCGTACACCTGCCGAAAGAACATTAACATTATGAGAACAACATTTGGTCCAACAGACACTGAAACATTTTGGGATCTTTGCAACTGAATATTCTTTCAGACTGCAGCACACTGTGAGGAGACACTGCTCTACCGCATCATATTCTCAAGTACACTGACGCAGAGGCCTGGAAAATCTAGTATAATCTGTCATCTTTTGCATCACAATGTCTATAAAGTAAACAAATGAAATGTACAATCTGGATTAAACAAATTGGGGCACATGAAAGCATTTAATCGCACAAACACATATAAGGAAAAATATACATGTAGGGACGGCTCACAAACACACGCGCGCGTGTGCTCACAAGCACATGCACACTTTAATGACTAGCAAACCAACCAAGCTTATGGAGGGAGGAGTGGATTATCAGGGCTATTTGCATTTCAGATAATCTTAACTTCTAATGGAAGTATAATGACACCCGCTCACGTGCGTACAATAAATGCCTGGCAAATTACAGCATGCCCAGAGAGGCAGAAATCAAATAAGGGGTAGAAAAAACACAGGCTGCTTTTCTTTCTCTATATTTGTACCTGCAAACTGGCGGTAGAGTGAAAGGAGAAGCACAATGGGCATGCTGTTGTACAGCTGTGTGTGCGCCAAGCTAGGCGGGAGGATCAAAGGGAATGGAGGCCAAACACCAGTGATGTGGTCTCTGACTTCATCCACTCCAGATGGAGGGAGAGAGGGTGAGAGAGAGAAAGAACGAATGCAGAGCGAGGGAAAGGACTGAACAAATTCTCCATCCCACAGACAGGACTATTCCCCATCATCATGTAGCGTTAATCAGAGCCAGACGTGCCAACTAGATCCCACCTGCCCATTTCCAGCCCACATCCCATTCTCCGCTTGCTAGCAAGATAAATTCCTCTTTTAATGACCTAACATCACACTCAGATGTTGGCATTCAGACAGCTCGCACTTCAAAGATTGGCTTCTAATGCCCGCAGATGTGATGATGGCCAGAGAGGTTGTTTACTCACTTAGGTTGTTTATTCTCAGTTTATGACATAGCACTGATGGGAAATACGCAATGCAACCAAATTATATAAATCCATTTCAATCTCTCGCACGCACGCGGCCGCCAACATATCAATGCAGAACTCAGTCAGCTTAACTGACACTCAGGGCCGTTGGGTTTTGCTGAGTGAGCAGTCCTCCAGCGTGTTGTTGTCTGGTGTGTAATTAAAGCACTCTGGGAGGGGTGGTGCTCTCGTGGGTCCTCTAGCTTGCACATGTGACCGGGCTGATGGTACTTCCGCAGTGATCCCAGGTTAGCCTCACACAGGAGCCCGGGCTTTTGTCTTTTTGCCTCTGCCTGAGACTCAATGGGCAGCATATGGCAACGGATAATGCTAATTGTCCATTTTACCCTGGGCTAACCAGTCAAAGCATTAATAAACCATCCCAAACACTGGGTGCCTCATTCCGCCGGCCTATGGAAGAGAGGGCCCGCCAGGGTTTCCTTTTACAAGGCTATTAATTAAAAGCCGTCACTCACATGGAGCACTAGGCCAGCACAGGCCCACACCAGTTGTTTGAGCATCAGTTTTTTTAATAATAAAAAAAAAAAAATTCCCTTCTGTGCCATGTCGCTCATACCTTACCGTATGAATCACAGGCTTATTTAGCCCCATTGTTTACATACACTAGATACTGACAAACCTCTCATATAATTTAAAGGCACACAGGCTGTCGTTATATTCATTCTGCTTAACCTTTTCAGGTGCTCTATGTAAAACTTTCACTGACACTGTATATTGGAGAAAAATAATTGTGGCGGTCATAATTGCTGTGTTTCATAACTTTTGATGCATAAACTGTCCACCATAAAAAATACAGCAGAGAAAAAAACTTTTATACCCCCCACCAAAAAATAATACACTTGGTAGGTGGCCTTCATAGCTAAGTATTACTAAAAAAAAAAAAAAAAAAAAAAAAAAAAAAAAAATCGTACACAATATCTTTAATATGAGTTTGAGAGAAACAGTGAAGCCTAATGTATTTAGGATAGGGGATACTGTCAACAGATATCCGAATGCTAGTTTTTAAAGAATTCTGGTTGATGGTTGTAGAAAATGACAGTGAACATTTGAGCTGTTAATTAACAAGCTGCTTCCGATGAAAGATAAATCTATCGAATTAAGGGGGAACAGTAGTGCAACTTGGCTTTGTATCTTGGCTTTGCTCAGCAAAGAGAAGTGAAGATTCCCACCACACCTTCCCCCACGTCTTAACGCCTGTAGCACCTGCCTTTGATGTTCACGCCACACCAAAATATCATATGTTAAAACACAGGCTGTCAACCCACAGTGAGGATTTAATGTATAATAACAGGAAGGGAAAAGAGCTTAAAAAATAAAATAAGTGAGGAAAAAAAACAGGCTAATAGCCAAGAAGCTCAAAGAGAGTGGTCCAAATACGCTGGTAATGGCATGTCCTGTTTTTGTATGTCAATATTTGGAATCTAACCATATCTCTAGGGCATTTCTTTTCAAGTCCAAATCTTAGACACTTACAAAAGCTAAACACTATGCAGCGCAGACACAATGGCTCTTCAAGTACAGCTCAGCCTCCTTGGAGGGGCATGTTAAACATTTCTGCATGATGCCAGCCAGCGCTTTCAAGAAAACATTTCAAGGCTTAGTATTTTCATGCATAAAACTGTGACATCAAAGCTACAGTCTCACAAAGAACAACTTTCATCTGCAGGACTTTTTTTGATGAATTAGGTTAGGCGCCATCAGGGATGTTGAGGAAGATGCCAAAGTGTTCGAGGTGAAAATTATTTTCATAAGCTGCACACAAACATTTCATACTTCTCTACGTATTACAGGGTTACATGGAAAAAATCTGGAAGAGTCCCTGGTAAAAATCTTACTGCACTTGAGGGATTTTAGTGAGGAAAGGCAACACCTTAGATAAACATATTCCGCCCTAAAAATCCCAAACATTTGAATTCTTAAAAGCTTGGGCAATTCATTCACACGGAACTGGAAGAATCAAATAAAATGCTCTCATGACATAAAATAATGAAATCTTTAGAGATGTAGCTATAAAACACAAATCCTACCAGAGGTGCATTGGGACCATTTCGGTCCACATTCATATCTGGCCAACCCACTAAATCTATTTATCTGCTCACACACTCTGCACACCCTAACTCACTAAAACAGAACAGAAGAGAGCAGAAAAGGAAAGTATAACCGAGAAAAGAACACATAATGTTCAGACTTTTTTCCAGAAAACTCCCTGTAATCCATTCAATTATATCCTCTGTAATACCATCAATCCCATCAGCCACCGTCAAGGGTACATAACTTCGCGTAAGCAGTTGGCCTATAGCAGAGGCATGTAATTAAAGAACGAGCAGGTACTGGGTTTCATTCTGTCTTTGCAAAGGAGCAAAAGCTTTTATTCAAGTGCGGTGTCTGGCAGAGGAGCGGCTTGTTGGGAGTTCTCTAAAAACACAACAGCAACCAACTTGCAAAATGATATCTGTCCTTAATGCCATAAAAGCCGTCTTCTGGCATGAACCGCATTATCCTCTCACAGCATGTGTGTAGTACACATGTACACAGTAGGTCCACAAATACACACGCACACATTAATATGCACAATGACTCAAGCACACATGCTCACTCGCGTGGAGGCACATGCATTATGAAGACGGAATAAACGTTAGCTTCTGGCAGTGATGAGTGCCAAACTTGTGTAAAAAGGTATGACCTGTTGCTCTAAAAAGATGACAGGAGTCATGTTCTGCCTTAAAGCACTCATGCGGTCTCTTTTGTGTTTTGAATACCTGCGGATATCATTTTATGACATTCCACTTTGGGAGCGGAAACCGTGCATGTGGCAAAATAAGGAAAACTGTAACTTGTAACAATCACCACAGGGCTTTCTCTTCAATTTTTTTTTTTTTTTTTACTAATGGGCAACGGAAGAAAGATCAGTGAGCTGCTCCATCTGTATTGGTTCCGTGCCACCAGCTCACAAGCCAATGGCCCACTGTGAATTCTCCCAGTGCTCCAGATGGTGAGCCTGCCATGGAACTCTGCATTATAACAAGTTAATGTGGACGAAGTTGATGCTAAGAATGAACACCATCCTTCTTTTTCCCTTGCAAGGAAAACATAAAAAAGTTGGTGTTTGGTTATTTAACAACTGCTTTTGATCAGAAAGTTTTGCCCATGCGGCCCACATGCTCTCAATTTTCTCCCAATCACCAACTGTAACACAAGCCTGCTAATACTTAATATGAAAAAAAGATCAAAGTGATCTTTTGTGCGGCGGGAACAAAAAGAACTGTTGTAATGGGTCATAAGGAAAGTTGAAACACAGGCCTGAGTAAGTTGACCTTTTCAATACAATTCTATAAACAAGTGTGCCCCGTTATTTTCCTAACTCTGCTCGTTTAGTGCACGTGCTTTATGTAATCGGAAAAACAGCACAGGCAATGACAGGTGGAAATCTGTGTGTTTAATTTGCTTACGACAACATCATTACTGAAGGATTACTGAAATGCACTGGAGAGATTCTACAGCCATTGTTAGACGACTTTGGCCTTGAACAGAGGAGTAAACCAATTAGACTGTTTTCAATATGAAGAGGTATTAAGGGTAATTCTGAGGAAAATCATGTATCATCTCAGAGCAAGTAGCAGCAGGTACATCTGATCATGACCAACTCAAACACCTGTGACACTCACGCGAAACATCACTGAAAACTCAATTCCTTCACATCTCCTTACAACAAAACACCTCCAATACACACACACACACACACACACATATACACATTTATTTACTTTAAAAAAAGGTACTCACACAGAAAACTACATTTTCAGAAGAACACAAAAATCAAAGAGGTCGTTACTGAGAAGTTCAGAAATCACATTAGGCTCCCTGTGGCGTCAAGAATGCAGATGTGATTAAAAACAGATGGAATAACAGCAACACTGGTGCTTGGAGCTCAATCTGCAAACAGGAAAGTCTAACCTCAACAGGCAGCCTCTTTCCCTTAATCATTCCCAGACTCCCACTTGTTATTATTTCAAACCAGTCTCAGAGCTGAACCAACAAGCCAGTAAAAATAAAGTCAGTGCTGCAAAAACTTTTTCTACCACACTGTTCAATTCTGCCTACTAAAATGAAATAATAATAATAATAATAATAAAAATAAAAAAACACAGCTTTTTTGTGCTTAACTAGATACCAAGTGGGTGTTTTTTTAATCTTTAAATATGTACTAATTTATGTACGACTGGGGTATACTTTCAAAAGCATGTTGAACTAAGTTTATGACACATTTAAACTCCATATTAAATAGTGCTGTTATACAGCTGTAACTGATGTAATGGAAAATCATCAAGAGAGAACAGTCTCGGACACATGCATGCGTGTACATGCCTGTGGGCGCACACACACACATACACATACACATACACACCTTTTCAATTACAAAACAAAAAGCAAACATAAACTCAAGTATGGACAGACAGACAGACAGACAGACAGACAGACAGACAATCTCTCTTCCCTCTCTCCTCTCAGTCTAACAGACACATTCCCAGAGAGATAACTCACCGATTTCCCGTTGTAGTAATACATTAAGGAGTTACTGCCCATTCCAGGGACAGGGTAGGCGCAATACATTATAGCTTCAACAATTAAAGTGATAAAGGTATACTGTTTCAACACACGGCAGCAGCACACTGGTGTTCCCTCTAGACATACATCCAAACCGTTCAAAAGGGACTAATAATTCTTTCAGCCCTGGCCCTCCACACACGGACCCACTCAGAGGAAACTTATGCAAAGCAGGACCGTACCACTCTGCACTTTGCAAAGGGGTGGCGATCAGAAGGGAGTGGCTCGTATGGTACGTCCCTCTCTTAAGCCTCGTAAGTGCTGAGGCAAAGAGGAAAAGAACAAGGGGGAAGGGAGGCAATGGGGAGGTGGGTGTATAAAAGATAAAGGGAAGTGGGTGGGACAGAAAACAAATGTGTGAGCGGATTTGAAAAGACAGAAAAAAATATAATTCCAACCATAAAAAAATGCAGGTTTTCTATAGTGCAAGCTGGAACTAAAACCATTTCATTTAAGTGGGACTTCATTAATATATGCAATTCAAAGCAGGAAAATAAATGAGTGTGTAAATAAGTGCAATGAGCCTGGTCTCTTGCACAGGTTTTAATCCTGAGCGGCTAATCTTTTTTTTTTTCCCTAATGATTAAATGAGTGGGTAGGCAGCGAGGTAAAATGGGGGGTTTTGATGCAACAAAACCATCTGGCAACAAATTTAACCTGTCCCCAAACTCAGCTCACACACCAATTAGCAACCAGTGAGGGAAAGTGGACAGTCAACATGCACCAAAAAACACAACATGTCAAATAATGTTAACATTCAGGCAGAGGGAGAGAAACACGGAAGTGGAAACAGCTTATTTACGAAATGTAAGATGAATTCTCAGTGTGGGCAGAGTGAGACCTCTAGTTGAGAAGTGACTGTAAACGGAGAGAGAGTTGTAAAGCATGCAACAGCTGCAAAGGGGCTGGCCTGTGACGTCAGGCAACAGGAAAATAATGCTCCATTTCCTAAACCCTGGGGGCCTCAGACAGGGGGAGCACCAGGGGGAAAAGCAAAACATGGACAGCCATTTTACCATGGTTTACTGTCACTGCCAGCCACACTGCTCTCCCTTACCTTTATGATATGGGAAGGGAGAGCAAAGGAGATAGGAGGGGTGGCAGTGGTGTGTGTGGGGGAGGGAGGAGGAGGGGGTGAGGACAGATACTCTATTCCACTGAGAGCCCAGTCTGTACAGTCTGACTGGAGCCTTTCATGTCTACCAGTGGAGGCTTCCTGGACTAAACACAGGCCTATATACTCATTGAGAACATTATTGTTATAGAAAGATGAAAGCCACCACTTCCCTAAGAAAAGTGGGCTTTTATTATGTTTTTCCTTCAGTACTGTTTTTATTTATCCCCCTTTCTTCTCTGGGACTCTTTTAAAATCTTCCAAAGCACTGGCTCTACATGCTGTTACCGCTTTAAATCTGGCCCCGTTTCAAGTTGATGCTTTAAGGAAAATTGTCATGATAGAAGTGTGTTTGAAGGGTCCAAAACAAGTCCAGACATAGAGCAGTGTGTTGAGAGGGAAACACATGAAAGCAAAGAGAGATAGGCATTAATTTGGGAAAGCATGCACGCAAATCACACCAGTGTTGGCTTATTCAGGAACACTGTGAGCATTAGGCCCAGCTCTTTGTGGTTAACTGTGTAGCAGACACACTTGATCTATGAATGCATGTGCATTTTGAGCAGCAGGGAGTTTTATCTTTATTAAACTTTACGGATCAAGGATCACGTTTAGATGTTTTATCAGGCCAAGACAGCAGCGATGCATTTAGTAAGGCCTCCACCCAGAAAAATAAAACATCAATAAGAGACAGTGGACCCTCCTTTCCTTAGTTGCACATCTAAGGTGTGGCTGACCCATCCCAAAATTTGTTGTTTAATAAAGAAGGAGACCACAAAGAGAGAAGTCCCTCCCCCTCTTTTATGCCACACAGGTCCAAAATGGCATCTCAGGTTCGCAGCCATCAAGACACAGGCTACAGTCCAGTAATGAGAGTTCAGATCTATCCACCTGCTTCTACGAACCATCTCTAATCATGTTCCAGCCATCAGAGGGTGATTTTCTTGGGACTTGTTTGGGTGTTGAAAGAGACCCAGGCAAATCCACGGGCTGAGGTCACCTCCATCTCACGCATGGATTTAGCAATGATGTCATCAGACAGGAAGATTGTTTCCTGTAAGAAGCTCTGGTTCTAATTAGGGAGGGCAGACTTGGCGAGTGGGGGTTGCAAAGGGGGATTCTTAATCTCAGAAAAGCCCCCCTCTCCCTACATGCCCCCTAAATGAAATTCATGCATTTGCAAAGAAACGTTTAAACACTGTGACTTGACATTTTAAATTAACAAGACTTGTAGCATGATGGGCTGTGTTTATGATTTTACAAAGCTTTGGTTATTTTGGCTTATTAAATTAAATGATCAGCAGCTAACACATCTGGTATGTCATTGCTCTTAACTCCTGATGAAATCATTTTTCCCTCTTCTTTACTCATTTAATGTCAGAGCCCTTCATCAGCTTTCAAGTCACCACAGCTACAGAAACAGTTAGGTCCATAAGCATTTGGACAGTGACACAATATTCATAATTTTGCCGTAGTATACTGCCACAGTGAATTTGAAATGGAGTAATCAAGATGTGATTGGAGTGCAGACTTTCAGCTTTAATTTAAGGTGTTGAGAAAAAAAAAATGGCATTAAGCGTTTAGGAATTACAGCCAGTTTTTAAATTAAGAAAATAAAAGGTCTGGAGTTCATTCCAAGTGTTTGCATTTGCATTTGGTAGTTGTTTATCAGAACCCTCAACATGTGATCCAAAGGGGTGTCTATGCAGGTGAAGGAAGCCATCATTAGGCTGAAAAAGCAAATAAAGACATCTAAAGTGGATGACCAAAGAATTCTTCGGTGAAGAAAAACCCATTCACAACGTCCAGGGAAGTGTAAAACACTGTCAAGGAGTAGATATACCACTGTCCAAATCTACAGTCAAGAGAGGTTTGTAAGAAAATAAATACAGAGGTGCAAACCACTGGTGTCACTCAAGAACAGGAGGGCCAGATTAGACTTTGCAAAAAACATCTAAAAAAGCCTGCCCAAGTCTGGAACAAGGTTCTTTGGACAGATGAAATGAAGATTAACTTGTACTTGATGTGAAGAGCATAGTGTGGAGAATGAAAGGAACAGCTCATGACCCAAAGCAGAGCACAAGGGCAAAATTATAAATATTGTGTCACTGTCCAAATACTTATGGACCTAACTGTAACTGCCTCTGTTCTTTTTAACCACGCCCCTTCATTACTTACCTTGTTGGGATCACGGCAAATACAGGACAAATACATATCTGCATGTTGGTGGAGGTCACTGTTCCATGTATGCATGAATTTTAATTTTGCCGCTTAAGTAAATATGACTAATTATTGGTTAATTAACAAATTTGCAAAAATATCTTTTAGATGATCAGTGAGTAATGCTGTTGTAAATGTCTCAAATGGAATTATTCCTTATTTTCTTACTCTGTCGCTAAGAAGCATGAGGACACCATCTCAATTTTTTTTTTTTTTTTTTTTTACTAGTAGCTGTTAAGTATTAGTACTGGAAGGTGTTAAAAGTCGCACAGCCATAACTCTACCATAAAGCATCAATATTTGTTGTCATGTTTAAAACATCAAATGCTATTTGCTTGCATGATGAAGGCAAACTGGTTCCAGGTTCACGATAGATCACTTGCACAAAATTGAAAGTTAAGGCAAAAAAAATATGTCTTTGAGGTGTAAATGAGGGATGCATTTTACTGTCAAAAGGCTCTTGTCCCAGCCAAATAACATATTGGCCAATATGACCATTGTTTTCTTTTAACATTTTTGGGTAACACCCATAGTTTCATCTTCAGTGTGAGACTGTTAAAATCTCTAAATGCTATATCTCCAATTTCAAATTCAATGCTCCTTTTTCAAGAGAATAACTCCCTTTCATAGTGTGGAGCAGAGAGGAATCCTGCCCGAGACATTTTCTGACAGAGACAAGAAAGAGTCAGAACGCACCTCAGCTTTCAATATGAGGGACAGCAGTCAGCAGTGAAAGGGGAAAAACTTATCAAATTCAACTTGCAAATTCCTCAAAAGAACATTTATATCACATATTTTAATATTTTCTCTTAATATTAAAAAAAAATAATAGGTACAGTTACTACTGATGTCATAATTCTCCTCTGGTACATGGATTAATCTATTTGTGTAAAACTTGCACTCAATTTTAAGTAATTAAAGGTCTGTTGTAAAGCTAATAAACGATAAAAAGCAATACTTGAAGCTATGGGCAATACAACAAAGGACAATGCTTACACTTAACTTACACTTTTTTACACTTCTGACTCAAACCATTTGTTGGAATATTAAAAGCCAAGATCAACAGCATTACAACTGCATCACAAGGGTGGGCTGACAACAATCCTGTGATCACAGAAAAATCACGCAAGAACCAAATGTTAGGAGAAGAGGCAGAATAAGAGCTAAGGAGAGAGATATGCAGGTACTAGGGAGGGTAAGATTCACCGGTGCATCTAAATGCACCGGGTTTATTGTATAATATATGGCTACATCAATTCAGACGAAGCTGGAAGTGAATCGTGGACAAATTCGATGCAGCACTTGTAACAATACATCCCAATATGACATGCACATGTTTAATTTTTGGCGTCAACTAACCGCCGTTGTTGTTACTTTCACTCTCTCCGTCAGTGTGAAGGGTCACATCAGGTCACATGACCCCTGCTCCCCTTGCACAAAGAAAACACATCGCACCGCCACACAAAACGCAAAAGAGGAATAACTTTGAGTTTTATAAGACAGATGGAAGACATTGCTGTTCGGCACATTTTCCATTTTGCAGCAGTGAAACACACATTAATCTGCCGATGCACATCCAGACATGTCATTTTGGAGTCAGTATCATCATATCTCACTGCAAAAATGTATTATAAACAGTTTTAAAGTTGTTTCCAGACTCTCATTTCCAATATTTACAGTAAGACTCTAATAAGATGTAAACACCACTGTAATCTCCCATTCTCTCCATCTCCTAGTACCGGAGTTAGCAAATCTATTTCTCTATCTCTCTTTCTCTCTCTCAGGATTTTTTCTTGCAACAAATATTAGAATTATAGCATTAATAGATTTAGCACAAACCCACACTGTCACATTGCATCTTATCATATCATGTTGATCTGCATTGTGCTAAATCAAATTATGTTGAATCGCACTGCACTGCAAAAAGGGTCAGGCTTATCATATAACATTGGTGGTTGCTTCAAATGTATCTTTAATGTACTGGATTGTTGGCAATGCATTGAGATGCACATTGCATCAGCCTCATCATGGTGATTCACATCCCTAGAAAGTACAGAGTGAGCAGAGAACAGCAGATATTGTTCAGTGGGGAGAATGTGAGGAGAGGTACTTCTCGACAGATAAAAGTTTTCAGCCTATTATGGAAGACGGGGAGTGATTCTTGTGGAAGGAAGGTCACTCCGTCATTGAGGAGCCACGGGGGAAAAGTGTGAAAATCTAGTGCAGCAATGACCAGGCCAGTGCAGGGAAACACCAAGTGCACCATAAACAGCAACACACCAGGGTTTTGAATTGAATTTTAATTGTGTTACTTCAAGTTTAAAAAAAAAAAAATCCATACCACAAAACCTGTCCAACTTGGATTTTGTGTGTTGTCTTTCCCATCAATTTACCTGCAGAATCCTCATCTCTGTGGCTTAACTAATTTTAAAGCCCTTTCCAATAATTCACTCACCAGATAGCTGATGAAACGGCTATGACAGAGAACCCAGTTGACATGTCCGGCAAGAGCAGACCAATAAATGAAATGCATGGTATTTAGGAAATTAAACAGATACGTATTTTTTCTACTGTGCCCAGAAGCACTGATACATTTAACCAATTCAGAAATTGTAATTGCACATCCGAGGATTGTACAATTACTGAAATAAAAGGCCAAAGTCACAATATTCACTGCTTTAATTTCTGAAACAGCATTTTTTAAATTAATCAAAGACAATCTTTATTTCATTATAATCAAATAGAACATTTTGGCATTCAAAAGAAACTCATTCTGTAAAATTTAACAAAATATTGATTTTAAACAATTAAATGGCAACTGGTTTCAGCTGCTATTTATTTCCGTGTAGAAGTGTTTAAATTGCTCAATCACAGGGTCAGAGTGGGCCACTTGGCACTGCCCGGTTTAGAACCACGGTGTCCTCACCGAGCAGTGCCTGATTCTCGGTCACTAGTGCTACTACATGGATTATCAGGAGTAAACCGACTGGTTACACATAACCTCTGACCTACAACTAAGGCCTGGAGTTAAGAACTTCAGCTACAACATGAGCTTCACGTGCTGCAACGATGTGCTTTCCAGGTCACAGCAGCCAGGCTTAGATGGTCTCTAAATAACAAACACTCTACCTTAGTGATTGTTGACAGGCTGTGTTCCTGAGCCTGCCAGCGGTCTGAAATCAAGGTCTGCATTAATGCTGTACACTCACGCAAGCCCTACATGAATAATTTACAACAGGCCAGAATGTGAGTAATGACTTTAATCTGTGCATTATTTTCGTGCTTTGTCCTTTTAACTCCTTGCTCTCCTCGCAGATGAAAGGGGTCAGGCTTCTGGCTCGCTTGCCTGCTACATTATCTCCAGCCTCTACTGTCAGTGGTAAATTTCAGCAACCCAAACAAAGATAAACACACAGCCCAGGGTCCCAGGGGTGGCTGCAACTCTGCTCAGGATCATCCCAGTCAGACCAAGGGTGTCTATCTAATCAGCCATCAGATGAGATCATCTCTGGGGAGCCCACTAACGGGGGGTCAGGTCAGAGCCTGCCACACTGTCCCCTGCTGGTTGCATGGGCTGGTAAACAAGGGCCGCAGAAGTGTCGTGACGGAAAATATTAATTCATTTACAAATACTAAAACAGTTTCCTTCATGTACCAAACAAACACCCACCTGAGATTTATAATTTGAATGTGAATATGCCTTGTATTAATTCACAGTGTTTGGAAAGAAGTGACAACAGAAGACAGTCAAGTCATTTTGAACATGTATTCACAAAAACAAAGAGGCACACACAACTATGGCTACACAAAAAGGAAACACAAGCAGCCAACATTTGGCAACAACAGCCTGAGCAACCTTGAAGAAAGTTTTAGAGCACCAACTTGAATGCGAGGTGAATGTCTTCTGCACATTTCTGTTTTTGCTGCAAAAACACCTGACACACAGGATATAAATGAGCTTAATGTTGATCACTGTGACTACAATTCAATGCATGCCCCTAAAATAAATACTGAAGCATTTACAGAAGCATTATAACATAATTGACAATAAAAGCTGTATAAATTAAATTACAATAAAAATAACAGAATATGACATACATGCAAAATAACTGGGCTTACCTGACATGGGCTAATTTAAGATTTACTTGAACAACAGACATTATGTAAGAGCTTTTGTTAACAGTTTGGGCCCCTCAATACAATGTGGTTTTGTCAGTTTTCCTTCACTGAGACTAACACAGAGTACAGGTGACAGTTACACTTGCACTGTGCAGCATGGCCTCGTTTCTTTCTTTTTTTTATATAAAGGTGTTACTATAAACCTCCATTGCTTTTTCTGTTGGTACAGATTCTTCTCGTCTGTATCAAACAGAACAAGAAGAGACCTGATAAGATCAGCTACATTCATTTCTACTATGAAAACAGCTAGTTGGCTGCAGGAATAACTAAGCCTGGTTGTGCATGAGCTTTACGGGTCTGACCTATCATTCTCTCATTCCAAACAAAGCACAAACATTCACAACATAGATAATGCCAGATATCTGGCACACACCAACAAGGATATTATTCTGGCTGGTTCGACACTGTTGGGCAAACCAATTTAAGAATTTTAAAATGTCATAATTCACAAAGAGAATTTTCTGATTATTATCATTGTCATTTTTCTTTGTTTGACCGAAGACTGTCCTGCAATTTTCGGTGCATATTTTAACAAAACGAAACACTTGTTCCTGTAATTGTTCTACATTTAAACACAGCTCCGAGGACTGCTTCTTCCAAAGCTTGTTCTCCATAAGTATCAACTTAGAAATCCAGTTTCTGGATTTTCATCAATAACATTATTTAGAAAGATTATTTACTAATTCAGCTGGGTGGTCCAATAATCAGATTTTGCTTCATGACCCCAGAAGCCCTGAGGTGATCCTGGTTTCTGACTGTTTATACAGAACATTGCCGATGCATTTCATCTTAAGTTGACTCACCAAGACTCATCTGTAAAGTCTTGACCAGCTTAGGTTCAAAGGAAAAGGCAAAAACTGAGTGCTCTTTTCAGCAAATGGAACATTTACTATCATATTACGAAACTATCATCACTATTGTTTTACAGCTGTTAAAAAGATGTGGAGAGGCACAAATAAAGTGTGAAAATTGAAAGCTATAACAAAGACAACTGTACGCGTAATTGGCAGATAGATAAGACAGACAACGAAATTTGTCTGAATGCACATCAGTGACCAGCTGCCCTAAGACTGAGGAAGAGACATGGCTGGCCAAAGAAAATAAAAGATGCTGCCACTGTCAGTCAGGGGAGAAATACAGTGATGTGAAAAATACCAAAGAATCAGATTTACACCAACCAAGCAATATACTGAAGATTACAGCTTATTCTGTATTCACAGAGGGAGAGAAGGCACACACGGGTGTTATTTTGAGGAAATGCAAACACTGTAGAACTAGTGGCTCAGTTTGTTAGTAAATGTCATCAGCTCTGTGAGAAAATGTTGATGTTTTGTCTGTTGCTGATCTACCCTTCTGTCTTTTTCTATTTTTATTTCCTCTTTTAAAATATCATGGACAACTTCTGTCCAATATTGCTTTCAGCTGAATTTAATTACAGAGCTGAACCGAACTATTACTGTTAGTGAATAGCTTTTATTTATATTACTGACATGACTGTTATTTGTTAGATTACAGTTTATTTATTACAAATTACTTGACAATGTTGAAATCATATATCATTTGAAATACTGTTATTTTTTTTATCTGTCATGCCAATAAGGCATATTTGAATTTGAGCAAGAGAAAGAAAGTGAGTGAGAGAGAGCGAATATATCCTCTGAATGTCATGCACTAGACAGCGCTGCGAGGAAGAATTCTGTGTCTTAGGATTCACAGCCTAGAGCAGACTTCTTTTCTTACAGCTCCCACAGTACAAATCTCTCAGAAACAAGGGTGTCTGAGTGATCTGTCAAAAGCAAATGTCAATCTTTTTTGTCATCCACACTCAGGGTTCTCGCTTGCAAAAGTCCCCGAAGGGAGCTGATTCTCCCCCCTCCACAACCCGGCACTTTCTTTTCTCTCATCCTCCAGCCCTACCGTCACCACAGCCAGGGAGGAAGTGTCACATCAAGCCGCTGTGCCTCTGACAAGGGTTTGTAAGGAAAAAAAAAACTATTTACACATACACACACAGCATGCCCTTGCAGCTTCCCATAAATATCCTACGAGATACAAATTTTCCCCACAAGCCAGAACACACTCTCCCTTTCTCTCTCTCTCTGTCTCCCTCTCTCTCCCTCCTGTCAGACAGGTGCCCACACAGCTGCCCGTCAGCATCCCTCAGCGCTGCAGCCTGTCTGTCCAATGAAAACATGCTATGTTGTTCGCTCTCAGCACTGCTCAGTTTATACAGTGGAATAATGCATGCAGCCAATTATAGCCAAGGTGTGTACTGTAAAAATAAATAAATAAATACATAAATAAATAAATAAATAAAGCAAAAGCTTTCATGCTGTAGGTTTGAGGTCTTTGAAGATACCTATCTGTCACACAAGGCTATATGCTATATTCTAATTTGGTAACATGAATTTGATTTTTTTTTTTTTTTTTTTTTGTTCAGGGCCTGCAACTTTGCACATTTTTGACATACAACACATTTGGGGAGGTTGAAAATGTAGCTGCTTAAAATAATGGTAAATAATAATGAATTTGTCATGCATGCACATCACGCAACTACAGTATATCCATGACTGCGAGCACACACCTAGCAGAGCACAGAGGGAAGTATGTGTGTGGTAGAGGAGGGGAGGAGGAGGGGGGCTGTATATATGAAAAGGGCCTATAAACATTTAAATGTTTGCAATCACCAGCTGGCCTCTCTAGATAGCCTTCACATCCTGGTGGACTGCAGTGTCAGAACCTAAATGCAGAGGATGTGCTCCCATAAATATTTTGATTCAATTCCATCCTGTAGTGTACACACACATCATGCTTGGATTTGCAACTTACATTACCCATCTGATTTAAAACTCCTCAATCTATTTTTAGACTGAGAAGGGAGAATACAAGCCGAAGGAAAAAGGGGATTTGAGACTGAAATAAATAAATAAATAAATAAAAGAAATCCCAGCAGTAGAAATAATGATAGGAAGCATTGTGTTGACTTTCTTTTTTTTTTTTTCTTTTTTTTTTTTTTTTATCAAGCAGCTAATTCAGGTCTCTGGTGAAGCTCTGGTGCTTACACAAGCAAAAGTTTTCAGTAGCATCTTGCAGCTGCATTCCTGCTTTACAGGTATGCCGCAGGCTCTGCACACAGCTGCCTCTGGCAAAGCGGCTCTGACTCCAGGTGCACCCTCACCTCAACACTTCTTAACACAACCACTATTACCTCCGATGTCTATGCCAGCACCCGAGCACAGGTCTTGGCTGACAACCACCTTCACACACATTGACACTCTGCAATAGTATACAACTTTTTAAAGGCTATAAGCTGCCCCTTCACGGTTCATGCTACTTTACCTCCCTAACACCTCCTTCCAGTCCAATACCAATATCCTTGCACCTTCTAAAATGTGCAAGACAACCACCCACTCAACTCTCTTCCCATATAGCACCTATCAATATAACAGGCTTTATGTTTTCCTTTCTGAGAGCAGGTTCTAAGAGACCTATACCCCTTTATTCAAAACCGCCATCTTTATTCTTTCAAATGGGATCAAAGACTAACTGGGATAATTCCTCCAAGCTCCAGGCTTTATCTTCTGAGCAGCACTGAGTGACAAGAAGAAGCTGTATTTTATCCCTTGCTCTGTCACTGTTTTTCCCCATCTAGTATTGTACTGCTTGATTGTACTCTTATGAGTCACAGAACCGCACCTGCGCCCATGTGTTAAGCATTGACAAATAAAAGCCCAGCGTCCATTTACACAACAAAGAGATGTAACCCGCAAGGCAACCATTCTTTGCCTCCCTCCCTTCTCCCTGACAAGACCCCCAATATATCACTTACTTAAGAGGAAGGCAGCGCACGTTTCTCATGCTGCCAGACTGCCTGTCTCCCCCATGCTCTGACAAACTTGTATTCAAATACAAATCCGAAAAACAAAACACATCCCAGCCTTTCATGTCCCGTGGCCTGTTCCATATTTGATTTCAGGGTAACAGTGACAGAGGTGACGATTATCACAGCTCTGAAAGGCAAATCCAGTCTCTGAGTCCCTCATCAAAAAAAAAAAAAAAAAAGAAAAAAAAATCCTTTTTTTGTTTAACAAAAGAACAGAGGAGGGCGGGATTTTGGTAAACCAGTTGCTTATAAAAAAAAAAAAAATCACTGTTACTAGTAGTAGGAATTTAAGGCAAGGCTTAATGGAACCTTTGCCAATCCACCGGGGTTTTAACAATGAACATCTGACTTAGTGATTTATGCATATTAATGAACTTCTACACCCCCCGTTCAGGCAAGTGCAAGCTGAGCTCCACACTTCTCTGCATCCTAATGGTTTCTGCTCCACTGGGATCATTACCAATAGAAATTTCAGAGATTCTGTGCTATTAATCTCTGTCTGTCCTTCTGTTCGGCTACATAATGACTAATTAAACATCAAAAGAGCAGAGCTGGGGATCCGCTCTGACAGCTCTGCTCTCTGCGTCCCCTCTCCCAGGAGAGGCTATGAGGAGGCCAGAATGTGACAGGGCAGCGCTGAAAATCAATCACCTCGAGGTGCACATGTGTACGCTTGCACGCAAACACACACTCATACACGTTTGTGCACATGCAGCCACGCGCGGACATATGCACAAACAAAAAACGCTCAAGTATACTTTAACATATCCTTCAGAGGCATTCTCACACTAACACTGGAACCACATACACAAATATTTAAATAACACACAAGCATGCACAGTTAAAACTTCGGGGGGGTTGGGAGGTGGGTTTCGACCCTGAGCAAATGTTTCAAGCAGCCCAAAAAAACCCAAAACAAAACAAAACAAAACAAAGAAACAAAAAAAAAAACCCACAAGTGAGCTGCCATCCAAGTTGCATGATGGTGTTGTCAAGAGCACTCTTTGTGAGTGTGTGTGTACGTATAGATGTGTTTGTATGTGCCAAAGTAAGCTCTATTATGTCTATTCATTTGAGAAACAGGGAGACTATCTTCCACTCACAGATGAAGGCAGGCCAGGAGGGACCTTGCGAACTTTCTTTGTTTGTAGAGGATCTGTGGAAAGATAAAAGCACATGTACTCACTAGTCAGCAAAAAGCAACCAACTATAAATGGCTTGTAAACAAACCCTAACTCTTTGCTTTTCCAGGCACTGGTTTCATCAGCAAAATTCACCAGAAGTTTATTTTCTAATCAGTTACAACTGCCATTCAAGATTTAAAGGAAAATTTGACCTCTGGAGACTCTTACACTCTGTTACATATCATCAAACTGTGATGTTCAGTGCAATGCATGACATATTTTGAGATGAAGTGTTTATTTTTTAATTTCAGTTTGTGGTTTTCCTACATTTCCCAGAGTGTTGACAACCTCCAGACAATGGGCGTGAACCTGTTCCATTTAGCTGTGGGTTGAACATAAAAAAAAAAAAAAAAAAAAAAAAAAAATCACAAACACTTTTTTTTTCAATATTTGAGAAAACACTTGTGTGACCTCTGGTTCATATAGCAAACAAGCTATTGAAATTTGCATGTGCGTTTATACATAAGAATGAAATACTGAAACCAGTGGTGGGTAATTCCTCTTTCAGTCCCCAGTAAATGCATCTGTCGTTCTATTTGTTTACTTTATGAGTTGTTGATGGCACATGACCTATCCACTGAAAATCCAATACCAAGGTAATTTGACACATGTTTTTATGTATGGGTGAAGAAAACAATAACACAATTAGTACTGTAGTTGCCGCCGTGCCCTCATGCAAAATATTTTGTTTTTGCTTTTGATCATACAGGGAAAAATCCATTGTGAAAGAGGAAGAGACAAATTTCCTCTCTAACAGTAGCCTCAATAGACCATGGATGTTTTCTTCATAGTGTTGATATTCTAGCGTGGAAATTTAAGGTCAAATTAAGGCAAAGATCCAGACACACTGTATGCATGTAGAGCTAGATGCAGCCACAGTAAATGGAACATTTCATAGTCCTTTACATCTCATTAAAGGTTTAGAGAAATTTCCTGCTCTATTAATAGCAGCATGGACTAATAGCCTATTTTTTTCCCCTAATTTCAATAACATTTTTGGTTAAAAAATATCAGCTGTGAGTGGAGACATTACACTGTAGTAAACATCTAAATGTTTGGATAACTTCTATGAAAGGGTTAAATTTATTGTGGGGACTTTTGACCATAGTTTTTCCATTCGAGACAGAAAATTTGTTAGTGATCACTGTATCTCATTTCCATACAAATAAAAAAACGTCTTATATGGTCCTATACTGGTTATTTCATGTAAACATAATGTTTAGGCTCTTCATATCTTGCTATTATTTTTTTTATAGGACATATTCAAAGATGTCAAAAATGTCAATTTAATTTTATCAGTTTAGCAGTTTACTTTACCTTGAATGTCGCTCATTCAATTTCCATCCAGAATAATGATAAATCACATAGAAATACAACAAACAACTACTCATTATGGGTAAATGTTAGGGGTGAATAATATGGCCAAAATCTTCTATTATGGTATATGTAATTATATATCACTAGTATATGTCACAATATAATAATTTTTTATAATAGTAGATAGTTAACTTTTTTTTTTTTTTTTTGTCTTGAAAAAACATATCCTGCTGATTTAAAGCATTCAGAAGAAGTTTTATTTCCATTTTTAAAAACATTTGATTTGGATTTCAAATATTTTCATCACAAATCATATTACAGCCACCTGGGCCTACAACACACTTGTGTATCACTGCTTCCCAGAATCCCACAGTCCCACACTCACAAGTGGGTTGACTGTTTAGTTGTCTTTTCAGATTGGCTAGACACCTTCATGACCAGTGTAATATCACCCATATAACACTTTTTCATTGAGGCAAGCAAGCTAACTAAAGGCTAAATTCATGTGTACAGAGATGTTACACAACATAAAAAATTAAAACTATATGGGAATTTTTAAAACATTGTCAGTATAATCATTGGGATGATACTAACCGATGGGAGAGGGGTCTTGTAGCGAACGTCTTCTGGGATTGGCCCCAGTGAAGGAATAGAAAGGAGTAGCGGATTTCCCCGATGTGGCCACAGAACTGGGACTCGCCAGCCCGATGTCTGACCTTAGAGTTGTCTGAGAGAGAAAACAGACAAATCCTGAAATATGTGGACAATTGGGGAAGCATTCATTGTGTGTCAGAAGTGGCCTATGTGTGAGTATTTGCAGTATCAATGATCTAGTGATTTCATGCATGTCAACCTCAATTTATCAACGAGGCTATTAAGGAAAATTAATACTCAGAAAGAAGTGGCCTGTCTGAAAAAGAGGGTTCTGATATTTTTTTACACTGTTTGAGTTAGGGGAAACAGTTCAAACAAGTTCGTAAAAACTTTTATGAAGAGACAGTGACATGATTTTGCTGTCCATTACTTCTTGGGTTGTTACATGGTACAGGAGCTCTAACACAGTATTTCCTCTACATTCACTCAGCCATGATGCACCACCACAGTAACAACATTACCATGACATCTAAGTTAAATGGGAAATTAACAAAACAAGTGTCCAAATATACAGTGTTTTAGTGTCACAACATGCACATGCAGCAAAACAACGAGCGTCAGTGGACATGGAACAATTGTCACTGCTGCGACAATGGCCACAGACCTAGACCTCTAGCTACACCTCTTTTAGTTTTCAGTCTCTAGACTGTGGAACAAACAGGAGGGCTCTGCCCAAGGACCTCACGGTGCAGTCTGACTTATAGACAGTTAAATGGTCAGTAATGTAGCTAGGAGCTAAAACATATCAAACTTTAAAAGCAGTTATTAAAATCTTAATATTTATTCTATAGGCAACCACTTCAGGGAGGCTAAATTTGGTGTGATATGGTCTCTATTTATGGGAGCAGACAGATTCCATGCTGCAGCATTCTGAAAACGCAGGAGGCATGACACAGACTTTTGTATAAGGCAGAAATAAAGACAGCTGCAGACTATCCCTAGATGTAAGGACAAATAACAATTTCAAATTTATTATCCCTAAGAGAACCTGCAAAAAAAGACCTTCAGGGAGGGTAACATTTAACAACGTGGTTCCTACAGGATGCCAATCTACATAACTCTACTCACAACAGTTTCTTCTGCTTGTTCTTATTGTATTGAATCCCCTCTCTGCCTGGGGACTTCAATACAGTAAGAACTCAAAACTTTTGGATTACATCTTAAGATTCCTAGCGATTCCTAGGAGGAACAAACTGCTAAAATGTATCCCTGGGGTGTTATCATATATGGAGGTTTCTCTTGTAAGTTCCTTAAGAATCTCATGAAACTCTTAAGACTATGCAAATGAAGGTGAAAACTGAAAACCCACAGAAGAGTCCTCTAGTGTGTCCCTAGCTTTAAAGAGGATGGGGCCGAGAACTGACCCCTGAGGAATCCCACAGGCTTTATCTTGAGAAGAGCAAGAATTAAGAAAATTAATCATCTATCTAATCAGTCTAGTGCTGTATCCAAAAGAGGATGCTGAGTTGAAGAGATGACAAATCCCGACTGTAGCATCCTGTTGTGTTAATTGTATTTCAGTAGCTGGCTTCTAGTCAGCACAGTCTGTAGTCTTTACTCAAAATGTTTAAATGCACAATCTATATTAAACTGCTTCCCATAAACAGTAAAAGTCAAAATCATAACAATATAGATAAGATATTTCAGTTCTGTTTAGTTTTTACATTCACCTCTTAGTGTTATTATATTGACAATTTATATCTGATATAATTTGAGTAATCCTCAAGCTTTTTTGGCCAATTAATATAAAATTGTTGCAGTGGTTATACAAACTGTTTTAACACAGAAATCATTTTCAAAGTTATATAGCACTGGTAAAAATTTGATTGATTTGGAAAAGACAGAAACTCAGACAGCTAGCCCAATGCGAAGTCTGATGAGCCTTGTTCAGTGCTGCTCACAGCATTCTTTTGAAAGATTATTTTTGCTATTTTTGCATGTATTGGAGATTTGAAAGTGGAAACAGACAGGAAACACTGTCATAGAAAGAGAGGGTATGGCTCCTAGGTCGGAGTCAAACATGAGATGCTGCTGTTACATGGTACAGTGTGTATCTTAGACCACTGAGACACCAGGACAAGCTCTTGCTTCCAGCACTCTGTAACATGCTGCTCTTGTTTATTCTGTGTCACAGAATGGATTGTTAAAGCTCAACATGTCATCCTATCACCATTATCCTTTTGACCTCTACAGCCCCACAAAACTGGGTTAAGATGCCAATTAAGAGCCTGGTCTAATTAGGCTAAGCGGCTGCAGACTTTAAATGGAAGGGCAGGATCGGGTGAGTGAAAAACTCAGTGGGGTGTGCAGGAGCTGGCCTGTAAGCTTGTCTCACATGCTACCTGGAAGCCCCTTTGAAGGCTGAGAACTGACAGGGTAACATGTACTGCTGTAACTAATGATTTGACTTTTTAAATTGTCGATCAGACTGTTTTTTTTTTTTGTTTGTTTTGTTTTAATTAATAATTTTGACTATTGTAAAAAATAATGAAAAATAGTCATCAAAGGTTAACAGAGCCCAATTTTAGCAAGAACATGAGCTCAAGACCAATTAATTGATAAACAAAATTAATGATAATTTTCTGCTGACGGACTGATTGCAATTAATTGATTCAGCACTAGTAACAAGTGACATCTTACTAGCAAAGATTAGCAACACTGTATACAGCTATGATCTTTCCTCAATCCCAATGTGGGATGCAAAATAAAACCAAATTTAGATGATCACTCCTTTCAAACACATGTAAGGTGCACTGCAAAAGCGATGGATATCTGTTTTTTTCTGTTTTCCTAACTTGAAATGTAGGGCAAACAAAGTATACACAGGCATATCTACATGTAGGTGTTCAGTCAAAAAAAAAAAAAAAGATAATCCACTGGATTATGCAGGAATACCCACAACACTGTGTGCAATCACAATGAATCCCACAGATTTATTTATTAGTTACATATAGAATAAAAATCATGATTAAATCTATGGAATTCATCAGGCGTGCATACAGTGTAGCTCTTCTTTCTATATAACTTGAAATGTAGGCCATCAAACCATGTTAAAGTCAACCGCAATACAATGAGAGAAAGAGTGGAGGGAAACAGGTTCTGTAAAGTGGCAACATGTCATTGATGCCAAAGCACTGACAACAAGACACAACGGACCCGCTTCTACTGTTGCCTTTGTTCACTGATATTGAATCCTTGTAGCAATACTGAGTCAAGCCTCTTTGTCAGGAGCTATGCAAGAAGAAACCACTGAGGAGACAGATCAAATGAAATACCAATCCTTTCTACAAGTATTAAAGATTTGAGAGACCTGGAGACAGCGATGTTTCTGTGTTTGGCTGCTTGTGATTGACTGTGACCTGCTTGCCAGTGAACACCTCTGGATTAGTTTCATTCACACAAGTATCAGCTGGTAAGGCGTTTTCCACCTCAAGCTGAGGAATCAGATAATCATATTCCCACAACTGAAATACCTGGGAGTCAGTGCTGGCTCGAGGCTTTTAGGGCCTCCAAAATGTCTTCAGGGGCCCCCAGTGGGGAAAGTTAGAGTAGCAACATGAAATATTTTCAAGTTGTAATTTGCAGGTCAAAGACATTTTTGGTTCAGAGCAGCAAAACAAATGTGGATCATTGTATTCATTTTCAACTAAGTACCAGCAGCGCTAGCTCTTCCATTACTCATATCATGCAGAATGTATGGGCCACCTCACACCTAGTGAGTGACTTCTATCCACCCCATTTTTTTTTTTTTTTACATCTCTAAACTAAAAAAAAAAAAGTACTTGTAATGAGCTCAAGGGTAACTGAATGTTAGCTAGTTAGCAATCAATCGCTCTCAGTGACACTGCTTTGAAATCCATTTTGAACCCCTTCAACTAGCATGATGCATATGTGCAGTGCATTACTTTACACATTAATACAAAGTAATACAGAGTTCAAATGACGCCAAGTGTTAATGTTAGCTAGCCTGGTACATGTTTACGTTTTAAACTTAAATATTTTACAACCATTATTGTTAAGAGGCATCATGTGTTATCTTTTTTTTTTTTTTTTTTTTTTTAAATAAAAACTTCACAATAGTTGAATTTAGGATTAATTTGAGTTTGTGACAGTACAATTCTGAGATTTTACATTTTCCAGCTTGCATTTTAACCAGGCAGAGATGCATACTCTAATGAAAAGACTCTAGAAATTAGAGTTTCTTGAAAGGAAAGGAGGGAAACAAAAACATGACCAGAGAGAAAACAGACACAACCCACAGAAAAAACAGTGGAACAATAAAATAATCATATGTCTACAAACTGGATGAAAAGCTTCCAATAACAGAAGCCTCAGAAAATATCAGGAAGCAGTGGTGAGGATGCAAGTCCACCAACATAGTAAAGCTGTACGCTAATTTTAAGTTTTTACTTGTATCATTACCAGGTGTGTGGGAGATTGGTCTGTTAACAATGTGCAAAGTGTTTGGTTCTTTTCATTAAGCAGCCTGTAAATTGGTAGGGATGTGTTGCATTTTGCTATACTTTGCTATAATAAACTAATGTTTATTATCTATAAATGACCAAAAAAGATATTTAGAGCAAGCGGAGTCTTACTCTAAAGAAAGAGCATAGAGCAAAGAAAAGGAAAATAACAGAGCATAACAGTCCACAGCTGGTTGCAGCACTTACAATATCCAAACCAGTAAGAAATGAGGAAGTACATATCATGTTCAAATGATGTAGTGATACAGTGCTGAGAGAGCCAAACTGCCTCAGTGTGATGACAAGTCGATAACTGATATGTTGCTTGGCAGATATCTGAAGCAATTAAAGTACTTGACAAAAGGCAAGCTCTTAGGAGATTGTGTTTTTCAAATTTCCATTCACACTCCTCTGAAGAAGAAAATAAATGTAAAATTTTATTATCTTGTGGGATGGATTGTGAAAGTCCCAGCAGACAGGGGTTAGGAAAATGGTGTGAGCATTTGGATGCTCGTTAAAACACAACAGCAGATGATCTTGGCACCAGAGAGCCTTTGCTTATGTGCAAATCCTGTGCCGTGAAAGGTTCAGTGGCGGAGCCCTACCAATAACCATTATGTTAATATGGCTGTTCCCAGCCTAAATTCTTTTTAGATTCTCTGAGGAATGAAATAGCTTTTCTGGTCTTCCTGTTATTCTTCTGTGACCAGGAAAACTCTAACTCTCCTCTCTAACTAGGCTCAGATCTCTGCAGCTGCAGGCCTGCATGAATTCCCCCGCTCCTACTCAAAATGTCTCAATTCGTATTCTCTCCCAAACTGTTTTCATCAATAAGCGAGCAACTTTGACCACTAGTTGTTTTATTTTCAACGTCTCTGATCTGCACATACCCGCTGGTGATCAAGTTGGTGAAGGCAGAGATTCTGCTCAACAAGCTGACAGGAATTTCACATTGTGATGCAGAGATGGAAACCCAGTTATCCATGGTCCACCAAGTGTGAGTAAAATAGAATATTTCCAGTAAAAGAGTGTTTTGAGTAGGGATTTAAAAAATTACAGGCTCCACTAGATGAAGTTCCTCAAGCAGGCTGTTCCACAGCATGGGGGCTCTGGCAGCAAAACCTTGAGTTATAAGTCTGGATGTGGTGATAGCTAGAGGACTTGTGTAGCACCATCTCAGGCTGCACTCAGGCTCTGTTAATTTGTCTAAAGGACCTTGTTGAGCCAGAAAAACTAACAGATCTTAAAATTTGATCTAAAATCAACCGGAAGTCAATGCAAGGAACCTGGAATGGAGCAGGCTTAGAGGTAAGTGCAGAGGTAATATGGCCCCACCCCCTAGTCCTGTCTAAAAGTCTGGCTGCAGCATTTTGTCAAGAGAGCTCTTACTTGCACAGGAGTAGAGGGATTTACAATAATCCAAGCATGATGAAATAAAGGCATGGATTACCTTTTCGAGATCAACTGTGGCAAGGCAAATTCTAATTTTAGCAATGTTTTTTAGTTGTAGGAAATATGACTGAACAACCCTCTTTACCTGAGAGACAAAAAACTAGAGGTATATGAATGCCATATTCATGAAAGACAAAGCGCCCTTTTGGCCACACCACAACTGAGAGATACTTTTTTGTTTCTAATCACAACAGGAAATATTGTATTGGCAAGATATGATTTAAAGAAACTATGAGCATTGTCAGTGACCCTGAGAAAATGAGAAGAATGCGCAGTCAAGAGTAGCATTTTGTTCACTTCTGTATAGCCAAAGATAAAGTCAAAAAGCAAAGAGGCCTAACTCAGGTCAAAATGAATGAGCGGCTATGTCCTCAATAAGTTAGCTGCTGCCCACAGCAGAGCTCATGTACAAAGGTAACATTAGCTAATCATGCTGTGGGCAAAACTCTGCTACTTTCTATAAGCTCAATAAGGCAAAATGTTATATGCATATTGTGTATTGCTATCATGACAAGAAAATCAACCCGTTCATTCATGACACTGAAGAAAGTTTTGCATCAAAATGCCTACTGACCCAGCCATTCAAACATCAAAGGTCTACTTCATAAAATCTCAGAAGACATTAAGAATCATGTTTTACAGATATCCACAGAAAGACCATCTGGATGAAACATGCTGCAGTGTTGCTGAGATCAGGGGTCTTGTGTTGCTAAAACAACAAGTTAATCTTGGACCCAAAGGTGTCATTCTTCTCAAAAATGCTGACAGAAGTTGCCTGTGAATGAACTGTCTTGTCAGAACTGTTTTGCCCATAAAGTCTTCTCTGATCACTGTTTCTTTTATGAAATATTATATAACATAAATTTCAATGTACGTGTGCCTAACCCTTGGTTAGAACATATAAAATGTAACCAAAAACAGGGTGTGGGAAAAATATGATGCAAATTAGTGGTGGGTCAATTGATCTGGCAACATGAGGAACAGGGAACAAGGCAGGATGTCTTCATTTGACCCCACTGAGGAATCATTTGGCATAGTTTTACTACAGGCTACAGGCAATAGTACAAACAAAATTAGCCATGATTCAGGCAAAGACAGAGAAAGAGCTTGATTTATAGATGTTTTCAGATTGTAATCAATAACAGCTGTAACCTCTGTGTTGTTAGAACACAGTTGTATTGTTCTGCACTGACATTAATAATGTCACTTCTTGTTATTGTAGTTGTGCTACTGCCATACATGGTGAGTAGCTAACATAGCCAACATGCTACAACAATAACACTGAGGCAGCCATATCTTGGCAAAGTTAACTCTAAATTCTTTGTGCAATGACCTTTTTTTTTTTTTTGTTACTTTACCTGCGATAACATGAATGCTGTTATTGCAACAGTTTTTGGTCTCATGTTTCTTCATGGGCAGTGCTTTTAGTCATCCTTAGGGAATGTAAACATTTTTATTTTTGTCCCAGTCCTTATTGGACACCCAACCACACAACACCGTAAGTTTTTATTAATTTTTTTGGTCTTGTTTTTTTTTTTTTTTTTTTTTTTTTTAACAAAACAAGGCAAAACTGTCTTTGCTACATAAGGTAACCTACGTTGTCCTCAATTTAGTAAAGGAAGTGTTTACTGGGAAGGAGCTTGCAGGTGGATTCTACCTCACATGTATTGTTATACAATGTATATATTCAAATGAAAATCAAATTCAAAAACGAAGCTGGAATGGAGATTCTCTGGTTGTACTGGTTTCATGACATGACAAGTGTGTTGTGTTACACTGCAGGAAAAGTCCAAATTAACAGAGGAAACCAAAGACAAAAAAAGAATGGAAGGCGAGCTGGAAAATTAGATCTCCCCTTATTTAACTGCACACATCAGGCAAAGGGAGGGACCCTTGGCTCGTGCAAACAATCAAGACAGAAGTGTGGCTTTAGAGAGGGAGACCTGGGCTCAGTGGAACTGGCCTAATGCAGGTGCTGAATGTTGCATTGTTGCTGCTTCTGCTAATGAGACTAAACCAGAGGACAATATGTGTGGATATACACCATATCTCTATATATCACTATTATAACTCTCATTCTCAAATACTGTTTGTACTGCCACCCCACTGTGATTCCTTTTAACTTAAATTTCACTTAAACTCCATATGTATAATAATCTAAATGAATATTTTTTTGTTTATACTATAAAAAAAAGTTGAAATAAGATATCAAGATTCTTTATACTTTAGACCAAAAAGGGCATAATGGATGGAAAACTCACCTGACAGCCAGGTGCTCCGGGATCTCTCCCATAGCCGAGAAATGAAGCCCTTTCTGATTTACCTGTTTAAATAAAGAAAAAAACAGAAGAAAAAAAAGGCTATTATTATCATTTGAAATACAATCATGGTAGGCATTCTAATAATAAATGATCTGAAATAAGAAGCACATGACCATAGGCACTTTAATAAAAACACCAAATAACTAAGGACATACAACTCACTATCAGTGTACAACTCTATTTCTCCTTATGAGTGAATTAAGCTTGTTAACTAGACAATGTTTTGTTGGCAGCTGCTGCTATTTGGCTCTTTAACATTGTCAAGTCATCAGTTATAAAGGAGATGAGCATTTTTAACCTTTATTTATCCAGGGAAAATCAACTGAATATGCTTGAGTGGCAGTGCTTCACAATGCAGCTCCACACATTCACACCTGGGAGCTCAACTACAGTCTTGTTTGTCACTGAGCAGTTGGCAGTATCAGTGCCCTGCTCATTAACAACAGCTGCTGAGAGTAGAGAGAGATTTATCCATTTCCTTTAGCCACACATTACACCCCAGCTGTCCAAAGATCCAAAACAGTGACCTTACGATCACAAACCTGCTTCACCAACGTCTTGGCTACTGCTGGCAACCCAATGATGGCACAATAAGAGAAACTGCACTGAAACAATGACCTCTAAGAAAGCAGAGGTTCAGAATCATGCAAAATGCTTCATGATGCTGCTAGGTATTGTTACGGACCTCACACTTCACACAATATTAATATTACATACGCTATATCTGGGTTAATTAACACAAACAAACAGTGTATGCACTGTATTGCAGCTAAACAGGTATACACCTAGTTACAACACAAGACATAAGTGATGAATTTTACATAAAAAGATTATGACAGCACACAAAAAGAATGGGTAGGGTAGGACAGCAATCCAGGGGTCACACATCATAAAAAGGTTTTGAACTAAATCATTTGCCATACCTTTTACTATAGTTTGAAAGTAAGAGAATGTGATCAGTTCCTAAAGTTTCAGGTCGTTCTGTAAGTTGTTGCCTACAGCACGGGCAGATACCATAAAAGGCTTTTTTGCCCATCTCACTCCTGGCTTTAGGTATCTTTAAAGAGGATCATAAAACTAAAATGGCTGCAAACAACTGTCTTGATGTAACAACATAAATAAGTTGGAAGCTCTCCTGAAACCACCTTTTAAATTAAGAAGTACAAATGACCAAGATTTCCACAGTCTTGGCATACAATATACAGCGGTGTGTGAGAGCCTTTACTGAACCTGAACTTGAACACTATTAAAGGGGTTCAGTACTCTCAGATTTAACCACAGCCTGCTACAAAACAGGTTGTGTCAGGTACAAGAGAAGGTCTGTATAACCACAGTAGTTTAATACTAAAGGGCAAAGCTAACAGATGTCCTTTTAATAAGCTGATATGTCCCATTTTTGCATTTGAACCCAAAATGCAGTCTAACATCTGCCTTTAGACTTTCTGACAATGGCTTTTTGACACCTGTCATTAATATTGAACAGATATGATTTGGTGAATAGCGCCTCCACATATTTCAACACTGCAGAAAAATGGTCATTAGAGTAACACCTCAAGAACCAGAGTTTTTTTTTTTTTCTGAGCTCATTCTGAGTCTGAAAAAAATAAAATGAAGATGTATTGGGGTATTGTGGAGCAAAATGCAAAAAATAAACCACAATCCCAAATATGATCATATGAAGAACATAAATCAGTATTATACTGATAGTGACTTCTTTGTCTATGAGAAAGTTTTTAATATAGTGATGGCAATGTACAGCAAAGAATATAGTTTGAGTGGGTTATTCACTGATAGAGCATTAAGTCTCCAAGAGACTTTCCATCAGTGTCACACGTCTGGCATGCACTTCTCAAAGAGAGGCTTCCAAGCAGCCATCAGGGGAAAAAAAAAAAGAAAAGTCGCAGCACACAATGCACATGAATCATGCACTTCACAATATCCAAACTCAGCAGTTTTATTCCCGTGGAAAAACAAACAAACAAAAAAATGAAAGCTCCTACAGGAAAATGATGAATAACTTTAACAACATCATACATTATTTTTGTCAGACTTCCAAATATTACAAGCACAGACACAAGCATTGGAACTAAATTCTGTTTACTCTGGGGAAAAGGTAAATATTTTTAGTGAGTTAAAAACTTGCATAGCCTGGATCTTTTGTTACACAATGACTGATCTGAACATTGCTTTCACAGGCGCAGGTGAACAGAGCAGCATCTAAAAGAATTCACATGTGCTTATCTGAGCAGTCCTCCAGGAGACAGTTGTGCTGCATCTGTGCAGGCCGTCTCCAGAGACTGAGGAAACTGTGGAAATCACGGAAAGATGGTTTAACTGACAAAGCTGCCTGTCTTGTTGTATCAATGTAGTTAATTTGATGCGATACAACAATTCCTCTCTTACAAAATGCAATAGGATTAAGTTGTCACTTTCCAACAACGTGGGAGTATGATGAAACATCTCTCCTGAATTTTATCTTTGTCTCTTATTTAAAAATTACTTCAGCGTGGCTTAGTAAAATTCATTATTATTACACATTACATGTCCCCTCTGAGGAAAAGGTCCGGTCAAGTCCACGGGTGAAATATTCATCGGCAGCATGTGTTTTTTGGTCACACACACCATGTCTGCTGTGAATAATTGATGGGCAGTGCACTTGTCTCAGACCCCAGCAGGGCAGACGGATGCACTCATGAAAACTCCCTCTCACTGTCTGGGAGAGGGAGCCACACAGCTCCCTCAAACCTCTGGAGCCAGCCAGGCCAAGCGTTCTAACATGCACTGGGTCCTGTGCATAACCAACTTCAGAAGCCCAAACTGAGAGGATCTCCAAGGAATCAGTTGATAAATAGGCATGTAACTGTTAAGCGTGACACTGTGCGTAACCACCTATTGGAGCACAGCCATGGTAAGCAAACTGAGACGGGATGTTGGGTGTGTGTGTGTGTGTGTGTGGGTGTGGGTGAGGGGGTCATCTGGGGCTACACAGAAACCAACCATGTGTATTATGAGGCATATAAGATGCTCTTAGATTTTTAGAGTATAACAGAATATATTATGATAACATTTTGATGAATATAGCTAAGGTCCTAAATTGACTTTTTGGCTCAACTGCAAATGGGAGGTAAACTGAGGAAATTTGCCAGCCAAAAATCCATTTGTTACCAGCCGTAAAACTGCATTAACTGCATTTCTGGAGGCTTAACACCGTAAATGTGTCACCGCATCTCCAATAACAGGTAATACAGATGTTTCTCACGGCAAAAACATAGACAGACATGGTGTAGAAAGCGCCAAGTAGTAGTCAGCTGCTTTGCTTTGATTGGCTCACGTCTGGACAGGTATGGTGGACAATGAGGGCCCTATTAGTCTCAGCTGGTACACATAAAAAACACAACGATGTAAATCTGACCCTAGGCTGTAATCTCAAATTATTTACAGGCCACATGGCTGATTATATCAATTTATTTAATTAATTAGTAATTTCCATGTGTAACTTTAGCTATAGTGGTTTACATTTGCTTTGACCAAACTTTTCACCTAAAGTCACTTTAGGGGGTAAATAATAGAACAGCTACAACAGTCCAATAAGTTCAGCAAAAAACCTCCCATTACTCTAAGGCAGTCTTTAAAACCTATTACAATATGCAAAATCCTAGACCACACCTTGTCTCATAGCACGATATTGATATAATACTAATATATCACCCAATCTTGCGTGATCCAACACACTCAAGTGTCAGCAAAACAACTGACCTGTGCTGCCCCTTCAAGTGCTGGCCAAAATATAATCACAAGAGCAGAACACATGAAAAGCCCAACAAAGAAGCGGTGTTTCCTCTGGATTCATTTAGCAGTGGTACATAACCAAAGCAAGGAAACTGTTGCAAGTTACTATTATGGAAAACTAAAAAAGTGTAGTCCATTGTTTCAGAAGTGATGATTACATTTTGATTAAAATCATTTTTCGCACTAGAACCGCAACTTGAATCATAACCTGGGCCCAAACAACGACAGATATGGGACAAATATAGAATCGTCACTCAAATCACCACAGCTGCACAAAAACTACAGAGGAAACACTGAAAGAAGTATGAATGATGGAGTTAGGAAAGTTTTTCTCTGATACCACTGTTGACCAGATGTGATTTGAGAGGCAAAGCATGGAAGCTCAGTTAACGATTGATGTTTATGTTTGGCATCCTAGGAAAATAATTGGTACAGGCATGATTTATAATCGGTTTGAACTTTAAGCTGTCATTGAATTTGTTTATAATTAATAATAAAAAAAACATTAATAAAAAACATGAGATACATGATGTACATTTTCCTTTGTTCTGCTTCTACAGTATATCGTAGCCGAGTTTCCCAGAGATGTTAGTAGGCGAGATGCCAACCTTCCACTGAAATCCTGAGTGCCTACATCTGCAGGGGGAAAAAAATCCAGTGAAACCTAAGATGCAAAACTGCAGCAAAGGGGTTTTTGTAACATGCTTTTGGCTATTGCCTAGGCCACTGATTTTCAAACTGTGGATCTCAGAGTGTAGATGGGTGGGTCGTGGGAAAGCTGCATAAATGCATTCTTTTCTCAGTCACGGGAGATGGAAATTGATTCTGATTCTTTTCAGTTGAACAAGCTGAAATGACATGTATTCTCTCACAGAAATTAATACTTGCTTTGTATAGGAATGGTTAATTACTGTTGTCTGTCAAGCTTTACATTTTCTCTGAATCCAAAGTCCGAAATTTTTTTGCATGTTAATGGAATGAATATAGCTGTATTAAATGCTGATATGATTTACGAGAACATACAGGTGGGCGTAAGCCGTGCTACTCCTACCCCTGCTGCAAGAGACAATGAAATGGTTGCTGGCCTATCTGAAACAGGTTAGCAACTGCAGCTGTAAAGCTTAACAAGATTTTAACATCTTGACACTGAGTCAAGACTTATTGTCCGCAATTTGGGCCCTAGACTTCCTGCCTTGTGGTTGCATGTCTCCGCGAACCTGGAAAGTTGCAGTTTACATCCATGTCTGTCCAGATCCATCTAATATTTGTAATGAACAGATTCAAGGGATTTAATAAAAGCTATTATGTGTATATTTCGTGGAGAGGACGTTATCACTGTATTGACATGTATGATTCCGGTGAATAATTTCCAGTGAGAAACATGCTATCTTCACTTAGGTATGATTTTTACAATATACCGGTGCATATCAGCAAAATCTAAACAGTTCATCCTTGAGTCCAGGTGGACATTTGTGCCAAATTTGAAGAATTTCCTTCAAGTCGTTCCTGAGATATCGCGTTCACAAGAATGGGACGGACAGATGGACAACCTGAAAACACAATGCCTCCAGCCACTGTTGTCTCCAGTGCGGAGGCATGAAAATGTAAAAATGTAAGACAGCTTCAGCCATTCTCAGAATAACTCTCACTGGTGAGTGGAAACACACCCAATAAACCATCATTTCTTGAGGACCAGCTAATGCACCTGTGAATCCATTGGGTCCATTCTGACGTTCTTTATCCCCACCTCCCATGACCCAAATGAGCCATGGGAGCATAGTTGGGGATTAACTTCAGTATCCGTACAGAGGTCACGGATGAACAGGGCTCTCGGTTCATTTGGACTGGCTGCTGAGGATGCAGCGGCTCTAACCTCTTTTTATCTAATCACATCCCCCATCTCTGCTCTTGGCAGTGCTAGGTGAGAGATATGCAGTGGGATGCTGTGATCAATAACGTCTCTGCCCTACTGCTCTCCTCCGTCTTCTCCTGCATGTCCCCTTGGAAGCAACCAGAAGGTATTTCCCCTCCCTTAGCAGATACATCATAAATTATAGAACCACACTGACAAGGGATGATTAATAAGACAAATCATCACACTTTAGGGGCAAATCACATATACAGTGTCAAGTGCAGGACAGAGACACAATTCAATTCATTGTGCAGCCTCTCTTTCAGAGTCTCTCAGCGCAAGTAAGGGGTCTGACCACAAAGTCCAATATGCTTGGAAAGTAACAGAAGGCACTTCTGCTGCATGAAGCTGCCAGCTCAGCGATTTGAAACCTGGCACTCAGATGTCTCTAGTATAAATATTCTTCATATGAAGGATTTACAAGGAAAAACTGCTTTATAATAACAGGACTGCTACAAGCTTTAATACAAGCTTTGATAGAAGCCAGCCTGTTTGAACTTGAAATTCTGCATGGTCTCATCAATCAAGTTAGTATTTATCCATGCTACTTTAAAAGTCAATCCTAACTTTCCCATGCTGTCAAATGAAGTCAATGTACATTAAGGATACTGTTATAGCTGAGTATTTCATCAACCCAAGCTAAAGTGATTCAGGGGATTCAGCGACAAACAAGAGTCATTTTGTCAGAGTGTTGTGACACATTTCTGTTTACATTCACATCTTCCAGAGCATGATGACAGCATCTGTTTCAAAATGTAAACGTGAAACACACCGAAACATTGGTTTATTCTGGAAAGCTAAGGCCTGAAGACCCATCAATCAGGTAACATGAAGTGGATAAGTTCATACAACATAACAGCACCAGCTTAGTGAAGTCTGTATGACAGGCATCACATTTAACAAACTAATTTTTAAAAAGTTGTAAACAATACAATAGCCAGTTTATGGTTTGCTCTGATCAAATAACAGAAGAGAGGGAACAACTGAAGGAGCAACTGCCTACTCACAAACCACAAATCATTCATTCTACTCGAACACTGGATGTTTACAAGGACCTTATGACACAAATCAGTACAGTACAGACACTTCATGTGTGTCTCTACACCAATATTAACGCATTGCATATGAAAGTAATTTACAGAGATGATCCAAACAATAAGGTTTGTCATACATGTGTTGTGGGCAAATGTGGCTGCATTTCACCATCAGGAAAGCATTTCTAATGTTTTGTACATTGTGAGCATGTTTACAGTTTCTCAGTTCTTTCCAAGGTTACTTAAATCCTTGCTGATTCGCTGTAGGCCTATGCAGGACAGATGCAGATAAGGGATCTAAGGAGCGTTGAGTGCTTTTGCAGGTTTTTAAAACCACTCCACGCATGAGAGTGGGTAAGAAAGCTCGCCTTTTGCTTCTCTCTTGTCACTTCAGTCAGGTCAAGAAGTCAAAACCTCTAATATCTAACAGAGAATGTAGTATGCTGAATGATTTAGGGATTTCAAAATGTTATATTTCCATCTTTATGTGATGGCTATTCATTTTTCAAATCCAACACAAAGCGATTTTACTCTTCTTTTACAGATTATACCAGCTCAATTACCAAACCAGAAAGATTGTGAGAAATTAAACAAGCCAGGTTGCAATTACAACACAGGCACCAGGTACATTAGAGTATTATCAGACTGATTAAAACTGTATTTGTACAGACAGGAGGGGAGAACCAATCTGATGCTTTGTCAGGACTGATAGTCTGGACAGATTATTTAGTGGTGTGAAAGGTCAACAGATTATATTTCAATCACACTGATCATCTCACAGACAGAATTAATGATGAAAATGACAGGGGAGTAATTTGGGAACTGGTCCTACAATGAATCTAAGTTACTATGGTTACTACCATTAACTTTTTTCAGAGGAAGTCTACTCACCTCCAGCTAAACTGAAATGTGCTCAGCCCACGCCAACTGCGTCTCTCCAGCCACAGCTTTAGCCAAACTCCCTTGTTTTCTTTTGTCTTTGTTTTTATGCATTTAATTCAGGTTGCATTAATGCTCAAATTAATACATATTGATAAACCCTGGATATTTTGAGTTCCCACAAGATTAGAGGTCTTGAAGTCAATGATGCCTCAGCAATCAGCAAGATAATCTCAGTCCTCAGTAATTATCCACTGTAAACATATTTATTTATTTTTTTCAGAGACAAAGTCAGTGAAATCGGCCATGTGGATTGCAGTTTAAAAGACCTCTGGAGTTTCCTCTCAAGGAAAATGATGCTATTAAGTTCCTTACTATGTGTTTTCTTTTTAAATTTTAATACCCCTGCCTACCAAATTTAAAGACTGAGCAATACAGTAAAAAACTTTACAAAGACTCATGGCTGAATTGCTGGCCAAATTTTAGGTGAATGCAAATTCAAGACGCTGAAGTAAAGTAGAACAAAGCGATATATCAAGTGGAACATATTGCTGGGTAGGCCAGTTCCAAAGCCAGGAACCTAAAATAGCTGAATAAAATATTCCCTTATCACACGACACAATCCTCTGTCTGAGGCAGACATAACTCATTCTGAGGAAAATGGGTCACTGTAATAATCTATAGTTCTGAGTAAGAACATAACTCAAACTATTAAATCTTAAATTCTCTTAATGAAATATTTAAGTTTGAAGCAAGACCTTATCAATCAAAGCCCACTTACCTATTGTGAGGGAAAGAGAAACAAAGTAACAGGACAACAGATCAATTTCATGAGGAGTAGCAGACCTGACACTGGCCATGCTGTTTACTCTCTCCTTGAACGGGCCTGTGCCATCACAGTCTCACAACCACAACTCTGTCCTTCATCGACAGACAGATAGATAGATAGACAGATTGAGGGGCCAAACGATAGGGTAATAAAAATCATACTGATTTGTGATTTGATCATACTGATGTAATTAATCTGTCAGATAAAGCAACTGCCATATGATTAACAATATTATTAGTATTAGTTATTAATTCTTGCATTATAATTTTCATTTTCACAGAAATTTTTTTAAAAAATGATTAAGGTGCTAATCTATGGATTTTTGCTGGCATCTGTGTCAAACAAACATGCTCTCTGACATCTGGAAAATACAATTAGTAGGCCAGGGCATCTTTGTACCATCATAACACTTTATTTACAACAACGATTGCACCATTGCCATACTGCAATTTCGATAATATTTTGATTAATTGTTCAGTTCCAATAGATATAGGTTAGATATAGGCCTATATATAATATGAATTATATATACAATGTTATTGTGTGTGTGTGTGTGTGTGTGTGTGGGTGGGTGGGTGTATGTGTGTAATATTGTTGTCCAAGGTAATTTTCTGTGCCTGTTTCATTCTCTTGCCAGTTTCCTGCTGGTGTCAGTCTACATTCTTATTTCTTTTTGAGTTACAGGCCTACTTCTTGATTACCAATTGGTCTTGAGCACTTTGATGGATGGGGAGCAATATTAATCCATCATCTGCCTTAACAACGGCACAGATGCAAGCCCCCGCGAAAATGACACAACACGCAGACAAAATGCACTGGGAATAAAGCAGCTTAATTACTGCCACCACTATCAATGATTTGAATACAACTGAAGTATACAGGCCGCTGTGACATTGAAATCACTGGCTCACAGATAAATCAATAGCAGTTCAAACTGAAAAAATCGATCTTAGAAAAGAAAAATCATCAAATTCTTCCTGACAATCGAAGACCATGGAGCATAATGGGGTGTGAAGATATAAGTATAAATGCAGAGCAGGGTGTTACTCAACCAGAAAATATGTGCTTGGCAAACCTGCACAAAAAAGCATAATGACTTTTCTTATCACAAAGCTAAAACTTTTTAAATCTTGTAGTCAACATGAATACGTGACCAAATTTTACCAAAAAAAGGGTTTAATGTAAATTAACTCCGCTAAATTAATTCTGCAACTAACCCTGCCATGCTTTGACAAATTATTTGTTTTTAATTACACTTTTAATTCACATGATTCACTTCGAGATACAATGTGCCCCATTCTCCTCTCTAAGGCATTTAAGGTCGCATCAAACCCACCTTGATTATTGTTTTGGTTATGAAAACAAACAAGTAAAAAACCCGTACAAGTATACATATATACTTGGACAGATTGTTACATCCAAGCACTGATTGTCACATTTGCATATTTAAGAGGTCTCACACACACCAGCAGGTATATGCGTGCAAATTTGACAGGTGGCCAGTGAAGCCAAGCAGTCGTAGCCAGAAGCAGTGAGCACAGCATGGGGTGGGGGGATCACATGTGCACTACTTCAGACAATTTGATTTTCAGATTACAAATGGACCTGAAAATGATAGCTATTTACCTGTGAGCGTGGCTGTTATATACCCGTGTAGCAACTGGCTGAGCATTTGTTTTTTGCTCTTGTCAGCCCCCCAACCAACATCAAGGACACCACTATCCAGAGTGTAACAACTTGGAGTGGAAATTGATAACAACCTTATACTTGAGGCCTGTGCTGCAGCCAAATAGAAGAATATACAGCAACACTTATTTTGCTACTCTGGCAACACTTCTTGCATAAATGAATTCCCCTTCACATGGACCATGACCTACCCTCCCTTTTTTTTTTTTTTTTTTTTTATAAGAGAGGTCAAGGTGTGTATGTTCTAAAATGTGTTCCAAAGCATTCTCACACATTATTTCTCATCTGTGTTCATAGCAACATGCACGTCATGAACCAGCGCAGTCAGACAGGCTGACAAAATCTCTAGCAGCCGTCAAGTGGATGTGCTCAGACTTTTTATCCAACCTGATCGAAAACAAAACCAAGCAGATCATGGGGGATGAAAGCTACCAACTCCATGAAACCTTCGGCAGGAAGGACAACCAAGACTTTCTCCAGAGCATATTTAAGCCAGAGAGAGCGGAATTCTTTAATGCCAGCTGCCATTAAGAAATAATTAAAACAGATATAACTTATTATGCTTTTTGTACCTGCACTGTACCCATACACTGTAATACTGGAACAGTCCTGAAAGCACAGAACTAGAAAATCTTGTTGCCATTGCCAGTTGAAAATGGGATTTGTCAATCTATCAATCCAAAGCTCTTGTGTAACTGCGAGTGTCAGGCTAAATAATACAATAGCATGTCAATTAAGTGAAAATATGTGTTCAGAATTTTTGGCAGTTTTATTGAAAATGAGTCAATACATTGTAGAAGCACCTCTGGCAGTAACTCCAGTTTTGTGTCTTCCTGGATACATTCTTGGATATATCAGCTTGGCACATCTGGATATGGGAATTCCAAATCTTCAATTCCAACTCAGAGATTTGCACAAGCTTGGTCAAGCTGGATATGGAGCATCTGTGAACAGCTATTTTCGAGTATTTCCACAGATTTTCAAGTCTTGGCTTTGGGTGGACCACTCAAGGACGTTCACATTCTTGTCCTGAAGCCATTCCTGTGTTGATTTAACTGTACGCTCAGGATCATTGTCCTGCTGGAACATAAATCACCACCCCAACGTAAGGTCTTTGGCACTCTGAGGCAGTTTCTCTTGAAGAATATGTCTGTATTTGGCTGCTTTCATTGCTCCCCACTATCCATACAAGTCTTCTGGAAAGTAACAACAACCCCCAACAACCTGATGCTAGCTTCCTCCTGGCAAATGCTGCACTGACTGTTGTCCTTCCAGCTTCTGTCGGAGTGGTCTTTGCTTTCTTTGTCACATACCTGACCAAGATCCTTCTTGCCCAATTGTTCAGTTTGATCAGATGACCAACCTCAGAACAAGTCTTAGTCATATTTTTTCAATTTCTGAATAACAAAGCCTATTGTTCTCTTGTGAAATCCCAATGCCTTATAAACTGTTTTATACCCAACACCAGATCAATGCCCTCCTCTCAGTTCTGTCCCTGAATTCAGTTTCAGATGGCCCCTGGACTCAATGTTAGGTTTCTCTCCAGATCTGCACTGTCACATGTGGAACCTTATACAGGCATGCAGAATGTGTTTTGTTCTCACATTTTGCACTTGTTCAAAAGACTTGGGATGCATGTCAGTCTAAAAGGTCACTGCCAAGGAAGTGGATACTTACTAAATCAGAAGATTTCACCTTTTGTATTGAAGTGTTCTTTCTAAAAATAAACAAAATCCATCTTGACATTGTGTGTACATTTGTAATAAAAATAATTTTAATAAATTCTCAACTGAGGCTGTAACAATGCAAAATATGGAAAATCTCAAGGAGATGTAAAACTTTTTGAAGGCATTATATGTGGCAGTCCACTTGAACTCAAATGCATCATAATGACTGTAGCATCCAGAATAAAATGGGATGAACATAATCAACTAGATATGAATTGAATACAGCAAATAAGTTTAATTAGGCTCACATGTTCTCTGTGATTTTCCAACTCAATCCTTACCTAAAATTTGTACAAGGCCAATTATTTCCCCTTCTTCTGAAACCATTCTATTCATTTCATCACCTCCACCGACAGAGCTGGACGGGGGTTGTGTTTTCGTTTGTTTGTTAACAGGATATCTCAAGGTTATTAAAGCATTTGCATGAAACTTTGTGGAAAGGTCGTTCATGGGACAAGGAGGAGTTGACTGACTTTTCACACCGAACAGCCAAAGTGGGGTGTGGCAGTTGGTGTGATTAGTTTTTGGTGAATATCCAACATGTGGAACTGCCATCTTATGCTGCATGGTAATGTTGGTAATGTTGGAGATATGTGCTCTACTAGGTGCTTTGTAACGCTCACTCAATTTTTAAAATCATGCTTTATTTTGTTTGAAAAAGGTCATCATTTCAATAAATCCCTTGCTGTGCATGAGCCTAGTGTGTATATGAGTCTGGTGTGAAAGCTGTGTTGCCGTCATGCGTAACGCTTTTTGTAATGCGCAGTTTCAGGAAACTGCAGTAGACTCTGTGTGGGCTGAACAGAGGCCCACGAGCTCTCCATAAGGGATGCACAGAGCCTCTGCACAGGGATATACAACAGGCAGCACAGTAGAAGTCAACCAGCATCAACCAACTCAAGGCTGGTGGGCTGCACAATCACATACGATGAAGTAGTTCACAGATTTTATAACTGTAGCAGCTAATTCAAAGCAAGAATGAATTGTGTTAACAGGTAGTTTCTTCAATCAACATGGTGTGGGTGCAAACACACTAGCAAACATGAGTTGAAACAGATGCATTCAAGTGTGAACACAAATGTTACCATGATGTTTTCTCTTAACTTTGCTCAGGACCTAAGTTATTTTTGTCGAGAGTGCCCACCCAAGAATGGTGTTATGTTGTGGCTCATTTGCATTTTTGTTCCACAACGGAAAACCAGTTTGATTTTTTTTTTTAAACTTTACACACTGCAGCTCCTAACAGGAAAAACAAAATTTGTTTGCCCAGTCATCAGTAAAATGTGAAAGAGAAAGCAAGCTTCGTTAGGCAGGGGGACTCCCCCATTGCTTGATTGTAACCAGGCTCGGGTGGCAATCAGGCTCTTACATACAGTGCATCCTTTCAGTCAATAGGCCAATATACACAACATAAAACAGCTGCTATAAAATTTAAATATATCACTGGATTAACCAAATTATTTCATTTCCATGACTATCCATGGCAAAGATGTTGAATTTCCATGCGGTATTAACATAACATTTTTTCCTTGATGAAAATGTTAAGCATATTTCACATCAGGAGGCTTTATTAAACATCTGTCATCATTTTATTCTGCCAGGGAAGTGAAGATAACATGAACACAATGGAAAATAAATATTACGCTACATTTGGTGAATAACTATTTAATGATTTTGTTTTTTGTAATGGAGGCTGAAAAAATTCCAGGATATTCCATGACCTGGCCTAAGGATTCATTTCATTCTCTGACTTTCTCTGTCTGGGATAGACTTTTCAAAATTCTGTGACTTTCCAGAAATTCCATGACCTGTGGGAACTCTGTACTGGAGGAAAAAGCAAGCTAGCCGGTCATTCATAATGTGCAGCTTTATTGATCAAGGGGCTCCAGTAGAGCACGTCGTGGCACTGTGTTGAGCCCCTTATTTTGATACTGTGAGAGGTAGTGACCTAAGCGTCTCCAGGGATCAATTCAAAACCCCAGCCACGAAAACAGCCAATTAGTGAGCCTGCTTCCCTGCCTCAGATGCATTCCAAGGGCCTCTTTTTTTCCACCCTGAAAAACAGTCCATTTTCCTTGCTCCAAGGAAAGCCTGAAAACAAACAATACAGGATGAGGAAATAGAGGCAACGTTAAAACCAAATGATCTTATGCGTCAATTCACTTCCTTTGTTTTCCCCCTCAGCATGCATTTGTTTTTGTGCCTGTGTGTTCATGCTCATGCTTCCCTTGTGATGTGGTCTGTTACACCTCACTATACCATTATTCTCACCAAGATAATAAAACATTACTGCATGCTGGCAGGGGTAATAATTGGTAAAACAGGAACGTCTTTATATTTGATGCCGTCACTACCAAAAGGCTCAGGATCTGAAAACTGTTACACAGAGCTTTGTGTTTATTCCTTTTCTGCTGATATCCATGACAAAAACAGGAAGGTCGGCAGGAAGGAGTGGGTGAAGAGTGGACTGTAAGGACCACAAACTATGAAGGTGAACATAGGACACAAAGTTAAATCAAATACTGGCAACAGGATATTCTACCCTAATCCTGTAGTGTGAAGTTTTGGCCTCTCTGGACGCCTTGAAAGTAACGAGTGCATTAGGCAGGCTCCATGGTTACTAACACATTCCACTGGCAAGAGGAGACGTTACAAGGACAAATCAGATGCACACTCGCTCACTTTTTTCCATGCCTTTTGAAATCGCGGCTTTTGTTTCTTTCTCTCAAGAGTTTGTGTACATCCATCCTGTCAAAGCCTTTTGATGCTTCCGCCAGGTTCTGTTTGACAGTAAATAAAAGCTGGCTGTGAGCAGGGCTGGGGTAGAGGTTAGGTCAGTGTGGATAAGGAAACAGGGAGGGGAGGTAGTGTACAAAATCAACTTCCTCCCGGCTGGGGGAACCAGCTCGGCCCCAGAAACAACAGCAGAAACATGACGGGGCCACAGAATACCAGGGAAACATGTTCCTCTCCCTTGCCCTGAGCTCAACATCAATTTGTGTGTACAGCCTTGTCAGCAGTGACATTACTCAAAACAGCGAGTGCAAATGTTAATGAGCTCTTATTTGCATATTTATTTTTTTCTTTGTTGAAATGTCACTGATTATTACGTTCTACGATGATGAATGCATCTACTCTTGCACTCTGATAGGTGATTAGCCATTAGCTGGAATGAATAGATCAATTAAAGAAGGGGAGCCAGGATTAAGAAAAATCAAACAAGGAGGAATGTTAGAATGACAAAAGAAGAGATGTTTTTTTCTGAGATGCACTAAAATAAAGGCATACTTTTAAGAGTCAAAAGAAGCTTACCTCCATTGCCCTTAGATTAGATTAGAAATCCTGAAATAATTTCTGATCAAGAAAAAGGGTGTAAATAATCAGCTGGATCAAAGATTAGCTTCATTTTATTTCTCCCTCTTAAGCCTTGAAGCATGACTTTCAAAAGCAGGAGCTGCTGCCCTTCATGTTAGTAAAAAAAAAAAAAAGGTGTATTCTGGTTGTGCTTTATATCTGAGAGAGAAGAGCTGTGGATTTCCTGATTGTATTTATCCCCTCCTGAGATAATCAGGTGCCATGGCTCGGTCTATTTGAATTTTTTCTGACTTGGTAAAAAGGAAAAAAGGGGAGGTGGAAAGGGGAAAATGTTTTCGTTTGGCCTTTGCCTTTTTCCGAGCCCAACTATTCTCCTGCCAGTGCTTGTTATTCACAAATGAGGAAAAAAATGCATTACTGCAGACCAGATGGGAACATTCCACATGACCAAACCAATCAATCACCTTAGTGGGACGCAGGTGTGACACAGCCGTGCAGCAACACACCATTTCACAGTCTATCAGGCACAAACACATGGTCACCAATCAATGGCACCCTGAGGACCCATGAGAAGGGGAGCTTCTCCAGAGCCTCACTGGTTCATGGCTGATGACTTCATAATCACACATCCATTCTCTCAGTGGAGAAAGGCAATGAGCTTCCTAATAACCTCTCCCACCATGTGAACACCAACACTGTAATGGATGCTGCTTTGGTAGGGACGCTAACATGCTCCCGTGCATCACACGTTCGCATGTGACCTCCCTGTCAGGCTGAGATGGGACCGTGCAGGGAGACAAGAATACATTTAACAAGCAGGAGAAATGCAGGGGGGAAATTCCTGTATGTCCCCTGTTGGATATTGGAAGAGTCAGCGTGCAACATCAAAGTATGTGTCGATGTCTGGTATTAGATGCCAAGCAACTGTTGAACAGCGAAAACATCAGAGAGCTGAGATGAAGGACAAGGAAGGATACACACATGGGTTAGGAATGTTGATCCACCTCCAAGCACTGTGGGCATATTTCCTTACACAGAAAGCCATGCAAACTCTAAGCTGTCTATAGTTTAAGAATACCAGCCTGCACTAAACTAAACTAAACACAAATAAGAACTAACAGTCAAAACAGGATAAACTGCTCGATGAGAGATTTGTGTGGGGCTGGCTCTGCATGTTGGTAAAAAAGTGGGGCACTTATTTAAAATAATTTCATTAAAATTCATTAAGTTGACTAAAAATTTACCGTCCCACCTCCATCTTCCTGGCAGTAAATACGTAGGCTCACGCAGCCAGACTTCTCTCCACACTTCCCACACTTTGCACTCTCAGGGCTGTGCCAGCACAGGAGAAAATGTCAGGCTGAAGCCATTGTCAAGTGGGAGTAAAGGCGAAACAAATGTTTGCATTCTACCGACCAATCACAATCCGCTAGAGTATAGTGTAACGTTAGCTAGTGACTGTTTGCCAGTACACCCAGCATGGACACAGAGGACGACGAGGCATGTAGGTTGTGACTGTGGAAAAGGACGGTGGGGGGATCTAAACTAAATGTTCACCAGCAACTGAAAAACAGGCTCTTCTCTAGCTCATCGCAATAAGGATTTATTCTTGCACTCAGATCATTTCAAATTTGTGATTTTGAGAGAAAAATTTTAATGCCATTCTCATAACTTCCACCTTAAAACATGGTGCTCTAGAGGTAAGTGTCCAGTGAAGAGAGTCATCAATATTCTTCATGACTTGATTTTATAGTTTGTGCCCTCCCCAGGAATCCTGGTGACACAACCGTGAGAGCATCACCTGGACAACACATTTCAAGAAGCGAAAGGGAGGAAGTCCTCAACAGAATCTATTCGTCATCCATCTGTGATAATCCTTCCCAACCTAAGTTCATCAACTAAGTCCACTGGACCAAATTTAAGTTGTCTAAATTTAACCCTGAAACTGATCCTCTTTGTGATAGATTCAAGCAGGGCCCTTGTGTCCCTAATGCATATGTTTTGGCTTTGCCTTGCTCTGCATTCTTTCAGGCAGTCCATTTTTTTCCTCGTCCGAGGTGCGAGGTATAGCCACAGACCTTTGTCTGCCGGTTTCCCCTTTTGGCTGACCACCAAAATACACTCCCCTTACATCTACACAGGAGTGTGCTCGCATTCCCTGCTCTAACTGCCAAGCGCTTAATGCCTCTGAACTGGAAACATGCTAAACCAACCTCCCATACACCCTCGGGCGAGACATCTAATGAAGCGCCTCCATCTTGAAAAGATTAGGTGCACCAGTGAGAACAGAGTAGATTCATTTAATAAATTTGCATGGGAGCTGTTTATTTTTCACTTCTCCTCACCAAACCCCTGAGAGTTTACCCCTTACAATGCTCACATGCCCATTGCTCTCTCTCTAAACAACAGAGTCCATACAATGTGCTTGTTAGTATTTGTATTTATTTTCTATTTTTATTCTTCTTCAGTTGCAATTGGGTTGCCATTATTGTTATATTGTTATTATTAAACTCCTTTTCTGTTAGCATCAGGGTGGTAGGACATTTTTTAATTTTGGTAAAGACTAAAAGTTAAACTAAAAAAAGGATTCACTCTTGTCAATGGAAGCCTAATCTAGAGGATCAACTATAAATGTGTGCATTTAGTGTGTAATCTCACTGTCAGTCAAGATTATGGAGACAGAGCTAATTATTCATATTGGTCTCCTTGGAGAAACAACTGTAGCTCAGCCAGAATGCTCTGAAGCAAACATCTGTAAATCCAAAGCAACAGTGCTGCATCATGTACCACAGTTAATCACACATTTGCTATGTGGGGGATATTTCTGTGAAAAGTTTGTTGAGCATTACAATTTGATATTTGCTATAACAGCTAGAACTTTGTTTTGCCATTGTTGAAAATTCAGCTTGTGCCAGTTGTTACATCAAAGGACGGGAACAAACTCTGCATTTAAACATACTTGCTTAATAGTGAGTCGCAAAATGAACAAGGTACTTTAGGTTTTACAACTCCATATCTGATTTAGAAGGAAAAAAAACATCTGAAAGATCAAAGCGGATAAGCAAGGCATAAAAAGCCAATAGCAAGCCAATGTTGAGTTATAACAAGTGAGGCTAACCACAATGAAGATCCAAACCAGTTGTATCAAAGGCTTAAGAGTCACCGACAGACTTATGTCAGTGCATGCCTAAGCTATACAGTGATGCGGTATCCAAGGTTGTCAGCAATGACAATATTAAGCGCTGAAGTCAACAGACTTTAATTGTTCCAATAACAATAATTCTTCTGAATGAATCATTTCCCTTTAATTTGGTGCTAGTATTTAATAATCCTCAACATTCTCCTTGGCATCAGCTGTGGGCTAGTGTGAGGAGAGGGAGAAAAATGAGAGGGAAGGGGGAGGGGCAGAGAGAAGAAGGGAGAAAGGGGGAAACAGAGCAAGGAAGTGGTACAGAAAGGAGTGGAAGGATACAAAAAGCACAACGGGCCGTGGTGACAGAATTTGAAGAGCTCAAGGCTTCACAACACCACATTTAATTTTAAAAAAAAGTTGTTTTTACAGTTTTTGTGAATGAATACTGAATTGTACTCTAAATTATTGCTTAAACTGAAAAAAAAAAAACTCACCTATGTAGAAATTATCACGAGTGCAAAAGCTACCTGATTATATTTAACTTTAATATAATCAGGCAAGTCATTATGAACATAGTAACTTCCCTCCAACATCAAAGTTGTCTAACCTTGGCCTTGACAGTTTCACAGAAATATCAAGCACTCTGTAATCCAGAAAGCGATGGAAGTGACTGAAAACACCTCCTCCACGCTGAACTACAACTATGGCAGTGTGGCTCTTGCAGCTGCTTCTCAGGGGCTTGTTATGTCACCGTACCTTGGCCAGACCCCAGCTCTTCTTTCCTCTTTGGAGAGACAGCCCTCCAGGCCTACTGAGACTACAGCTGATCCTCTGCAGCTGGGCAGCCTTGCCACTAGCACGCTGGGGGCCACGGCCTGAGGAAGGCAAGGCAAGGCAGGGGCCGGGCAGGGCCAAGATGGGCTGGGAGAGGCAAAAGGGTGGGAAGGCCTGGGATGAGGAGATGTAGGGGGCTTAGGGATGGAGAAAAGGGATTTGTGCCCTTTCAGCTTGTCTTCAGCTCCTCACGCTCCACTGACCACAGTAACAGATAAGCACACCCTGCAGCTCTGCATAATGACTGGCTACATCCACCACACCACACTGCACTACATCTTCCCGTCTTGCCTTGTCTTCCCTCCTCTGCTCCGACACTTTGTTCTCCTCACATGTAGAATGGGACCTTACTGATTTTGATAAAGGGATGCCTGCGAAAGAACTGCTGAACATAAGTTAACACTGTACCTGGCTCTAACTGCCAAAGCCTCCAGTGTATGTGTGTGTGTGTGTGTGTGTGTGTGTGTATGTGCATAAGGGTGCGCATGACAGAGTGGGGAGAGATAGCAGCCTGGGCAGCACCTGTGACCCACACTGTGGTGGAAACTGAGTGCACACCTGAGCAGCACCTGGCCACAATCACAGCCCCGGTCTGGGGAGGGTCTCTCGCGGGACAGAGCATTAGCACATGACACCTGCACCAGTAAAAACACGCTGGGGATGCTAGTGTGATGTGGGATTTGGCACTCCACAATAAGCCTTAAGGAACAATTAGAAACCAAAAAAAAGTGCACCATAAGATATTGATTCTTTTCTTTTCTTTTTTTTTTTTAAGAGCAAAAGACTAGACAATATATCTTGGCCTTAGAGTATGTCTATATATGTCTATGTCCTTTGACACCTAAGTGTCAGCATAATTCCATTCCTGGAAACTAATTCAGTTATACATAATAGAGATTAAAATAATAATAATAATAATAATAATAATAATAATAATAATAACACATTTTTGTGTATAGAGCAGAAAAGCAGGATGGAGGACACAAGCACAGTAAGGGCTGAGATGAGTATGCAAATTCTAGACCCAGAAACTGTTAATCATTATTTCCCTTCTGTCAGCATGCATTACAGCTTTTAACCAGTTAGAGAGCACAGACACATATATAGTTCATGGTTAATCCAATATGACATGCATGATATCAATCTAAGTGAGTAAGGATTGATCGGAGTTATTTTGCATAACCTTGGGCCTAGCAGCCACCGGGCTAGGGGTGTCGGCTCGGCTACGTGTTCCAGGTCTGCCAGCTGTTTTGCTGGCAGTGTGCATCGGTAATAAAAGGTCTAAACTCGTCTTAACAATATCTTGGACACTCACTTTTGGGAAAAGAAAAATCATTCTAAGACTCAAAATGGTGTACTTTTTTATTTTAGCTATGAAATAGCAGATAACACAGTATTTGCACCAGTTCTGTACAAAAAATACATTTGATAGCACACACAGTGAGCATACACTCCTTTTTTATCAGATTGTGATGCTGTTCAACAAATCAAGTTTATAACTGACCATTACAGATCAGGTCAGATTTCTATGAACCATAAATTCTATGGGCAATGCTTCTCATTATGGATTTTACAGAGCTTGAAAAGAAAATGGAAGCAACATAAGCAACTTGAATTGAGTTTCTGACTGACTGTGCTAGTTGCAGTTTATGAATATTAGCCTACAAAACTGATAAGTATACAACCTGATTAAGGCTGCTGGGGAAAATAACTGTTTGACTGTTATAATTTATTTTTTACATGTTTTTATTTAACCTTTCAAAATACAAGCCATTACTACTACAATAAACTGATAAAAATGACCTAAACAAAGAGAAAATATAAATACTGAATCTACAAAACAAACTCACCACAAGATACCACACTACAGTGTATAAACAACATTGCCTACAAAAAGGATAGGTCTACAGTACAACCTAAAATGAAGTTGTTATCTGGATGTCCTTAACAGTTTTGGGTTTCAGTTTGTAACATAAAATCTGACAAGCTCTCGGAAGCTTTGATTCATGTTTTACTCAAAACTTAAAACTGTGACACAGTGCAAACACCTGGCCACTTCTGGCTTTTGCAAGGCTCTGAGTTTCTTTTTTGATGTGCAGATTTTTTTTTTTTTTTTTTTGTCATGTTTAGTATGTTTCCTTACATGGTCCTTAACAGGCTAGGCTGCATAATACCAGGCATCCCACTAGAGATCTGTCAGTTCCCTTGAGGACAGAGAGGACCTGGGCTCTGGGCTGGTGCCATGTCAGAGCGCTGACAAGACTAATACAGTTAAGGGCCTCCAATTTCTGAGGCTTTGGACAAATTTAGCTTTTACTATCGCTCCCTTACCAGCCAGCTAACACATTTCATCTGCCTTGAGATATAGCGGCGTTCAAAAATAAAGAATTGTGCTCCCAAAAATGATACCAGAAAGAAGTCATCACCACAAAACAGGAGCTGTGATTCTTCATTATTCAGTCTTTGATAAATATGGTCAAATATTATTTGTTTGCTCAATTCAAGATAACAGTAATACTTTAAACTTCTCTGAGATCAAGTTCTGACATGCAATGCATTGAAGGGTGGAACTTGCCTGTCATGCATATGGGTGCAGCCTAGCTTTGAGACCTCCGTCTACCCAACCATGACGTCGGTCAAAAATAGCAATAAGCTATAGACACACTGAAACTACTGTTGGTTTAACTTCCCAACTACGGGGCTACAGAAATACAGCACTGACTGTCAGTGATATGTCACAAAACAAACAATTCAATTAGGTCACTTTTCAATAAAAATGACAGAGTCAAGGTCTTTTCCATGACTGCCATGGATGCATCCATCCAATAAGCTTATTTTTCTGTCTTTCATTTTGTGAGTCTGTCGCTGACTTTGTTCATGTCAGTGGTCTCGATAACTGCCCTCAGAAGGTCCAGTCGACTGAAAGAGCGCTAAGCCTACACACTGTTAATGGGAACAGTCAGGTAAATCCTATGTCATATTAAAGGCTTGGAAGGTTCTATCCACATCACTGGCAACACAGAATGGCCAGCGGACATCATAATTTTGCTACTCACTGAGCGTTTGTATGTACTGTGCGATAGTAGTATTGTACCATTGAGCTATACTCTGCCAGTGTCTCTGACATAACAAAAACAAAACCAAACAAAACAAAACAAAAAAAACACGTTATCACAATATAAAATAAGGGAAAAAGTCACCAAGAGGAAATTATATTTTTTTAAGAAATCATGTTCAAAAAGGAGTAGGGAGAAGTAAAACTTATTTATTTTTGGTACTTATTATCTGTTTATACTGTTTATAGTGTAAATTATGCTTCATATCTTGCTATCCACTTTGCTGCTGTAATACGTGAAATTTCCCCACCGTGGGACTAATAAAGGAATATCTTATCTTATCTTTAATTCCACACGTTTTTCACACATACATACATTCATACATCATTACCAAAGCAGCCTTAGGTTATTTACTGCTATATGCTTTAGCATGTCCGTTCAGCGTGTTAAACCAAGCAATAAACAAAAAGCATATCCTCATTACTAAACAAACCATCACCTGACATAATCTTAAAGTAAACCAGACACACTAATTCCCAAATGTAGACTACCCTAAAGCTTCACCCCACTAACTGAAATGCACATAGTCCTCAATGTGAAATGAACATATAGCCTAGCATTTTAAAATTACATTCTCCTTTTAACTTTTTGTATGTTACCAGGAAATGCATTATTTTTTGCTTTAAATAATATTTGATAATATCACAATAAGAGTAGGCATAGTATGTTCATTCCACTACAGGGGAGAAATATGCGCGCATATCTCTGTATCTACAATCAGCCCAAAGAGTTTGAAAATATCGGCATATTGGTTATCGCCAAAAAATCCAATATCGTGCAATAATACTGATGTACTGTATTACATGTATTACACGAAACATGAATGCATCACATTGTTCCAAGGCACCAGGATGTTCCTCTTAGAGATGGAAAGCAGAACAGGATATAGCAGCCGTACGAGTGACCAACATTACGTCCTTAATTTTTATGTTACTTCATTAACTTAGGACGAATATTGGATGCTGCTGCTGAATTCTGTGCGGCGCTCTATGCACTGTCTGCCGTTGTTGCCGCGCACCACAACACCCATTCAAACTCCAGTGGTGCCTGCAAACGAAGGATCATGTCAGGGATTTTCAGAGGTGGGGTGAGACAATGGGGGACATCTAGACAATTGCTGAACCATACTCATGAGATTAGATTAAGGTCACACATGTGCATGTAGGCAGGCCTCGAGCAGGGTGCATGTGCCTGCATGTGTGTGTGTGTGTGTGTGTTGATGGCAGCATTAAGCTGATTAGTTTTTATGAGTGGCCAAAGCTGCGCGTACAGTGTATGAAGCACACCCGAGAAACGTGAGTGTAAAATTCAAACTCAGCAGTTGGGTTTGATGATACACCCTCAGGCACATGCTTGGACCGAACTGATGCGAAAGCGCTCAGGTACACGTGTGTATTGCACCTCCATCGCTGCAGATAAAGGGCGCGGCCGGCATGCAGTTTCGAAAAACTTTGTCTCTAAAAACGAGAACTGAAATGACATCACATGAAATTTAAATAAAATATTTTCTATTTTTGAAAGACATAAAGAGGCAGCGATTCATTTATCACAACACTTTTGTATTGCAAGAATTCAGTTTTTTTGTTTGTGGTCATTGTGTGTGTGTGTGTGTGTGTGTGTGTGTGTGTGTGTGTGAGAAGGAGCAAGCGAGCAAGAGAGAGTCGGAGACCATGAGATAAAGAAACACGTCCACACAGTGATTTGCTGGCTTGTTTTCATCAAAACACATCTTAAGAGGCTAAAGTTTACAGCTATAGCCAAATTAAGTTTGTAAGTGTTTTTTTATTTTATTTTCAAAGCCTCCCAAACAAGGTTTTTCAGTCCGGCTCTTGTAAACACATAAATAAGGAGTGACTCACAATAACAACTGCCTAATTTTCTTTCTTTAGTTGGGTTTATCCAGAGAAGCTTAGTCAAGATAGGGTGGTAGAATACAAGAACGAGAGCCAGCCTGTGATGAAAGACAGACATAGAAATACTATTCATCAAAGAGGCTTGGTGATGATTTGTCTGTCCTATGTGTCAACAGAGAGAAAAAAGTCACATTCTTTCAACTAAGATTTTACTGAAAAGCTGCAATTTTAGCTTTAAAAAGATTTTAAAAAAGAAAAGAAGAAAAGAATAATAGTCAGGAGCAATTTCTGAAGTCTTTTGATGTCCCTCTAAGACATTTCCCCTACTTTTTTTCCCCCAACACAGGGCCACAAACTGTGACTAACAGCTGCTGTGACCAGCTATAGCAACCCTGTCTTGCAAATTCAAACAGTAATTTACCAGCATTATCTGAGGCTAGGACCAAAAATCAAAAAGCTTTGACACTTTTATTATCACTGCATTTGACCTTTATCCAAACAGATGAATCAATGAAGAGCAACATCTTCAATGCAGAGTAAATACTGACAAAACGCAAACACTGAACATGCATATGCCGACACACACACACACACACACACACACACACACACACACACACACAACTGCACAATGTAGCGTGAAAGTAGGAACAGAATACAGCTCTTTCAGTTGTAGCTCATCGTTTGTGGTAATTGCCTAGATTGCTTGGAATCAACCTCCCCCACTGACTTCCCCTCATCTAGCTTACACCACAAGAAGAAAAAAAAAAATCAGCACGTAATTACATCTATCCATCCCTTGTAGGGCCTATGAACTGTTCGACATCCCTATGGAGAAACAAGTAGGACAGCTGAAAGAAAGACAACCCCTCACTATTGCTTGTTACCACAAGAAATTGAGCATTTAAAAAACAAAGAGAAGAGTGAATTCCATCCACTGATATGCATTTATCCATCTGAATGTGAACCTTCAACGACTGCATAGGAAAGTGCCGTCATTCAGGATAAGAATTGTGTTGCTAAAACATATGAAAAAAATAAATATTAAAAAGAAGTACCACAATTTCAGCATTTAGTTGAGTTACGCCTACATCCAAGCGTGATTTTTCCTTTAATAGCGAAATTCTCTTGCATTCTCTAACACTGCCAGAAACCAGACAAAATATATTATCCCCAGCGGAGGTCTTTCCAATTTTTCTGCGGTACATTAGTGTGCCACAGAAAATGTATTACACTGTTTGCATTAAAAGTGTGTCAGAAAGGCAGCATGCACACAGACTTCTCTGACACAACACTGATCAGAACAGTCTTGACTATCAATAAACTGCCTCAGCTGATATCTCTGTGATCATAATTTGTTTGAGAACTAAATGGAGCGCACGCTGAAAGGGCAGGATTTCCCATACGTATTCCATCTACAGGCTGCAGTGCAGGATGTGCTCGATCGGAGAGAGTGAAACTACGACTAGGACAACTCTAACTTTATGAGCTCCACCTGTTTGCCAGATACTCTTGAAGTGCTGCGGTAGCAGTGTTGCCGAAACAAAGAGGACTGTTGAACAAACTATTTAATTCATCTGTTGACTTAGCCACTACAGTTAGAAATTCCCAAAGCTACTTCCCGTTCTGTGGATTTATAGATCACCAGTTTCAAGTTGGTTGATGCCATTTGACTTGTACTGTACGGCTTGATGTACGAGCGCACAATCCTTTTCCCTGATGCAGGGCTCTTGGGGCTCTGCACGGCCTGAACAGTGCACAATGTAATTCCCCTCAGTGTGCGTTGCCAGAAGTATTTCACACAAATGCAGGAACAAATGAACACACTGCCCGGCTCTGAAAGGTGTTCCTCCCCAGCACCTACATTTTCCCATGGACTGCAATTCATTATGTGAGCAGCTGAACTTCTGCGTGACCTTTAAAATTAGGGCCGGGAGAAGTTTCTGGTCGTTTCTATGGGAAAGCAGTGACCCGACGGTCATACGATATAGGAATCATGAACCTCAAAGCTGAAAATCTCTTCAAATGATGTGTTGATAAGACTGTCCGCGAGCATGCAGTGAGTGGTTGAGTCAGAGGGATTCACATGGCCCAGAGTGAAAAGGGTTGTTTGTCATGCACTGTATGCATGAACAATATGGCAGCCACCTATCAGCCCACAAGCCCAGGGTAGCACGCTGTGGATGACGTGTGGCCCAGTAAGAGGATTGGAGCTCAAGGGGGTGGAGCTTAGATACACGTGAGGCCCAGAGCAGCTGATCCATAGTGTGTCCTGACATAGGAGCCACCCCCTGGACAGAGGAGTGTCATCATTAAGCGGGGAATCCTTGGCATGAGTGGCTGCCGAGGACTCACCCAAATCCCCATTGTTCAGCATCAAACCCTTTTCTCATGCGACTGGGATAAGGCCACACCAAGGAAGAGGCGCTAGCTTCTAACAAACATACAATATACCTGTCATTACTAAATGAAAATTACACCATCTAACCTGAAATGATCCCCAGTTGCTGCAAATCTCTCTCCCCCTCATCATCTGTCCCGACAGGACTAGACTGAGTGAAGGAGGAGGGGGCGCTCTATGGATTTAGGTTACCAGACAACTATGCAGGAGGATGTTTTTCAGTGTATTTCAGTCAAAATAATTCATTATTTGGTACAAAATTTCTAACAACCTCCATTGTTGACCACTATTTCTTCGGACAGACATGTTTCTTTGGTATTATACACCGAAACAGTTTTCCTACCATAAAAATTGTTGAAATGCAGTGTTAATTTTTCCTAAAATCTCTTCAACAAAATCCATTCCCAAGTGCAAGCCTCATAAAACAACATTGCTTGTCATATTTTTTAGTTAAAAAATATGTAGAAATAAATAGTGTATTTAGCAAGTGGGTCGAGAGCTTTGTTTGTGTGCGGCAAGATTTTTTGACTTGATCTATTCCAACGAGGTTTGGATTAGCAATGAGTCAGTGCACCAGGACATTTCTAAATATCAAAAACACACAAAAGATTTTTGTTCATATTTTTCAGGGATAATTACAAAATGTAATTACACTACATTTTCCAATACAGACATTCCACTATCAGTATGCCCTGTGCTAACAGACTAGGATAAGCACATACATGGACATCTGAATATAAATTAAAAAAAAAAAAAAAAAAAGACAGCGTGTGAATAAGAGCAAGTATGTAGAGTTTTGAAGTGGGCACCCCACATCAGAGATCACTCAAGTTTGTAGAACCACTCTCTGCATCTGTACCCTCTGGCAGTCATCTCACACCTGGCTGACAGACTGATAACACTGAACATGCTTCATGTTATATTAATATGTTGATATCATAATAATGATTGTTTATAAAAAATGTCTTTCTGTAATTTTTTTTTAAGCATTAATAGTCATCCTTACAATATCATCACAATATCAACAGAGGTATTTGGTAGAAAATACAATTTGATTTTGTCCATACTGCCGTGCCCCCGGTCACACTTTGCCTAACACCTCAGCCAATTATTTCAAACCTTACCATGAATCTCAGTAATACTTATTGCAATAGCTGACCCGCCAGCCAACTCAGCAGTTCAGAAACCGCACAGTACCAACAACCAGAGAGTAATGGAGCGCCTGACCCACCTGACATGAAACAGCCCATTCAGCAGTTCAGAAACTGCACAGTCTTGCTGCATTCGGCCACTGCTACCTTTGCCACTAAGGAAACTGTCAGTAGTAAAACTTTGCAAAAAAAGAGAAGCCACTACATGTCAGAGATTTACCTTGCAAATGCAACCTCTCAGAGTGTGACTCTGGATGCTTCTTCAGGCCTGGCAGGCTTGTTCTACTCTGTTCATTGATGAGGAATAACCCCGCAGGCATAATTTAATAAGGGGGCAGCAAACTCCATAAATCTACGCAAGTGCCAGATATTACTGAAGAATGGCAATTTGATAAGACCATACTCATCTTACAACCCCAGACTCAGATAAGAACAGACAATTCATGTTTACACTTATATTATTACACTTACATTGCCTAAATCTGACATATCAGTGCAGCAGATCACATCCATATTCTGCTGCACACTTACTGGCACAGCTGAAAAGAGATCAGTCGTGACCAGTTTCAAGAAAGATAACACTTAGTTTCAGTTCACCAGCACCAGCATGTAACTAATCACTTTGCATGGAAACCAGCCTCCAGGGTTGTGATACAATAAGCTGAGATGTAGCTCACCATAAAACTGTCAAGTGGTAACACATTGTAATGACACCAAGCCAAAGGGCTGAATAATACATATCTTTAAATTGTTAACAATGGTAGTGCATATGCTAACTGCGTAATACGCTGTTTCAAAAGGGGACAGTTTCTCAATCAACATTAAAGCCTCTTGGACTGGACTAGAAACAGTTTAGTAAATTGAAGGATTACTGGTCGGAAGATAAAAAATATTAATAATAATAATGCAGAAAAGAGAATCTTCCCATTCATAAAGTCCAAACAAATAAACAATGAGATAAGATGAGACAAACATGATTTAACAAATCCCAATTCGAAACTGCAAAATAAATATATAAATAAATAAAATATCAGAGCGCATCTTTCAATAATCTCCAAGAAAAACCTACAATGAATTGTACATTTCTAATACTTGTGTGAAATGTCCTTTGACACATCTGGTTGTTTAACCCCCGCACCAAAAGAAAACCCTACTACCACCTCCCCTCTGTCGCTGGAAGTAGCCGGGGGCTTTTTGATGGCTAGAAGACAGCTTTTTATGATGGAAAGCTATACTGATGGCGTGACTTCTTCCCTGGGGGAGGGTCATCACAGGAGGAGGAAGAGGCAGATACAGAAAGGGGAGGGGGATTAAGGGAGGAAATAAACACAGCAGGAGATGGAAAAAAATAGCCATATAGCCTACCCAAGCCTTTCAGTACTGCTACCGCCAGATGCATGATGTGCCTTGACCTCTGTAAGGCTAACTTTTTTTTTTTTTTTTTTTTTTTTTTTAAACAGAATGTCTTTCCACTACCAAAGGGCATGTAAGGGGTGAGGTGACAAGAATCACTTACTTACCCATTATGTTGGAGTTCATGAAAGGTGTTGGGGACAATCCTTCATGGGACACTAATCGACTGTCACTCAAGTGATCGCCATAATGAGGGCTGTCTGTGAAACCCTGGGGGAAGAGATCAGAGTATTAGGCACATTATTCGGCAACTTCACTAATTGAGTGCTATAGTATACCTCTAATTAGTGTGGAGGAGAGCACAACTGCTAAGCTATCCCATGAAAGGCTCCATTTTTCTTATCTTAAAAAAAAAAAAAAAAAAAAAAAAAAAATGCTATACCCGAAAACAACTTTAATGAGCATTTCAATTCTTCAAATCAGGAAGTGAACTACAAAAAAACATTTCTTATCACTTCAGTGGTAGACACATTCGCGGGCCAAGTATTCATCTAAAAATGCTTTCACACAAACAACCCCGCTCTTTGACATGAAAAAGAAGTTTAAAAGGTGGGCTGAGGTCTGGTGACAGAAACAGCAATGGTATGGTTTATGTCATTTTGTGTTCTTCATCAAACCTACTCATTCATGCCCTGTGGATATGGACGCTATCATCCTGAAATGCTTAACCTTAAGCTTTATTCACATTTCTCTTTCCTTCAAACAGGGCTGAGTGGGCCTAAGCTATATTAAGTGTCAATCAAAGGATTATAAAATGTCTAAAACTAGTTAGGAAAAGAGCTCCTGCCATTTTAAGACCTTTTAAAGACTAAAATATTCGTCATTTTGTGCCAGCTTTCACTACAAGTTGAGCAAGAAAATGCAACTACATGACACATGACTTCCCATAGCTTGTCAATGCGTGCAAAACTCTTCCTTTCAGATGCTGTGCAAATTGCCAAGTGATATTTACAGGGTACTGAACTTAAAAGTATCCATGGACCAATTTAAGGTAGCTGCAGCACCGACTGGAGTGATACACAAGACATAAGACTTCAGCATTTGATTTACTGCTGACAAGCTGAAGTCCGTTTTACATCACCGGCAAACAGGTGAATGCTGTCAATACTGACTGACTCATCTTTGTTTCTCAGCTCAAAGAAAACAGATTGGATTTGTGGACATTTTATATTGCCATATTTTGTATTAGCATACATCTACAGTTTAATCATGTGTAACAGTAGTAGTTTCTACACAGTATTCAAAGACTAAAAGCTATATAGTGTGTGTTTTACCATTTTTTTGATTATACTATTTTATCTATCTCCCAATGAGGTTTATATAATATCTCATAACAAATATCTAATATGAAGGTGGTGTTTAATGGAGGTTGAAGAAACAGATGGATGCAATCCTACATCATTCTGAGGTACCTGCAGCTTAAAAAAATTGCCTTTTTCTCCTGCGGCTTAACAGTGCCTTTTCATGACAGTTATCAGCTTCGGGGGCTTAGGTCTAAATATCGGTCACAGTATGGTTTTTGAAAACTCAAGGTCCCATGTAATAAAAGATACTCTGTTGCAGTGCTAATCCCAGGCCTGTGAAAATCCTCCTGTGCTCCAGTCAAATGCATCTCCCCAAACTACATTAACTCCCACCAGAGGGACCGAGCAGCAGTGGGCTTGCATTTCTATAGAGCTATTTTCACCAACTCATACCCTTTGCATTCAACATACAGTAAAAAAAAAAAAAAAAGTAAATCTTATTATCCATCTTTTTTTCGAGAGTGGATGGTGATGGAGTAATTTCTAAGGCATTGGAGTGTTGTGCTGTGTCGAGGGAATCCTCAGAGATTCCCTATTGTGCTCCTGCCAGGCCGCACACTCTGTTAATCACACCATGAACAGACTCAATAACAACAACAGCCCTGTGAGAGGCTCTAGCAAGCTAACACACACACACACACACACACACACACACACACACACACACACACACACACATACACATACACATACACACAGAGAGATAAGTAAGCAGGCAAAAAACAAACACTACCTTTCTTCAACCACAAACCAACAAAAATGTGTTTCAAACTCTGAACATAGAACAAAATAAAGCTGGTAATGAACAATACAATCAATGTCCTGACAAGTCTTATTTGAGCTTTGCATGCTTGGTTATGATTGCAACCATGGAGGAGGAGGCAGCCAATGGCATTGGAAAGGAGGAAGAAAAGAAAAAAGACAAAAAAGAAAAAAAAAAAGCGGGTGGATAATGATCAATGCAGGCTCGCAGTGTGTGTGTATCCATGTAACCATACTGTGTGCTTGCTCCTCTGAGACCATTAGATCATCAATCACAGATCACCCATCATTTCCAAACACTGGTGGCCTACATCTATCCGACACACTAACACACACTGTCACCACTGCCACAGGGCTACGATAGTGCTGCTGGCTAAATAACTGTCAGATCACTGCTTTGGCATGGAGGCCACAGCTCACGCCTTGTATTTAAAGTCAGCTCTTCCACACTCAGCACTGCATCCCAGGTGAACGTGTGGCTGCACATGGCAGCTTGGGAAGCGATGATATGGTTATGATGGATGTGTGTGGGGGCGGGTATCAAGTCGGGGCAGGGCACTGGGGATGTGGGGGGTTGTCCTGCGGTGGCGGCGGGCACAGCCCTGGCTGTCAGAGCGCCGGCCTGCAGCCACAGCTGCCCAGGATGCAGCGGCTGGCTGGGAGCCAAGGTCAGCGTGGCGGGGGCTCGGGACTGTTCACAGTCGACTGATCACACACTCGTAGCTCACCAGCTCAAACAAGCTCAGGGACAAGACAGAACTCCCTTCATCACAGACTGAAGAATAAAGCACTGAGGATTTCTTCTGATCCAGATACAACAGATATACTAAGCAAAACATCATTAAAAAAAATAGAAAACAGAAATTCACAAATGAAATAAAAGGCTGTGTTTTCCTTTTTCACTGAATTTGACTCTTAACTGAGGAACCACATAAAAGCAATCATTGCTACGGACATAATCCAATTTCTGGTGGAACCTTTAAAAAACATTTTTTAAAAGCATGATACATTACCTTTCTTTCTAACCCAGTCCCAACAACAGAAATTATGTTTCTGTTACCTGAGCCTTTTTTGAACAGAGGAAAAGTAGAAAATCAGATGAAGTACTTGACGGTTAGCACTGCAGAATTCTTAGCATGTTCCCAGTGATTAGTGATTGCCTTCATTAGCACAATACCTTTTTCTATTGTCTAAATCATCAGACTGAGCAGACTGAGATCCACAGGTAGAGAAATCTGAACAATCCCCAAATTCAGCATAATGCCTAAAGGTGGTGGGACCTTTTAGCCCCTGGCCACTGGGATGCTCTGACACTCTTCCCAAGGAGTTTAAACTGGCAATAAATAAATCAAACATTTAACTATGGCTTTTTGCTCTAGCACTGATATTAGGGTTGAGAATTTTTTAAAATAATTTTAGCAGTGTTTTACTGTAGATTTTAATGAAATCAATGAATGTGATGGCCTGCTTTTAGAACATCTACTTCAGTCAAGACACCCCCACATTATTTAATAACCTTTGAAAGCAAAACCTTGAAACCTCAGGAGGAGATGGTATAACACACAATTAGGACTGAGATTAATGTCTGAGATTAAGTTAATGCAAGTCTATCTGAATGGACACATGATGGCAATGATAGCTTATAGGTACCAAAACCTCAAAATAGTCTTACATTGTAGTATCAGGCAATAACAATTTGTTCTTAATGTCATAAAAATGTCAATAATAGTAATTTGTCCAGTGTACAAATAGTGTGGACTCTTTACACAGACACAAGTTCTGCCTATTGTTGACTGTGAATGTATAGTATTTATTTTTCAAATGATATGTGTAACAGATTGTATCAGAGAAATCCACCAGGGTTTTATGATACATTTGTCATGTAACAATTTAGCATAGCGTGTGTGTGTGATGTTCTGTGAGATACAGTGTGTTTGCTGATGCTTTAGCGCTGATGTTAACTAGCAGCCCAGGAGGCCAATGTTACTGTATACTCCATAGTAGAGACAGATGATCAATGAGCCAGAAAGCAGCTACTCAAAAAACAAATGTTTTAGGTGTATATGTCATCACCATTAATACACCATGGGAATACACTGAATCTGTACTTTGTCTTATCATCCTTGTGTTGGTCCATATCCCTCTATTCAAGGAAATAGTCTGATACCTTGGTTTAAAAAAAAACATTGTTCTATACCTTTACAGGTCTGGCACATGTTTCTGTTTTCAAATACATTTGGTTTAGTATATATGGATTATTTGGTTGTTAATGTGGGTGAATGCAAATTTTTAAAAAATGCAACTCGAGACAGCATCATCATGCAGAGAGGGTTGAGATGAATATGAAGATTTTAAGAAACTGGCACTGTCTCTTTTGGCTAAAATCATCTCATTAAATGTGTGACAGAGTGGAAACCAGGCAATCTGAAGGAATGCTGCTTTTCTCCAAATCAATTTGGTCTCCACTCATATGGTCCGCTCCATCTAAAAAGCATTATCCCAGCTGTGGTGTGCACTGGAGAGGACAGTTGTGTAATAAACACTGTCTCAGAAAAAAAACAAAAAATGAATTTGTGTGAACAAAACTAAAAACAAAAGTGATTACTGTAGAATACTCTATATGAAATTATCATCTCTTCAACAATCTTACCTACATGGGGTATAATATTGTGCTTAAAATCAATATCATAAATCATACTGTTTCTGGGTGTGTATGTATGTGTATCTGCGCGTGCACGTGTGAAACAGTATCGAGTGAGTGAGTGTGTGAGTGTTTGTGTGCACGCCTTATGGAGGTGCAAACAGCTGTCTGCTGGCTGACGCTGTGCCTTGCAATGTCAGAAACACTCATTTATATGCACCTGGAGCAAAGATATCTCAAGCGTCTCCGTCTTATAATTCAAATCAGGCTGCCTATGTTACCATAGCCTGTAGATGTTCATTCGGGAAGGGCACAGAGAAATAAACAAGGTAATGCAGCCCGAGTAGCTCTGACATTTAACTGAATTCTAATAGAAAGTGACAGGAGATTGACATTAAATGAAATTCATACAGGGCATCTAGAACAACCAACGTGTGAGGGACAAACAAACAGGGGGGAGAGTTGTTCACACTTGCTCACACAAACAGAGAGATGTTCTCACTTCAGCAAAACAATAGAGGAATGCAATTTAAAAAGCAGTCTCTTCTTTTATTCTCTTACAATGTATCAGACTCAGCGCTTTGAAAACATGAGCTTCCTAAGGCAATGGGAGTATAAGCCAAATTAAGTACTCATTGGGAAAAATGAAAAAAAAAAAAAAATCTGAATCTGTTACTGAAAATTCTAAAATCAACGTGCATTAAGTTCCACCGTTCAAGGGGAATACCAATTTGCACAATTAAATTCTCTTATTCTTTGTGAATTGTCTCAGTAACATAACACCAAAGCTTCAGTATAATAATTCAAATCAGTTTGCTATCAACACTAGAATGTGGACAAGGCAATTTGTCAACAAACACAAACCCCTATTAAAGCTTCAAAACAGTCATAGATAGCACAAATTAAGAGCTCTTGAGCAACAGAAAATGTCAAAGTTCAACCTAAATTCAGCATCAATGTAATTTTTCTTCCACTGTCCACATGTGCCAGATCTCTGGGACATACTGTAAAGCAATGCCCCTTTATTCTGTACTATTTGAACTGCTTTTGGAAATATGGCTGAGGGTAAGCTGGTTCATTTGCCCCTGGATGCTTCAATTTTGATAATACAAGGGCATTCAATAACAGACATCAAAGAGTGGCTGGTTGCCAGTTGGAATGACAAATGTAATGTGTAAAAATGCTGAGCATGTGTAAACCATGTCTTGGCAGAGGATTACAATCAGAACACCAAGACTTCTGCCATCATATTATAGCCTGCGGTTCAAGACACTCCTGGTGTTGGTGTAGCCTGCAGAGCCACCGTAGCTCATGTGTACCCCTGCAGAAATGTAGCTGCATGTAGGGCAACACAAGGTCGCAACAAGTAAGATTAGTCTGCTTGACCACTTTGGATTTCCTCCCATATGTGCCCAGCTGATTCCTGTTAATAGTGAAGACATCGTGGGAGACTAGCTAAATTAATGGTCTTTTTTTTGACACCACTGAATGTGTCCAGACTGTGCACACTGTTTCAGAGAATGTAAAAGCAATTTATTACTTCTGTTTTTATTCTAACTTTGTCCATATGGAACTTGGCATTGCTACTTAGCATTTCAGCAGAACCAATGCAAAACTAGAAAAAGCCCACACCATTGTAGACACCTCAAGCAAGCTATGGCATCACTTCAACTCAAAACTATCATCTCATCTCATCATCCTTTAGGGCTGTCACTTCTCTGCCAAATCATGTTTTTAAAAAAATGCATCGGCATGTCACTGCATTGGCTCACATCGGGAACTTTCTGTTGCACAACCAGTAACACCTATGCGTTCCATGGCTAAATTGCTTGGTTTGTTTAAATAATTAATAAGATTAAATAATCTTTACGTTTGTCCATTATTCATCCTGTCCTTTGCTTGACACTGATTCCTCACTTTGCATCACATATGTCAAACTTGATTATATCACATTATATCACAATTATAATCGGCACTGCGAGATGACTTTTGATGTTCTGTTAAAACTGGCTTGGTTCCATACTGCTTACAATGCAGATAATACAAATTCCAACATGCACTGCAACATACTGTGCTTTCAACAACCACAAAACATCACAAAAGGACTTGACTTGACTTTTGAAATACTTTGGCATATTTTGACTAAATGACTCATGTAGGTTAACATGAAAATATTGTGTGTGTGTGTGTGTGTGTGTGTGTGTGTGTGTGTGTGTGTGTGTGTGTGTGTAAGTGGTTAGTCTTAAAAACTATTAGCCTTCATTTTTTGTGCACAGTTATGACTGTATGATGAAGAACCTCTCATGGTTGCAGTGATTCAGCACCTCTGCAAGACATTTGCTTTTGTTACTTCCACTCTCTCTTCATTCACTGTCTAGCTTGCACGACCAACGCTGCTCTCTTCCTCTCTCTCTCTCTCTGTTCACATACTTCTGGGTCACTACGCTGCTCCCTCACTTCATTCACTGTCTACCTCACTCATTTTTTATCCTATTATGGCCATGTTCAAACACAGAGAAAAAACACTGTAAAAAAGAGTCAGAGTGGGAGCAAAAATAGGTTACATAGCCTAATCTTTCAAAACTGTAAAAACTGTAAAATAAATAAATAAATAAAAATTTTAAAAAAGGAATTTTGAATTTGTGCTCTTTTCGAAATATGTTTTTTGTCAAAAGCCATAAGACTCACAAGCCGTAGGTTCCAGACCACTGGTATAATGTATTTAATAAAGTGAAACAGATACAGAGAGAACAAGAAACAGCTGAACTCGAGAGGCTTTGGGAGTTTTACGGTATATTTTACAGTACTGTATTATATTTGAATCATACAGTAGTTTAAATTGTTTTTTTGAAAAGCTTTTTGGCTGCTTAGTCTCTCCTGAGTTTTGCTCAGCACAAAAAGCCAATGGTCCGGAAAGGGGGAGATATGCCTCGCGGAGATCTGCACTCTACTGAGTGCACTCCTCTAGTTTCAAGTTGGATTTGCATGCCAGTGATGTCATGTATGAGTAAAAACACATATGACTGTGTATTTCTCCTCAGCAAAATATCAGTCATCTTTTTTTTTTTTTTAATTCCATGCAATGAAACTTTAACCCTGTTTACACATGGTTTTAAGATGCGTTTCGGGTGATCAGATCCCAATTGGACAGTGCAAAATACACATGTAAACGCCCGCAAAGACACGTTGTGATCCGATCACTCAAACCTGACTCGCTGAGGTGGTCTGGAATGCATTTGACCACCTATCATTTGTACTGTAAACGCTAATGCATCCTGATGCTTCCCCGACAAGGAAGTAGTGAACTCAGTGATGTAGGCAGTGAGTGAATCCCAACACAAGCGTTCAGCGAAGACACTGGAGACACATGATAAAGACAGGTATGAAGGGAGATGAGTCCCACCTATCCACTTGTGTTTGGATCATCCCAAAACGCATGTTAAAACCAAGTGCAAAAAGAACTTATTCATCATTTGAAAGGATTCAGGCTAGGTTTGCAGATACAGTAAGTTATGTTTTATAAAAAGACATTTTGGGGGAGGAATGTTTCATGTAAAGTTCATATTTGTGCATGAATCATTATTTTTACACAGGATATGCTTTGATCAAAAGAATGACCACATTGGGTTAAAAGGCCCTTTTTGGCACTCCAAAGTGGTTGTGATTTTTTTTTTTTTTAAAAACACAAAACCTTTATAGTGACTGAGGTCGACTTCACTGCTTCACATTGTCTGTTAAATGGCATGCCAGTTTCTCATTGGCACTGCAACCACAGGACTACACAAACAGTCTTCCTCAGAACACATTAAAACATTTTTGCTATGACCTCAGATCTACCCAAACATTTAAAAAAAATCACATACTTTCATCCTGAAATTTCCTTTTTTAGTATTTGCCATCAAAATATAAGTTGAGGCATTGTGTTTATTTAAAAAGAGCTATATTGCTGAACAGCTGAAAAACTCTACATTGGGGTTATCACATTCCAAATCAGCAGTCACTGGCCTCCACTGACAAATATTTAATATTTCTAAGAAAGATAAAGCAATCCAATGCAATAAGAAAACAATCCGTTCCACATCCCATCAGAATATTAGCAGTTTATGTAGGTTGTACAGGGGAAAACTGGTCAGCTACAGGTCACACAACATGACTGGTACTTGGGAGAAGGTGAGAATTAAGTATAGTGAATATAACACTTTGATGTTAAGAGTGTTAAATGATGTGCTGTGGAGCCGAAAGGCCATTCAGAGGCATTTGATGTGTGGGCCATCTTACCCGTGAGGACTCATAGGAGGGACTGGACTGGCCACCTGGGGCCCAAGACGCTTGGCTGGTCCGCTCATCCATACCTGTCAGAGAAGGAGATGCACAGCTCAGTCAAGAAGCCAAGATTACTCGGAGATAGTGCAGCATGCGTACTGCAAGAACACAGACTTTCTCTCTTTCTCTTTCTCTTTCTATCTTATGAGTACAGAAAGAGAGATATGACTAGATTCAAGGTGGGCCAATGCTGTGGTGCTGCATCTCTTTCACCCCATCTTTCCTGTGTCATTTCACTGTATTATGTAAAAACTAACGCAATCATCAAGACCGCTGACAGCATGTTGTTGTTTTTTCAGATGCATATGTTTATCTAGGTGGGCTATTTTTTTTTTTTATATGTTACAGTACATTTTCTTTTTGCATCTTTTCCACTAGAAATGAATGAGCAGAGCAACTAATCTAATAAAAACAGAACTTCATGACCTAAAGGACATTTTTCATGGTGTCATTTATTTTATGTTACATAAATACTGGACAAAAAGTGCATCCCTTTACACTTGCACTTTAAAGTACTAAACAGCAACTCCAACCTCATGATTTGGCATTGATGTATGACCAGGCTCTATCTGAGCAGCTGTGCACCAAACTTGATAAAACTCATTTTTAAATGAAAGAAAATCTCTATGTTCCAAAACTCTGCGAGAGAAAATAGATAAACAAATAAAATCAATAACTTCAGGCAAATTGCAAAACTTGAACATCTGCCATATGATGACAAACACAATATGTGATCCTCAAAATCAAATTTATTTGACCTAGTCAGTAAAGACATATGATGCCTGAATTGTTCTCCCTGTTTGAGGCAATATTGCGCTGCAGAAACAGCCCAGGTCCCCACAAAACAAAACATAATCGCAGAAGAGCTAAAGCATCAACATTTTCCAAGTTATTGATTGTCCCAGTTGTAATTTCATTCTGTCTCAATAAGATGCAATATCATTTGTTCAAATCACCTTAAAATAAAAAACAACATCAAATTCAAAACAACTGTGTATGATCCAAAAATACGAGGAACTGCATATATTGCAAGGAATAAACAAAACTTTTTAAAAGTGTAATTATCTGTGCTCAGGTGCCTCCCCATCGCATCTGACCGCATGGTTATGCACACGATCCAAACAACAGAGCTTACATGTGTGGAACAAACAACTCCAGCAAAAGCAGAAGTGGATTTTGTACAGCAAAGAGCGAAAAAGCCTGTAATCACACGGTGAAAATGTGTGGGCCCGTCTCTGATTCCACACCAAAGACAATGTATAACCCAAAGAGTCAGTGTGACAAGCAGCAGGAATACAGCGATTCAAATCCAACTTCAGCTACCATTCTTTGAAATTACTATCAATGGCTTTTTAATCAGTGTCAGTTTCATAATTTTTGTGCGATACAATCATTTTGATTCATAGCAGCAGGAATACAGCGATTCAAATCCAACTTCAGCTACCATTCTTTGAAATTACTATCAATGGCTTTTTAATCAGTGTCAGTTTCATAATTTTTGTGCGATACAATCATTTTGATTCATAGCAGAGATACCTGATAATACAACTTTAGTCAGTATTTAATACTCTGCCATTACTAATGTGACTGTTGCAGCCAACTGAGGCCTTTTACAGATCGACTGTAAGGCTTGTCAGTGTTAGAGCTCTGTGACCCACGAATGCCATCAGCTCCTCTCTCTATACCATCTCAGACCAGTGTTCAAGGGTGCCATCTCTCTATCACTGCACAGCCAGCCAACAATAATGTCATTATACACTGACACAAAAGGCAAACAATTAGCTACAAATGTACAGCCTGTAATGCAAGTTTAAATAAATAGTAAAACCCTCAAAATCTAAAAATTTTGTTATTTCTTGTTCTTGAGCACTATCTTCAACATCCAGCAAGATGTGAGAGCTCCTGAAAGTAACGTGAGTAAAATCGAGTTTTAGGGGCTGCATTTTCTAGAGTTTTTCATTCCAGCAGGGCTGGGTGGGCTTGAGTTTCCCTTTTCAGGAAACGATATTGTCTTGGCCCTGGTGAGACCAAACAATTGTCCAGCAAAGCAAAAATATCCAATTCGTTGAAAGTGAAAGGGCTACGGCTCTTATGAGCACTGCAACAATATCTTAACAAATGAATGTTTTTGTAACTGACATTGCAGTAGAGCTCACTTACTAAGAGAGGCTTGTAGTAGTAAAGCTGATGTGAGAAACTCCACAACTGATGCCATCACTAGCTAAAGCTCCACGTCAGACAAAAGCGTTTTGCTAGCCCTCGCCTCTTCTGATATAACACCAGATTGGTAAACAATCCTCGGCATGCCGTGGTAAAAAGCTTACAGTTACTGTTACTACCATTTGTTGAAGCTAGCAGAGAAAAATAGGTGCAATTCAGGAGTCACTCGAACTGCAAAAGAACTGTGCGAACATTTCTGGTTCTGCGCTGGTTGGTCTGCACGTAAACCACCAAAACACTAGATCTCATGTCAGGCTTTTATAAAACAATTGATAAATTATAATAGATTAATTATTAATTAATAGATTAAACAGACTAATGGATTAACCGATTTCAGCACTATAGTGGACATCTGAAATATCCAGGCACCATTTTTAAGACACAGAGATCATTACCTAAGTGCTTCATCCAGAATGCAGTGTTAGCTCCCTAGGGCTCCAGACCAAACAAAGTTCATTTACATGATATATCAAAAGGACCATCTAGTTTAACATGGATTTATCTTAGCACAGGTTCCCTGTGTATGTTTTCTTGACACTAACATCTTTTACTATTCTGTATTTTCTATTCTGGCCAGTCGTTACATATCAAAGCTTACTCTGCTAATCGGTTATACTTTGGCCTCAGAAGATTAGAACTTCAGGGCCTCTCTTCAAAATAACTACACATTCAGGTATCAAAATCCCGAAAAACTAAGATAAAATTTTACGCATTTTTCAATCTCTTTCTGATAAATAACCTGGAATCTATTTCACTGTAAATCACTGATTTACGGCAATGCAGTAAGACAAATAGAAAACAATTAATGAATACATGGCTGCTCAGAACTACACAACAGAAGCTAAAAAACAAGACTTACAACGAAATAAATGTTCCATTAATTTATAAGAAGCACCTAATTTTGTGTATAAATTGAGGTTAAATGAACCTTTTCAGATTATGACAAGGATTTAGAAGAATAATGGCTGATCACTAACTAGTTTATTTTCTTACGGTTGCCATTCCTTATTAGATTTATGAATGGACTTCCTAGAGCTGCAGGTTCATTTTTCCTGCACATGTAAAACACTGTGCTGCTGAAAGGGCTGTTTTCATTAGTTGTGGGTGTCGGCCTAAAACAACGAAACCCTGGCACCCAGCGCACAGGTTGGCTCTGGTCAGGCTGGTGCTCCCTGCTGTGGTTACCCTTAACTGGAATGTGAAACACCTGTACCAGCCCAGACAGGGGACTTGCACCTCCTGGTTAGTGCTTGAGAAGACAGCTGCTGCATTACTAGATTCTTCACAACAGCAAAAATAATGGCCAAGATGGGCCCCGACACATTCCCCCTCATGTTGGTGGAACTGTGGAACAAACATTGTCAATCGCACTCACATATTCTGGATATGCCCTCAACTATGTGTATGTTAGAGAGTGGGATTTGAGGCCCTTGGAAAGGTTTTCCAACGGGATACTCCACAAGACTCCATTGTTGCATTATTGTAACACCTAAAGACTTGGACAGACATCCATGAAATACCTTTTAAATACATTAATTACAGCAGCCTTGAAGTGTATAACCACCAGACGGCTGAAACCAGATCCTCCCACACATAATACATGGATCCAAAAAGTATGGGACCTTTATCTCAGAAAAGCCCTATATTAATGCAATAACGGTTATTACCCAATAGTGTTCGACCCTTCCATCTACCTTTTGTTTTTACGCTCCCTCTATGTATACATTACATACACATACATCATTCCTTCCCCAAAGTAAATATACCTGTACTTTTACCTATGTTATCATACCTTGAGTCAACAATTACTATTATCACTCTGTTATACTATTATGCTGCTTTCTTGTGGGAATATAATGTGTACAAGTTGTGTAAAGAGCTGAAAAAGGAAAAATAAAGTAATTGTATGAATATATATATACATTGTATTATTGTTGATGAAAACTAAATTAAAGTGGAAAAAAAACACACAAATGTCAAGACCTCCAGTTTAATTGCCTGGAGGGCTGTTTAGTTTGGGCTTCTTGGTGGTTACTGTTGGACACAATCAGTGGTCACCTAGCCAGAAGAGACTTTATAAAAGGCACACAGGGTATTAATTAACGTTTTTAAATTTGGGGGAAACAACAAAAAAAGGCATCCATTACTGATCTGCTTGATACTTTTTCAGCTACCCACAGCTGTGTATCTTCAGTCTGTCATGAGAAATGGGTCCCGATATTATGCGCTCAGGTTAAAAAAAAAAAAAAAAAAAAAAAGACCAATAAATTTAACTTAATCTTGAAATCTTTACTTATTGAGAAGAGGAAATCTTTTACAAGTCTGTGGTGAGGCTGGTGGTAATGGATGCTTGACAGATGTGCAGGGCATCTTTATTACAAGGACTGTCTCTTTCTTTCTCACTGTCACTGTCAGGTCAAGCCATCCGCAAACAGCTGCAAATCCCCCCACCCTCCCAGCCCTTTAGGGTCCTACAATTCAGCAAGCACACAGGAAGGTATTCTGCATGCAGACGGACAGATTTGTTTCAGAGGCTTTAATGAAACACTTCTGACATGCGATTCTCCAAAGCAGGCAATATACAAGCTTGCTGTGTCACTTTTCATTGATACATTGTAGCATACACGTTTTACTTCAATGCAATCTAAAGATGCTGTGTAGGACTTCTATAAACTCCCTCAAAGCAGCAGGAGGGATAAACAATGCAACACTGCAACAGAATGAAGCTCGCAGGGTATACAGAAAATAATGCTGATGGCCATTATCACAAGGTTGGTTTTTACCCTGACCAGGAAAATTCATCCCGAAGAGTACACGGATTCCATTTAATCAGCATTTGTAAACATCATCCATCTCCCAAAGCCCGGATTCAGACAACCAAGTTGCTAATCTCGGTCTTAATCAAGAGAAACTTAGTGGAGGTGCTCCACTAAGAGTGAATCAAACACTGACTCTCTCATTCAGGGTTTATTGCTCGTTTGAAGCAAGCTTCTTTTCAAAAGAGAAAAAGTATACCTGTCAAGTAAAAACTAAAATTATCGCCCACTAATCCTACACCTCAGAGCCAATGGCTTCTTCAAATTCCCCTCATCAATACAGCTAGAAGGAAGAAATTATAAATCTCTGCCAGAGCCACTTGGGATATTTCTTCCCAATCCATCTTTCTCTGGCACGCCTTTTGAGGGGTCTAGAAGGGTCTTGACAGTCTCGCTCTGCTTCAGTTCAGATGCATTAATCCAAACTCTCATTCCCTGCAATTTCCACACCTCTTTCCTGGGAAGTCACTCGCTTTATGTTCACAATCACTTACGAAGGTGCTTCATCCCCCCACCTCAAGGATCAGAGACACAAGAGCACACAGGCTGAAGAGGAGGAGGAATTTAACCACTATAGTCTTAATTTCTAGGGTGCAGCAGTATATTTTGACATCAGTGATAACTTTTTTTAAAACAGTTTTCAGTTTTGCAAATTTGTCACGTGAATTAGAGGGTCAAAGACCACCATGACGCTATCTATGCAATTACTTGTCAAGAGCACTGTACCTACATTCAAGTTCACCTTAAGAACTGCAGAATACATTTAGACCCTGCAAATCTCCTAAAATTATAATCCATTCGAGAGTCAAAGGCATGTAGTGCTCGTTTGGTGAAAAGAACACTTAATTTCATATGTGCAAATCCCTCCAGTAACTGGCAACCATGCTAAAGATAACTAAACACAAATTAATTTTTGCCCATTCTTTAATGCCCAATTGGCAGAAATAAGAACGATCCAACCCACAAAATCCCATGTGAAAAAATCTTTATGTCTTTTATTTGGCTTCTAATTGAGTTTTAACAGTGTTCTTTTCCTGACACTGGAGGTAATACTTATGATGTGTCAAGCACAGCAAAGATCTGTCTGCAAAGAATTATTGCCGCGTATCTTTTTTTTCTCCTCTTATCCGCAGAACTTTCCATACAGCCAAGTCTGCACTGGTTCTGAAGATGAAATGCGATGCATATCTTGTTTACTGTAAAGCTTACAAGGCTACTTCATCTGCAGATGTGCAAACCATCACATACGCACACAAGTAATATCCAATCATGCAATCTTTGGCATTTTGTGGAGGCTTCCTTTAAGAATGAATCAGTAACCAATGCAGTTTGTACTGCTGGAAAATCACCTTCAAAGAGAAATAAATTCACTAAAAGCGTCTTTGCCTTCATTTTCACAAGAAAATCCTTGTTTCCTGCACCCACATGTTTCCTTCCTCTAGCACATAGTCACACACATGTAAACTGTAAACACTGCTGGACATGTTGGGTGGGGATACAGCCCATGGGCTTTGTATGAAAGCTGTATAAAAAGCAGGCGCTTCTTCCATACAGTTGTTTATTTGAGCTGACTGTAGGAATGCATCAAATGTCAACCTACCTAGCCCAGCTGTTTTAATTTTCCTCTTGGACTTTTGTACAGCCTGATACTGTGGTATAATACAGCGGTGACCATCTACAGTGTTTGATTAGCAATTTTTGCAGAATTTGATGCAAAATCATTAGTTTTTCAAAACTAATTCACAACAGGTTGGTGCTACATGATGAAGAGGGTGGTGCATTTGCTGGGACTACAGGAAGTGAGACAACAAACACAACCAAAGATATTTACAGCAATTTTTAATGTAAAACATGTCATGAGATTTCCAACAATTCTAAGATGATTAAAAATTTCAGTGATATTAAATCCTGATTTTCAATCATTTCCAATAATGTATTGCTGTAATACACCGTAACCGCACAGAAAGTTGAAAAATTGTGTTTTTACAAGGGAACGGTCCTTTAAAGGGACAGAGGACAGGACAAAGCTACAGCCTCCCCAGAGTGCCTCAACGGCAGAGCACTGTCCAGGGATCTACTTTATACACAGCACAGGAATATCATTAAATGTCTTCATTAACAAGCCTTTTCTTTTCAACAAGCTCTGCGCCATTATTCCCAGTGAATATTACATCAAAAGCAACAACAATCTTCCTGTTAAGTGAATCCATGGGACAAAATCTGATCAAATTAAAACATTTTAGCGCTGTTTTTCATCTACTGAATCAAATTACTGTTGAGATGGTGCAAGGGGAGATAATGTGAGTGACTAACAGTTGAAAAATTAGAGGGGTCTCCCTCCTCCCTCTCATGTAGCTGCTGGCATGGCTGAAGACATTGCAGCAGAAGCTGTCATGGTAAGAGGGATCACAAGGGGGGAGCAGACACTTGACCGACCTATGTGACTGAAGTCCAAGGGGAAATTTTGGCTTCAACCACAACTGAGGTTTCACATTGGTTTGGTAGGTGTGATATTTTGCCACTGTAACCATCAAAATATTAATTTCTGCTGATGTTTCATAGAAGTCACTTCTTTAACTCCCAAAAACCATTTTATATGTAAATAAAACAACATTTTATTGATTCTTCCATGATGGGGAAACCAGTATTTAAACTTCCAGATTTTCCAGGACACATGGGAATCCTGGTGCAAAATGAGCAGGATTTTGTGTATCTATACAGCAATAATTCTGAACATAATTTTCTGTTCTTCAGATATTATTGTGATTCTATGCTGTGAAAGATCATGCATTGCCTGATCCTGAAACAACACAACACCTCCTTTGGCTTTATTCTTGCTTTCCAAATCTAGAGATCAACTGAGTGCTTCAAATTAGGGCTGTGCCATATATTATTTCTCATGATAATGCCGGTATAAATTTGTACACGAGAAAAAAAGTGTCATATCACGATATCAACAATACAGCAGCATGATGACATGCTGATACATTAGCATACTCTACCACACGGCCTACAGCGTTTTCTCACCACAACAACAAACAGAGCAGCGTCAACCTCTGACCAGGAATTAGTCCAGTGTTTTCCACACAGGCCAGGTATAATAATGGCCACCCAAATATGATTAAACCCATTCAAGTTTTCCCATTAGCACCATGAGTTTACCATCACACCCCCACTTTCGTTCACCCAGACACACAGTTTTAAACAAATTATTAGTAGAACTGGGTATCAAAATTCATTACCTTCATGGCACTTTAAATGCCTTACTACAACAGATTATGGACAAAGGAAGCGTCATTCAGTACCACATTACTTTCCACTGTTTTGATCTGTCATTAACAGCAAACACCTGAAAATGGAATCGCAGGTGAAAAAAATTCAGGGCATGAGTTGTGTCTTTTTGGGTTGGGAGGGCAAGCAAGGTCAGCAGGTTAAATAGAGCAAAAACACTAAATTAAGGTGGAGCATTAACTAGAATTAAGATGGTGAAATAAGAAATACTAAGAAACTACGCTAATGTATTTTTCAACTATTACCCTCCACCCCTTCCCTCCACCCCACCCCCTATGTACAGTGTCATTGTGTGGGAGACCCTGGCGTTATTATCTTTTTATTGTCTTGAATATCATTACCACAAATTACCATGAAATATTGTGTTATTATTTAAAGTTTATATCGCCCATCCTACTTGAAATAGAGTAACGTGAGTATTGTGTTTGATTGAGGCTCTACAAGAAAATTTGTGTAAGAGACAGTTTGAGATGATAGAACACCATCTTAAGAGGAACTGAGTTTGTATAAAGTGGCAGAAACAACTGCCCGCATTCACACCTGAAAAAAAACACAGCTACATTCAAACTTTGCAACGTTTTTAAAGGAAAGCTCCATGGTCACCTGACAACACACACTGCCATGACAATGAGCTTTGGCTCGAACAGACAGTTCTCCTGACAGTCTCCATTTCTTTTCTGTTCCAAACAAAAAGCACCATGCTGATGCCGGTCTATTTTGGAAGCCACCGAGTGCATGTCCCTGACTAAAGGTGACTGATCACATGATGTCAATACCATACATATATTAAATTATACAGCATACAGTAAAGCTTACTCAGATCAGTTGCTGAATGAAACACATTCTTGAGAAGGGACAGGAGCTGTTTCTAGTATATACTGAGGCATCATAAACAAAAAAGCTTTATTGGTGCATGCAATCATGTTTTGGGAGCCCTGCTCATAGCTTCCAAAAACCTTCATGAAGAGAAAATTTTCATTATGTACACCACATGCATGGCTGTGTTCTGGCTATGGGACACCAACCTGGGTTGAGGAGGAAATCGTTTCATTTTCCACTATTACAAAAAATAACGGCAGGCATACTGTTAAGAAAATACATTTGCCATATGGTTCTCAATAATTTAGCATATTTCATATGTGTGTAATCAGCTTATTGTAGCTAAAAGGTATCAATGCAACTGAGGTCTGCATGATTTAAGTGTGTGTATCTACTGTATGTGTGCGTGGATGGGAGGAAAGGAGGGCTTATTCTGTGCATTGTCTTTAAAAATAAGCTTCAAGTGACATTTCAGGTCAAGGAACATGCTATTATAAATCTCTTCTAGGATATTTTTTCAAATGAGCCTTATCTAAATCTGCATAATAATTATTCCTCTGCAATCCATTTATGAAACATGCAATTTAAAAAAAATGGCACATGTTCAAAGAAAAATTAAGAATGACAAGAACAACTATAATCATGTTTTTGTTATTAATGCATTATCGCATTCATGTGTGCACCTCACCAATCCGGTATACCTTAAAAATCCACACTGCCTTCATCACAACTCTTTGCCATTTCTTTCAATCAAGTGATGCACAAACACAACATCCCATTTCCTACAATTCATTCTCACACCTCTATAGTTCATGTGTAACAGCTCTCCTCTTACATTTGTCTTTTTGTTCAGTTTCCACTAAATGTCTGTCCTTCGTTTCACAGATAACTGAGAACAACAAGGCTTTGTGGATGTACACAAAACATGCTTTCAGAAAACATAATGCGTGATTGTTGGCTTTCTCTAGTACAACATGAAACAATAGATGTGCTCAGGATTAATGTCCTGAAACATTTATAGATAGGAAATGATCCACAATGGCAGCGAATTTGAACGCCTGCTATAATAAGAGAAACTATGCCCAAATTTGTTTGTCAATTAAAGATGCTCATGGAGAAAAGGCCGCCAGTTAAGATCATCTACTCTGGGAAGGGACCATTTCATTTGTGTGTATATGAGGACTATGTGCAAGACCAAGCCATTACCGAGCTGCTGCTTGGACCAAAAAAAAAAAAAAAAAAAAAAAAACACTGCCCACAGCATGTGGGATAAGTCTTGGAGAAGATGGCTCACAATCCCATTAAGCTACGCTGCAATTCGCAAACAACTTCAATCTTTCTTATGTCCAAAACTAAAGAATCTTACTCAAGCATGTATATTACATAATCCGATCAGAAATGTGTCTCAGAGAAACCTCATGGTACATCCCAGGAAGACTTGAACACTTGCCGCACTGACACTCAACGACACACCTTGATCAACGCGAAAAAAAATATGAATGATTACTTTATGCTTCTGACGGTAAACAAAAGAAAGAGGGACTGACATTAATTACAGGACAGCATGATGGCAGCAAGATCAATAAACCATTTACACATGTCTAAGTCCTAAACCATTCTTTGTTCCACATCTTTACAACAGTACTCCATGACAATTCCAGGTGGAGAGCTCATGTTTCAAGTACCAGATGTGTACAGTACACACACAAGCATCACACAGAGGTGGGAAATGAATCACATGCTAGGCTGAAAATGAAGCCCCTTTTCCTTCATCCTCCATTTATAAATAAACCCAAACACTATCCAAGCAGGCAGAGGTAGAAGTCAGGAACCATAACTGATTTTGAAGAGCAGATTTATGAGTCATGCAAACAGGGATAAAAGAGAGACTACATAACAGAGGGTTTATTGAAATAGGTTTCTGGGATGAAATCCTACCTGATGCACTGAACTGGCTGCTTCCGAGGGTGGTAGGCCTGTTTTTCCCACCGTTTACAGGTGGAGAGAACATCTACAAGAAGAAATAGATTTTAGACATACACCTACAATTAGAGGAACTGCAATATAACAGCAATGCATTCATAATATCAACTGCAACAGAGCACATTCTGAAAGCTGGCCATGATCTTTTAAATAAAGGGTATCTTCTAGGAGGCAGAGTCATGGAATTCTAATCACTGTCAAGAAACTAATACTATAATGCCCTAACACCAAGTAAATCAATTATGCACTTAAGCCTATTTGGTTTGAATTATTGTACGCCCTCAGAACTGCATGGTGGTAAGAGGTAAAACTGAAAACAGAGGAAAGCCTCCTTACCGCACTAAAATCCAGCAAGTCACTTAATTCCTTGTCTGTTCCAATAGCGGCAATCCGCTGCTGAGGATTCATCCTGACGATCTAAAAACCTTCAAAAGAACACAGTCCATCAGGTTTCGTCTTTGCTGATTACTGGTTGATCTCACAGGGGCTAATGACTGCCGCCAGAAACATCTCCTATGGATGAGGACTAAAGACAGTCACGGACAAGTTACAACTTCAAGTTGCTTGTGGAATCCCTTCGTGTATAAACACTGACAATGCCGTCATATACTAATTGATCAAACGGTGCAAACATCTTCCTCACGCGCCTTTAATTTTTTTTTCTGAGCTCAATGAATTGTTGAAAGATAAAGAGCCTGGATGGAGACGCTCTGAATGGAATGCACTGCTTGTGACAACCAAGACCTGCAGCATCGCATTGTGGCAGTAACAATGTCTCCTCTGAGAAATTAACGTTCATTAATAGTGGGCTGATCAAAGACTCGTGCAAATAATGGCGAGGCTTGTATCACTTGCGTTAATTCAAGCACTTTGGTATGGCAGTCCCTGCAAGCATAACGTTAGCAAGCGTCCGCTGTTAGCTAGCGCACCTCACGTCACTTAACACTGGCTGCCTAGCTAACGCTGGCTAACGAGCTGCAGTTACTGATTCGTATGGATTGGTCATAGCTAACAAGCTGCAAGCAGCTGCAACGCTTTTACTCAATGTAGACACTAGCGTAGAGACGACCGTGCAATACTTACGAGTGAAATACAAAAATACATAGCGGTGTAAGACAAGTAAACAAATGTTGTAAATGGCAAACACAATCTCAGCTCCAGACTATAAGACCCAATGTTGGGCTTTTTCAACTCCCAACTTCTTTCACCAGTCCGAAAGCTCTTGGCAAACTCTCATGAATATTTTACCTTTTCTCCCAGTAAAAATCCGACTAGGGTGATCGGGTGTGGCAGTAGAAGCCTCGTTTTCTGTCAGTACGCCTCAAAATAGCGAAATAGTGGTTTATACAGCGATACCTGGAAAAAATATCCTCTATATATATCAGTTACGAGTTTCCCTTAGGCAGACATTTTGCTTTGCAAAAGCCTCAGCACCACGATGAAATTGGTTATTGTATCCCTCCGCCGACAACAGTGACATGATTTCCCCATTGGAGGTCCCACACACACAGGAGATGCTGCGGGTGTCAGCACACACAGCCCCGGGAGCCACTGCCTGTCCTGCTTTGTCACCTTTAAAGGGACACTTCACCCAGCACACGCTGGATTTTATTCCCTGCCTGTTACTGCTGGAAGGGAGTGAAACCCCCCAATATTTGTGAGATGAGGTGACTTAAAATCAATCATCTTCTGTTTTGACACCATACCTCTGTTCAAAGTATGGTTTCAAGTATCATAGGAATGCACTTAAGTGGGCTATAAGAAGATTTTTTTAAATCAGTTTTAATAGCACCCCACAGCAACAAATCCATTGTAACTGTTACTTATACACATGCATACAATCATCATGTCACACCATGACTTTATGTGGCAGCTGCAGTAAAAACTCCCCCAAGCTCCTCTGTGTTTTAAAAAACAGTTTTTTATTTTCAGTTTTTTTCAGGTTTTTTTTTTTAGTTTTTTTTTTTTTTAGTTTTCAGCAGTTCTGCATCAGCAACTTTTTCCACATCACAGTGATTACCAGTCATTTGAAAGAAAACATTGTTACTTTTTGCCCTTTCCTGCTGGATTCAGCTTTGTAAAGAAATATATGAGGTTCAGTAGATGGTATCATGATCATTATTCCGATTTTGACCATCAATCATGTGTAATTAACGGATGAAAGAAGTAGCTCGAACAGGAAAAACGCCCCCCCTGGCAGGTCAGGATTTTTCCTCTTGTAGAAAATGACTATATGAGCATTTTAGTATTTTTTTTTCATAGAAGTTAATATTTTTAGCGTGCTACGAGCACATGAGAACTTTGTTATGCGCCACAATGTGAGTCTTCGGTTGCATTCATGCATGTCTCTGGACTGTGGGAGGAAACCAGAGCATCTGGAGGAAACCCACACAAACAGAGGCAACTTGCAAACTCCTGAAAGTAATCAGCAAAAATTTAAATATTATCTACAACTCCTTGGTGTGGAAAGACAAAAGTATTTGCGCTATAAACATACGTGTTAAGTCGTGATGAATAACCTGACAGCAGAATTCTACATAATCTGGAGACTTATCAATTGAAACAGGAGAATAAGATAGAACAGTGATATTGGTGGGGGAAATTGAAGATAAAAAAAAAAAAAAAAAGCTACTAATACAAATAAATACATGTATTATTCACTAATGTAAAACATGGACCCAAACCATGGAAAACAATCTAGTTATTCCACATAACCTTGTTTAATGTTTATATGATCCCAACACAGCTGATTTTTCCCCCTTTTTTTCTAAAGCAGAGGTCAGGGTCACAAAAAGCGTCTTGGCTTGTGTCAGCTTTCTCAATGCTCCGCTCAAATCATGGCCACGTTCAACTGCACAGCACAACAACCTCCAAAAATGTTTCGGTTGAAGGACGTGCCGGCGTCAGAGACAACTTCCACCACCTTCACAGGGCCGTCGTTTCATCAACTCATCCGAATAGCCAGTCGAAGTCACAGAGAGCCGCGCACTAGGTCCTCTGTGCACAACTGCATGTCGGAACTACTTTTTCCTCCGCGCTGGCGAGAGACCAGACCAGAGGACTGCAGTGAAGTTAGACTGACATTGGTCATTGCTCTGTGGGGGCTTCGTGGTACTTGGGGAGGATGTGGGGAAAGTCTGTTGTTCCAAAAAATTAAAAACAAACAAACAAACTTAAAAAAAACAAACAAACATAAAAAAAACATAATTTCCTATAGAGGCACTGCATGTATTGTTTCTCTTCTCCTAAAGGTCCTTCACAAGCCTTCAATCCATAGGTATTATCACCCCTCTATTACTAACTGAATTCAATCTTAAAAAAAAAAAAAAAGGCAAACAGGGTTTAAAATTTTATTATCATGATTTAAAGGTGTGTACTTTAATTTAATACTTAAAAAACACCATAGAGAGGTGTAAAAGCAATAGTTTATCTGGTGTCTTCCTAACTCATTCTGCAAATATGGTTTTACCTCCACAATATTTAATCAAAAGAGGAAACACTATCCTGGATATGTGTGTTATATTGTATTGATAGACATTAATTGGATTTTTTTCACTAGATGGACATAACCTGCTCACCATCAATCAATCATTTAATTAGTCAATAACAATAAGTCATATATTGTAGGAGATATGCCCATGATTAAGTTAGACTCGTTCCAGAAACTGTTGCTTAGTGAGACTTTCAGTGAAATTTCTGTGTAATTCAGCAAACTTAGATAATAATTGTGACATCAAACTAGCAAAGAAAATAATATTTGTGAGTATTCCAGAGCTATTTCCGAGGCCATGTACACACTTTCTATATACTTTACAGTGTTTTGACTACTAATAGAGGTGGTTTGAAAATCACTGAATGATTTTCGGCTACAGGCCTAAATTTTCTTGTATTAATAAAGGTATGTGACCAAGGTGTGGAATGACTCTTTAAAATTCATTTTATTTTCTATGAATTGCTAGGGTTTATTACATTTTCAAATCTATCTGATTTTACAGGGTTAGCTAAACTAAATTCATCAGAAAAATCACACTATTCATGCCAATCAAATTCATATAAGGTAAGTAAGAAGATGAGTGCCTAGAAACCTGTGTTGGAGGTCAGAGGACAGAATGAGATGAGTGTCTTCAGATGTTCGCACATCAAAATTGGTCCTTACAATTACCAAAAAATAATACATGGAGGCAGAGCTCATATGACTGAAACATGCAGTAATTTGAAACTCCAGCGCATTACAGAGAATGACGGATGGACATGTACATTTGCCTTTTACTCAACTTGGGTTGAGATCCTGACTCATGCAAATAAGTTTGTTGTTGTGAGATAAACCATCATTTTCCATCTATATCTGCTTAGAGGTCCAGTACTGAATATAACATCAGAATTGTAAACTATACTAGAAAACTAAGACTTAAAAAAAAAAATAAAAAAAAAAAAAAAAAAGCTTATCTAACAAAATCTGAATTGTCACCAAACCCTATGTTGTTTTCATGCAGGCTAGGCAGCGAGCAATATGTGGGTGTAGCACAATTCAAATGTGTAGGTATAGCATGAATCAAGGGAACGTCATTTTTCATGAGATGCCAAATCTTGTGTGAGAACAAGCCAGAGTGTGGTTTTATCACTGAGGCTACTGAGTCGGTCCACTCCTGTTCTGTTGAATGAAGCCCACTGGGAGCCTCTGTACATTCTCCCTCACAGAACTGCCAACACTTTTGGCATTGTTCAGGCATATACACCTACATAACATATACATACACCTTCCTATTAATACAACCAGAATATTATAACCAGTAATTTCAGAACTCTAAAGTATCAGTTTCAACACACTGTTTCAGGCAAGCAGGGACTGCTGACCCTGCTTGCCTGAAACAGTCTGCTCAGCAATCCAGCAGCCACTGGACATTAGCAAACAACGGTCTGAATACAACACTATAGAACTGTAAACTATAACATGAAACGGTTCAGACTTTTAAAAGACATTCTGTCCTATAGGTTGTGGATGGTGTATCAGCTCTGGAATTCAGCCATGCCGTCATATTGTATGAGGCACTGCTTTTATATACGAGCAATAGTTTGATGATTGGAGCTTCAAGTATTGTCTTTTCTTTGCAGAAAGAGCATCTTACAGCTCTTTTGGGCTGCCTCTGAAGTCCATTAGACTTCACAGAAACCCTTTCCATAAATTTCTGTACCTGAGTTAATTGTTTCAAATTCCTCTACAGCCCCCCCCCCCCCCCCCCCCCCCCCCCCCCCCCCCCAACACCACCACCACCACCACCACCACCACCAACACACAAACACACACACACACCTTGACCTCCTTGATGAAATGAAAACACAATGTTTACATGTTTGCGTATGTGTAAACTTCACCTGCTCTTGGCCAATTGAATAGCTGGAGCTGAGTCTCCAATATGAAACTAACTTCACCATCATAAAGCCTGTTGAGGAACAAACTGTTAAAAGGACAACAAAAGGCCCATTCACTGACTGTGGCAATTGTGTTATTATTAAATAGGCTTATTATAGCTGCCTATTACTCATGAATTACATGATAGAAATGTGTACACATTTCATATTTTATAGGTACACTATAGGAGCCTGCTGAGGGTCACTGTCTTGCCTGAGAGCAGATTTATCTGTAAAGTGCTGTGAGATAACTTTTGTTATGATTTGATGTTATACAAATAAAAATGAAGTTAATTCATCTAAAGTAGAGGAGTTCCAGTTTTAATCACCAGATTGATTCACACACAGTCTCAGCAATAAGAAATATATGTATTAGGTTTATGAAACTTTAAAATAGATAATGCACAATCTCCATTAGATCATTCAAAGCCTACACTGTTCATTCAGCACCATGTTTTTAGCACAGTATCCTACTTGTACAAACTAATTTGAAATATTTTCAGCTTGACTTTGCACACATGTAAGAAACAGGCAACAGGGGGGAAAACACCTTAAATCACAAAGGACAACAGTGTTGTGTGATTTTTAGACAGTGTCTTTTTCATGGACATCATCTTTTAAGAGTTAAACCAAATTAATGAACAACAAAACACAACTCTAGGTATTCCAGCAGGGCAGCTCTATATGTGTGAGGGGTTCACACTTACTTTGGACTATAACTGTGCAAGTATGATTTTCAGTACATCTCTGTAGGTAGGTCTAATTTTTAAAAAAGAAATTTAAAAAAAGAGCACCCTCAAATAAAATAATAAAACATGTTAAACAATTTTTCTCAGGTATTAAATCACTGATACATGAGAGGCGCCTCTGCCTTGTATTATTAATTCCAGACTGCCACCTGTTGGACAAGCTCAAATCAGCCTGAACTTGACTGCGCGCTGCACCCTTGAGTATTCAAGTACTCCAGCATTTCAGTGTAAAACATGGCAATGACAAATGTTATTACCCATATACAGATGAGCAAAATCGAACACAGTTGTTTTTCTACTTTGATCTCTCCCATAAAGACAAAAGTAACAAAGAAAAGAAAAAAGAAAATGAAAAAAGAAAGTACTACTCAATTAAACCCCTTGGATTAAATACTGCATCGACTATCTGTTTCTGTAATTATGCTTCATAGCTTTTTTGCATTCTTCTTGAGTATTCTTGCACAAGATAATATAGATGGCCCTGATAATATCATTTATTGGATCATCAGTGATTTGAAGTCTGGCTAGGCTCCTGAAAATGATTGCTCTGTTGCTATAAGAGCAGGAAGAGAAATTGGAGAGCTTTTTTGTTTCTTTGTTTGTGCAAGTAGGTTAATGCCCAGAAAGATAAATTTAGCCACAATGACAAACAGTAGATCAGTCACATGCCACTCAACTAAGCAATTAATATTCAACAACTTCATGGCCAATCAAATCCATACTAATAACATCAACAATGGGAACTGTGGCAGTATTGGCTCCAAAATGTTTGAGCAGAATGATCTCGCTACCTACATTAGTGACATTAGTGAGAACCCTGTAGACTCAGCTGATTAAAAACAAATTGTGGAGTGATGAAGCTTTCCATTGAACTAGGATAAACCCGACTTCTTACATGGACAAGTGCAAAGGATTGCCAGTTAAGACGGAATTTCAGAGAAAATCTGAAAACTTTCTTCCCTCCTAGATATTCCACCATCAGCTGGAAGTGGGATTATTGCAAAGTGGAAGTATTTAGGAACCACAGCAACTCAGCCACCAGGTGGCAGAGCACGTAAAGTTACAGAGCGGGGTCACTGAGCGCTGAGGCACATAGTGCGTAAAAGTGGCCGATGCTCTGCTGATTCAGTAACTGCAGAGCTCCTTCATGGCATGGGTTTCCATGGCCGAGCAGCTGCATGCAAGCCTCATATAACCAAGCACAATGCCAAGCGTCAGATGGAGCGGTGTAAAGCACACCGCCACTGGACTCTGGAGCGGTGGAAATGTGTTCTGTGGAGTGACCAATCACGCTTCTCTATCTGGCAGTCTGATGGGTTTGGTGAATGCCAGGAGAACATTCCCTGACTGCCTGCATTGTGCTGACTGTTAAGTTTGCTGGAGGAGGGATAACGCTATGGGCTAGTTTTTCTGGGGTTGGCCTCAGCCCCTCAGTTCCAGTGAAGGGAAATCTTAATGCTTCAGCTCACCAAGACATTTTGGACAATTCTCTGCTTCCAGCTTTGTGGGAACAGTTTGGGGAAGGCCCTTTTCTGTCCCAACATGATTGAGCCTCAGTGCACAAAGCAGTTCCATAAAGGCATGGCTGACTGAGTCTGGTGTGGAAGAACTTGACCGCCCCACACAGAGCCCTGACCTCAACCCCATTCAACACCTTTGAGATCAACTAGAACAGAGATTGCGAGCCAGGCTCTCTCATCCAACATCAATGTCTGACTTCACAAATGCTCTTCTGGATGAGGGGGCAAAAATTCCCACAGACACACTCCAAAATCTTGTAGTTGTAGTCTGTCATCACCCCAGTCCCCAAAAAGCCTTGTCCTGTAGAAAACAATGATTTTGGACCTATAACTTTGACATCAATAGTAATGAAATGTTTTGAGAAATACATGGTGTCTCTTTTAAAAACTCAGGTAAATCAAAATTTAGATCCTTGGCAGTTTGCCTATAAATGCTGCAGGAGTACAGGGGACACTATAGGTAGCATCATCCACCTAGTCCTAAAGCATCTTGAGGACACAAAGGCCTATGCACGTCTACTTTTTATTGATTTTAGTTCAGCGTTTAACACAATACAGCACTTTTTACTATTAGAGACATTGACGAAGATGGGTGTTAGCTCTTTTATCATTAAATGGTACTACTCATTTTTAACTAATAGGATGGAGTATGTAAGAATCCATAAAGCAGTCTCACACCCCAAATCCGTGAGCTCGCCTGTCCTTTTCACTATCTATACAAATCAGTGTGTGAATAAACACTCACATAACTATATCAAATTTTCTGATGACACTGCTATCTTGGGCTTACTACACAGGGACCAGGATGCAGCATCCTACCATTCAGAAATTGAACAGTTTGTAGACTGGTGTGATGCCCACCACCTAGTCGTTAATGTAAAGAAAACTGAAGAAATGATATTTGACCCTAGTGCGGTTTCTGAATCCACTCCAGTGTGCATCCATAACACACCCATACGTCAGGTCTCTCCATGTAAGTACCTTGGTGTTTTTATGGACTGCTCACTCACTTGGCACATCCATGTAGAAAGACTTTGCACTAAGCTCCAGCAGAGGATGTATTTTCTAAGAAGACTGAGACTGTATGGTGTCAGTAGCAGGCTGCTGTTTTTATTTTTTTCAAATGATTTTAGAGAGTTCTAGATGACCCCACACACATCCTGTATCAGGAATTTGCCCTGCTACCCTTGGGTGGACTGTTGTTGTAACTGGGGTGACATGGTGGTGTTGGATGTGCTACTGTTGGTTTTATTTATGTACAAGCTGTGTAAGTTTGTGATGCAGTGACTGTGAAGCCCAAGGTGAATTTCCCCCTAAAGGACAATAAAATATACTTTACTTACTTACTTTACTTAGTTTAGTGCTTCACCACCACCCTTCTCTACACCCTCGTCTCCCATGCCCGTGCTGTCTCCCCTGTCTGCCTTGGTCTTGTCTGTGGTGTGTGTGGTATGTGTGTGTTTTCTGTGTTTTCCGGGTCATGCTGTCCCAGTCCTGTCCACTAGGTTTTCCAGTGTTTGCTGCCAGTACACACCTGTTTCCTGTCTGCAATCAATCCAGCCCCGCTCCTCATTTCTCCAGCTGTTCCTCATCACTAATCAAACTGGAGCAGCATATACGCCAGTCATTTACCCAGCAGGCATTGCCAGATTGTCCAGTGTGCTTTCTAGCTTTCTTGTGGTCCATGTCCCTGTATCTGGAGCGCTGTTTTGTCTGATTTCCTGTGTGGTATGTTTGCTTGTTTCACTTCCAGTAAAGTTTTTATCATCAGACATCTGCCTCCAAGTGTCTGCGTTTGGATCCAAATCATCCGGTCTGTCACAGATCAATGGCAGGCTTGTGCAACCTGCCTCTAAATTTAGAGGCAGATTCAGATGATCAGAAAATAACTTTGAGCCAAATAATTCAGAGGGTAAACACAACAAACCACAGAGACAATGAAGAACAACAGCAAGAGGTCATTTGAGGAGAAGCTGCTTCATTTGACAGTTCTTGTCCAAACAGTTTATGAACTTGATAGCTTATTTGAAAAAAAAAAAAAAAAAATGTAATCTAATTTCTGAGTTTATATGGAATACATGGGGGAAAAAAATGATGAGTGCTAAAATGTGATTTTTTTGAGAAATATTCAATATAATATTCTACATTTTTTTGCAAATCCACTGAATTATTTCTTTTATGGTGAGTATACAGATTATGCTGAGTGCAAGCCCAGTGCAATTTGATGGAAGGATTTATTTTAAAAAATCATAAAAGTACATAACAGAAATCGAATAATCTAATAATCTTAATAAACCTTTCATTACAAAATTGTTATAATTCCCCAGAATTTGGTTTTGCTAGTCTGCAATCCCATTATTTGTGCCCCATAATTACAGTACAGTTACAATGTATTTATGCCATAGCTATTTAATAAATTCCCCATATTACATAACTATCAACCCTTAATACCCCAGACTTGGGTTCTGTTTCCCTGTAATTACCACATAATTACAATTTGGTTGCACTGTAATTTTATGAGCTGTAAAATAAAGTGCTACCTGATATAATGAGTTCTTCATTATTACAAAATTATGCATAACTATTTAATAAATCCATCATTATTACATGACCACAACCTCCCAACTGCCCTGATACTGTGTAACTATAGTTACACAGTAATTTTTTTGCAGTTGTAAAATAAAGTACTATTCAATAACCTTCAATTCTGTGTGTGTGAGCCTTTCCTCAGCTCTGGCCAAGTGTGACAGATGACCACCCATCTTGTAGAGTTATAAGGTGTGGTTTTTATTCAGTCTGTGAACTGCCCTGATGAAGGCCAAGCCCTGAAATGCATCAGTGTAATAAAGTCCTAAGTTCTCTTCCAGTTCTACCAGCTAGTGTTGCCAAATTCATTTGTTCTCCAACAGTTCATTAGGCTGACCTGGGACCACAGCTGAGGACAAGACTCATGAAGTCACAGACATGGAAAAGAGACCAGTCTATTGCCCTGAGAAATGCATTCAAAACTGTCGTCTCACATAGATGACTGAAAAACTTGGTCTACTCTTGCAGGGCCTCAGAAATCTGACTCAGAAGTAAACCTACATATTGCTTGCAAAAAACGAATCATCAGCAAAATCAACAGTTTGGTTCATTCTAACAGTGGCATGTAGCTCACATACTGCAATAGACCTACTGCTGGGGCTACAGCATCTGCTGCTCATCTCACCAAGATCCAGACTTTACAGACAAGATTTAATTATTTATTTAGTTATTTATTTATACATTTGCCACTCAGATAGCAGATCTTGGCATTCAGCACATCTGTTTCATCAGTTACATATTCAGTGCTTAATAAAGATATATCAGATGTATCTTTAGTCACTCACTGTCTTGCACACACACCTGGTCATTTCACCTACTTCATACCCTGCACCACAGCGTTTCTACTTTATTTTGATTTTATTTCCGGTATTACTTTCTGTATTTTATTGCTGTTCAACCATTTTCCCACTGTTGTAAGGGTGTTATATAGATTCAAGGTTCAAGGTTATCTTTATTGTCCCTATTGGGAAATTGATTTGCAGCCAGGAAGTCCAATACACATAAAAAAACATCCAATACACATAAATATACACAACAATCAACCACTGTTAAGAACAACAGCACGCAGTGGGCAGAGTAATTATAAGAGTACGTTCAGACACAAGGTTCAATCAAAACGTGAAGTGAGGTAGCAGCAGACAGTGCAGACAGCAACTACAGACAGCAGTCAATACTACACCCCACTATTTAACATTATTTAACATTATAATAGCAGCAGGAACAAATGAAACGCTGTATCTATTTGTCCTGATAGGAGGCACCCTTAACCTCCGACCTGAAGGTAACAGTTCAAACTCGGTCTGAGGGGGGTGATCTAAGCACTCCTGGATGGAAGTGGCCTTTTTAGTCACCTGCCTTTTCTAAAGGTCTATAAGATGGGCTTGCCTCCTCCCAGAAATCCTACTGGCCACATTAATAAGGCTACCAAGCCTATTTTTGTTGGCTACAGTCAAGTTCCCAAACCAGGCAATGATACAAAATGTTAAAACAGATTCAATAAAACTTCTGTAGAATAGAGTCATCATCTCTGAGGACACATTAAAAGAGCTCCTTTTCCTCAGAAAATAAAGACGTTGTTGAACTTTTTTTTGCTGTGACAGCGACATGAGGGTCAAAACAGAGTTTCTTATAAAGAACCACTCCAAGATATTTATAGCTGTCCACAAGTTCAATCTCAGTGCCATTGATGTTGGTGAGTACAGGACTATGAGGGGCCTTTCCAAAGCTGATTAGCATATCTTTAGTTTTAGACACATTCAACTGCAGAAAAGACTCATCACACCAAGAAACAAAATTGTCAACCACAGGTCCGTGATGTAGCTCATCCCCTTCTAGGAGACTAACAATCACCGAATCATCCGCAAATTTGATAATATGTCTGTTGGAATGATTGCTACGGCAGTCATTAGTATACAATATATAAAGATTTTCTTATCAAACCCAGATGTGTCTTTAACTGCCATTTTTGTTGTTGTAGTAGTAGTAGTTGTTGTTGTTGTTATTGTTGTTGTTGTTGCTCCTGTATTCCACTTGCACTTTCCTGTACAATTGAATCTCCTCCTTAGGTAACCTTTTTCCTTTCAACATATTTTTCAAAAACAGTTTGCCTTTTCTAAGTTAAACTAAACTGGACATCTGAGGCACAAGGCTATCAACTAATGCCATTACAAGCAACATGATTTCATTATCATTAGCAGCTGTGGGAATATAATTGTTGAAAAATGTGGAAATATGACATGGCTATGTATGTGTGTATGTTGCAAATGGTTTCTTATAATTTAGTCATTCTTTTGAGAGTTTGAGCAGCGGCAACTGACCAAATTGTATTTCTGATTCTGATGCATCACTCAACCTTAATGTAGAGACACACAACATAATATACTATATATAAAATAGGTTAAGTATGATTAAACCAGTGCTGGTAGGCTCTAGTTATTGATTATGGAAAAGAGATACAGGAAGTCCTCCAAAAAACACAGGAAGTAGTTGAAGGAACTCGGCGTCTTGCTCTGCTCGCAGTGATTGGTCAGGCCAAAGATGGTGTATTTCCTCCGTCTCGGTCCAGCCAAACATACTTTTATCTTCTGAGTTCCGCATCTCAGCGCCGTCTGAACCCCATCTGCTCCAGACAACTGCGGTAAGGCTAACCAGCAGGCCCGACTCCAGCCCGACGCCCGGAGGCTGGGAGGGAGCGAGGTGAGCGGGACGCCGCCGCTCCGCCGCTCCGGTGCTGTGCCTCTGAACGCCGTCTTTGTCCCAGCAGGGACCGAAACGCCGATCTCCCAGCATACACCAACACTTTGCTGGACTTGTTGGCTAACCTAGCTAATGTTGTGCACCGTCGATACCTAAAACATCAGGTAAAACGGGCTTCAAAGCCGACGAAATTTAGCATGTCATTCGAGAGAAGCTGTAATCCTGTTTTAAACTGGCACAGTTACGGAAAATGAGCGTTTAAAAACAGACACGTTAGCCTGCTGTGGGCAACGTAAGCAAGCTAACGCTGGGGAATATTAGCTCGGGTAACATTTGCTAGCTAACGTTAATTGACCCGGTTGCAGGTGGAAGGATATTTATTTCTAAGTATTTCGGAAATTTGTTTAGCCCACCCACCTCCCAGGTTATTGTTACTAGACCATACAATGTGTCGATGTGAGGTGCAGATGAGGAGAGGACAACATGCTGCTGGTCATTTGGATAGAGGCTGCACAGTTGCGCCAGAAATCTCCTAGCAACCACGGCCATCTTGGAGGGCCACTGGATGAAGGTAGCTCGCTAATAAAGGCTAAATAACAAGCTTTGCTTCCAAAAACAACAATCTGGAAAAAGATGCAATTCCTGGGTGTGGATTCATATAGCAGTGTCAAGGAAGTTGTATTGACTGTGGGATTACTCTGACACAGGGCTGGGCGATATATCGATATCGTGATATGAGGCTAGGTATCCTAATATCGTGATCTGACATTAAGCCTTGTCCTGGTTTTAAAGGCTGTGATGCAGTGAAGACATAACTCACTGAACTTATTAGACTGTTGTGGCTGTTTTGTTATGTGTCTCTGCCTTCATGGTCGTCATATCCACTTTACTAATGATTATCAAAAATTTCTTGTGTTGAAATATGTTATGAAAACGACACTAGTCATCCCTTCAATGCCATCACGCCACCAATATTGAGGCATTTGGTCCAACGCATTGTGATTTTTGATTTTGTCCATATTGCCCGGCCTTACAGTGACACAAACAATGGGAATGCTTTACGTCAATGTCCCTGTAATAAGTGTTAATTTAGTTTTACATTGAGATATTTATAAGTACTTACATAGAGCAGGTTAACAGTTTATAGACTGCCTATGGACGTTAATGAAAGTTTTGATAATTATTTATAATAGTAGTCCAAGCAAATTTAATGAGTTTAACTAAGTTATTTATAATGTCATAGTTAAACATTTCTCAGCTTTTTTTTTTTGGTTTGTTTTTGCTTTATTGAGGCTAATAAAATTACTTTATTTATTAGCTGTTAACTGCACTTATTAATAGTTAACTAATTTATTTATTTATTTATTTATTTTTGGTAACAGCTACTGGAGCTAAACTGAGAACAATGCTTATTAAGGTTAATAACGCTTATTAACAGTTAAATATGCTTTTTGCAGCTCCCACAAGTGGAATAAGTAGGAAATGTGGTCAAGGTTACGTACCGTTAAACCTGACCTTGCCCTAACCTTGAGTGTTTTTTAAGCCTAACCCTAACCACATGACACTGAGCCCAGTGTGTCTCATCTCTATCACACATGAAGGCGTGTGACACAGCATAGGTATTTGACAACTTGGGAATGAGAATGTGTTGTCACACACCAGCTTGTAACTTTCTATCATATTCGATAATCTAGCCATCTAAAAAAAAAATTTCATTAGATCTCTTACTTACACTAATATTGTTCATTTGAAGCAGCCAGATTTTTTAAAAATATATTACCCAGCCCCGTGACAGCTGGGGCTGGGACTGGAAAAGCAGCACCCCTACATTTGTCTTGTAGCAAATCAAAAAAAACACATGACTCTACAGACAGAAACTGCAAAAATAGCTCAGTAAAGGTTTAACAATGACAAAATAGTGAAGTTATTTACACTCAATAAATTTGTAATGGCATTATAGATAATCACGAGAAACTTAAATGACTTTTATTAAGTCTGTAATGTGTTAACAAATTTCTTACAAAGTGCCTATTAAAGCCTTTTAATAATAATGTCTTTTAATAATAAAGATGTTTAGTATAGTATTTTTAATAGTTTTGTTAACACTTATTCATGTCAATAAGTGTCATTTAAAAGGCCTAAAAACGCCTTATCACCTATTAATTAACAGTTATTACAAGGATGTTAATATAAAGCATTTCCTTGGTCAGTGACATCCAGCAGAGTTAGACTGTTACTCAAGGACAGTGTATACAGTTGGCCAGTTTTTGGATTTGCAAGTTATGCACCCATCTGCTTGTCAGCTGCATGTGACTTAATATTTTTAAGGAACTATGGAACCAAGCAGGACCATGGTCAAAGTTGTCTGCTTGTGTCACAGTGGTGACAACTTTGTGGCCATTTTTTCTTTTGTTACAGCCCAATGTGAAGAGGCAATTATCAATAAGACAGGTTACTACAGGTAACCTGTTATTACATCACACATGTAAAAACAAGGCACCCCTGCTGCAGGCAGCATTGCCAGCTTGGGCTGGAGTGGTTCTCACTCATTTTACAAAGTTTAAAGGTCCCATCCAGCCATAGATTAAACCCCCCAAAAATCATCTTTGTTTATCAGTGTTGCATATATAGTTTTTTTCCATGAATAAACATCCATCATACCTTAAACTGGCTTAGATATAACTCTAAGCTTTTCCTTCCTTTTCCTCCTTGTGAATTTCCTTCGGGATGAATAAAGTATCTATCTATCTATCTATCTATCATTAAGTATGCGTGGCTCTATGAGCATGCAAATAGATGCCACACACCCCCCTGCCTGCTTACACACCAGCTAGCAATCTGTATCGTATTTGATAATCTGTCCATTTAAACAATGTTTGTTTGTTTTTTTATCGAATCTCTTACACTAATATTGTTTATATGAGGCAGCCATTTCAGGTTGTTGTTGTTGATTGTTTGAAAATAAAACACTCGTATGGTACGGCTCTGAGCACACAGAACCAGAAGGCCCTATAGCGACACTCATTAAAGTTGTACCATAGTTGATAATCTAACCATGTACAAAATATTTTTTCAGTGAATCTTTTAGTTACACTAATAATGTTCATATGAAGCAGCCATTTCGAGTTGGTCTAGTTGAATTTTGGGAAATAAAACACTCAATCAACAGGTGGGGCTCGTGCTAATGATATGGAAAGCAGCACCCTGTCAGTGGACAGGATTGGTTCTTTAGGTTTATGACATCATGAACCCTGACTGTCTGAATCCGCCTTTTAGAGACTGTCCTTGATACACTGCAGTTTCACAGTGGAAAAATGCAGCCATGCTGTTGACTGCTGATTTCACTGTTGTCTTGTAGCGTATGAAAAACACCAAATGGACATGTTAACAAGGTTGAAAACATGATTTTTTTTTTTTGCCAGAGGAGGTCTTTAACAGATGAAAAATCTTACATTGTGTTATCTTGTATCTGGCACAGTGGGAAGAGGTCATGGCTGGCTTCCATATACTTTCAAGAGTTTAGATCTATACTTAGATTAGCCCCGTGACACTTAATTTTGTATTTATGAATATGGTTGTTGAGGTATAATGTCCTGCCGGCCTTCAGATTTCTCAGTCGCCATTTGAACAGGTGTGCCATGGTCTTGCAGTTTACAATTTTTATATATCCCAGGTCGTTTGCAAGGGTGTTAAGGGTGTCGGCCTGTTGAGTGGTAGCTAGCTTTTGAGTTGAGCTAAGTTTTTGAGTTGGCTAACGGTGGTGTTCTTCTGTTATAGGTCCAAAATGTCTGAACTCTTTATGGAGTGTGAAGAGGAGGAGTTGGAGCCATGGCAGAAACAAGTCCCACAAGTTAACTTGGTAGATGACGATGATGATGAACCGATCTTCGTCGGAGAGCTCAGTATGTCACAGCACACCTTTTTAAAGGAGCCTGTTGGTGTTGAGTTTCTCAAGCTTCTCATGTCTTTGTTACCTATTAATCATTGCCCAGTCCAAAGCATGCCATCAGATAGGCAGTTCAAAATCACATTTTCTGCTGCCTCCTTAGTTATATTTAAACAGACTGAGCGGTGCCTGCATTATTTTGGAAAACGACTATTCCTTTCTCACAGGTAGCATTTGAACCAGAGGCTGCAAAATGAGAAATATTGTATGCAGGCTGATCTCTGTTGACTTGAATTCAGTACTTTACATTAGGGTTTTCATACTTTTCATTCTCTGAACCCTTAAGTTAACTTTCATTAAGCAGTGGACCATCAGAAGTAATTTTGCCCTTGGGACCCTGATATAAGAAGATGATTTGTTTTTGGTGAACTACTGAATTGTTTAATTGTCCCTAGGAGCCCCTCAAGGACCCCTGGAGGTCCTAAGATGTTGAAACCCACTGCTTGACATGTGTTTTTCAGTACAAATAACGTGTAATGAGAAATAAGTAAAGTATAGGATTTCCTCAGTGTGAATAAAATGAAAGCTCCTCTGTGATATGTTACTTGTTGGCGAGGAATTCTGCACAGCATCAAACTCTATTAATTACAAGGCTGTTTGAAACACCTTTCCCTTGAAATTTTTGTATATTTTTTCAAGTGTGCAGTTACATGATGACATTGGGCCTAGGCAGAAAATGTGAGAGAGAGGTGGGATGAAGGAAATGAGCCAACAGATATCATTTGGAGCATCCAGCCAGTGTCTAGTACTCAGTCACAATGAGAGGAAGATAGAACCACTACAGTCCTACAGAACAGCTAGTAGGGGGAAATGAAATAATATAAATTGTTTTAAAATGGGTGAACCTTTAACAAGAATATTTAATTTATGGCATGACCTAGTCTACTAACATATATCTACCAGACAAGGGCATGATCTTGCAAATGATAACACATAATTGTTGACACTGGTTTCAGTGCCAGAGTTGTACACATTCTTGGCTGGTTGTGGTTTATTTGCAAAATGTGGCTCACATCCAAGAAAAAAAACTCCCATTGAAGTGACTGTTTGTGTTCTTATGTGTATTCTTTCAGCAAGTAACCAAAGGAATAGTAAACCTAACCCCACACCTCTTCAGAGAAACAGTGAAGGAAGGCTCGGACTACAGTCTCGTGCTCCTCTGCCTGTCAGGGGCTCCTCGCAAATGGTGTTGCCATTGACTGTACCTGCAAAGGGAGTAAACACTGCACCATCCAGTCTAACAACAATAACTCCGCAGCCTGTTATTGTCAACAACCAGGTATTGTTATGGTATTATTAGGACTCTGCGTAATGTGGATAGCACAGACTCTTTTTAATATGGTTCAGCATTAGATGGGCACGTTGTAAATAGCTTGTCTTGTAATCTAAATGTTAATATTGTTGATATATGAAATACTTGCACATTGTTACATTTACTCAAAATTCTTCTTAGGGCTTCATAGTGACATCTCCGCAATTATCAAGCAACACAGAGTTCATCACCTCACTTGGAAAACAATACCCACCAGGAACTTCAATCACAATAGTACCAGGTAAAACTGATGTCATGTAATCACCAAATTTTAAAGAACCATACCAGTGATTTTGAATGTTAAGCTCATTTGCTACAATTTAACCACATTTTACATTGCAGCAAACCATTTTCCAAATCATGTGGCGGGAGTCAGGATTTCACAACATTTAATCAAAGCCCTCAGTTTTCAAATTTGCATATTAGGTTGAAACCCCAACTTGTAATGTTCTGCAGTTAACAAAGTTATCATGGTTCATAAACCACAGAACCAATAATTGTCTGTGTAAAGCAAACATTTTCCTAGGGACTATTTTCCCTGGTGGCGGAACCGTGTCTCTGCCCAGTTTCAAGTTTTCAAAACACAACAGTGCTGCTGCTTTTAGGAAAACGAATGTGGATGACTTTATTACAGTGTTGGAATACTGGTGTGAAGAAAGTTTGAAGTCTCTGCAAGTTGATTTTCATATTGTAGACTGCTTGCTTTGGGAAAAGGATTTGCCGAAAAGTTTATACATTTTGTAAATATTAAAGCTAAACATGCAGAATCACCGATATGGCCTTTTTTAAAGTAATGTTTGTGTTGTAATGCTGAGTTGATGCCCTGTGAGTTATTATTTCCTATCTTTCAGCGGGCCAGCAGCACCTCTTGCAGCAGGTGACTCCAGCCACGTTAATACCTGGTGTTGTCCATCGGCCCCAAGTGCAGCAAATCAACAACAATGTTGTGACCTTGTCCAATGTCCAGAGCCCTGCCATTTATTCAACACCATCTAACCAGCTGCAGGCTGCTCGGCCCAACTCGCAGCCCATCCAGATCTTTTCCGTGCCTATCAAGGCCCAGGGAAACAACAGAGGTGAAGCTTTTTGGTTAATGCAAAACCTTCACCTATTTTGTGTTACTTGAACTTCAGTCAGCTGGCAAGGGACAACAAATGTCAATATCTTGTATTGGTTTTCACACAGATCAAGGCATAATCAAACGAAGATTACAGCCACAGCCAAATGACAGTGTAGCAAAAAGAGCCAAATCGGACACGGGTATGTTTTTAGAGAGGTTTCTATTGATACTTCTTTACATTCACTTCATTATAAGTCATCCTTGTGGTGCAGCATGATGTGTATGTTTTGTTGTTACATGTCTGTTGAATTTCTGCAGAGACAAAAGTGATTGATTTAGTGGAGAATGGGACGTTTAGGAAAAAGTGTCCCAAGTGCAAGGAAGAGTTCCTTCTGCAAGAAGCCATGAAAACTCATATGATGGTGAGTGAAAGCCTTGTGTTTCTTCTTGTCCGTATTTGTACAGTTCACAGGTCTTTGTATTGGTTCAGAAGTTTTTATTTTTGCTTTGAAGAGAGTGATTTAAAGGCACCCACCATACTGATGCTCTTACTGGCATAATATAGCTCTTTAGGATAGTTTTGCTGAGTTTGAGATGAATGATGTCATCATTTACATTGTGTGGGCAAATACTATCAGCCATTGACTAATCAGCGAGTATTCCCTTTTTGATTTTTACCTGTCCTTACACGTCCTTCTCTGTTGGTTGAGCCTCAAACCCTCAACTGAGGACAAGGAAGAAAGCTGCAGTGATATTAACTGATAAAAAGTTATGTTTCGACATATTCATACATAAATGATTCCTAAATAGATTTTTAAGCGGCACATTCCCACCTGTCATTCTTTTTTTTGTTGTTGTTCTCATCACCTTTTTGACATCCCTGTACTAATGAGTCAGATACAAAAACATGGATATGAGATTGACCTTTTAATGTAATTTTTTTGTGTTGTAGAGCTGCTGTGCTAACCTGGTGGAAAGTGTGTTTCCATCCACACCCGACACTACTTCTGTTGCTACAAGCAAGCGCATCATGCTCGTCTCAGACTTCTACTATGGTCGATTTGATGGAGATGGGCACAAGCAGCAAGCGCAGAAGACCAACACCACCTTTAAGTGCCAGAGCTGTTTGAAAGTCCTCAAGAATAACATTAGGTATGACAGTGCTGTTTTTCAGTTTTCATTCTTAGAAAAAACTTGGTTTGGTTAATATTAATGATTTGCAAATTCTTTGAAAGATATTTCAGAGGACTTTGAACTATTATTGGTGGTACTCAGTGTTAATTTTTTAAAATTTACTTTGTCTTTGTCATCTATTGAAATATTTTTTTTGGTGTAGTCAGATTTTAGTCATTTATTTTACATCTTTCTTTTAGTCAAGTTTTAGTCAGAAGCACCAATAATTTCAGTCATAATCAGTTTAGTCAAATGACAGAACACTGTTATAAAAATACAGTTGCATTTTCTGAACTTCCTTGGCTTGTTGTCCTGACCCGTCCCATTGCTTGCATTAAAGTGTAGTGTTCACTATTATTTTATAGGTGAGCACTATTTTAACGCTGTATTGACTTTACACCTGAAACAAAACAAAGTAGTAAAGCTCAGGTTTTTCAACATTAAAGCTCATAAACAGGGATGCACTGATCCAATACTGATATTAGATATCGGTCCGATGCTGACTGAAATAGCTGGATCGGGTATTGGTGACAATGGGGACGATCTGTTAATTGCAATGCTGTGTCTACTATGTCATGCCGTGCTCCTGACCTGGTTATTTTGCTCCAAGTCTAGCATTAAGCGTCAGAGGTTTGGAGGTGTTTCACGCTTGCTACACCAACATGACTCTCCATGTCGTGGTAAATATGTCCACTAGTACACCTGCTGTTAGCCTCCTGCAGCTAAACTCTAGAGCCTGACAGCAGCAGGACTAACCTTTATTGATTTTACTACTAATGTTAATGTGACTTCTTTAGAATAGTTGTAGGACATAATGCTGTGTGTGTCCGTTAAACACCAAGAACCGTAGAGCCAGGCTAGTTTTACAGCAAAATTAGTTAAAATGAATGGTCGTTGGATTTCACTGGTGTTGGTGCTTCCTGTGACTAAAGAGCTTGTGTGTTAGACAGCAATTGTGGATTGTGATTGCATTTTGTTTTGTACGGATGAGAGATTGCTATGCTGTGTGTAAAAGGGAAAGGCTGCTGCTGCAGCTGCTGCTGAGCCGTGTTTGGATGTGTGCATGCTTGCACGTGCACTGATGCTATTCTGTGGCTCTATCCCAGTTCCCAGTTCTTTCCCTGTTGGCTCTGTTCCCAAAGGGAGCGACTTTGTTACCTTACACATAAAATGTTCTCTTCTACAAAGACACAGTGAGGCATACAGCTTACTAATTAAACACTGGTATAGTATTGGTATCAGCCAAAACCCAAAGCCCAGGTATTGGAATTGGTATTAGGATTGATAAAGTTGGATTGGTGCATCCCTACTCTAATAAATAAACGCTACGACATGCTCTCTTTTTAAATGTGATTGTTAGAGCTTCAGTGCATTACAGGCCAGTTTACACCAAAGTTTCATGATGAAACGAGTTGAAACTCACTACTTGCAAAAGAAAGTTAGTACGTCTGGTCTGCCACATTATGAAACCTGCCAGTTCACACCTATGAGTCTAGCTGAGACAGCATACTGTTTCCAAAGTTATGACTCCTTTACTCTGGTGTTTCTGTCAGCTTTCTGTAGCTGAATAGTTTGTTGTGAAGCTCCATGTTTCCTTCACATGAATGGGACATCACAGTATCATCTATAAAATTTTACCAACATGGCGTTTACTGTGTCAGCTCTAAAAAAATGGATGCTCTCTTCTTTGGTATTCCCCACGGAGGGAGTTAAGAGCTTCTTCCTCTTGGAAGGTTTAATTTCTCCTGAGGGTACATTGTGAACACCGTGTTATCGCCATGGTCAGAAAGCAGCTTAGTTGTCTGTCATTGTTACTGTAGGTTGTCCACCTTATTGGCGAAAGGAGGGCAAATTTATGTTTATATGTGCCTGTCATCAATCTACCTCTGACGTTTTTGCTTCGTTGATTTTCATTGGGGGTGAATAAAATTTGTATTGCATTTGTTGACAAAAATTAACACTTAATCACACCTCACTGAAATGAGTTCAGTTTTTTCATATATCAGTAGAAGGTTTAAGGTCTTACCAAACATAAGTTCCTAGCCAGATGTCAAATGAACTGAAAACTGTTTTAAAAAATCTTTCAAGAGGACTCAATCACACTGGTCAAAAAGACAAAATAATATTTCAGCGCCTGTTTTCAAGACGCAGTCTGGAATTTGAATATGGCACCTGCTCTTAAACCGCTGAGGCTTCACGGTCACCTCAAAGCAGGAAGGCTCTCAAATCTCAGCCCCCGTCCTCACACGTTTGTGTGTGGCTTTCCTGGAAGTGTTGTTTTAAATTCTGTACACATACAGCAGCATAACTGCTAATACTGGACAGGTACTTTATGTAACATATTACCCTTTCCCTTCTTTAATGTATACAAGGGGGAATCATGAACATCTGTGGGGGTTTTTTTTAGCATCCCAAAGAATAAGAATCCAAAACTGAGTCACACTACACTTATAAGTTATGAAGTGGAAGTTAGCAATTCACCCAACTGTTTATTCGATTGCAGAACTATTTTTAAGTTTGCAACCCGCTTGCCCTAGTTACAAAGTGTTTGGGTGAATAACTGCTTACTTCTACCCTGGTTTTATTAAGTGGTAAAGGGATTTTGGTTGGAATTAGACTTCAAACATGTCTGCACTTCACAGCTTTTTTTTTTAACAGATAAAAAAATGGCACCTTTATTTATAAGGATAGATAAAATGCAAATAATTGTATAAATGAGTGGAAATATATTTGAACAGACCACTCCAGTAATAGCCTATATATAAGAAGCACTTTATTTTTATTCATTAATATATTTATGTATTAGTTTATTAACTCAATGTTGCAAAGATATCATTCAAAGACTGGGTCTACTTAAAAAAAATTGTCCATATACTGTAATTAGAACATTCGCAAAGCACATACTGGGGCATAAAGGCATGGGGATCTGCTTTCTTCATTGTAATCTCCATCTGATCTGTCCAGTGGCCATGAAGAAACCATAGACAACTTCCTTGGCCCTCATCACAGTTTTCCTCTCAGATGGATGACAGTATCAGATGATTTTCCCTCATGGGCCTAAAGATGAAAAATGACTAGTAGTTTAGGTGGCGTAAGAACTGCTCCTTTGATTAAATAACATTGCTTCAGAACATTGCCAAAAAAGCCTCTGTAAGCTGCTTTTAATGGGGAAACACATTTGTACTGCAACCCCACTCTCGCAGCAGAGGTCATAGTTCATCCGCATAAAAATTTCTATTAGGGGAGCTGAGATGGCAGAATGTTGAGGCTGAAAAATGGGCCGTGCCTCGTCAGGGCAGCAGTGGCAGGTAGCTGTGGAGGTGCTCATAGCAGCCACAGAGCACTACATCATTAGGCAAAACAAAAATCTTTGTGTAATTGCCGGTATTATAACGGCCATTATACATGCTTAGAGAGTGAGGTGCAAAGAGAGTACTTCATTTATCTTTTTTTAAACCTTTGGGACTTGAAGCGTAACCATTGCATGCACACAAGCCATGAATTAACTTAGTCCCACTGCTTGACTGGCCTGTATTTAAATATGTTTCTTTTCCTATTCACAAGGGGGATTTTAGTCAAATCATAGAACCACTGAAGCTCACTTAATGTATGTAGAATATGATCCCACAGCAGATGTTTTATTTTTGCCCAATTCAGTTGAACCCAAGCGATGAAAGAAAACCAATTGCAGGGTTGGAGATCTTCATCTGTACACAGAGGTTCTAGGAGACCTTTTGATGTGACATAACTAAGATAAACTGATAGTTTGGACAAAATAATGTAAACTCATAAATGAATATAAAGTACTTAATAAGATGTTGGGCCAACCTCTGGCTTCAGAACAGATTCAGTCCTTGCATGCCATCATACAGGCACTGAACTCTGAACTGTTTGATATTGGACCCCTCTCTTGAGGGAATGCCTCCAGTTCTTTATAAGCAATTCTGGAGTGAAGACTCCAAAGTAGATGTCTCACCCTCATTTGTCCCTCAAAGGTTCAATGATGTTGAAGCCTGGCGGTTGAGGCAGCTGTGTACTCTAATGCACACTGTAGTATGCGTCAGTTTCCCCTGATGTTAATCTTGAAAACATGGGAAAAATCTGTAATTACTTATCTCATCTAATCTTAAATGTTTTGGAGGCAAAATACAGTTGTTAGTAGCCTCCAGGTAACTTAGTAGCCTTGTGGCTTTATCTCCCATGCTGCTCACACAACACTAATGTTCACAGTCTGTTGGAGGTGTCTCACTGCAGGGACTAGTTGCATAACACCTCATGAGATCATGCATGTCAAAGGGTTAAATGGCCTTTTATGTGATGTGTGTATGTGCTTGTGTGTGTGCCCCCTCCCGCACAGGTTCATGAACCATATGAAGCATCACCTGGAGCTGGAGAAGCAGAACAGTGAGAGCTGGGAAAGCCACACGACTTGCCAGCACTGCTACCGGCAGTACATGACTCCATTCCAGCTGCAGTGCCACATTGAGAGCGCTCACAGCCCATTTGAATCCTCAAGTATGACACCATGGTCTATATAGCTGAATTTGATGTGACAGATTATACAGTGAGTGGCTGTTGGTAATTGTCTTTCTTTTCTCTCCTCAGCCAATTGCAAGATATGCGAACTGGCATTTGAGTCAGAGCAAGTGCTGTTGGAGCACATGAAGGACAACCACAAGCCTGGGGAAATGCCCTATGTCTGCCAGGTGACTTGTGCTCTACCTTGGTCTTGTTTGAAGTGTCCAGTAAAACAGAACAGAACCTCCCGCTGAAGTCTGATGGATACTATGGATTTGTGATCATGATATGTCTGCCACGTTTGTAGAGATTTTCTTGTGAGCGCTTCTTAGGCTACAATTATTGACCGATTTCTTTCAGATTTTTTTAAATGGACATGGGTTATGGTTAGGCCACAGCACCTACACTATATTACCAAAAGTATTCGCTCACCTGCCTTTACTCATACTATGAACTGAAGTGCCATCCCATTCCTAACCCATAGAGTTCAATATGATGTCGGTCCACCTTTTGCAGCTATTACAGCTTCAACTCTTCTGGGAAGACTGTCCACAAGGTTGAGGAGAGTGTTTATAGGAATTTTTGACCATTCTTCCAAAAGCGCATTGGTGAGGTCACACACTGATGTTGGTCGAGAAGGCCTGGCTCTCAGTCTCCGCTCTAATTCATCCCAAAGGTGTTCTATCGGGTTCAGGTCAGGACTCTGTGCAGGCCAGTCAAGTTCATCCACACCAGACTCTGTCATCCATGTCTTTATGGACCTTGCTTTGTGCACTGGTGCACAGTCATGTTGGAAGAGGAAGGGGCCCGCTCCAAACTGTTCCCACAAGGTTGGGAGCATGGAATTGTCCAAAATGTTTTGGTATCCTGAAGCATTCAAAGTTCCTTTCACTGGAACTAAGGGGCCAAGCCCAGCTCCTGAAAAACAACCCCACACCATAATTCCTCCTCCACCAAATTTCACAGTCGGCACAATGCAGTCTGAAATTTACCGTTCTCCTGGCAACCTCCAAACCCAGACTCGTCCATCAGATTGCCAGATGGAAAAGCGTGATTCATCACTCCAGAGAACGTGTCTCCACTGCTCTAGAGGCCAGTGGCGGCGTGCTTTACACCATTGCATCCGACGCTTTGCATTGCACTTGGTGATGTGTGGCTTGGCTGCAGCTGCTCGGCCATGGAAACCCATTCCATGAAGCTCTCTGCGTACTGTACTTGGGCTAATCTGAAGGTCACATGAAGTTTGTAGCTCTGTAGCAATTGACTGTGCAGAAAGTCGGCGACCTCTTTGCACTATGCGCATCAGCATCCGCTGACCCCTCTCCGTCACTTTACGTGGCCTACCACTTCGTGGCTGAGTTGCTGTTGTTCCCAAACGCTTCCATTTTGTTATAATAGAGCTGACAGTTGACTGTGGAATATTTAGGAGCGAGGAAATTTCACGACTGGATTTGTTGCACAGGTGGCATCCTATGACAGTTCCACGCTGGAATTCACTGAGCTCCTGAGAGCGGCCCATTCTTTCACAAATGTCTTGTTTCACAGTCTGCATGCCTGAGTGCTTGATTTTATACACCTGTGGCCAGGCCAAGTGATTAGGACACCTGATTCTGATCATTTGAATGGGTGAGCGAATACTTTTGGTAATATAGTGTATCATTGCCATAGCAGCTTTATTGGCTGAATAGAGTGCAGTTCTGTACTGAAAACTATACCTCCTCAGATGCCTTGCTTGTGAACGCTATAGAGGCCACAATTTCTTTTTTTTTTTTTTTTTTAGCGAAATGTCTCTCTTTTCACCTGTGTGGAGAAATGATTTGGTGCAAAGTCCTAGGTGTTAAAAATTTGGATGAAAACTACTTTGGCAAAAAGAAAAGAAATTATAGAAGCTCCTAAACCTGTCAGGGGATTCAACAACATTCTAGTTGTGTGTCACTTACAGTTTGTTTTACCTGTTTCCACAGGTGTGCAATTTCAGGTCCTCATTCTTCTCTGAAGTGGAGACACACTTCCGAAGTGTCCATGAGAACACGAAAGATCTCCTCTGTCCATTCTGTTTGAAGGTCCTCAGAAGTAGTCACATATATATGCAACACTACATGAAACATCAGGTATGATACTGTGGTTAATCGTGTCTATTGTAAAGCTATGAGGTGTGATATGCCCAGTTCAAATGGTATGACAGGCTACTAATGCTTTAAATCCTCAGGCCAGTGGACTGTATAATTGTAATGGTTGGGACTCGTGCATTGCACTGTTAGCTCCAATTCTATGGTTGGATTGATTTGGTTGTCTGCCGAACACCTTACTGTAATACATAACAGGCTGACAGAAGAACCTGCTTCTCTTCACCTGCCCTAAAGGAGCAATAAATATGGTAGAGTGGAACCATGTAAAATTAATTGCGGTTCTATTAATAGCCTTGGAATAACTTAGCTTGATACAGTTGTGTTCTTTTAGCGGACCCGAATGAAACATCTCAAAGAATTACTCTACAGTCACACCAATTATTGGGTAATTTTTGTACTCCTAGCCTGTACTCCCCTGTTCTTTTTCAGAAAAAAGGAATCCATCGATGTGGAAAATGCAGACTGAATTTTCTCACATACAAGGAGAAGTTGGAGCACAAGACCAATGTCCACAAGACTTTCAGAAAACCTAAAGCCCTGGAAGGCCTTCCTCCGGGGACAAAGGTCTGACCCATTTATTGCAGACTGTATTTTAACTATCCTAGCATTAATTGAAAAGAAATGTACTTACAGTTCTTTTTTTGTTTCTCAGGTGACAATTCGAGCCTCGCTCACAGGAAAAATGCCCGTATTACCCAGCAGTCCTGATCGATCTGCTGTGAATGTCAGTCCAGACACATTAAGTTGTAAACAACAAACCAAAGCTCCGATCAATGTCATCAAGTCGAAATCAAACGCTGCTGCAGCTGGAAAAGCCAAGCCCCCTCAGATCAAGAAGCAGGAGCGCCGTGCAACCAAGCACAACCTGGCACTGAGGAATCTCAGGTTGTTAAATTAAATGTGTGGTTGGCACCGCTGCACTTTTGTACAGCAGTATTAATAAACACATGAATAACTCTTTTTCTTTTATGGAATACTCATCGGAATTCTTTGTGCTATTCCATATTAATTTGTTGTGCAGCACTTCTGTCAGTCAAAAACTTATTAAAAGTTATTTTATAGTTTAACAAATTTTCACAAATTTTGCATCTCATTAGTAAGCAGTCCAAACTGGCTAGTTGATTTTGATGAGTGAACACGAATGCTTTGTCAACTTGAATGACCAATTACAGCCTTTATGTTTGAGTATGTTTGGCTGACTACAAATGATGTATGATATGCAGTTCAGACCAATAACATTTGGAATCTGCAGGCTTTCCAGCAGACAGATTTGTTGCATTTCATATGGACAACATATGTAAATGCCCTGTAACCTTGCTTATGGTCAAGTGATCAAACTCTTAATTACTATAACTTGTCATCACACAAAAAATCAGTTTCTAAATATTAAGAATGTTACTACATTTGCACTGATGCACAAATCACAATTTGTTAAATTTCCTATAAAATGAAAATAAATAAGATCTCAACAACAGATCAGTTTTGAATCACCTGCCTACCGCAGTAACCTGTAATTTGACCTAGCCCATTGTAGAAGCTCTTCTTGATTTTAACATTCTACTTCAGTGTAAGAATGAAGATCATGGTGTGTACTGATAACGTTCTTTTCTGTTTTCAGAACTTATGGAGGGCGTTACACATGCATCGAGTGTGACACAGAGATTGACGACTTCTTTTCTCATTATCCGATGATTTCCAATTGTGGTGCATGCAAATACAGTACAAGCTGCAAAGTCTCTATTGGGAATCATATGATAAGGTGAGTAAAGATTTTCATTAGAATCAATATTTCAGTGTTGCAGTGGAGTTATCTGTGTTCATTGGATAAGTCTTGTGATTTTTTTTTTTTTTTCAGGTTTCATAGCACCATCACCAAAAACAGATTTTGGAAAATGGAAAATCGAAAAAATCAAACCAAGTCAAAGTAAGTTTTCAAATTTATTGACCACTATAACTATTGACCAAACTCCCACCCAGAGATTGTACGTTGATATGGGGTATTATTGTATGGCGTATTTCACAGTGTCTGGTGAAAACTGAACATGAATTTTTTCCCCCATAGATTAACGCTGATCTGTCTCAACTGTGACCTCATTGTGGATGCATCAGGAGGAGAGGGAGGTGACCTAATGAGCAGACATTTAACCGACAGACCCAGTCATGTGTGCAAAGTCATTTCTGAGTCAAGGTACTGGGCTTTTTGGGTTGTAGTTTCACATGAAATTTCGGTATAATTTAGTATTAGTAAAAGTTTTGTGATAAAGCAGATCCCCAAGATGCAGCCCAAAGGTGAGCAGCATCTACAGTGATTCTGAATTTAAAGATGAATATTTAAATGCCCGTCAATATTTGGCAAACTACTACTAAACTACTGAAAATGTCCTTGATTTGCATGTCTGAACCCTTCACCTATTATGGTGAAAAGCAGGGTTCCTGGTCTTTGGTGGCTTGTGATGTGACTAGCCATAAAGTACAAAGATTACAAATCTATGTATTTTCAGTACTTTGTTGCTTGGAAAATATTATATGTTGCCACTGATTTTCTTAAAAATCAGCAACAGGCCAGTATGTTAATATAAAATGTACATTCACCATCCTGTGTTTTCATGCAGGCGTCCTGTTATGGGGGAGCCATCAAAAAGCTTATGCGGCTCGACGTCAGGACCTGCTGAAAAATTAAAGGAAACGGACACAAAACAAGTGGAAAGAGATGCATCTGAAGGTGCTTCTCTTGTAGGAAATGGGGCCACTGTTGAACATCCAGAAGCGTCAGAGCAGTTGGTTCCAGCAGTTGATCAGGACAAGACGTCAAAAGACACAAACCGCATTGAGAATTCACCCGAAAGGGAACTGAAGCAGTCGTCGCCTACCACGGCCTGTGCATCGCATGAGGAGTCACTGGCTAACTCAGAGGGCCTTGATGTCAGAGAGCAGGCCAGTGCCCCGCTGCAGCCCCCAATCTCACCGACTGTCCTGGAGCAGGAGACAGGATAGACTCAAAGTGAGGTGAACAACTTCTCCAATAAGAGTGTACCTGCTGGTTCACCAAACACTGCACATGGCAACACAGAGATGTCTGCAGTGAAGTAAATTGAAATATAACTACTTCATCAGACATGCCTCTTTAAAAGCATTGTAGTTTATTATTACCTGTATCTTTGTATGCTACTAATCTTAAGATTCACATCTTGGGCTAACCAGTTTCAGCAGTGGAGTGAACACCCTGCTTCACTAGTGTCAGCTGTTCTGTCCATCTTTTATTGCATAAATATATGTAAAATATGTATGTATTTAGAAATAAAAGTACATCAACAAGAATCCCCTTCAATGCCCTATAAAGTATACTTTCAAAAGAACTTCCAAGTTCATCCCGACAGCACCAGAAACTAATATCCTGCACCTTGCCAAATTCCAGACCACTCACTGTCAGTTCTCCATTTGATTTGGAGGATCATGGCCCACTTTCTTTTACCATTAGAAACAGGCTTAAAAGCTGGCTGACACACCAAATACACACACACTAACCCCACATTTTTAAAGGTGCTATATGGTGCATCTATAAGTATCAGTTCCTCATTTTTAAAGTCATTAGTTTTAATATTTTAAAGTGTTATGTTGGTGCAGTTACTGTAGCTGGGACCACTGTCGAGATGATTGGCATTAATATTGCTTGTATTTCCCATAATCATTACTACATTTCTCACACACACCAGTGTTTCCTGCGGCAACACTGCCGGGATCAACTCAAAGCTTTAGCTCCGTCTGCACTGGAACAACAGCGTTCCAATTTTGTCCAAGATCATATTTGTTTATGGTAATTATGCTGTGATTTAATGATGTTAAATCTTTAACATACACACTACAATCTGACTGTTTGGCCATCTATCATTATCCTGGTTTTCATTGATGTCTTGATTTGGAGTTGAATTTGCAGGTTAGATGTTATTTTAAACCTCATTGGCAAAATCTCTGTGTAATCTGTGGTTTACGGTTCCTGTGTAAATAAATGAACTCCAAGCTTTAATATATAAGCTGTTCCTTTCTGTTGAGGTTTAGGCTACTTTGCCTAGCAAAAAAACTCTTTATTATGCATTCTTAAAATTGTATCAATTAAATTTATATCATTGCTTTTTCCTTAAAATTCATGGTTGGTGAGTAGCAAGTGGGACGAAATGCAGATTAACACTTAATTGGTATATTATTAATTGCTGTGGTTTGGATGGTTTGGTGCCCCAGTGCGGTTAATCCACACCGAGTTGTATTCAAGCATTAAGTGATGGTACATGTGGGAGAAAACCTTCGAAATATCCCTGATGTTGTCAAGTATTTTAGTACAATTCATAAAGGTGGATTTGATACAAATTAAAAGTAGTGACCCCACTGTGAGTCAGTATTTCAAATAGGTCAGAATGTGCTAATGGCTTTGAGTTTAAAGGCTTAGTTCACCCATTATGAAAAATGCAATATCATTTCACTCACCCCCAGCTGTTCGGTAGGACAGTGGTGGTGCTATCTTCCTCTCGTTGTTACTGAGTGCTGGATACTGGCTGGATGCTCACTGCTAACTGTTAGCCTCCTGCCATCGAGGTAGACTTCCCCCCGGCTAACGGTCTTAAAAATAACCCCTCAATCCACTCTAGTTGCTAACTAAAGTTTCATGATGCTTACTGGCAGTTCTACAGAACAGCTAGGGCACAAGTAAAATGATATCACTTTTTTTCCAAAATGGGTGAACTATCCCTGAGTGCAAAGTATTTATACAGGGAGCAATTTTACCAACCAATTATAAAATTACCGTGTATTCCAGCAGATTTTAATACCCACTTATTGTTTCTGAAGAGCTGCCTTGTAAAAGATTAACAGAACAGTGTGCTAAAACGTGAACACCTGCAGCTTACTGAGATGTCAAGCCATTTTTATGCTCAGATCGCTTCAAGTTCTTACTGTGTGTTTACAGAAAACAAGGCAAAGCTTTTAGGCATGGGCAGTTTTTTTTTCTTGGCACCTGTGTGACCTGTGTCATGATCCTCACCAAATTATAAACCACATTGCTGACATTTTTCATTAAATGGGGTTTTTAATGTGTATTTTTATTTGTATTGTATATATCTGTAGAAAGCCTTGAAATGCATTTTTGATTATGATGTAACCCCCCTGAGTCTACTTTGAATACATTCCTCTAAAATACAGTGTTCTCAATCTTTTTAGGACATACAACTCTACAGTGAGAGGTCTGTAAACTACTGAATTTGGATCAATGTTTCCTTGTTGCTCTATTATGTAAATAAACCTTTAATACGTGACGTATGAGTGCCTTTGCCATTTTTTTATGAATGGAGCTTGCTACGATAGTCATCATAGTGTGGCACTGCATCCTAGAAATGTCTGAATTTGGAAATTAACATCTTCCTACTTGGAGAAATGCAAAGGAAGCCTCTTCAAGTTGGCATTCCAAACAAGACACCGAAACACCTGTGAAAGTGATTCAACATAAAGTTGTGATGTGAAATACTAGATTTCATAAGATGCTTTATAGTCTAGCTATCTTACTTTGCCAAATGACATCCATGTGTTTACATGCACTTTTGTAATTGGGGTTATTCACCACATATGGACAGTTACCTGATTTATCAAATGCCATGTGAATGTGAAAGTGATTTCCATAACCGGTATAAAGGATTAAAAGCAATGCAGTCAAGGTATTTAGATTTTTCCTTGAGAAACCAGATTATTGGGCGATGTAAACCCTTTATCCAAATTTCTGAACTGCTTTTTCCTGTGTATGCATGTGCAGGAAAAGAGCACGGAAAAGGAGACTGACACAATAAACACTACAACGCTCTGGAAAGTCAAAACTTTCAGATTGTCATTCAAGAATGCTCAACAAATTTAAGTCAACATTGCCTGTGATGAAAGTATAGGAAAATGAAAAACACAATCTGCTGCTAATAGTAATCCATTATCTGACTTCCTATCATAACCCTGTGACTTATAATCTGGTCTCATGTTGATGTAACGCTCGTAATCGCCTTGCTTGGGAATCAATATTAAGCAAATAATCCTCTGGTTGTTCATGTTTCACTAACCACTCATGTTGGGACCAGAAATTTTGTTATTCAGATTGTTGTACAAACATGGTGTCCCATTTTTCTAACATTGTTAGTCCTCTCTCTGGCTGCATTTGGGTGACATTTGGGTCAGTTGAGTGACACTGGACAAGTGACAGCAAGGCCTTGGCCACAGCTCCAGGTAGGGCTGAGTGATATCTTCAGTGTTGTAATATTGTGATCTGACAGAAGTGATGAACTGAATTCTGTGCATGTACCATCATGTAGCTCCTGCAAGACATGGACACTGTGCCATTCAGGTGTCTGAAAATTAGTAAAACCAAAACATCTTGAACTGTATGTACACTATATTGCCAAAAGTATTCGCTCATCTATCCAAATCATTGAATTCAGGTGTTCCAATCACTTCCATGACCACAGGTGTATAAAATCAAGCACCTAGGCATGCAGACTACTTCTACAAACATTTGTGAAAGAATGGGTCGCTCTCAGGAGCTCAGTGAATTCCAGCATGGTGCTGTAATAGTAATGTAATAGGATGCCACCTGTGCAGTAAGTCCAGTTGTGAAACTTCCTCGCTACTAAATATTCCACAATCAACTGTTAGTGGTACTATAACAAAGTAGAAGCGATTGGGAACGACAGCAACTCAGCCACGGAGTGGTAGGCCACGTAAAATCACAGAGCGGGGTCAGCGGATGCTGAGACGCATAGTGCGCAGAGGACGCCAACTTTCTGCAGAGTCAATAGCTACAGACCTCCAAACTTCATGTGATCTTCAGATTAGCTCAAGAGCAGTGCGTAGAGAGCTTCATGGAATGGGTTTCCATGGCCGAGCAGCTGCATCCAAGCCTTACATCACCAAGCACAATGCAAAGCATCGGATGCAGCGGTGTAAAGCACACCGCCACTGGACTCTAGAGCAGTGGACACGTGTTCTCTGCAGTGACGAGTCACACTTCTCCGTCTGGCAATCTGATGGACGAGTCTGGGTTTGGAGGTTGCCAAGAGAACGGTACTTGTCTGACTGCATTGTGCCAAGTGTAAAGTTTGGTGGAGGGGGGATTATGGTGTGGGCTTGTTTTTCGGACGTTGGGCTCGGCCCCTTAGTTCCAGTGAAAGGAACTCTTAATGCTTCAGCATACAAAGACATTTTGGACAATTTCATGCTCCCAACTTTGTGGGAACAGTTTGGAGATGGCCCTTCCTGTTCCAACACGACTGCGCACCAGTGCACAAAGCAAGGTCCATAAAGACATGGATGAACCAGTTTGATGTGGAAGAACTTGACTGGCCTGCACAGAGTCCTGACCTCAACCCGAGAGAACACCTTTGGGATGAATTAGAGCGGAGACTGCGAGCCAGGCCTTCTCGACCAACATCAGTGTGTGACCTCACAAATGCACTTCTGGAAGAATGGTCACAAATTCCCATAAACACACTCCTAAACCTTGTGGAAAGCCTTCCTAGAAGAGTTGAAGCTGTTATAGCTGCAAAGGATGGGCCCACATCATATTAAATCCTATGGTTTAAGAATGGGATGTCACTCATGTTCATATGTGTGTGAAGGCAGCCGAGCGAATACTTTTGGCAATATAGTGTAGCATTGAAGAAAAGAATGGCTGCGTAAACTTCAGAAAGACTGGTTACATGCAGGTGGGCTTGGTTTCTGTAAAGTCCTTTGACATAATGTTAGCGATGAAGGGCTAAGTTTATATGAATCAAGCTGACTGACATCAGCAGCCTTTCAGTCCAGTTAGATTTGACTTAGGAGATGATAGTGACCTTCTCTAACAAGCAGAGACAACTAGGCAGTGAGGCAGTCACCACCACCATCCAGGGGAAGTAAGTGGAGACCATAGAGGAGTAAAAAAAAAAAAAACCTGGGCTCTATCTTTGATAACCTGCTCAAATTTTCCTACAACACAGGAAATTCTGAGGAAATGCCAGCAGCCACAATATCTGCTCAGGAAGCTGCAATCATCTGAGGTCAGCAAGGACATTTTAACAATTTTTCTACCCCTTCATTGAAAATATCAACACATTCTCCTTCATCTGCTGGTTTCACTCCATCAGCCTGCAAAACAGAAACCGCCTTCTCAACACTGTCAAAGTCTGCTCTAAAATGATCAGGCACCCTGTGAGATCCCTGTCCACCCTTTGTGAACAGCAGACCGTGAAAACAGCTCGCAGGATCTTACAGGATCCATCGCACATCATGTTCCCTGTCTTTGAGCGGCTCCCGTCAGGACGGAGACTTCACTGCCCAGGCTGCAGGACACAGAGAAGGGCCAGCTTTGTCCCCATGGCTGTCCAGCTCCTGAACTCCCACCATCCCTCTGCATGGCTTTTAATTGCCCCGCGGGATGAATAGTGATTTAATTGATTGATTGATCGATTGATTGATTGATCGATCGAGATGGGTCAACAGGTGAGCCAGTGGAGTGCCCCAAATCAAAGCCTATTGTTACTGCTCCCTTTATTAAGTCTGTTTTGCAGTGAAGAGAAAAGAGGAGGCAAAGGATGGAGACAAAGAGGCATCTGTAGGCACTGATGCTATTCAGCCTGGATGTTATTAATAATGTTGAACGCACAGGTTCACAGGTACAGCGGGAATCCAGCGTCCCAGAATACAACGCGGCCCTGGCGCCGGCGAATTCTCATTGGCTGAGCCAAGACGCGGTGTTGCTAGGACGACAAAAACCAAAACAACCGCTTAAGTGTGCACCAAGTGTGTTTGCTCGGTAAATGAATGTGTGTAGAACAAGTGGCCTGGTCCAGAGATAGTCACGAACACGACCAGAAAGCTGTATAAAGAACTGCGCTTTCAAATATGGTAAATTTGAGCCGCAGAGCTTAAGTTATTAGAGTTAGCTTGACTGTGTTGTTCCCCGGCGTTTCCATGATAACAGAGCAGTCGGCACTTGGAGTTAACTTAGCACTTAGCATGGCATTTTCCAGCTGTTTTAGTTAGTTTCACTTGTATCTGTGTGTTCTCGCCAGGCTTCAGCGAGCCAGGGGCGAAGATGGACACGCAGCCACCAACAAAAAGTCCTGGCTCAGCGCCAGCTCCAGGAGGAGCAGCGCCAGCAGCACAGCCAGCGGCTTGACCGGGAGAGGAGGGTGCAGGCCGGCCTCATGAACGAGGAGAGGGCCGAGAGGAAGAAGTACCTCCGCAAGGTTCAGGACGAGCTCCAGGAAAGACAAATTGAGAGCGCTCTGCTTAAGGTACTTATGGTTTCTGCCTATCAGCAGGATTTTGGTGTGTCTGTGCGTCACCATCTACAAACTCACGGAGAAATCCCTTTGTTAAACCTCCTGTTATTTGTGGGGTCAGTTTGAGCCCATTCAAGGTTTAATCTGTTCAATCTGATGCAACAGCTCTGCTATGAATTCTACAATTTAAGGAAGTTTATAATGTTCACTTTTTGTTGACATTGTGGAGAATGTGTCAGATTAATTCTGTTTATTATTGAGGTTGTAGTTTGCAGAGGTCTTGTTCTGGACTACATTGTATTGAGAGGTGTTTCTATCTTTTTGCCCTCCCTATTTATATACAATAAGGGGGGCAGAATATTAGAAACAACTCTCAATAAAATGCAGTCCAGTCCAACAGCAGCACTAACTATGAACTCACTGCCAAACATAGAAGTGAATGAACACCTCTATTACTGTGACTAAAAGAAAACCTTAGCATTATAGGCAGCAGGAAAGGAAACTTTATGGCACAACATTTGGATTGGATTGGATTAGATTGCACAGGTGGACCTCATGAAGTGGCCACTGAGTGTACACGATGAACATCATTTTTTGGCTTCATATTTCTAAACTTTTCCTGATTTAATGGGGTAAGTGGGTCGACAGTAGGTAAAAGGTTATGTTTTATTTAAAGGGATATTTAGGTAGTCAACAAGACACATAAAGTATGTGACACATAAAGTTGGGTAACATTTTTTTAATAATTATTTTTTGTAGGTTTAAATTACTAGGGTCAAGTTAACTCCAATGGATAAAAAGTGTTAGTGTTTTTTAATTCATGGCCATGAGTTAAACCCCAATTGAATTAACTTGTTCTCACAGTTTAGTTCATTCATGGCCATGAGGTAAGTGTGCAGTACTCCAGACAACACTTGTACCCAAAGATCTCAGTTTTGTTTGAGCTTTCCTAGTCTTTTATTTAAACCTTTAAAAAAATTGTGTTTAATTAAATTATTTGGATCAACAAAAAAGTCTACTGCTTATACTGCTGACTTGTTAAGGACCCATATAAAACCTCTGATTGCTCTCTGTATTGCTAGAGCAATTACAAGTTAACAGCTAAATGCAGGTTGAGAAAAATTCTTCTTTTTTATTTATTGATTTTATTTACCCATGTCTGGAGTTTTATTGTTCAGGAGTCTAGAGGACCTGACTGTGAATGCTTGGTCTGATGTGAATACTGACTGCCTAAATGCCCACCGTCTCAGCTATTAAAAAAGTCCAAGGCACCATCACATATTTTCTTCATGTTAGACATACATACTGTCTTTTCTAGACTGTGCATCCTGGCACACAGAAGGCTGTGCTAAAATATGCCTGTAGGCACTCAGATGCACACTGTGTCAGACATACATTTTCTACTTATTACATTTAATTGGAGATTGAGGCGGAGAATAAATAACAATTAACAAAGTAATTAACAGTGCAGTTATGACTCTTTATGATTGCATCATCCAAGGCTTACACCAAGGCTGCTTCCCAGCAATGTCAGTTATTTATGTAGTTAATCCCAGCAAAAACTGATTGGCTTGCAGGCAGAAGAGGAGAGAATCAACAGGCAAAAGCAACTTGAACAAGAGGAGAGAAACGCAAAAGTGCTGGCCCGCATCGGCTACGAGAAGCAAAGAGATGAAAAAATGAGGCAATACATTAAAGAGAACAGGTATGCTCTCTTTATCTTGTCTGTACTTTGATCCACATTGTGGGTAAGCTCAGCTCTCTACTGGAAGTTTGTGTCTCTGTGTAATCTTTCTCTGCTTTGATCTTTTTCATTCCTCTCATAACTTGACGCAATTTTCCATTTTATAATTATTTTCAGCATTGAGCTTCGAGAATTGGAGGCAAAGCTCAAGTCTGCATACCTGAACAGGGAGAGAGCGGCACAGATTGCCGAGAAGCAGGCTATGAGTTATGAGACCATGGTGAGATCTGTATTTGTCATGGCTGTGCAGTCATCAAAATTTTGGCTGGTTTTCATTTTCTCAAGTGCCACTTGGCAATTGGCAAACACCTGTTCCACTCTTTTAACTCCATTCTTCTGGACAAAATCTTGTATCTCCTGCCTGAAATGAAACCAGGCCCATTTCTTGATATTGTGTGTTTTAAAAGGATGTTGCTTATAACATCCATTGCACATCTGTCCGTCCTGGGGAGGGATTCCTCCTCTGTGGTTTCTTCCTATTTTTCTCCTTGTTAAAGGGATTTTTAGGGAGTTGTTCCTCCTCCGATGTGAGGGTCCAAGGACAGAAGATGTTGTATTTCCTGTAAAGCCCTTTGCGACAAATTTGTAATTTGTGATTCTGGGCTATATAAACAAATACAATTGAACTGAACTGAATTGAAGATTCAGGGACATCAAGTGTAGAAAATACAAGGAATTGCAATACCTAAAATTCATTGTATTTGTAATGCAAATGAACTGTGTCACTCCGCCTAATTTCAAGTCATCAAAACTTTTAGGAAAACTAATGTGGACGACTTCATTAAGTGATGGAATACTGGTGAGAAGAAAGTTTTGAAGTTCATTTTCATATCGTAATGAAATGAATGGAAACCAGTGGCAGGACAAATGGAGGGAAAATTGATATGGGAGACCTAAAAGACGACTGCTTGCTTTGGGAGAAGATTAGCAGAAATGTGAAGTGCATACATTCTGGAGATATTAGACATAATATAAACGTGTGAAATCACTGATATGCTCCTTTTAATTGCTCATCTCATTTGTTGACTGAGAGCGACAGTTACTACTGCTTGATCAAAGATGAGATAATTAACAGTATGATATGTATGATACAGCCTAAATTGGATAAAGACAAAAAGTCACTGTTACTCACATTATATTACTGAAATACTGTTAATTTGCTTGTTTTAATTGTCAAGCATGTAATCTTCACTTCCTTCACCAGGACTGTGAAAATCCTTTTAAATTAATCAACAAAAACAACTGAGTTCAACTGTGCCATGTCAGCCAATCCAAGTCCCTCTCAGCCACAGAGCAGACATAGTTATGAGTTCAGCAGGTTGAACATCAAGTTGAAAAACGCTTGCCGCATGCAGTGAAATTCTGAATAAGGGTTTAGAAAGAAAAAGTACCATGTTAGAAATAGAAATACATGTATTTCCCCTTGTCACCCAAGTTTTATTATGGATATAAAGAAAATTGGAGTTTGTTCTCTGATATTAACCAAACATATTTTTTCTGTTTTGAGGCTCAGTGATTTCAATCTCTCCTCCTCTAACTTTAGCGCGAGGAGGCAGATTTTGCTCGCAAGATGAAGAGCGAATATGAGCGAGCGGCCGTGCAGCAGCAGAAGCTGGAGGAGAAGCACCAGGAGGAGCTGCTGCAGTATCAGAGGGACCTGGAGCAGCAGCTCGTGGAGAACGAGCGCAAGAGACAAGAAGCGTACGAGGAGTTCCTCAAGGAGAAGCTCATGATCGATGAAATCGTCCGGAAAATCTACGAGGAGGATCAGATGTGAGCCCTGCGTACTGACTGTCCCACTCTTTCACACACACACACACACACACACACAACCACGTCTGCATGCACATTCGTCTCGCTAAACATTACAGACAAGGGATAGCTGTGAGAAGAGATGAATTAATCTTGATTTGCCATGCTCATATTGATTTGGTCAATTAAAAAAATATTAGTTAATTTAATTAGTGGAATAATTTGATTTATAATGCAGAATTTGAATTGTATCACAATGGTTTGATATTGATCAGGACTGTCATGTTAAACTTTGCAAATGTAATATGAATTCCAAATTCAGCTGTTGATACAATTTGAATCCAGTGTCTGCTGCTCTACTCTTTTTCCCAAGATAACATATCAGAATATGTACTATATTGAGAGTGTTGGACTTGTGTCAGAAATAATTGGTGTTGCAGACGGGGCTTGTTGGAAAACGAGTGTGTTTTCTCTCAGGGAGAGACAGCTGAGGCTGGAGAAGGTGAAAGCCACTCAACAGTATATTGAAGAGTTCAAGAGACAGCAGGCGGAGTGGAAACGCATGGAGCACGAGAAGACTGAGGCTGAGAACAGACGCATCATGGAGTTTGCAAACCACCAGCAGCAGATGGAGGAGAGCAGACTGACCAAGATCAGAGAGAGAGAGCAAGTAAAAGAACAACTTTACAAAACGGTAAAGCAACACTTCCCTCCAGCTCCCATCCATCCATCCATCCAACCAACCAAAAATGACTTAATCGCTGGTTTACCAACAGTAAGAAAAAATAATCGTTTACTTTTCTCCTTATAGCTCACTGAAAAGATGGAAAGGGAGAAGCAACAGCGTGAAGAGATGGAGCGAGTCCGAGAGGAACTCTGTCTGGAGGAACAAGCAGAAGCTGACAGGCGGAAAGAAATTGTGAGGATGTTTATTTTACTTACCTCAGTTTTCATCTGTCTCTTTCAGCGATGCTTTCAAGTAATCTTCTCAAGGGTGGGGATTCATGAATTCCTGGTCATTTATCTAATTTGGCCGATCAAGTGGCTTTGATTGAAATAAAGATGACAGCTGAGAGGAGTTCTGCTAAAAAGAAGAAATGGTGTAGCCTAAATAAATTGCCAGTACTGGATAAAAAAAAGTTTTGCTATAGGTGATGTAAAATTGTGATCTGTGTCTTTCACGATTGGAAAGTGACACGTAACGTATCTCTTTTCATTATAAACTTTTGTTCACATCTCCACCTAGGAGCGAATGTGAAAATAGGTTGATGCAATGGCTAAACTAACAGGAATTCTGGCCGCACTCTTTAATGTACAAAGAGACAAATTTAGTGCCGGCGTGTACTCTGTTGCTTGACATGCCGGGTTACACAAATCACATCGCATTTATTCTGGAATTTCCTTCTAACAGGAAGAGATGGAGAAGAAAATCAGACAGAGGCTGATGCTGCAGCAGACCTGTCAGGAGCAAATGGAATTCAGAGCGATGAAGAAGCAGGCGGAGAAAGACGAAGACGAGGCTTTCAGCCAAATGATGATGGCCAAGTTTGCAGAGGACGATCGCATAGAGCAGATGAATGCCCAGAAACGACGCATGAAGCAACTCGAGCACAGACGGGCGGTGGAGAAACTAATAGAGGACAGAAAACGGCAGCGCGATGCCGACATGGTACCGTTGGTGACAAACCTTTCTCTCAATACAACACTGTCAGAAATATTCTATTCTCCATCAAGAATGAGATGGTGCTGGTGGTGTTTCTCTGTGGTGAGAGTTGAGTAGTGCATAGATATTGATGGTGCTGGATCCTAACTTTTTCTTTGTGTAGGTGAAGGCCACTTGTGCAAAAAATGATTCATTGAATGAGGATGGATTGATATTAAGAAAACATACTCCTGTCGATACATGGTTCACTTTCATTATCATCTTTTGACTGTAATGCAGTTTTTTTTGATTGGCTTGCTCTGATGAATGGCAATGTCGTTCCTATCTCCAAGGAACTCGAGGCTAAAGAGAGAGCAATTGAGCAGGAGAGGGAGGTGTTGCGGAGGCAGATCATCGAGGAGGAGAGGCAACGACTTCTTAAACATCACGCAACTAAACTCCTTGGGTATTTTCCTAAGGTATGAGGCTCTATACCATTATTAGGTATGACCATACAGCCCTGTGTGTTTCTGCAGTTGAAGCAGGTGTATGACTGTCGGTGTGAACTGTTCACAGGGTTTGCTGCGAGAAGATGACCTTCAGCACTTTGATGAAGATTTCCAAAGCAACTTTCGGAGACGTCAGCCAGATATCTTCTCTGATGAATCCTGGGAGGGCGATGAATAACTTTGATTTTCAATTTTTTTATGCTATAACACTACTTAGTTAATTCTCTGGGCTGGCTTGGGAGGACATCCACTATGGCCGTCCACCTCACTCTATGCCACTAGATGGCAGCCTAATCATAAGGGGGGGAAATAAGTTTCAATTTTTAGTGACAACAAAAACCCTGATGCTCTGTATCTCAATATTTTAGCCCATGTTGCAGTGGCATATATAGTAACAAAAACATAATTAACTTGTTTTATTAAAAAATGTCTTTATTTAGATAAGATAGGCCAGGCATTGTGATTGAAAAATGATTCCAAAGCATTTCTAAAATAAAATTCACAAACAATAGACTATTATGAGGTTTTGTGGTGTCTGACTGTGATAATGGAAAGGAAATCATCTATTCAAATCCCTGCCTGTTATGGTGTCTAACCAAACTGCTCACGGTGGGCCGACTGCCTCCCTGCACTCCACAGCTCATACACATAGCTTTAAATATCCGCTGTCATGCACTGTTCACACGGCTGCTTTCTTTGTCCAAGAAATGAAATCTGAAGCTGATTCTTCCTCTGCTCTAGGACTTCCCCCAGTCAAGAGCTTTCATGAATTCCTCTTCTGTGAATGACAACAGCTTGGCGGCTTCAAAATGCATCTGGTCCAAGGACAAAAAAAAAGACTCACAATTAGGCACTGATTAGAAAGGAATTTGAATTAATGCCCGATTAATACTCTTGGGCAGGGAGACTTACTTTTTGCCTTTTGAGAATGTCTATCAACTTGAGCTGTTTCTTGAAACCCACAATGAGTTCTGCTTTCTGCTTTTTCAGCATCTTGTTTTCAGCAAGTAGGTTTTCTGTATTCTGATGCTCCTCGTTCATCTTGTCCTAATGTAATAGAAAAAGCAGATTTAACTTAGTACAAGTTCAGCAGAGCATAGAATCTGCAGTGTGGGGTCTCAGTCACAAAAGTGTACATGGATTACATCGTGTTCTGCAACATGCTTGTGCATTATTTGCGAGATGAACTGCACTTATTTAAAGTAAGATACCTTCAGGCTTAAGTATGTGTCATATGAATCATAAGCCAACTATAATTCCAACAGGTGAACCAGCTCTGTTGCAGCTGTGGCTTCAAAAGCTCTTACAGAGAGCTCAATAAATGTTCTTGAATGCGGTAATCATATTGCACCGTATTCCATGTTGTGCTCTGAGGTCAAGTTTGAAATAGTGAAATAGTGTTCTTATGTCCACTTTAGGCTGATTATACACAGTGCAACTTACATGCAGTTTGTTACATGTTACAAATTAAATTTTAATGGTTACCAAATCCATGTCACCAAACCTATATGGAACATCCAAATGATGGTGCAAACTCTGATCAAAAAAAAGAAAGGAAAATTTTCACATGTAAGCTCAGCCTGAGTTTTCTTCTTAAAATCTGATTAGACTTATCAGTTTTTAAAAATTCCACATTTCCATAATATCCTTCCCAGTTAAGATAAAACACTATGTAAATCACATACATTTTAAAATTATTTTTCAAATATACAAGAAGTCAGTGTGCTGCGCATTATTTAGAGACACTGTAACTAGACCCCTGTTGAGAAAGCAATCATGTTATAGCTGCCATGGCAAAGAGAAAAAAATGTAACTCAGTTTTCCCACCCTAATATGTCACAAATATAATGCAGTTTAAACTCAAATGTTTAGCACTGCTTTTTTATAACTGAGGTCCCAGATGTTCTAATAAAATTGAAATTAATGTCAGACTCGCCCGCAGTGTTTAACCATCAACCATGTGTTAATCAGCAGCGACTTGCTTACCTTACTCATCTGCTTCGTCTTACTCAGTTGGGTCTTGAGCCTCTCCACCTCCTCCAAGGCTCTGTTCAGACGGACTTCTACTGTGCTGTGGTTGCCTGCTGCTTGTTTCTGGGCTCTGTTCAAACCTTGTATTTCCTACAAAGAACAGAACGCAGGCAATTAGTAACAACTGTTGCTTATGTTATTCAAGTACATCAAAGTGCACTTTTATTTTGAATTTGCACTTCACAATTATTGGATGACTGATATCAAACTTTATCACCATCTGCCACTTAAAAAGAGTCTCGCTTGCTCTTAATATTGTCAGTCTTTACAGGATGTCCTTTGAAAATCCTCTTGGCACTGCATCCTGTACCTCAGGCTGTAATCTGTCTTTGACACAAACCTTCTGTAAACCAGCCACTTGCAGTTGAAGACCATCACATCTTCTGGCGGACTCCTCTGCTAAAGTTTGGTGCTTCTCTATCTGTGTTTGCTGGATGTTTGTGGTCTTCTGGAGTCTGGCTCGATCATCCTCAATCTCCTTTATTTTTGTGCAAAGTTTACTGTTTTCCTCATCCTGTTGCAATGGACATACAGTCATGAGTATATGTTATCCCTAAAAGTTAATGTGTCCATATATATGAGCTTAAAGACATTACAGTCACCTACAAAACATGCAATAAAAATATATAGATGTAGATATATCACCACATTTTATGTATTTATGCTGGCGTTTATTTTGTCCATACCAATGGAGTTCAAAAAGGCGCTGTTTCAGAAGAACTGTTTGAAAAATGTTCTTAACAACAACTGGTGTTCACAAACACATTTGTGTCAAATCTGTTTCCATGATTTGTTGCACTAAATGCCGGGTGGTTGTTTGAGGTTTGATTCTTCAGTCAGCAGAGCTGAGAGTGAGGCTCTGTCCCAGAGGTTTTCAAAGCCCTGAGCTCAGTCCAGTATTCCTATGAGGGTTCGCACAGTCTCCCTCCAGAAGTAAGGTCAGTGTGCCCTAATAGTAATGTGACAGTTTAGTGGTTCTTAAAGGACAAAATTCTCCTCCTTCCTCTTATTTGTATACTCTGTAGCTGTGTTTTTTTTCGCTCTTACAGAGCAGAAAGAGCATGCACTCCTGGAGTTGTAAGGGTTTCAGTGTCTTGCTCAAGGACACATGAGCAGGGAATATGCTTATTCATTTGTTTCCATGTGTCGTGCCCAAGCATGTTTGCTGACATGGGGCCTTGAACCTGGGCTCTTGGCTCTGCCACCTTTTAGCCCCCCCTAAGACTTGAAACCAGGATCTTGTGTTAACCACTCTAACACAGGGCTTCCCAAACGCTTTCATATCAAGAACGTCCCATTAACCATGGGTGCAAATTTAATACGATTTGAGATTTTGTCCAGTGAAACCCTATCTGAGAAAATTTCTTAGGTATGCCACGATGTAAGTGTACATACTGTCTATTAAGGGATCAACCATAAGGTTGAACAGTGATTGAGCAAAATAGTCATCCTTCTACATATTTTCATTATGGCAACTTTTATAAAATGAAATACTAGTGAGCTGCAACTCCCAGAATTTTTGCTTCACTTTGAGAACCACCATTAACTAACCTGCAACAGACATCATTCAGATTCAAAATGGTGATACTCCAGTTGAGGCACCACGATGTACCAATAATTCTTTGCTTGTATTTGTTTTTAACCTGCCAATACTATTACCCCTTCGGCTTCAAGGATGCACAAATTCTGGGCCTCAGTATTTGTGATGACAGTTCAGTCACTATTATCTGCAAATTTAACATACCTTCTTGCAACATTCATAAGATAATCGATCCAGTTCCTCTTGCATAACCCGCAGTTTTGCCTTCAGAATGCGTATCTGAGCAGCTGAAATGCCACAACAATACAAAACAAAAAAAACAAATAAGATTTACAGAGCTGTGAAAGATAGTTTTCAATGCCTCCAAAACCTTGAGCTATTTGAAACGCTTTTTCAGTATTATTGGATGCTCTAGCAGTCTGCCAAGCAAACAATACATTGTAAAATATTCACAACATTGGTTACAGCTAAACTGGTTAAAGAGTACACATTTTCTCAGCCGCTTAACCTCTTAACACCAGTTCACAGCCTTTTTGTCAAAACAATGGGTGACTCTGCGCACTGTTGTCCATATATACTTACATGGATGTCTGTTGCTTTGATAAATAAACTGTTCTGTATGTCAGTAATTTCTGCTCCATATAATTTAGTTCCACTCTAACTAGAATAATGAAGAAACCACTAACTACCTCACAATGCATTTGTTTACCCAAGCTGTCATATACTGTCAGTCATTACAGCAAGAGCTCAGACAGGCCATTTGACTGTAAAAAATGTCTTCAGTCTCATGAAAGAAAATTAAATTATTGGGAAACCTTTGGTACCAATCAAAGTGTTATACTTTGATTCTGGCTCGGATTCTTAAGGCTCTATTTTGTTTTGGAAGAAGTTCAAATGTTTTGGTCATTCTAAGACAAAGGACATGCTGTCTTTGGTTTTTAGTATTTGCACACATCATGAGTTAATCAAGAATAAAACTGGACTCTACTACTTGCAAAATTATGTTACCTGATCCTGCGGTGGCTCCAGTGCTGGACATCTCATCAACAACATCCTCATGACTGGCAGGATCATCCAGTTTCTCCTCTATGCTGCGTATGGCGTTTGCCAGGGAACAATCTACTGAGTTGTCAACAACTGCTGCATCAACAGCAAGCGGTGACTTAGGTGTTCTGGGGGGGGGGGGGGAGCAAACAATATGAACTCTAGAGGATTATTGGAGGAACTCTAAGACTCCAAAATGTATTTCACATATCCTTGAAGGACTATGAGAGTTTGCCAGTGGAAAAGAAAGCTAAAATCGCACTCACTGTGTTCTGCAGGAAAGTGGCTGCTCTTTTCTTTGTTTTCCAGTGCATGTGTTATGTGATGCAGATGATGTGACCCTTTTTTTGGTCACTACCTAAACAAATGGAAGCATAGTGTAATCATGCAATAACTGGTACACTATAGGTTTGGTAGGTCTACAGTGTTTGCATACAATATATCTATAGTTTCAGCAGTTTCACATTCAGTTGCACTGAACAGGTAATCCTTTGTAACTGAAAGAATGAAGGACACTCTGAATGTTCTCAACACATAGGCCTACCTTTACACCAGGCTGCTGTGTTGCACTTTGTTCAGGCTTAGTCATCCTATAGAGATGGACAATTTTTTTTTAAAACTAACCGAGGATTCACTGACTTTAATTTTCTTCTACTTGCTGAGAGTTAATTATTTGTTACCTGGAGTCATCCTCTTCATCTTCAATATCAATAACCAGGTTAGCAGATATTGGTTTTGAAAAGACTTCATTCTGTTCTCTCTGGAATCCAAAAAACACCAAGACAATATATACATAAAGGATTATAAAGTCTACTCCTCTAGCTTCACTGTTCCCTTCCCTCAGTCTCTGAGAGGTTTACAGGGTTATGTGAGGTGACAAGTAATCCTGGGTTGTAGTCCACAAGACAGGATTACAAAGTTAACCAGATAACTGTGGAAAAGATCATGCCAAATCCGAGTGATAATGATTTGAATCTGTAAAACAAAACCTGAATGCTAGGTTTGGGGATTTGATGTGGGGATGTCATTCCATGTTGATGATGCATTCTAAAAGATATTTTCACCTTTTTTAAAAAGTTATCTGGCTAACTTGTGTAAGGAAATATTTTGTTATATCACAATTATACCGTTGAGAAGCAAATACACTTTGGGACCTATTGTTATATAAAGGAGTTTATCTGAAATGTGTTGTGAAATAATATCTGTGTCTTCAGTAGCAGAAATCAGTGGACCTGAGTGCTGCATGGACTTTGGGTAAACTGTCACTTGGTTTCTAAGTTGCGGTCAGTCAGTGTCTACCTCAGCAAAACATAATATGCTGATTTTTGATGGAAAAGAAGAAGTTAAGAATGTCAGAGAAAAAAGTATTAATATAACAAATGTGCTTTAACACCTATCATGTCCTCTGATTTGAGTCTCAGGAACCTCCGTCCTGAGAAAACAACCAACTATCTTTTTGTCTGCTTCTCCCATGCTGCATGAAATAAAAAAAAATGATTCCTAACATCTGAAGTGAGTAAGAAACTTCCTCTGAGACTTAGCAACTCTCATACAAAGTAAAACTTCCCCACACACTTGCCAATCTTGCTTGGTGGAATACCCCCATGAATCACTTGTCACCTCTCACTTTTATTACCAAAAGGACAAATAACTGGTGTATTTGTAAAGTAAATATGGACATTAAATTACTTACCATGAGTTGTTCTGCCTGTCTTACTAATTCAGCTGTTTTAGCCTCCAGCTCTGCATTCATGAGTCTGCAGGAAATAAAATTGAAGAAACAATGTTTTATGACTGATTTTCACATATCAAATCAAAGGGGTAAAGAGTTTAAGAAAGGGGAACTACACTTTCCTCACCAATAGCAGTCTTTTTATCAGTGTTGGGAAGAGGGTGACAATACTTGGGATGTGAACGCATTAAAACTAAAACTACTGAAGAGGAAAACAAAACGCAGGATGATCTGCACTCATGGCAGCTCTCCCATATTAACGACAAAAAATGTGACTGACTTTGGCAAAATGTTTGCAACTTGAGACGCCTAACTCATCTGCATCTACTTAGTGACTGAACGGTTCAGTGACTGACACTGATAGGCAGGAAAATTTGGAGCTTATTTTTTTTTACAGGAATAGTCGACTAATTTGAAACTGAATCTAAATAATATTCAGATGTTATTTGTCTCAAAGGTGATTCACGTTTTTTCCTAAACTATCTGATGATGACACAGAGAGCGGGACTGCCTGCGAGCCTAAGCCTTGTTTCCTTTCTTTAATTCTTAAGGGAATAAAAGGCTCCATGGAAACTGCAAAATCTGGTCAGGATTTTTTTCAAACTTACAATCTCTTTATACATGCAGCAGACCTTTTTCACAGCAGCCATTTTCACATGAAATAGCAGGTAAACACAGATGTTACTAATGACATCCATTAAGGTTCTGTTCCATTTCAGCCTTTCTAGTGCACCAACATGAAAACAGCAGGACTCTGGCTCTGTTACATAGACCTGAATGGAGTGGAATCTTCATTAATGTCATGAGTAACACCTGGATTTACCTGCTACTTCATGTCAAAATGGCTGCTGTGAGAAAAGTCTGTAGGGAAGAGATTACTAATTCCAGATTGTAGACACTATCTGCAGCTCTTCTCTGTTTTATTTTATAACGGTATGTCAATTAAAGCAGATTGTGGAATGTTTCTGATTCGGTCAAGCTGGCACTGTAACTACATGTGTTAGGCCAAGAAAATATCCACCAAATAACGGTTCTTCACTTGTTGAAAAATTATTACAGTAAGTAGACGGCGACCAATTTTTCATTTTTGGGTGTACTATGCCTTCAAGGACACAGCAGGACAGTCAGCAGTGGTAGCAGGACAATTACCAACTTGTATTTTGCAGGTGACATTGATGGACTTGTGTTGGTGAAGAACAAGAACTTTTTGAATCAGTTAAGATCCTTGACAAATCATTGACAGCTTCTATCAGTGCAGAGATTGCCCAGGAACACCAACGACATCAGCGCTGACAGCAGGATTGAGGGTGAGTAGCTGTAGACAGTCTGCAGCTTCAAATACCGGGAGTAAAATGTCAGAGACGATGGCTCAAAACAAGAAACTTCCTAGAATCACACAGGCAGCAGCGCTTTCAAAACATCACAAAACGTCATCACCCTGTTTTCCAAAATTAAAGTCGTGTTCCTTGGTCATCTTCATCCTCCTATATGCATGTGAGTCTTTGACCCGGACTATGAACCTACAGAGAAGAACCCCGGCCATGGAGATGAGATCTTTCAGGACGATCCGTCCAATTTCCTTATAAGAATAAGGGAAGTTACTGTCTCATGAAAATCTGCTGACCACAGTGGGGAGATGCAAATGTAGTACGGACATCTATCAAGATCCTACGTTAATCCTAACCCAGTACAGAGATCAAGAAAGAGAGGCAAACAAAAGAGGAGATGAGAGGATGACATCCAAGAGTGGACAGGCCTGATGTTCAGCAGATCCCAGAGATTGGAAGAAAACAACAAGACACAGAGAGAAGCAAGTAGACAACTCGACACTGGTGCCCCTGTGGTCCTTTAAAGTTAAAATTTATGACTAGGCATTATCTGAAGGCCATTTCTGACTTTATTCAATACAAAACATTCTTACTTGTATTGTTCCTCCTGAGCAGAAAGGTCAACCGTGGGCTTCTTTGGTGGGCCAGAGACAGGCTTGTCCATCGGTCTTCCCTCTGGTCTGTTGGATCTCTCACCACCAGAGGACAGAGGTTTCTTGGGCTAGTCAGCAATGGCAAAACAATATAAAACCATACATTCTGAAACACTGTTGCCCTAATTTTCATATTTCATGGGGTCAAGAAGAAACTAATAGTGTCTTATTGTAAGTATGATGAGATGATACAGGTGATACATAATTGTGTGTGTGTGTGTGTGATTTTGGCCCTCTCTCATGCAATTTTGATGGTATTCTTACTTTGTTCATCATTGTATGTTCCTGGTCTGCAACTTTAGTTTGTCTGGATGCTGCTTTCTTAGCCAGACCAACCTTGAAAAAAGAAGTCATTAATGTCACTAGACTCGACTGAAATATACAAATAAAGAATATGCAGTGTTCTTCAGTAGAATTTTTTTTTTTTCTTAATTGAACTGCTTTGCCCACAATCAGATATGGTCAGTTGTGTGATGAATGGTAACCATGGTGCTGCAGTGAAGGCTACCACCAAAAACAGAGCCAGTACATCCACAGTATTGCCATTCCACAGTGTCACTCCGGTCGCTTACACAAGCACTCACACAGCTTGTCAGAATAGCACTGTAGTTTATGACCATGGTGAATGGAAATCATTCATATTATTTGCAGACTGCCGCTCAGGGACCAGGCTCTGAGTGCACCAGCTAGTTGGAGGTGTGTGTAATGTTACTAACCTATAGCATTTCGGAAAGGTGGTTAGTAGCCTTATATATGGTGCAGTCGATGGTAAGGTTAGGAAAAACTAGGTCCCCCCGATCTGCTGTTAGAAAAACGAAGCAGTGTATCGTCATTACATTATAAATACTGTTTTATGTAGCCTTATGTCAGCTATCAGTGTAAAACTGACTGCTATGTGGATAACATTAACACGTTAACGTTTGTTGACCTTCGTGATGTTACGTTACATCTTCGCACACAAATACGTCGAGTTAATCCCTGAGGAAACGTCAGACTGAGTCAAACACTGTCCGTACGCTACATACCTCCAAGACACCTGGCAGGGGCTTCTTCCCTAAAGTTTTTTCAGCCATTGTTGTAACTTTCGACGTGACTGGCGACCATGGCGACGTGGTGCTGTTGCATAGCAACTTGTTGATGTTGGTGCAAACGAGCAAAGTTTGTCCCGAGTGGGGACCTGTAGGCAGGAAAAGTGAAAAAAGACGGCGCCTTTTTGCTGTGATGTTTGGGACTGAAACACTTCCTCCTGTCTCACTGTGAAAACTATCACGGACAGCACTGCGGACACTTGGACACATTATGATTCGTTATATCAACAATTGCCAATAAACATGATATAGTTTATATGCTTATCAGTTTTAAAAGACGATTCTATTCAGTGACGTTTGTGACAAGGATTATTACATTTAGCCTAGTTTCTCCCAATAGGCGGATGAATAGGGAATATCAGTGAGAATATGATCAAAAATAAATACAGCACTTTTCCCTCTGATAGACCAGACTATAGGTACAGATTATAACCATGGACATTGGTCATAACCATGGTCATTTCCACTAGGCACTGTGTGAACTCAGCTGAATGCTTGTTCTCTATAAACTCTGAACCTTTAGTAGCCCATGCTTGTAGTTTCAAAATAAACAAAGTGTCCCCAATTATAGTATCAAAATCTCTGTAACAACGATTATATACAGTACAGGCCAAAAGTTTGGACACACCTCATTCAATGCGTTTTCTTTATTTTCATGACTATTTAGATTGTAGATTCTAACTGAAGGAATCAAAACTATGAATGAACACATGTGGAGTTATGTACTTAACAAAAAAAGGTGAAACTCTGTGTGGCATTTATCTGGTCTCTGATCTGAGCTGCTGTTAACTTGCGATTTCTGAGGCTGGTGACTTGGATGAACTTGTCCTCAGAAGCAGAGGTGACTCTTGCTCTTCCTTTCCTGGGTCGATCCTCATGTGTGCCAGTTTCGTTGTAGCGCTTGATGGTTTTTGCGACTCCACTTGGGGACACATTTAAAGTTTTTGCAATTTTCCGGACTGACTGACCTTCATTTCTTAAAGTAATGATGGCCACTCGTTTTTCTTTAGTTAGCTGATTGGTTCTTGCCATAATATGAATTTTAACAGTTGTCCAATAGGGCTGTTGGCTGTGTAGTAACCTGACTTCTGCACAACACAACTGATGGTCCCAACCCCATTGATAAAGCAAGAAATTCCACTAATTAACCCTGATAAGGCACACCTGTGAAGTGAAAACCATTTCAGGTGACTACCTCTTGAAGCTCATCGAGAGAATGCCAAGAGTGTGCAAAGCAGTAATCAGAGCAAAGGGTGGCTATTTTGAAGAAACTAGAATATAAAACATGTTTTCAGTTATTTCACCTTTTTTTTTGTTAAGTACATAACTCCACATGTGTTCATTCATAGTTTTGATGCCTTCAGTGAGAATCTACAATGTAAATAGTCATGAAAATAAAGAAAACGCATTGAATGAGAAGGTGTGTCCAAACTTTTGGCCTGTACTGTATGTGCACATGCAAACTGTTGTCATTGAGCACCCGGTAACACTGAAATACCCATTTATGTTTTTTTTTTTTTTTTTTTTTCTTAAATTAATATACTACTACCACTACTACTTCTACTACTTCTATTACTACTACTATTACTACTACTTCTACAACTACTACAACTGCTACTGCTACTATTACTACTACTATTACTATTACTACTACTACTACTACTACTAATAATAATAATAATAATAATAATACATTATGTAATATCTCCTGGCAATTTTTTTTTTTTTTTTTTTTTTTTTGGCAGTATTGTGTTATATATATATGTATAACAAACTATTAGAATCAGAATCTGAAACACTGTATTGATCCCCGAGGATAAATTTATTTATTGTATAGTACTGTATAGTGTATTTATTTATTTATAGCTATATGTATCTCTGTCTCTTTCTCTCTCTATACATATATGTGTGTGTGTGTGTGTGTGTAAATCAGTAATGTCTTATGGCTAGGTATTTACTGTTTTTGGATAGTGGGGGTGTTAATGCGCATGCGCAAGTGACTAGTTCTCTCACCGTGCACATGTAAAGAAATCCCACAACGTGAAGGCAGCGGAGCAGATCGGGGGACCTAGTTTTTTCCCTATCAGCTACACTTGTTTTTTTTTTCTTTTGTTTTTATTTTATTCACACGCGCTTTCGTTTCCATCCCCGCACACATGCGTGCATGTTTGGCGTTTGACAGCAGCACGGTTCGGTCGGACAGCCTCTGTTAAAACCTCAAGTGTTGGAGTTGGAACCAGAAATGTGGAAGAAGTGGGTGGTAACAACAGGCAGTGCTATCCCATTAGCACGGCGTCCTCCGGCTCATGTTGTTTGAGCCTGTTTGCTGGAGTACACACACACGCCTCCCGCCGCCACACACACCTCTTCCTCCCATCCCGAGCTGCAGCGCGATGGCCGAGGAGCAGCAGCAGCAGCAGCAGCAGCCGGAGCCGGGAGCGGGGAGCCTGCCGGCCCTGATGCCCGGGCTGCAGGGCGCTGAGGCCGGCGCCCTGCAGCTCAGGATCAAGAACTCCGTCTGGTAAGGAGAGCAGAGGGACGTGACATGTGTTAGTGAGCTGCACTGCTATGCTAGCTAGTGTGATCTGATGTCTGTCAGCGGCGGAGCAGCGTAGCCATGTCACGATCTAGCTAGCGGGAAGCCGCCGCTACCCCGCCCCATAACAACAACGTAAACAGCGTGGATTTGTAATGCCTGCTGTTGATGCTGACATTTAAAATGTCGTCTGGTGATCATAATCTGTTGATCAGGCCGGAGAGGGCTCTGGCGGACAGCGCTGCACCGAGAGCTGTTGTATTGGAAAGTGCGATCGCGTTAAAAGAAGAAGAAGAAAAAAAAAAGTCCCAAACAAGGCGGTACTGTTGGGAATAGGAGTCTGCCCCCCCTCCTCCCCGCCCCCTCCTCATCACTGGCTTGTTTACAGTCTGATAGATTTAAGGTCATTTCTTCAGTATCAGATTGCTTCTATCCATTTTAATTCTATCAGATTAGAGTCTCACTTCATTTTTAGATCTCTTTTTTTCCTTAACCAAGAGGTCCACTCATCTCCATAGCACACACAGGCACTTCTCTCCAGCCCTGTCAGCCACACACTTGTTCCATTTTGAGAAAACACTTTCCTGTATGTTGTGATTCCTCAGAGTGCTGCCTGCATTTGGGATTTGCTGTTGGCTGTGTAATGTGAGCAATGCATGAACTGACTTTGTTAGTTTAGCTGGAGTGAGTCCGGTTTCATAGAATCTGTGTCAAACAGCAGCATGTTGAATGCTGCTGTCCGGCAGACTATTGAAACACAAGGTTGTCTAAAAATGCAGCTTATGCTGTCTTTGATGCATGCACATGACTTTGCCCAGACATTTCAATTTATTTTACAGAGCTCAGTGGGTCTCGCAGTTGGTGTAATATTTCACACAAATTTGGGATAAAGTGGCCACACATGGCCAAACAATAAAGGATGGAATTAACAATGTGAAATGAAGATAGCTGGTGCCAGTGGTTGCAGAAAAACAGCTGAAATTCTGAATCAGTGCCAAGTTTATGTGAAATGTAATATGACAAAAGCAAAATGCAAAGATTGCAAAGTTTGACATTGCATTTTTTTGTAAACAAAAAGAAGAGCAACTCCTGCTAGATATTTTCCATTTCTAAATGAAGACAGATTTTATATTTCAAGTAAGCAATACATTTTTGTATTGTAACTGAGGCCACATGTCTGGCCATATTGGAAAATATACTGGAACAACAACTCAATATGGTTGAGCGTGCTTGCAAAGGGATGAGAGAGAGAGAGAGAGAGAGAGAGAGAGAGAGAGAGAGTGAGAGTGAGAGAGCACATCTTTAGTTCTCTAGCCACCGCCAGTGTAGGTGAATGGAAAGCAATCAGGTTACACACACACACACACACACACACACACACACAGATTAGGACTGAACCTTTGTGGCTGTTGTGACGCTTGTTTACTTTATGCAGCTGGAAGGAGGAGCCATCAGTTGTGAGGCTGTGTTTTTTTTTTTTTTTTTTTTTTTTTTGAGAAAACAGGAAAAAGAAGAGTATAAAAATATAGAACTGAATGCCAACCAACAATAAAGAGGATTCACCTCAGTGACCTGCTGCGGCTGGGTTGTTTAAGGCAGAATGAGGCGGTCTTAATCAGGGTCAGCAAGTTCATGTGTCCTGCAATAGTGCTGGATCAGAGCTGCAACCGTGCATGAGCATGGGCTCTGCATAAACATACAGTTACAGTGCACTACTATACACACATAATCATACTGCACTTTATGTTGGTCACTTTGTGCATCTTTGCATCATATCTTGGCCATCATTTTGTGCAGATCATTTAGATTGAATATAATATACAAAGAAGGGCTCATGTAAAGAAAGGAAGATAGTTTTGCAGTATTTCTGTTGTTTTGCACATGTTTATGCACTCCCATTCGTGAATATAAAAGACGATTTAAATATCGTTTTGTCATATGACAAGGTACAGTGTCATTATGGGTTGAAAATGACCTTATATATTAATAATCCTTAGTCTTCTCCAAATTATGGAAATTCTTTCACTTGATATATAGTATGTCACTGGAAAAGCAACAAAATATTAAAGACGTTTGGGTATGTATTTCAGTGAACTTGGGTTTAGACAGTGACAACAATAAAACTTTGTATAGCCGTGAGATTGATTTTAAAAAACATCAACTTCTAGTTCTGATATCAGCACTCAGGAGTTTGGGCTTTTACAAAGAGTGTGTCATCTGGCTACTTTGAGTGGATTTTGTCGTGAATCACTAAGCCTGAGTCACATCATCAGTTATTCCGTGCGGCAAGTCGTGACATAGCCGGTCCTGTTTTGTTTTCAAACTGAGACTGCAGCACGATTTTTTTTTTTCAGCTTTACTAGGTCAGATTAAAAAAAAAAAAAAAAAAAAAACGTGGTCAAATGTCACATTGCACAGTCACATAGGTGATTTTCTGCAAGTGAGGCAACATCTCAGCTATAATGAAGGGCAAGAACATGATGAGGAGGTGAACACAAAAAAACAACATCAAAAACGGTATTTGTGTGGGAAGGGAAACTGAACTGAACTGGAAATAAAAGTAATTTCTAATGTTGCTGGATGTTGCCATCTTTGTAAATGATCCATTTCTAATTGTCAATGATCAATAACAACCCCTGGCCGGCTCCTGCGCTCTTGGCCGGTTGCTCTGCTGTCGTGAAGTGCTGCGGCTCCTCCTGCGCTCGTTCCAGACATGAAATTCTGTGTTCCAAAACGCACCAGCGGTCATTAACGTCAGGCCCACAAACGCACAGAGCCACAGAATGAAATTTAAGATCTCATAAGTAAGCAGTTGCTTGGACAGAACAGCGGCCTGTGGATAATTATAGAAGGTCTATACAGTTAAAGCATGAACAAGTGATTGTGAACCGGAGCATTCATTAGGCCTGGTCCACAAAAAATAACGAATTTGTTTGTGTTTCCCGAAAAGAATCCGACAAAGCTTTTGCAGCTGTCTTTGATTAGGGATAAAATCAGTTCAAAAACATCTACATTGAAGAACGCTTCACGCAAAGTAAGTAAAGTCGGACCTTTTAATAATGATTTAGAGGGATTTTTATGAGCACCAATACCTGGTGGGTGTCAGCTCTTCTAGGTAAGCTCATAACGATGTGTGTGATTATAGACTGAGCTTGTTAAGTAACGCACAGACAAGTCAACCTTCGGCGTGATCAGAAAGATTTCCACTTAGAATTTTACTCAACAAACTTCAGGCCATAAGGAGTGACGGGCTTTGGAGAATCTTTTGCCATAATCTGCCCCAAATTCTTTGTTACTTTTCATGATGCCACCAGGTCACTGCTGCAGCAGAGGTTGTCAGGTGTTGTTCAGTGGAGCTGCTGAACCAGTCTTAGGAGCAGATTAATGATGGACGTCCGTCAACAGTAGGAAATCCCACGGCCCCCTGGTAACAGTCAATTAAAGTGAACTGTTCTTGTCATGGCTTAGACGATCTCCTGATGCTGACCTGCCCAGTGTCACGGAGAGTCCCGCAGCGTGACCTACCTCCTGTCTCTAACAACTAACAACAACCTGACTTGTCTGCAGATTACAGATTAGGAATTAGACCCGGCTGAGGTTATTCTCGTCTCTGGTTTGTTTTTAATGCTGTATTGCTTTCAATCTTAAGTATCTCCAGCCTAAAATTGTAAGCTGAGTATGAAATTTATTTTCCCTCCAATTTCCCCTCTATCTCGCCGTCAAGATAATGATTAGCACAAGTGCAGTCAGTGTGTTTGCTTTGCCCCCGCCGCCACAGCTGAACCTTGTATGCTTTGTTGTGCCTGGCCTCCTTTTACTGAAGGATATAGGCCAATATAATAACGATGGGTTGGGGCAGGAAAAAGCTGATATTTGGTTAATCAGCTAATCAGCTCTAACCTGTATAACCCTTGCACACACACGCACACCAGTCTGCGTGGAATAAATCGAAATAAATCTGGAGCCGAAAATCAAACAGTAAAGAAATCTAGTATGTAAAATTATTTATTTATTCATTTATTTTTTAGCAATTCTTTCCCCTCAAAGTGACTAATTCCAGTTGTAATGGAGGATACAGAGTTTTCAATGTTGAGCTTTACAGAAGGAATAATTTCTCTGTATTATTTTGGGCTATTGCAGAATTAAGTCAATTATTGTGTAAGATTGTTTCATTATTGTTTACAGCACTTAAACTATTATTTTATTCATGTTATTCATGTATTTATTCATATGTGAATCATTTAGGGTACACAGTCATGTCCGCTGTGTCTAAGGACAAAGTAATTTTTGTGTAGGATTATGATTGGTCATTTTAATGCTTTAGTTCTACCTGTCAGCCACTATCGGAGCCACGTTCTGCTGATACTGATAGTTTGTAAAGCGTCCTATCAGCAGCGATTAATCGGCCAAACTGATGAATCGGTCGACCTCTACCGTGAACTGAGCACACACAACTGCTGAAGTATCAGGGATGACAAACCAATACATGGCAACACTATTGAAAGGAGATCTCTGTGATTTAAAAGTTTTATGGTTTATGTTTAAATAAGGGCGATTAATATGATAAAAAAAAGACCCATGAGTAAAAGGTGGAAACTTTTTGATATGAAATCAAAAGTGAAAAATCGAACGGCACTCCCCCCTTGGCGAGTGCCGTGGAATCACCGGGGGTCTGATACTGAAGGGCGCCCTGGCCGGGAGATTGTTCCTGCAGTGCCTGTCTCTCTTCTTACATATGACAACATGTGTTCTTGGTCGGAGGATACATGACCTGAGAGATGCTGATAGGACGGGTGTCTCATACCAAACATTCCTCTGCTTTATAAATAAATACAGTTTGGGCACAGTGCTCGTGTTACACTGGCTTCATACTAATACTTTTTTATTATCTCTCTTTTTTTACAGCAAATCTGTACAGTCCAAAGTGGAAAACATTTTGGTGAGTATTCTCAAGAGCGTTGTGCTTGTATACATTGTTGTCATATGTACATTTTCAAATCTGTGTTCATTAAATGGGACGAGTGCACAAAATGCTTTATTTTTGTCTATGTCAAGATAGCATTGCAAGGAGCTTTGTCATAATGATCAGCACAAATGTTTCACGCACAGCAGTTGAGGTTATATCCCATGCACTGTGCGGTCCTGGAACCCGTCGGCTACCATCTGAGGACAGTTTAGCCTCTGGGGGTGACAGGCGGTAGGTTTTCGAGTGTAGCTGGAAACAAGCCGGACTCCATTTCTATTTCTCTTACGTGTTTTGTGCTTTTTTTTAGGTGCTTTAAGTCCAGGTGACATTTCTGCCAGTGCTTTCCGCCTCTTTCGCCCCCCACATGGACTTCATACAACCACTTGGACTACAGCGGAAACAGAAATGGAAACCGGAACACCTCTGACACCAAAATCTCCCTTGTCCCTCACCTGCATGTAGGCGAGGGACATCTGACGTAGTATTTGATTCATACCGATACTGTTTGGGTCCCTTGCCGTATCAGAGGTATTCTGGTTTCCATTTCTGTTTCTGCTATAGTCCAAGTAGTTGCCATTTGTAGTCTGAGTGGTTTTATGAAGGTAAACAGTTTGTGTTGGTAACAAGAGAGGCGGAACACACCGGGAAAAAAATCCATCGGGTCCCTAAAACACAACACAAACAAAAAGTATCAATGTTTGTGCTCCAGTTTCCAGCTGAAACAGTTTCCAGCTTCTTTAAAAGTGATATCACAGCAGAGACATTTTTGCCCCCATCAGATAGATGCTGTATCTTGGAACTATTTTTCTAATTTTTTTTTTTTTTTTACTACACACTGGAGCCTGTTTACCAGCCACTCCACCTGTGAGTTCAGCCAGCAGTGAGGCTCCAAGATGCAAAATTTGCATAGCAATACACTGATGTTCTTCATGTACCATCAAGGCTTAGTTCCTGTTACAGTTTATAGGGTTCAATGGGATTTGACTGACTGTTAAAAACACTGACTTATAATAAAATAAATTATAGATCTATAATAAAATATTATATATCAGTGGTTAGAAAAAGGGGCAAAAAAAAAGTTTTTAAAAAATTTCACTGCATTTGGGAGAGCAGCACATCTGGTGCACAGCCAAACAGTGGAGAAAAATAAAGTAAGACTACAAAAACATGAAGTCATGAGCACCTGGAGATTGAAGATGCCTGTCCTGGTGATTTTGCATTGTTCATGTGATTTAACATATTGTTTTGTGCATTTTTTATTTTTTTTTATTTGGTAAAACTGCTACAACACATTTTATTTACAATTTTATACCTCTGTTCAGAGCTCTAAAGATACATTTGTTTAAAATGTTATGAAGACGAGGAAAACGCATTATTTTGCATTGATAATGCCTCAGAAAAAAGGGAATATGTTTCAGTCATATCTTTTCTCAAATAAAATTCATTCAAAATATTGTGAGAATACTGAATCGTGAACCCTGTGATCATGAATCAAGTTGAAATGTGAATTGAGTGAATCGTTACACGCCTAGCATTTAGTCCCATTGCCTGCCATATAGTCTAATCTGTTTAACAAGTGATCAGCACTGCCCCCGATGGCCAAAACACAGCACTGCACTGTTCTTCCTCTCTCACAGCAGACAATTGTCGTGGTTTGACTTTCTCTATCTGTGGGCTTTGGTTGGAGTTTGGCCTCTCTCTCGTTGCCTCTCTCTGTCCTGTCTTACTTGTCTCTGTTGACTCTGGCTAAGTTGCGGTTAAGCTGCGGATCATGCAACAACCAGGGTTTGGGAATTTTATTACCATCCATGGATTACCATCCATAGAAAGACATGAGCCGTCAACCAGTGGAACAATTTAGGGGTGGGGTTACACTACACCCTCCTCCCAAATGTGTCGCTCCACCCCAAGCTGTAGCATGCAATGAAAGGTAGATTTATTGATCAGAATAGCTAAAAAAAAAAAATAATAATAAACCCTTGTAGGCATCTGCAGAAAGCTATAATCAAGTGCATTAAGCTGGAAGAAATGTATGTGATCGGTCTACTCAATTGCATTTTAATAAAGTTACTCTCATTTAGCTATTTAGTAAATGTGATTCATTATTTTTATTCAAATGGTTGGCCTTAATTTTCAACACGTTCAGGCAGTTCTGAGGGAAAACCTGAGCTAACACCAAGGGATGATGAAAGTCACCGCCTTTGACTGCACTTTCTGATATAAAGCTTAGACCAAGAGTTATGGCAAATTTACCCCTGAATGTAGTCACAGCCTTCTTAGCTTGTAGCTCAGTATCATTTGGAAGTAATATCTGTTTTTTGATGATATATATACTGGAGCATAGCCGTAATACTATACTTAAAACTTGATGTTTCTTGTCTTCATAAGAGCTCCCACGGTGCTACAGCCTAGTCATGGAGATACCTAGCAGTACACAGCCGCACAAAATAGCACAAGCTACTAGCAAATAAATTTATAATCCATAGTGTATTTGAATTTTGACTCATAGCCAGAAACCTGATGGGTCATGACGGGTCCAGGTCAGTTCAGGCTAGAATCTCAGCATTTTTAACTGGGCTGCTTTGGGCTTGGTTTATTGACATTTACTACCTATCCAGCTGCTGAAAAGCCTATCAACTGCATTTGAAAAAGGGCTGATAAAAACTCAGCAGTGCACATGCGTTTTAGTGAAAATAAGAGTTCATTGTGTATAAATGAGAACACAAAACCATGCTGGAATAGCCAATCCAAGGCAACAGACATGAAGTCATGTTGAGCTGGATGTGTGTGATAAAGTTTTACAACAGTTGCATGCCTGGCCTTGAAATGCAGCCCACAGACATGCATTACTCAGTCTTATTGTCCTTAATTTTAAAAAGGATAATCCTTATTGTTAGGAGCCATTTGTATTTACCTCTTTTCCCCATGGCTCATACTGCTCAGTGAGTGTTACCTTTAGCCATTGGTGAGCCGTGGTTCCCTAGCAACAGAAAAGCGAATAGAAAAGATGGAGGGAAGAACGTTTATTCTTAGAAACCAATTGAAAGGAGTAAAGAGCACTGAATGAGGGCATGTGTTGGCACTGCGTGTGTGTGTGTGTGTACATTCCACGTAACAGGCTGTGTATACGCTCCCCATGCAGAGGCCAGTCCTCAGGGAAGGGTTAAGAGCAGGGGATTTGAGTTCACCTCACAGGCTGCTGTCACACAGATTCCCCAGTCCTGCCAAAGCCTGTCTGGCTTTGTGTATCCGTCTGCATCCATTTGGATGTGTGTACATAGCTTGTGTGCCTGTGGCTGTGCATCTGTGTTAATGCATCTTTTTTTCCCCTCCATATCTTTACACATTCAATATCGACTTAGTGTAAAACTTTGTCTATGGTCTTCACTTTCCTTGTGATTTTTTCAGTATGTATTAGATATGATAGTCATTTTTGTTTTGCTCCAAAAATTTAGACAGAAGTTCACCCTCTGGCTTGATATGAGTAAAGTGGAGTAGCCTGAAAAGAAAAATATATTTACATAAGTTTAACTGTAGTTGCTGCTCTAAACTGCTGCAGGCTGCACATGTGCAAACAACAGAGTTTTCCTGTCCACAAAGCATTGAGGCGACCCCCTCATCCTCTCGGAGAAAGTCCAACTATTCGGCAGCCGGCCGGGGACGTGAGAATCTCCACACCTGCCTGGTGCCTGTCACCATGGGTGACTCCTGCGCGGGGGAGACATCACACATTGTGACAGCGTATCCACTGGGTCACAGTTTGGCATGCAGTGGTTGCAAACCTGCAGACATGGTTAGTTAACCGTGCTTAGTGCAGCAGAACCATTGTGGTGAGAAGGCTTAATGACATAGGTTTTAAGTTATTGCTTCCACAGTTCCACGGTTCAAGCCAGTAATCTATAATCTGTGTGGGAGGAGTCAATGAATGGCACCCTCTCCTTCCTGAATAACCCACAGCTGATGTGCCCTTGAGCAAGGCACTTAATCCCCTGCTGCTCCAATGGAACTACTCAGTGGTCAGCAGTGCAGACTGTGGTTGTACTGGGCTGATTCCAGGTGTGAGTGTGTGTAACTGTGTGAATGTGCAGCAGGGCATTGCTTAAAAAGCATAAAAAAACAACAACTCAAAAGAGGTTCTGGAAGGTGAACTTTGTCTGTGTTTGCACTGCAAGGCAAATCTGATTTCATTCTCAAATCAGATTTTTAGGCTTACTGTCCAAACCTCAAGATAAAAGTGACCACATCTAATTTGTTTGTTCAGACTGTAGAGTCGTTTGCTTGCATACTGGTTGTCACAGTAACGTGTGCCTATGCTGACTAGTGCATGACAGTTGTTTTGTTTACAACCAGCTTATGGTAGAAAAATTATTCTGTTCCTCTATATCCAGGCAACGTCCTGTCATGGTGCTGAAATTATTGAGTACATTACATTACATTATATCATTCAGCAGATGCTTTATCCAAAGAGACTTCCAAGTAGATTAAGTAAATAAGTAAGAACATATATCACAATCATTACCAATTAAGCCTTCAAAAGTAATATGTAGCTTCATAGATTTTTTGTATGTATACATAGTTATAATATATATGATTTCTTAGTCGGGAATAGGGTCTGGTCTGATAAGTTACTGCAAGTAGGGTGCAGGAGGGTCTAGGTGGATCCTGAAGAGATGTGTTTTAAGTCCCCAGCAAAAGATGGTTAGTGCTTCAGTTATTCTGTCAGATGGTGAAAGCTTCAATCAACCATTAAGGTGCAAGGAATGAAAAGATTGTGATGAATGACTTTTTAGACCACCTAGTGATCTGTGGGCAAGAAGACCTATTAAGGGCGAAACAAGCTAGAGGAACCTTACTAGAGCTTGTAGATATGGAGGGACAGTTTGATGTACTGCCCTGTAGGCGAGCACAGGTACCAGTGTCTTAAATTTTCTGCAAACAGAGATTTGTAACCAGTGAAGTGAGTGACATGAGCAAATTTTGGATGGTTGAACAGCAGATAGGCTGTGGCATTTGAGATGCCCTGCAGTGGTCTGATGGCAGAAGTGGGTAGTCCTACCAAAAGAGCATTGTGGTGGCATAGGCAAGAGAAGACAAGCACCTGTACCAGGAGTTGTGTAAGATTCTACGAATCTTATAGAGGCAAAACCTTCTGGCAGATGCAGCAGGTTTTGCAGCACAAGATAGTTGGCTGTCCAGGATCACCCCAAGTTTCCTGCACACATCAACACTGACTATAAAGGAGACGGCATATGCTGTGCTTGTTGTTGCTGCCACTGCTGGTTCCATAAAGTGAAGGATGTGGACCCATCCAAGAAGCAGTGCCTGGTGCCTTTTGATGAAAACTGTTGCAAATCCAGTGCAAATCTGGTTGCTTGTGGCTGTTCTGTGCAGCTCAAAGCAGATATGCCAAAAAATCAGATTTGAGCTTCCTATGAAACTCCTAAACCCCATTGACTCTGCCAAAGTGCTGTAAAGGACCCTCCAGCTGAGTGCCAAACTTCATTCAGGAGGAACAACCCAATTCTGTCTTCGTCAGGTGCTTTATGGGAATTTGCAAATCATGTCTTAATTTGTGGATTTGGAAAAGGCTTACAATCATGTTCCCCATGGCATCCTTTGGTAGGTGTTGTGGGAGTACGTGGTGCCTTGGCCACTGTTGTGAGACATTCGGTCTGTATGCACTCAAAGCGAGAGCTGTGCTTGCAGTCTTGGCCGTAAGTCAAGCACGTTTAAGGTGGGCATCGGACAAGGATGTGCCTTGTTCCCTCTCCAGTTTGTGCTATTCATGGACAGGATATCAAGTTGCGGCCAAAGTGTGGAAAGTGTACAGTTCAAAGATATCTCTGCTGTTTATGGATAATGTTGTCCCTCTGGCTTCACTGGACTGATACAAAATGGAAAAAAAAAAAAAGAGAAAATCTACTTCATGTCCCAAGTTTCTTAAAATAGTCAAGTTTGGATGTGGTATTTCTGGTTGTTATTTTGTTTTTGGCATCTGTCGTAAGATGTTCTCAAGAATATACAGAGTCATAATGCAGACCTCTCCTCCCCAGTGTAAAGGAGGATTGCTTGATGCTAAACACTGTTTGCTGCCTTCTAATCAAGTAGATTTTAAATTACTCCATTCCCACCACCATATCATGTTTCCTTTTCCCTTTGAAGAAGGAAGTTAGATGAGTTGCTGACTGCAGCTCAAGCACTTGCTGTCGCCCACAGTGAAGTTGGGTTAATTCAGTCCATGCATGTTACTATGTGAGTGACGAATGTGAGTGCGAGAGAGACAGAAAAGCAGACACATTTCTTTGTGCCTCTTTTTGTGTTTTCTCACTCTAGAAAACGACCCACGGCGTTCATACTGAGTTTAAATTGCTTTCATCTGTTGATTCATGGCTATCAGTCTTGCTGTTACCTTATTGCTGGTGAATGATGTTAGTTACTGGAGGTGAAGCTGATCTGCATCATTACAGTTCCACAGATGAGCATCTGAGACCTGATCACAGGGTGAAAAACTTTCCTCTGCACTCATGGAATGCAGCCCAGTGTTTCCTGCAGTGCTTCATTCCCTACTTTTCGTCATATTTATCGTGACTATGTTTTGCTATGAGGTGTATTTGCTATGCAGATGGTTGTAGCTTTGGACCTGGTAAACATGAGGGTATTTTGTTTTGTCAAATGCCAAGATGAAAAATTGTCTCCAATTTCTATCCATTGTCTTGTTTTCTTTGCTTTGTCAATGACTACGTTTACATGCACACCATATTCCGATTTGGGTCAATATTCTGGTTAAGGTAATTTTCCGAATAAGGTATTTATATGCGCTGCAGCAACTGGAATATTCCGTTTACATGTTACTTGGCATATTCCCGTGTTTCGGCGTATTCCACGCTCTTATGTAATGCAACTTTCAACCTGCGGGAGCAGCAGTACGCGTATAGGCATCTGGTCTGTCGGAAATACAGAAGAAGAAGAAGAAGAAGCTGTCGCTGTGTTTTCTCCCATCGATATACTCCATGATATTTAAGTCTTTCATTAGCTGAAGGCAGACTGCAGTCTCCTGGCTCTTGCTGCTTTTTACCATGCTGTTCGCCATGTCGTACTGCTTGCAGTAACCATAGCAACAAAGATGCCTAAGGATTCATTGTGAATCGAGCATGCGCAGACGTAACTGAATATTCCGGTATGGGGCATTTTCCAATTAAGGTGTTTACATGGCACAATATTCTGGTTAAAACAGGCATATGCCAGGGGTCTTATTCGGAATTTTCTCCAACCGGAATATGACCTTAATCAGGTTCGGTACGTATTTACATGACTCGTGCGCAACCGGAATATTGTGGATATTCCAAATAATACAGGAATATGGTGTGCATGTAAACGTGCTCATTGCCTCTCTATATTCAGTTGGGACACTTCCTTTGTCTTGAAAGTGGTCCTGCATACTGTAGACTGTCTGTGATTTAAAATTTGTCTTATTAGTCAGAAGTTTTACTTGTTTGTCTACATGGGCCAATAAGTTATTGATCAGCCTCATTGGAAATTAAGAATTGAACCATCTGCACAAGAAGATGTTCAGCAGTCATGCATTTTGCTGGTCTGGTTTGCCTGTATCTGAGAACCTTTCCTGATTATGTTTGAGCTCTGTAATTGCAGCATATACCTCTAACAGTCTAACAGTGAGGGGACACTACTTTGTGCAGATGAACTGGAAACTCTTAAATGATCATTAACATTGCCTTTGTCTTCCTCGCCTCATTCTTCTATAGCAAGATGTCGAGAAGTTCTCAGACGTTGAAAAACTCTACCTCTACCTTAAGTTGCCTTCTGGTCCCAGCAGTAGCACTGATAAAAGGTAACGATACACTTATTTTTGGCCAACATTCATAAAAAATATGATTTTGTATGTATACCCGTGGAAAGATGATGGAATATTTATGATATAGTGTTTGAGTATTGTGTTGTATTGTATACTGTTGAATGTGCCTCGCTTGTAATCCTCAATCCATTTTCACTTTGGTGATTGATTGTTGTTGCAACCTGTACTTGTAATGCCCCTTTGATACCTCTGGTTACAACAGAATACAAAGGCCAGCTATCAAACACACAAGATAGTGCCCATCTACCCCCTTGCTACAAACACTACCATGGATTATTGGAATTGAATGAAGATTTGAGTCCTCTGGATGTTTTTATCTCAATTGGTCCACATCTTCACGCAATGGTATAGAACTAAATCAAAGCTAAATGAAGCCTCTGTAATTTAATTTCCTCAGACGGAACCCTGCTGAGGATGATTTCTTAAGGGGGTTACAGGGATTTGAGTCGCTCCAATGTCATATTTTGTTGTTTCATTTGTCCCATATTAATCTATAATCCACATCCTAGTGACCAGAGCGCCTTGTCATCAAGCCGCACACAGCAGATGCACGCGTTCAGCTGGATCCGTAATCACCTAGAGGAACACCCGGAGACCTCGCTCCCTAAGCAGGAGGTCTACGATGAGTACAAGTAGGTAGAACTGTGAGCCTGTCGAGCGGCGCCAAAAGCATTTTAGCAAATTACATTTACATTAGTTATTTTTTAACATAAATTCCCTGTTGTCTTTATGCCTAATTGTTTTAAGAAGACAGATATTATTAAAAAAAAATAATAATCTGGTCTTTCAACAAACAAGCCAATTTTGAATTGATTTAATTTTAAATTATACTTTTTTATTTACTTTGTTGTCATTTGTCAATGACACTCGGCTTTGCATGTATAACATCTATTTATGTTTTGAGTTCCTTTCTCTTTTAAATTAGTGGCAGCTAAAGCGTCAGTATAAATAGATGCGGCAAGCATGGGAATCACTGTGCGCCATGTGTCGGTAATATTAGAATGGAAAGTCTGAGACAGCCATTGAAATGCTGTGGAGCTGTTATGTAACTGTCTTTTTAACTCCACTAGTGACCAGAAATACTGTGCCCTCCAGAAGTATTGGCGCCCTTAGGATAGACGGGGGAGAGGGCTTTAAAGAAAAGTCATCTGCTGCACTCCACTAATGTGCCGTACTCCAGGATTTGTTTTTTCAAAAGTGAATGGCAACAGTTTCCATAGTGGGCTTCAGCCTTTGGTACAGAGCCTGTTTAAGTCTTCCTAAAATTATTATTGAGCAGATTTTCTTGGCTGTTTTTTTTTTTTTTTTTTTTTTTTTTTTTACCACTAACTTGAAACTGGTTTAAGACGTCCATGGAAAAAAAAAAGTCTCAAAATGTTTGAAAAATCTGCTGTGCTTCCACTTCATTATGTGAAAAACCAACACTGAGTTTTGATGTGGACTTCCCTGAGTGCTATTGGACTTCAGATAGTTAGAAATTAAATGCAACTTAAATTTCACTCCACATGTTAAAGCCTACGTGTTATTTAGTAGTGTGCTCTAAATTAACCTGAGAGGCCAAGAGCAGAGCTCATACTGCAAGCAGATACTCTGAAAATATCTGCTGAAATCTCTGTGTTGTGAACGGAATTTCATCATGCTGAAAAACTTCGTCATTATTATTATTACTATAGTAGTACTGGCAGTAGTAGTGGTTGTAGCATTATTACCGTCATTATGTTTATTTTATATATTTTAATCAATATTATTACATCTCAAAATAAACCTGCAAAATAGTAGATAGAATATAGATTTTTTCCATTTCCCGGCTAACCTTTACCAGTAATTGAGGAAAGCTCTGTACTGATAGTTGTGATTACAGCTGCCTGCCTTGATATGATTTGGATTTAGGTTTCCAGGCACATGCAGTGGTTTGGCTGAAAGCTGAAATGTATACTGTGCTGATAATGCTATATTTCTAATCTGGTGGATTATTGTGTTTATTCAGATTCTGATGGATTCTGTTTCTTCATTCTGTCTTTCAGGAGCTACTGTGACAATCTGAGTTACCACTCACTGAGTGCTGCAGACTTTGGAAAGATGATGAAAAATGTCTTTCCAAACATGAAGGCGCGTCGACTTGGCATGAGAGGCAAATCGAAATATCCTTTACTGGAATGGATTGTAACAATCTGGCCCCTCTCTGGGCTCTGGTCACAGACCATCTGCTGTTGCAGTTCATAAACTGTCTAAAAATAGATGCCAAATGAAATCAAATAAAGTCCCCCTGTGCCTCCAGAGCACCAGCACAGTGCAGAGCCCCACCGGGGGAGTCACTCTGATCTTGACCTTCACCGCATATTTGTGATTCAGAATTTTTTTTCAATGACGTTGCACTGCTAGACTTAGCGTATCCATGACCTTCAGTCAGATTACTGAAATTATTATAGTGTAAAGTGAGGTCATAGCTCACTTATTTTAATGAGTTAGGGTGCAGAGCATTTTAAAACGGTAACATGTGTACACATTTTATTTTTGTTTTAAACGTGATTCTTTTCAAAAATAGACTTTGTTTATCCTTGTTGCGAGGCCATATGAGACTCAGTATGCTTCCCGGGAAAACCAGTTGAATTTAGAACATTTCCACGTCCTGCGACGATCTGTTTCAGATTATTCCAAGGGCTATATGATTGTTTGATAATTAAATATTAGTGCCCCTAATTGTTTTCTGCATGATATCATATCCTTAAAATTATTTATAAATAGTTAACAATTTTGGAACCAAAATGACAAATGCTAATCTGCAATTAAACTCTTTATGAGCCCTGAAACATATTTCCAGTTAAATGAATAATGTTTAACAGAATAAGTTAAGGTTTGCCTGCTGAGCATCAACACATAACAGATATTTGACTTTTCCAAATGCTGTGATCTTAGTTGCACTCCAACAAGTTGTAAGAGTCACAACTATTGTAAAGCAGTGAGTGTGACAGTACTCACAGTAGTACGTGCCTTTTCCCCGGTAACTGGAATCCCATCCAACTCAGACATTCAGGTAACGCTTTTAACCATAAGATGATTTGACATTGCGTAGCCTGAAGGAAACTTTAATTCAAAGCCACTTTGATAAAATTTTGGGCAGTTTTGTCCTCAACTTGAAAGCTTCAGCATGGAGGTAAAGTTAACTGAGTGCTGCAGATCTTTGCTGCTGTTACTCCAGCAGCAGCAGTTTGTAGGTGGGTGATTATTATGTCACCATCATGTCAGAAGGCAGTTCATCAGTTCTCAGTCTAAGTGACAGCTCAACTCCAAGACACTCATCTCACCCTGTCCTGTGCTGTTGAATGCACAAAAAAATTGAGAAAAGTTAAAAAAAAAAAAAAAAAAAAAAAAAAAAAAAGGAACACCTTTACTCCACAAACCAAAACATTTTAGCAGCAATAGCCTTTCTAATAAATACATGGACTGATATGACAACTGTCTTACTGGTACTGGCTTGTCAGTTGTGTGCATGTTGAGCAAGTAACTGTACCTGTGACAAAACCTAACATTTTAGCAATATCTTTTGAGAAAAACATGGAGCAGAAATTATGTTTGCAGATTTGCAAATCTAATCAGACAAAGCTATTTCTGACTAGTGACTACAAAGCATTACCACAGAAGAAAAAGACAAAGATAACATGGGTACTGTAGTCAAGTGTTTACCTGAGAAACTGACCAAATGTGCTTACAGCCAGCAAAATGTACAAAATCTGAAATGTGCACTCTATCTCCTACTACTTCTAGGAATGAACCAGTGTCAACGTAGTTGGAATAAGAAACATTATTGATTGACATTATTGATGAATATGTTTCCACCTCCAGTCTTAATCTAGTGGTTTCTAGTTCAGTTGACACAGTTGACACATTTTAGGAAAATGAACACAAGTTGTAAAAAAAATCCCTTGCAAATATCAAATACACGGAATAAAGACTGGTCCTCTTTATCTCCAAATTGTGGGACTTAAACAGCAAATTTCACACACTAAGAGACATAGCACAAACCTTTATTACTACCGTCTTTAAATCTGGTGCATGTGGTGCCATTGCCCCATAGTGTTTAATACTGAAGTCTGACTGAAGTCCTTCATCTCCACCTGCAGGCCAGTCAGAGTAAGCACAGGTCCAAGCACGAGGGTTGCTCTGCTCAAGCAGCATCGGTAGCTGGCTCCAAAGGATGACTACCATGATCACGTCAGATTTGTGCAGTTCACGCACTTAAACACAATGTCAATCAGTTATCAACACAGCAAGATTTAGATATATGTATCAGTATCTTTTTTTTTTTTAAATACTTGTCTCTGTCATAGCTGTTTTGGATATTATTACATATATTTGTTGACCATGTATGCAGTGCTGTAACTCAGATGAGAGCTGCTGCAGGCAAAACAAATTGTTTTGGTTCTTAAAAAAAAAAAAAAAATCACATGCCTTAGAAGAACATCAAAGTTTGCAACAGATTTTGCCCTCTGTGTGATCCTGTGAACAGCTTCACAATGAGTAAACCTTTTCTAACAGCCTCACAGTTCAGTGATACTTGTCTTGGGAAATTTGTCATTTGTGTATATCTGCTGGCAAATCCTCCATATGTTACACTGCCAACATACAGTCGTGTAGTGGACCAAAGTGTTTCTGACCTTAACCCCAGGTTACATATTGCTACAGTGGACTAAGGAAGAGGGCCTTTGTTCACATGCCATCATTACCCAGTCTGGATATACATAAAACAGGGGATGCAGTAAGCCTTTTTTTGCTCTTTCCATGTTACCATTTCAGAATTCTTAGACAATTATGTCTAATTGTCTAAGAATTGTATCCTCATCCTGTTTGACTCCGATTTGTCATTACTCTGTGCTGCTACATGTCATATATAACCACTTATTTGTTTTGTATATCACCAGTGTGATGTCCCAGAGTCACAAGGCCAACTCAACAGCATAAAGGAAGAAGTGCGATCTGCAGCGTGCGGGCTGGTGTGTGAGTGGGCCCAAAAGGTGCTGAGTCGCCAGTTCGATGCTGTGGAAGACCTGGCACGCTTCTTAATCAGCAGCCACTACATTAGCAACAAGTCTGTGGCAGCCCTCACTATTATGACCGGCACAGCGACAGGTGAGAATCAGTCTGTGTCAGCTGTGTGGCTTCTGTGATGAAGAGGTAAATGGTGGCATCTGGTGGCACTTGCTTCTTACTGCTTTTAACAAAAAAAGAAACAACATGGAAAAACTGTCAATGGTTTACTTAGTGACTGTTGAAAATAATTTGTTTGAAAGCACTTAATTGTGGCAAAAAAGTGAACAGGCATGTAAATAAATTTGTGAGCAAGATTTGAAAAAAATATTTTTTTTGTGGATGTAATATTAGCTGAGGAAACACAACCAAAATGTACTTTTTGAATTAATATTTTTGTTCAGTGCATATTAAGTGATTGTCCAATGAGCTGTTACCTTGTCAGTAACACAGATACGATTATATAACTTAATCGTTACCACCGGCATACAATTCTGTATTTGAATTATCCTGCTTTTTCTTCAGGGATTAAGTCTCCACAGCCAGTCTCAGCGTTTGTCCCGACTGCAGAGGCCCACTCCTTCCAGCCCCAAGTGACGACCCTGCCCTCACCTTCCATCGATGCAAAGCAGCAGCTCCAGCGGAAGATCCAGAGGAAGCAACAAGAACAGAAGCTACACTCCCCCTTACCTGGAGAGGGCCAAGCCAAGCGGACAGATGAGGGAATTCCTGGAGCACACTCCATCCTAAATGTTAGCCCTACCCTTCACTCACCTCAGCCAACCATAGGCATTGTGGTAGCCGCTGTCCCGAGCCCCATCACGGTAAGCAAGCAGAGCTTCTCAGTTTCAGGACGGAGCGTATTACATTATTGTAGTTACTCTTGTGTGATCCATTCTGTGGCACTCTCAAACGGTAAGTCCTATCTGGAGTGAATAATTTATAAGTTCACGTCTTTGATTTGATTTGAATTGAATTGAGTCAGAATATAGGTTATATAATTTAATTTATAAACAATAGGAAAACTATATAAGAGTTTTCTGGACTGACTTAATAGGCCACAACAACCAAACTGTAGAATAGAAGTCTCTTATCAGTGTTTCCTCCACCATTTTATGCAGATGTGGTGCTTTGGGTGATATTTGTAGTTGTGCTTTACATCTGTTGCTATTTGTCAAGTTGAGGTTGTAGTAATAAAAATTAGAAGATATTTTTTAATCATTAAATAATCATTGCTTTTAAAACATTTGGACTATACTTATTTTGGTATTAGATAAAGTAGTAGTAAGTAGTAAGACTAAATTGTTTTGTTTATTTTATTTTCACATGTTCTTTAGCAGTGGTGGTAGAATTCTTGCTATGGTGGCACACAACTACAACACAGAGGAAACACTGTTCTTATGCACAATGAAGATCTCAGTTTTAATGTTCAAAACTTTTGTGCAAAGTTTGAAATTGAAAAAATGGCCTCAATAGCTACATGCATGGAAAGCATCTTGTCTGAGGCCCTAACTATCTTGCAACTGTCCCAATTTCTTCCAAATATGCAGGTACAGAGAAGCAATCAGCTGCTGCCCCCCAGTCCAGTGGGAACCGGGGAGAGCAAAGTGCTGCCGATTAACTTCCAGGTAGTGACCCAGCAAGTTCAGCCTGTGAAACAGAGCCCCAAAACTCCACAAAATATTCTGGGGAGTCCGGCGGGGGACCGCACAACTCGGCAACGCTACACCCAAATCTTACCCAAACCCTCAGCCTCAAGTGCCATCACTTTGCGCTCTCCCTCCACCATGATAATCGCCAACAGTCCCATTAAGACTGTGATGCCTACCTGCCATGTCAACTCAGTCAATGTAGTCAAGATGACAGCCATATCACTTGCACCCAATAGTAGCACTACCACTGCCTCCCTCAACAACACCATTTTACACCCTGCTTCTGCAGGCATTAGCAGCTGTGGGCCTGCAGAAGAAATCAGACCTGGTCCAAAGATGAGGAGTGGATCTGCTGCCCCAATTTTGGCCCCTGTAGCCAGGCCAGGGCATTCTTCTAATGCCCAAACAGTTGATGTTGAAATGGAAGTTGAAGCAATTCATAAGAACAGCCAAGACCGGAGTCCTAGCAGTTTCAATTTGAGTCAAGGAGGAACAGTAATGAATAGGACTGGAGGAGCTGTGCCTAGGGCTGCCAGTGTGCCCATACCTCAAACTAAAGGCTCCTTAGGACTGGAGGAAACATCTTGCACTAAATGTAATGGCAACTCGTCTTCAAGCACTAACACTGTGGCAGCTTCAGACAGCAGCAATAATGAAAGCACTTTGCACTTGACTGCCTCCACTCAGAATACCAGCACTGTCTCAAATTTGAATGCCAGCACGGCACCATCCTTTGTGGGAAGCAGTGATAGAACATTACCCAAGGAAGGCTTCTTGGCTACTACAAACCTCAGGAAACGCTCTGGCCTTAGTCCAGAGTCTCAAATCTCTCCAGTCAAGAGGGTTTTCCTCCCCCAGCAGCCAGCAGAGGGCTCTGACGACCTTGGACATGAGAGTAATACCATGGTGAATAACACCCCCAGGCCTGGAGCTACAGTTAGACCTGAAAGTGCACCAGCCATAGGAAAACTTGCCGTGAAAATGAAATCTGGTGTGTCTGCTCAAGCCCTTGCACTCTCTAAGTCTTCCTTTAGAGCCAGTGGCTTCCACAGTGTTGCCAAAACACAGACCTCCATGCAGAGGAAAAACACTTCCACTTTCAGGGAAACTAGCACCCCAGTCAGTCATGCACCAGTACAACAACAGCAGCACACATTGGCACATGTGCAAGCTCTGCCTGATAACCCTGATGTCCAACAACATTTGGATGTGAGTGACCTTACGAGTTGTGTCTCAACTGAAGGGCAGCTAGAAAGAACACAGCACCAGACCTTCAACCAGTTGGCAGAGCAAGCAGATCATAAGCAAATCTCCTCCACCCTAGCCATAGAACCTCTGAATTTAATGGGTCAAGCTCCATCCTCCAGCCAGCTCGCAATGCAGACAGATATGGACTACTTTTCCTTTGATGATGATGTAACCCAGGACAGCATTGTGGAGGAACTGGTGCAGATGGAGGAACAGATGAAACTTAACAACCTGCAGCAGTTTGGCAGTTGTGTAACACTGCAAGGCCAGCAGGCAATAATGCAAGGAAAAATGATGTCCTCCAGTCAGCCCGTGACCACTTTCTACCACTCAGCAAACAGTGGAAGCAACCCAATTCAAACTCCAACGCCTACGCCGACACCCACTCCCACACCCACCTCTGAAATGATGGGAGGACCCCATAGCCTGACCAGGGAGAGTCCATGCTCTCGCATCACCTCTACAACCCCAGTGGACAGTGCCCTGGGCAGCAGTCGTCACACCCCCATTGGCACCCCACACTCCAACTGCAGTAGCACCGTGCCTCCCAGTCCAGTGGAGTGCAGGAACCCCTTTGCATTTACACCTATCAGCTCCAGTATCACCGGTTACCCTGATAACAGTGCTGTCTCCTGCAGCCCTGTCAAACCGATGCAAAGGCCAATGGCGACCCACCCAGACAAAACCATGCTGGAATGGATGAATAGCAGTTACAACAGTAACAAATCAAATAGTGAAACTGGAATCCTCCGGAACTATCAAGGCCTGATTGATGACCACTTCCAAAAGCCCCATGCCTTTGCAATCCCTGGGCAAGCCTGCCATTCTCATGCAAGACACCATGACAACCATTTTGGTCGCCTGACCCCCATCTCCCCTGTGCAGCAACAAGTAGCGAGTATGGCCAACATGACCAACCAGGAGGGTTTTGCTGTTCCAGCCCCTCTGGATAATAAAGCCACCAGCACTCCCACTACAACTGCAGCTTTCCGTTGCCGCAGCGTAAGCCCTGCTGTGCGCCAGCGAAACCTGAGTGGGAACACAGGAAACACCGGCCTTCCCAATATCCCCAGGACTGTAGTGTCTCCCTTTAATTCTCCTGTAACACCTGAGGTGTTAAACATTTTTGCCAACAGCCAGACAAATCTTGGTGTAAACAGCATGGCTCAGAGGAGCCGCTCCGTGCCACTCAACATCATGATGCAAACTCAGGTGCTGCCCATGCCGGGCCAACAATGCAGCAACAAAAAAATCACCAGTGTACTCCTGAGTAAGATGGATGGTGACCATGACACTGTGCGGGGTCTGGGCATCAATAATTTGTCATCCAGCTATACTGCACGTATGAACCTCACCCAGATTCTAGAGTCTGACCCCAACCTTCCCGGTAGTGATGACCACCACACACTGATGACCTCTACTGACTCCACCAGTACATATACTTTCCAGAGGTCAAACTACCTTATGGAAAACAGTATGAATAAGCAAATGATTCTCTCTGCAGGTGACAACCAACTGCAGTCCACTTCAGGACAGCAGAATCAACTTCAGGGCCAGGGTATGTTGCTGTCTCTGGACCCTCAGCAGCTGCAGCAACAACAACAACAACAACAACAGCAACATCAGCAGCTGGGTTTCGGCACGACTGTTAAAGACCTTGTAACTGACAGTAGCCTTACTCCTGGCAGCCAACTCATGGAACAGGTGTCGGAGCTAGGTACTGGGGCGGCAGAGTTCCCTGGTGAAATCAGAATGACATCTGAGCTCTCCAGTAACATCAGTGACTTGAACACTTTGGATACAAACCTTCTGTTTGACCCCAATCAGCAGCCAGGGCAATATCAAGATGCTACACCGGAGGAATTGATGAATGATCCACTGTTTCAACAGATCTGTAGCGAGACTGCCCATTCTGGTGGACTTGACTGGCTAGAAAGCAAAGACCATCCCACTGTTGGATTAATGGGCTAAACAAAAAGATTATTTTATGTAGTTATGTTCATAGTGTTCATGTGTGGTTACTTTTTGATTATTTGTTAATTTATTGTTCAAGCACTCACACTGTATTTTGTAATGCAACACACTGGACGCAGGAAAATTGTCCAGTCTAAGTGCCAGGCTGAACTGAACTGATTGCTTTGCAAGTATGCTGAAGCACTCTGAATCAAATGCTGGTCATTGCCCTTTCTTCAGAGAACATAACCTCATGCTGTGATTTCAAAAGCATTTAAAACAAGTAGTCAAAGGTAGTGTACTTTTTATTTTTAGAAAGTCAAAGGAACCTAATCCTAACAGTCTGTATGTGTTTGCATGCTTCATCTTTGTTTTTGTTTTTCATTGTTCCTCTGATGGTTCGTGATTGGAATAATTTCGTTTAACAGGACTGTCATAGTTGAAGTTTCAGTATTGATACACAGTTTTATTGTAAAAGATTCTTTGCTATTCCATGTATTGTTTTATAGGAGTCTAATTAAGGCATAAGATGCAAAATTGAAACCAAATTAAAATATATGCACTGTTTACCCAAATACTATGTAATAATAGCTTGAAAACCTGGGATGGCATAATGTAGGCTAACTGAAAGCAAATAGATCAATCAACTCATTGATGGACATTATATAATTCAAAAATGTAGCTTTAGCTCTTTAGATCAACAAAACTGCATGTCATACATCACATTTTGGAATATTAGGCTGTTGGTCAACACCAAAATCATACACGAGTCTCCAGTTAATCATTTGTCCTAGTGCTCCATACTGACATTTGAGCATACTGTATGTTGAGTGACTTTGCAGTAAGCATTATCCAAAGTAACAAAGCCCTGCTTCTAGTAATAAAAGGTTGTTGGTGTGTCTGTGCACCTATGAGGTTGTATGCACAGGATTAGCTCCAGTGAGATGCTAGATACCATCATGATGGTATTTAAGAGGATGGTAACCAGATGTCAGTTTTTGGTTGCCAAAACTGACATTTTGGTTATTTTAATGGATTCAGTAAGTCAAAAGATGTTGCATTTCTTATGGTCAAAAAGCAGAATTACACTATACATTGATGTGTTTAATGAGTTCATAGATTTAAGTTTTTCCTCAAAATTATTTAAACTGTAATTTCTTACAGGTAATGTCAATATTTGGAAAGTTCAAGAGTGACAAATAAGTGAAATGCACATGAACATAATGTAGCCCTAGGCAACACCAACTTTTTTGGTCTTTTAGTTGACATCTTCATTTTTTCTTACACAGAAAAAGAGCCTGCAAGCACAGCTGAGCAGACAGCACCAAATGGTTGCCAGTGGAACAGATCTAACTGCCAAAGGACACTTGGCAACTATTAGTGTTGCATATGTTCATTATGTACCCTGTATATTCATACATTTTGAAAATGAAATATCATTCATTCAAATCAATATAGCTAACACAGAAACGGTTTATTTTTTAGGTGAGTCACCACATGCTCTTGTGCTTTGCAGTGATTTTTCAATGTACACACAGTTTCTTAAAGCCCATAGTGAAAACAAAACTATTTGCACAAAGACATTACTTACATTGCTTAGAGTTACCAAAAGTTCTCATTTTGTCACTTATAGGATGATGCAGGTCATCTGTGATCACTCAGTATACTGTTTGCTTAAGTGTCAGCATAGAGCACTGGAGCAAACATTGGGACATGTGCATTGCTTGTGTCCTGAGATGATGTCCTTAAAAAAAAAAAAAACTAGAGAGACTTGAGGAAGCTTTGAATGGTATTTTTTCCTCCCATCAGCCTTCATAGTCAATAACATGAAAAGTATAAGAGTAGTCTTTAGATTCGTACAGTATCCTTGTCAGTGTTGTGGAGAAGGGTTTTCTCTATGGGGAAGAGTGAATCTTGTCGCTGTCACGGTTGTTTAATCAGCAGGAGGGCATTCAAATGGTGAACTGAATTGTGAGATGCTCATCACACAAGTTGACCACTTAACCTCACTTCATTCAGCTGTCAAAAGTCAGCCTGGGTTGTTTGGGAACCTCAACGAAAGGGAAAAAAATCTGTGAGGAGAAAATATTTAACCGAGAGCTGGATTCACCCCCTGATATGGAGAGCACCTATACAGAGTTCAAGTATATAAGAAATGCCAGTAATTTTCCATATCACAATGGAAACTTAAAACTTATTTTTAAAGTGTTCAAGGGATTGTCCAAATGCTCTTTTACTTTATTGCAAAACATGTTTATTTATTTAGTACCTTTTTGATTTGAAGGCAGAAATCTTTACTTGAACATGACTAATATGTTTAAGAAAAAATGTGTCTTTTGAATGAAAGAGAAAGGAAATTAATTAAAAATCCATTCCCAAAGTACACTAGAGCATCAGTCCTGTGGGAAGGATATTGTACTCAGTGTCCACTCTTCTGAGCTATGCATTTTTTTTTACAACCCCCTTGTAAACAAAATGAACAGGAAATTCTAAAGATCAGTAATTGTTACTTCATAGTATATTTATAACAGAATGAGACTGAATATCAGCAATGAAGGCTCATGAGAAACCTTGAAAGACTATGACAATCGGGACTTTAAAGCTTTGGAGGGAGGTTGCTGCTTTCCCTCTGGTTCAAAGATCTTGCACTCTGACTGCATCCCTGACTTGTGCAGGCAGAGTATCTGACAGCAGCAGAAGTCTACATGGTGTCATGTAATGACATCCAAAATGACTGGTCAAGTAAGTTTCCTTATTTCTGAGTAGCAGGCACTATGCTGATCAAAGCGCACCGATGTAACATTTGTGGTCTTATGAAAATATATAAGAACTTCAGCAAGCTTGGCTCCTTCTGAAATCACTGTAGCAGTGACAATCTGTGATATAGCTCATGTCTTTATCTCACCTTTTCTCATTTTAATAATGCACTATTTCATTTGTATGGTGAAGGGAATTTTTTCCACCAATAGGCCTAATCATAAAACATTCAAACTGCCAAACAACTCTAAATAGCAAATTACCTTCTCTATCATACAGACCACACTAATAACATATGCACATTCAACTAATTGAAACTGAGACTTTGCAGCTACTTGTAAATTTAACATTTTACATGCATTGTTTTTATTATTCATATTTATCGGCGCTCTCTGATGTCATAAAATCATTAAAAACAAAAGTGCTTGTGATATTGGGTGATATTAATCAGGACTGGAAAGACAGCTCATCAAAACCACTGAAAGCTACTGCAGTAAAGCGAGCCGACTAGGATCAGTAACACTCACAGTTCAGTCCTTGACCTTATATTAAGGAAATCAGTCCTTTAAATATGTATTGTTTGGAGTAATTCATACAGCAATATGAGACTTTAACTTATTTATGCTGCTATGAAAACTGTCAAAACTCCAAGAAGCCACATCCACTGTTTAGTCTCTAAAATACCACCTTAAAAACTGCCTCAGTTTAATGTGTAATTAGAGATACTGCCACTTGAAAACCCAGAGCAAATTCCAGTTCAGTTCTATGACAGAGTGAGACAACACGCACCAAATATACCGCTGCCTACCAGGTACAGTCTTGGTAGACTAAATTACTATGGATAAATTTTGAAATTCTGCAATTACTCACGCAGAAGGCTGGCAAACAGCCACTTGGAAAGCCATAACCTCCTTGGTGACTTTCCGTGTGATTTCCGCCCCCTCCGATCAACTATGACCTATGACATATAATTCACTCAACAAAGGTCACGTCACTGGAGCCCTTTTTGCTGCTGAACAAACTCAGCTCATTTCTATTTTCCTCTTCTGTGGTAATGATGCTCTCCTCATATCTATCAAACAGGATCCAAGTGGTTATGCTTGGTCAACCCCTTCCCCCCTGACCCCCAACCTCCACCCCCATGGCTTGTAATGTGGGAGTTCCACAAGGTAGCCTTTTGGGTCCTTTACTTTTTATGTGGTATAGCAATGACTCTCCCAATGTGTGTACTGTCTCCACTATGCTGATGACACTGTAATCTTCCTTTTTGATCAAAAACCCTGATGGCATAAGCTCAAAACGGTCCTCTTCAGTATTTCCATGGCTGGTTGAAATGTAATTATCTAACTGTCAAGGTCAAGAAAACTGTATTTCCATTCTCCCAAGACATCTATATCTATGTCTGCCTGGTTCCTCTTGTAAATCAAACATTAACCATCACAGAAAGAAAAAAATCTTGATTCACATCTCACCTATTAAAACCACATTTATATTTGAACAAAGAAGCTCATCCAGAAACTGTGTGTTTATTACAAGATCAGATCATATCTAAGCCATACTGTCTCAGAAACATATCTACATGCAATCCTTCTTTCAGCAATATCCTGTCTCCCAATTTGCTCCCTCATCACAAAGGAAACCACTGAACCAGCAGTAAGACTAAACAGTAGAGCTTATAAAATCCATGTGCAACTATGCTTTTCAAACCTTGCCATTAAATTTTACTGCACCTTCAACAGTAACTCCCCTCCAACATGTCCAGGACGCATTACACAACATCCACAAAAATCTGGAATAAGATCCCATACTGCATCAGAGCAATAACCGCCACTGCACCCTTCAATCAGGCATATAAACACTATGTGATGGAAGGACACACGTATGCCATCTTACTCAGTGCAGTCCTCTGTAGTGTCTGTAGAGCCATTTATGTCATGTTGTTGTTTTGTTTCTGTTTTTATTTTGTATTGCAATGGGACTCTGTCTTTTCTGGGCTGCACAACAGGAACCCGCTGTAAACCAGTTGAAACTGAGTCAGGCCACTTAAAATGTAACACATTTTAACATTTTACTTTTCATCTTTTTCTGGACATGAATAAAATGAAATGAAAATTAAATATGACCCACTGATGAAAGGTGAAAAGTTCATGTTATACTGATGAAGAGCAGTGTGTGAAGAAGGCATTTAGCTCACTCATAAGGGACCAAAGACTCAAAGATGCTCCTGGGCTTTTATTATTGAGCTTATTATGGCGTCTCAGCTTTCTGAGCCTTATGTCCAAACCAAAGACACCATTTTTAATGTCAACTACAACAGCATGCAATATAATTTTAGGCATCTGATGTGCATTTTACATGTGATGGACATATTTTATTGAACTTTGATTACATAACTATAAATATTCTTTTCTATGAAGAAGAGAGTAAAAAATAAAGTGAAAAAATGAGAGAACCTAGTAGTGTTTTTATAGTACTAGAAATTATGCTGAGAAACATTTCTGGTTTCTGAAACCAGTAGCAGAATATTGACCCTATTGCTGATCTTTTTTTGGAGATTCACATGGTGAATGATTTGAAAAGAGGTAAAACATGCTGTTGTTCATTATCTGATACTGACTCTGATTGCAAATATTTCAGTAAGCCTATATTAAGTGTTCATTTATGTCACAGATCACTGGGTGTTTGTACAGTTGTCACATCAGCATTTCTTACACAGGTTTTGCTTTGCTTGTTTCATTTATTTGATTTATTTTTTGCCCTTCAGGTATTTACAGCGCCCTGTTTGTACAGAAGATGTAACCCTGCAAAGCATACAGTGGTGGAAAAAAGTTTTCGGACACCCTTAAAATTTTACACAATTATCATTATTATCATGAAATATTTGTGGAAAAATCTTTTTTGTCTTTCAAAATGTGTGGCTGCATTAGACAGATACAAACAAATACAAATTATATTTTTTTGTTTATTGTTTACAAGAAAAACTAACAAAACTAAATTCTTGACAAATTCTTCTGACCACAGAATCTTCTTCCAGTTCCTGGCTGTCCAGTTCTTGTGTGCCTGGGCCCAACGACGCCAGGCTAACCTCTGTCTCTCATTGATCAGGGGCTTCTTGATAGCCTTGTAGGACCTTAAGCCATGATCTAAAAGTCGGCCACGTACAGTGCGGGTGGAACACTGGACAACAGTTTGGTTTGACCACTGCTGCTGAAGCTCCTGTGATGTGATTCAGCGGTTTTGCCTGCACATGTGGATCAGGATGCAGTCATTTCTTGCTGAAGAAACCCTCGGACGCCCAGATCTTGGTTTGTCTTCCAAGCTGTGGGTTCGTCTGTATTTCTGCAGAGTGTATCCAACTGCTGAAGGACTGCATCTGCACTTCCTGGAGAACCTCCCGTTTCACCCATCAGGGCTCCTGTGCTGTAGCAGCACATCACTTTTTCTCTACTGGAGGCTCATCCATGAAGAAACTTGCACATCCTCATACATGTAGGGACAGCCTTTACAGCGCTGCAGCACAGTTTATCCACTGGAGGGCGCTTCTCCATCAGAGGAGCACCTCATTTATCATCATTTATCATTAATTATTTATTTATTGCATGAAGGGGCACCCTAGGGGGCATTCGATCTTTTTTCCCTCGTGAAGACCAATGCCTCTCGTTTTTTGGCACTCTAGAGTGAGCAGGACCCTGGCTCTGTTTGACCTACATGTAAATGAACCTTCATTAATATCATGGATGATGATATTACTGAAGGTTGAATATTGAATATTGAAATATTCAATACTGAAAAACTGGCAGTTGTTTTTACAGAACACATTGTTTAACTTTTCTAAAAGAGGACAGATTGTGTCATATATGGTAATGTATTTTCATGTTTGTAGCATCATTCAGTGCTGAGTATTTTAGACAATAGTTAATGGAACAGTTCTCTCAGTTTTGCTATGTGTCTGTGAAACGTTTGCGTAGTTCTTTTTGTCAGAATCCACCGAATAAACACCACTGTTTGTGCATAAATGAAGATGTGACCCTTCCTCTGTCTGTTAAGTGTGAAGAACTTGGTAAGCTTGGTAGCTCAGGACTACCTCTCTCTGTAATAATGTGGTAAGTGTACAGGAGAACTTTTGCAAGCAAGTTCGCTTTTTTAAGGGGAGGTGATCATTGATACTGATCTTTAAAGTCTTTTTTTAAATCAATAAAGTTGTATAAGTACATCAGAACCATGGAGGCAATGTGTTTTTTTTGTTTGTTTGTTTGTTTGTTTTACATCTGCTCTTCTAAAGACACACATGAAGAGGACAGGCTAAGCAAGAAGACAATGAGCAATAGAACAATGCAATCAAGTAAAAAGACAAATAATTTAGGCTCGAAGTTTGACCGTGGATTGACGGGGGCGCTACTCTGCCAGAGCGACTCGTGACACGGCTCTGAGTGTCTGCGTTTTTTATGTTTAAATTGTGGTTTTGAATGTGTTTCTGTGAAAATGGACTGCTTCAATGGACAGCTAATAACAACAGCACTTTATTTGCTTGGACTCCTTACTGTGTGTGTGTGGGTGTATACATGTAAGCCTTTTTGAGCCTTGTCAAAGGAAAATTTCTGGCACCTTCAGGGTCAGACAATAAATTCTATCTATCTATCTATCTATCTATCTATCTATCTATCTATCTAAAAGGCTTTCCGTTTGTCAATCAGGTCCTGCAAGAATGACAAAATCACTCCCACCGAACACTGATAAAGAATGTGTCCCTCCTTGTGACACCATTCCTCAAACACTCTCCGTCTCAGTCATACGGAGACCTAATGGAAGAGGCCCTAGCATTCTGAATATTGGAAATTACCCTCCTGTGGGAGTCCCACAGTAGTCAGATCTAGCCACTCACGGGCCAAGCCCAAACCAGTGCATGGCAGGCCAGTGAGGAGCTATCAGAATCTCAGGGGGGGTATCAAGGCCAGGGGAGGGAACGCGTAAGGTTGCTCGTGTGGCCAGGCGTGAGCAAGTGCGCCTAGATGCCCAGGGGGCATCCGGACTGTGCAGGGAGAAAAATATCACGCTGTTGCCTCATTTCAGTTGCCATCATTTCAGTTGATGCTGAAATGATGATGAAATAGTCTGTGTGTGATTAAGATTAACATTGTTATGAGGTGATCCAGAATAAAATTGGAGACAACCAACTGTAACTGTAGAGTGTATGGACCTTTTGTTTTGCCACTTGTGCTCCTTGCTTGAGTTCATGATGTTTCCAATGATGTGCAGTGTGTTTCCTGTAACTGTGTGTGTTGCTGTAACTGAGCACAGTGATTTCTCCTGGGTAGACTACAGTGAACTGATCATAGGTATGTGTAGCTGTGCAGTCTCCTGTTCCATTCAGAAAGACTCAGATTCCCCTGATGGGGGATGTTTTCCTCTGGTGCCACTGCAGTTTCTCCACTGTCACTCACAAGTCCACCACCTACACAACATCAAGCTCTCTGCCAGCACCCCTGCTGAGATGAGACACGTGATGGAATCGTAGGATTCATGTTGGAACAAGTGGGATTTGGGGTGGTGTCTGTTAAGAGTAAAGAGACCTTTCTCTTTCCTGGGAGAAAGTGACAGGCTAGAGTGAGAAAGCGTGTGACTCTGCAGCTCTTTCAGGAGACCTTTTCATCTTGATAGGCTGAGGAAGCATTTGACTAAAGGAAAGTCAAAGTTCTTGAGTGAGTGCACTTATTAGATTTGATTCTCCTAGACACTGATGATAAGTTGTCGTCCCTCTGCAGCTCCTCCTTGGGAGAGTCAGAGTTGTTTTTCCCCCTCAGAAGAGGGGCCTGTATGTCACCTTCTCTCCCTGTAAGTGACCTTCCCTCTAGCGCCACCAGCAGGCCCAACAGGGCATGTGCTTTCAAATTTATGTGCCTGTTGAAATATTAAAACAGAAAATATTAGTGGATCTTAGTGAGACAAAAGTAGCTTTTATTTTACATTGTTGTACTACTGTCTTGCACTTTTTCCTTTTTATTTGAAAGAATGTTATTTATTAATGTCACTTACTAACTTTGGCACAACATGATTGTGTTTTGTTGTCCTTAATTGACAGTGAAGCTGAATTGAGCTGAATTCAATTTGAGCTTCTTTCAAGCTGATGGTTTTGAATTTTTATAGACCACCAAGGCCATTAATCTTGTCTTTTCTAACCTCAGCAGATCCTGAGGAAGATGTAGAGGGCTTTTTGTATCAAAACAAGGCTGGACTCCTCATGTTCTGTGGACAGAGGATTGTGGAGCCAACCTCTTCTCTTAAGCCCCCAAATGCTACAATTATTATCAGCACTGAGCGGAGAAAGACAGTTTTTAGCTTTAGAAACTACTTGATACCTACGCTGATACTTAGGATGTCGTGAGTCAGGCCAGGTGTCCGATTCATAACCTCATTAACTTTCAATACAAAATCTGACTGATGTTTCCAGAGTGTTTTATTAGTCCGTTTTCACAGCAGCCATGTTGACATGACATAGCAGGTAAACACAGGTGTTACGGATATCATTAGTTAAGGTCCAGTTTTCTTTAAGTGGACCAGAGTGTTTCCCATGAACAACAGCAGGACTCTGGCTCCGTTAGACCTGAATGGACTTGAACTTGAATTAATATCATTAGTAACTCCTGGGTTTACCTGCTGTTTCATGTCAACATGGCTGCTGTGAGAAAGGGCTGTCGATGACTGTAATCCTCTTTCCTTTGTCTCACCATGTAATGTGTTTTTCTTTTATTAAAGGAGGGAGGGAGGAGAAAACCTCATCTTCCACAGAGAGGTGTCAGCAGAGAGTGGAGGAAGCAGAGATTAGTTAGCAAGTGTGTGTGTGTGTGTGTGTGTGTGTGGGCCTTCAAACAGGCTGAGTGGGCGTCACGTCTTCACGCTGCTTCACTGGACACACTCTGCTGCACTGACATGGAAAGGAACCTTCATTCATATCATTAGTAACACCTGTGATCACCTGCTATTTCATGTCAACATGGCTGCTGTGAAAACTGGAGATTTAAATGACTTTGCCAAAATCCAGCGCATGACAAGTTTGGGGCAACGACATGAATCTTGAGAGTTTAGTGGAATTTTCTAATTATCCACAAACAATTTATCGGACAAATGATCTGTCCAAGGACAATATGCTAGCTGCTAATATATTATGCCACTTAACATATCAGTCAAAGCAGCACCTGTAGCTGTGCAAGTCACATCATTTTGCAAGATCATATGCTTTGCAGAGTTACATCTTCTGTACAAACAGGACACTGTAAATACCTGAAGGACAAAAAATAAATCAAATAAATGAAACAAGCAAAGCAAAACCTGTGTAAGAAATGCTGATGTGACAACAATGATCTGTGACATAAATGAACACTTAATATAGGCTTACTGAAATATTTGCAATCAGAGTCAGTATCAGATAATGAACAACAGCATCTTTTACCTCTTTTCAAATCATTCATCTGGTGCAGTATGGGATCTTATTCCAGATTTCAGTGGATGTGAAAAAAAAAAAAAGATCTCTTGCCGTAGTTGCTTTTGTAAACCACTACTGGAATAAGTGCTCATAAAATTTATCTTGTGATGCGTCCCTGTCTTGTAATGGGTCTTGCAAGTTTTGGAGGAGAGTTACTGTTTTATCTAAAATTAAAATTTAATGGCGAGGTCTGAAGCATAGCTGTGAATGTGGTTTTAATAGGTGAGATGTGAATCAAGAATTTTTTTTCCTCCTGTGATGGTCAGATGATTCTATGCTAAACTCCATCATAAATGTAAAATAAAAAAAAATGTAAAAAACCTTCCCTACTGTCATTATTTCATTATTGCGTGCGTGTATGCGTGGGCGTGTGTGTTACATAGATAGATGCCCCGAGACAAAAACAGCTCGCTTAGCTACACAATGTAGAAATCTGGCCCTTTTCAAAAAGTGAAAAATGTAAATGTCTAAAATAATTTCTCTCCTGATATTCGCGCACAGAATTGGCATTGACCTTGCAAAAGGCAACAGGTGTGCTAGCTAACTGCTAACCAACATAACTTGACCACGTTAGCTATCTGCATAGACAGCATCACTGACGACAACGGAACCCCGCGGGTTGCTGAAAATTATGTGTTACTGAGATACTGAGTGAATTTTAACTAATTATTATTATTATTATTATTATTCCATAATTATTTTCCTATGGCTGTTCCGAATGCACGTCCCCAGACTAGGCTAGCAAGATTAACGGCTAATGTTATAGCTGGTCGACCTGTTAAATCCTCCTGTGATGGTCAGATGATTCTATGCTAATCTCCATCATAAATGTAAAGTAAAATACATGTAAAAATTCTTCCGTACTGTCATTATTTCAGAGTACTTTGCACACAAAAAAATCGTATTTTTACTCTGGTTTTTAACTAGGGAGATAGAGTGTATTTCACTCCAACCGGAGCAACAGTCACTCACTCTAATGGAGTACATATTTTTTTTCTCTGACATTTTGACTCTGGCCATTTTACTGTGTTCTCCCTCACCTGCTCCGCACAATCTGTATGTCTCTTTCTGCCAAGTATTTAATACTGAAAATAAACAGAAATATCTCTTGATACCAGTGTCTCTAGTATTCTTTATTAAACAACAACAACACCAAAAAAAAAAAAAAAACATGCAAACAAACATAACCCTAATCCTAATCCTGTATGGGACAGGCCAGCGAATGGCATGACACAATAACCAAAAAAGAAATTCCCTCACCTTGCTAGGAAACAAAACTCTGTACGTAAAGGAATGTGCCACATTTTGGGTGGTCACTATTTGGGCTGATTGCATAAGCTTAAGGTTAACAACACAGTACACAAGAACAAACAACTGTCGCGTAAACAATCTGGCTACAGTTTCGCAAATGTAGGGTTACCATGTAGACACGACCCTGTTAATAAGGAGCTCAGCGTTGTTGTTTGTTCAGAACACCACTATACTGTAAACATCGTGCAAACACAAATCCACCGTGGGAGCTTCCCTTCACTGTCCACTGACGATGGAGGAGATTTTACTGCTTTGCTGTCAAGTTCAAATCATTCTGATTCAGCTGTGAATTTGGCGGCTGGTGTTCATGTTAACATATAAATGACGTACGTTGATAAGCTTCTATACGTTTGTCCCATTTATCCAGCAGGAGCCAGGTCGCTCAGTGAAGTGAGTGTGTGTGACAGGTGGGTGGAAACATCCATACTACTACTACCACTATTACTGATACTACTACTACTACTACTACTACTACTACTAGTACTACTACTACTATATTCAATAATAATAATAGACCAAAAATGCGAGTGTATTACAGTAAACTCAGTTAAAGACGTTGAAACTGTTGTAGACATTCATTGTTTTCCTGTTTCTGAGGTCACGTGCTACAAACACTAAAACGTGACGTCACATTAGAAAACTATAGACAGGTAGAACGTTTTGGATGCCAATTTCTTTGCTTTTTTAAGGGGGATTTAAAGAATATATATAAAGTCTATCAAACTTCTAAACATTAGATAAAGTCATAAAACTGTCAGCCTGTGCTGTGAACTCTTTTTTTTGCTCCCAATAAAATAACAGAATTCTACCAGAATATATATACCCCAGAGCAACATAAAAATATGAAGAAAAGACTGATTGCATTGTGGGTCTTTAAGACGATAAATCTCCTGGAAACAATGTTATTTAAGACTTTCAATCAATCAACCAATCTTTATTTATATAGTGTCAAATCACAACAAAGGTTATCTCATGATGCTTTACAGGAAGAGCAGGTAAAGACCACGCTCTACAAATGACAGAAGAAAACAAACAAAGAAAGCCAACAGATTCCCTCCTGAGCATGCTCTTGGCGACAGTGGCAAGGTAAAACTCCCCTTTAACGGGAAGAACCCTCAGGTAGAACCAGACTCAGGGCGGGCGGTCATCTACCTTGACCGGTTGGGTGGAGAGGTGAGAGAGAGAGACAAAGAGACAGAGACAGGGAGATAAGGGCAAACTGGGACAAATGACAACAACAGAAGACCAGAGCATCCTGACAGGTAATCTAGATGGTAGTGACACGCAGCATCCAGCCTTCTGGTCTGCAGCTGGATGACCTTCCAGGATGAGCAGGACAATATGACCTAGACAAGACACAGAAAGCACAACGAAAGCAAAGGGGCCGAGGACTCTGGAACAATAACATGCACCGAGTAAAAAGGAGAGGAGTTGAAATCGGAGGGGTGGGGGCGGGGGTGGAGGGGTATAGAGGGGGAGAGGAAGAGAAAAGAAGAAAAGAGAAGAAGAGGGAAGAAGAAGATGGGGAAAGAGGAAAGTGCTCAGAGCATGATATGAAGTCCCCCGACAGTCCAGGCCTATAGCAGCATAACTAAGAGCTGGTCCAGGGCAACCTGGGCCGACCCTAACTATACGCTTTGTCAAAGAGGAAGGTTTTAAGTCTACTCTTAAAGGCAGAGAGAGAATCTGCCCTCCAAACCGAGACCGGAAGTTTGTTCCACAAACGTGGAGCCTGGAATTGGAAGGATCTGCCTCCAGTTCCAGTCTTGGAAATTTGGGGAACCACAAGTAAACCTGTTTTTTGAGAGCGCAGTGCCCTGGCAGAGATCAGTTCAGAGATCAGTTAACTCCTTTTTTCAGTTCTTATGTTTGAAGAAGTCCTAGATAATATACCACTACCTGCAAGCCTCTGCCAAGGACAATAATACCAAAACCAAATGAGGACAGTTTGTAGACTGAGAATTGGATGCCAGTTTCTCTCTCTCTCTCTCCCTCCCTCTCCCTCTCTCTCTGTATATATATCTATATCTATATAGACCTATAGATACAGATATAGACATATGTATATACATATACATACATATGTATGTACATGTATATGTACACAGGGTACACCTGGATACAGCTGTACCCTGTACAGAGATTTGTCCACCAGCCAGGCTCAGCTGGACCAGTCTAACCTGATCTCAGAGCAGTGAAAGAGCAGGTCCAGCGTGAACCTCAGCTGATGGAACTGACCTCAGGTCCCGTCTCCGTATCAAGGAGCAGGCGCAGGCGGTATGGCTGTAACGGCAACGACCCGTGGTCCAAAAGACGGTATTCATCCCCTGTTGAGAAGCCACGGAGCAGTCATTGGCGCATCTTAGCGGCGCAGTTCGGACAACAGCACGGTCCTTGCGACCAGATGTTCAGCAGGCCAATGCCACGTCTCCATGACATCCGTGACGCAGGCGCCGTCTCCTCGTAGCAGCAGAGAGCGCCTGCATCACTCAGGATCACCAGTCTGTGGCCTCTAGTCTCTGCGCAGGCTGCACCGACCACCGGAGACCGGCCTGAGGACACACCTGCTGTGCAGCTGGCAGAGCCAGCTGGAGAGCCCGCCTGGTAAAGCGGAGACTCGCTTGGTCTTTGCTCAGTCTAAGACCGGACTGAAGAGAGTGAAACACTCAACAGCTGAACTTGGAGACTCTCCTATGTGTAAGCTCTCCAATGGAGAGTTTACACATGTGTATGTGTAAGATCTCCATTGGAGAGCTTACACATACTACGTTGGGCCACACTTTGACAAGGCGACCCAAACCGGTTGTTAGACCAGTCAAAGACCAACACCAGCATGTGTGCTGGACACACACCTGCTGACCAGCAACAGGTATGTGACACACACCTGCTGCCGACCTGGCCTTTTAAAGACTCTGACTGACGTCACAGTCAACCAAATGATGACATCGCACGCGCAGCACAGACAACACCTGGAACACTGCTCAATATTTTACAATCACCTGCACTGGTTTGTGACGGATGGCATGACGTCACAATGGCTACAGCTCCACATTCTGCATTGTTGAAAATCTCTCTCTGTGTGTGTGTGTGTGTGTGTGTGTGTGTGTGTGTGTGTGTGTGTGTGCGCGCGCGCGGGAGGGGGGTGGTGGTGGATGGTTAACACCATAAGAAATTCTCAGCGTAAATGAGGAACGACCAAATGGAAACCGAGAGCAAATACAACTGAATTCAATGAAATTAACATCGCATAATCCTATATTCTGCACAAGAGGTGGGGAGAGATTCTCTGATTGGCTTTAAACTGCTGATGAAGAATCGGCAGTTTTTGCAGAATTAGTTTGTGCAAAGTCAGCTTTCATTTTGGAATGATCCTCTCAAGTGGAGAGAGCTGCGAGCTGGTCTCGGATCATTTGAGACCAGTGTTAAATGGCGCGCAGGTCCGCAGCTCCGCAGCACACCATGAGAGCATGGAAAAGAAGCTCCCAGCTCTGTATTCTGGGAGGTGTGGCTCATCCAGGTTAAAAGGCCCACTGAACTTCATTTACTACTCGTCATTTTGCGCGTAAATGTTTGGCACCGCTGGACGAGGTTATTTGGAGAGGCGCCCGCCATGTTCGCCGATCAGTTCAGTCAAGCAGCCCCTCCTGAAACATCCCGGTGTCTCTGCTCTGCAAACCTGGGGACTGTGTGCGTTCAAGAACACAGCCTGCTCCGCAGATCTCCACCAGTCTCGTGGAGCTTGGATGCCTGCAGTTGTCCTGCGCGCCGAGGAGCGCAGCGCTTCTCCATCGGGTTGTCTTGGCAAGCGCACTCGCTCAGCACACAGAGACAATGAACAAAGTTTATGTTTATGAACCGCAGAGAACTGTTTGGTCTTATCAACGTCAACGGCCATCCGTATTTACCAGTCTTGTCTAATATTGTCTGTCACCTAACCAGTGAAATTATGAGCAGCAGTCCTCTTCTGTTGGGCTGTTTGCACTTTCCAGTTAGGACGATGGATTATGAGCTGCTCGACTATCCTGCCTCAATTATCTGCAGCATATTCCTGTTGAATTTGATATTCCAATTGCAGGGTATTATTGAGCTTTGAGTTAACAATTTCCTCTCAGTTAATTCCATCCTGGATATTAAATTATTGATAACTTTGATTGGTGATCACATCATACATTCATTCTGTTATTGTCCGTCATTGATTTATTTATGGAGCTGGAGTGATGCATTGCTTATTTCTGTTTCCTCTGTTCAGCACAGCTGGACCATTCAGTACAACGCCACCCAGTGGTCAGACTCAGTTCTGTCTCCGCCTCATCCTTCCCTTGGCAGCCTGACCCGTGGCCATCACCTGCTCCTCTCCTCAATCACCTATTGATCCATAACTCACTAGCCCTTTTTCAGTCTGGGTGAACTGAACATTGAACTGCGGAGCACGGGACCCTTTATCATGTTCCCATTATTACCATATAAATCTGGAGAACTTAGGAGCCGGGGAACATGGGAAGACTCCTGAATGTGGATGTGAATGTAGACTGACAACATGCTGAGGTGTACAGTTTGAGCTCTAAGAACAGCACAACGTCATGTGAATATGTTGGGATGAATCATTTACGAGGAATAGATGATGTTGATGGATAATATCCAAGGAGTAAAGTGGAAGAGAAGCTGAAGAGGGGAGGGGGACATCATTACAGTGATAACCAAGTAGATACTTCAGCCATGTTCAACTAGCAACCAGGATGTGGAAAGTGGTGCCAAGCTGAAAGTAAAACAGGTAAAGCAGGCTGCTTGCTGAAATGAGGGTAAGGCACCACTCCCAGATTCCTGCTGAGCTGTGGGATACCACAGGGCTGCCCAATAAGTGCCTTCTCATTTTTTAGTCATGATCCAAATCATTATCTTACAAAATGAGCTCATTTTCAAGGCGTACTGGTTCTAGAAAAAGAGTTCACATTGTGCCAACTGGCAGATGACACAACATGCATAACAGAGATTGCTAAAGCAGTGTAATGTGTGAATGAACTGTCATTGGTGTCCATGGTGGAAAAAAAGTGTGAACACAACTGTATTAGTGTTTCTTAAGAAATGTTGATTATCAACAAGAATGGCGTCTGTATAGAAAAAAAAAAAAAGTTACATATTTAGGTGTTTTTGTTGCCAAGAGTAAAAAGGAATGGCGTGACATGCCCGTTAAACCTATAATAGATAAAATAAAGAAGAAATTTAGTATCCTCAGCATGATGTTGACTTGTTCATCTTACTTCAGTTTTTGCCATTTTACTTGTAGTTAAGAGACTGCTAAACCAGTTGACAGGCGGATCTCATGTGATTGTCATGAAATTACAGGAAGTGTAGAGGATTAACTAATTATATGTAATTAACTTACAAATGAATTGTAATTGTAATGTGTTTCAGTTAGTGAGAAAAAGTAATTAAACTACAGTTACAAATCAAACTGTTGGTGATTACAAATGGGTTACCTCTGATTAAATGTTATTTTTGGCAAAAAGCTTATATGTGGAATATAATAACACAGGTCAGCAAAGCTGTAGCGACAAATCTGAGTGCAACACCATCAAGTGTGGCCACAGACTTGTACATAATAATAAACTGGAATTCTTTAGCAAACAAACCAAATGAATACAACTGTATTTATTTGTTAAGGAATTTTCTGTCAGGGAAATGAACAGTACAGTTTCTAGAGCTAACAGTTTTGACAGCTTAAATGCAACACAAGTTGTGCTCACAATGTGATATTGTCAGTTAAAACAATGCTAATTCTAAACAAGATAAATATTACAGCTTCATCAGAAATTCACAGGCTGGAAATACAAAACTTTGAACAGAAACAGAACAAGCAGTGGGAAAAACTTGATCCACACCAATACATGACCTACTAAATACAATAGGTCTTCCTAAGACAGACAAATGTTCTATTCATTTTGCAGTGAGCTGGCTTGTACAGGCATTGCACTGCATTTTAAATATGTGGCATATTATCAGTGCAAAAAAAAAAAAAAAAAAGTGAAAGAAAAGATGAATCCTAAAATCACACTCTGCTGGGGTTTAGCTTTTGCATGGGTCTCAGAGGAAAGACAGACCTAGCTACTCCTTACAGTACGATCCACTACTGACTTTACAGAGACGTCCTGCTTGGACACACGTCTACCTTCCTCTGAGAGCTCACCTGCAGCCTGTGTGTCTGAGTTGCGCCGCTGTTATTTAGGATATTCAGCAGAACTGTGAGAAGCAGTGAGTGACTACAGGTCAATTGCTGAACATGTGCTATAGCTTTCAGCCGTTACTGAGCCTCTAAAAGTCTGCACACATTTAGATTCTCACATATGTCAAATCCAGTGGTTCTACTCAATCAACAGGTTAGTTAGTATGGTTCAAGCAGGAGCAGCCTGCACCTTGTGTAGAGGAGGAGCTCATGCTGGGGACAATCAGTTCATGACTTCATCGCTATTTATGCATGTACTGCAGCCAACAATGGTAGTAAAAATATGATCAACTTAGCCCAAAGGTTGTCAACACATGTAAACAAACCTTTTTCACATATAAAACACATTTCAGACTAATTCCAGAGGCAAATACTTGTAGTAGGATCACCTTTTAACTCTCAGTTGTACCCTCCATTTCTGTCAGGAGCATCAGCCGCTGATGATCTGCTGAAATTAACATTCACAGAGCTGCTCAAAGTGGAAAAATTAACAAACAAACAAACAAACAAGGCACTGGCACATGTCAGGAAGAGCAGTTACAGGAAGGTGTTGGAGCTCCACGAGCCCCCAGAGCAGCTTCAGTGTGCCTTGGCATAGTTTCCTCAAGTCTCTGGACTCTACTGGAGGGATGGAAGAAGTGAAGCGCTGGTGGACACCATGCACTGCCAGTTGAGAGTTGGATCTTTCAGCACCAGCGCCGTGGACTGTCAGCTGCCTCGCCTGGCTGTTGTTATGCACGATTCCAGCCACTAGTCACTTTCTTTTGTCACATTTTGGACCACTGACCCTGTGCACCATCTTTCATACACAGAGAAAACAGCTGAGCTTGGCAACACCCAGCAGCACTTTCTTCCACACTTAATGAAGTGAATTTATCAGCTGAAATCAATGAGCACTGTTGCCTACACCTGGAATCATGAGCTCAGGGCTCGTGTCTAGACGGTAACCCTAGATTCACACAACTCTAGCACACTCTTGCATGTGTGCACTTGATTCAGTGCAGCACTAGCACTTTACTCTGCCCGCTTCAAATATTCTCGTCTCATTAAGTTTGAAGGTGATGGACTTTTTCACATTTTTGATGGTCATTTTGGCTCATTAGTTAAGGTTAGGGTTAGGCATTAGCTGCTTATGGTTAACATTAGGAGTGGCGAAAAAAAACAGATTCACTCAAGTTTCACAATTCTTTTTTGCAATTTTTTTTTTTTTTTAAATTACTGAATTAAAGTAAATACATTATTGTCATATGAAACTAGATGACCTAAGGAATTTGTTGGCACCAAGCATTTCATGCTTAGAAGTTGGCATACAGGCTAAATACTGCTTCAAAGTTAGGCTACATTTTGGTGAGGGAAAAAATGGCATGGCCTTTTTCAAAGGGGTCTTTGACCTCTGACCTCAAGTATGAATGTGTTGTTTTGGCCTGTATTAAAATGGTGTATTTGTGCAGACTGGGGCCAAAACAGTCTTGTATGAATTGGCTTTGACTGGAAAACGGAGACTCTTGTGGATTCAATGAGCAACATTGGATTCATGTGGATGTCACTGTATAAAATGACCTATAGTGACCTCTAGGATAATCACAGCTTCACAAACTTCAAACTTTATATCCACAAACTAGAGGAGAATTCAAAAGACAAAGATCACAATATCACATTGCAATACTTGTAGAATGGCAATAGTTCAGAATCACAACACATATCGAATCACCAAGCCAAGTATCAAGACAGTATGGAATATGGAGATGAACAAAACGCCCCAGCCTGCTGTTAGCATTAAAAAAGGCTTTGACTAATGAATGCCAATTAGTCAATTAGAAATTCCCTCACCTTGCTAGGAAACAAAACTCTGTACGTAAAGGAATGTGCCACATTTTGGGTGGTCACAATTTGGGCTGATTGCTTAAGCTTAAGGTTAACAACACAGTACACAAGAACAAACAACTGTCATGTAAACAATCTGGCTACAGTTTCGCAAATGTAGAGTTACCATGTAGACACGACCCTGTTAATAAGGAGCTCAGCGTTGTTGTTTGTTCATAACACCACTATACTGTAAACATCGTGCAAACACAAATGCACCGTGGGAGCATCCCTTCACTGTCCACTGACGATGGAGGAGATTTTACTGCTTTGCTGTCAAGTTCAAATCATTCTGATTCAGCTGTGAATTTGGCGGCTGGTGTTCATGTTAACATATAAATGACGTACGTTGATAAGCTTCTATATGTTTGTCCCATTTATCCAGGAGGAGCCAGGTCGCTCAGTGAAGTGAGTGTGTGACAGGTGGGTGGAAACATCCGTACTACTACTACCACTATTACTGATACTACTACTACTACTACTACTACTACTACTACTATTACTACTACTAGAACTACTACTATTATAACCAATAATAATAATAGACCAAAAATGCGAGTGTATTACAGTAAACTCAGTTAAAGACGTTGAAACTGTTGTAGACATTCATTGTTTTCCTGTTTCGGAGGTCACGTGCTACAAACACTAAAACGTGACGTCACATTAGAAAACTAGAGACAAGCAGAAAGTTTTGGATGCCAATTTCTTTGCTTTTTTAAGGGGGATTTAAAGAATATATATAAAGTCTATCAAACTTCTAAACATTAGATAAAGTCATAAAACTGTCAGCCTGTGCTGTGAACTCTTTACAGAGGAATGACTGATGTCTTTTATTCTCTAATGATTTTATATTAATGGAATCTATTTTTCCTGATGATTTTTCATTTTATTTTTTTTAATGCATACTCTTGTTTCTTTGTACATTATATTTAACATGTCTGAAATGTTTGTATATTTGAATGTATTTTCAAAAAATCTCATTTTTTTTGCTCCCAATAAAATAACAGAATTCTACCAGAATATATATACCCCAGAGCAACATAAAAATATGAAGAAAAGACTGATTGCATTGTGGGTCTTTAAGACGCTAAATCTCCTGGAAACAATGTTATTTAAGACTTTCAATCAATCAACCAATCTTTATTTATATAGTGTCAAATCACAACAAAGGTTATCTCATGATGCTTTACAGGAAGAGCAGGTAAAGACCACGCTCTACAAATGACAGAAGAAAACAAACAAAGAAAGCCAACAGATTCCCTCCTGAGCATGCTCTTGGCGACAGTGGCAAGGTAAAACTCCCCTTTAACGGGAAGAACCCTCAGGTAGAACCAGACTCAGGGCGGGCGGTCATCTACCTCAACCGGTTGGGTGGAGAGGTGAGAGAGAGAGACAAAGAGACAGAGACAGGGAGATAAGGGCAAACTGGGACAAATGACAACAACAGAACACCAGAGCATCCTGACAGGTAATCTAGATGGTAGTGACACGCAGCATCCAGCCTTCTGGTCTGCAGCTGGATGACCTTCCAGGATGAGCAGGACAATATGACCTAGACAAGACACAGACAGCACAACGAAAGCAAAGGGGCCGAGGACAACAATAACATGCACCGAGTAAAAAGGAGAGGAGTTGAAATCGGAGGGGTGGGGGCGGGGGTGGAGGGGTATAGAGGGGGAGAGGAAGAGAAAAGAAGAAAAGAGAAGAAGAGGGAAGAAGAAGATGGGAAAAGAGGAAAGTGCTCAGAGCATGATATGAAGTCCCCCGACAGTCCAGGCCCATAGCAGCATAACTAAGAGCTGGTCCAGGGCAACCTGGGCCGACCCTAACTATACGCTTTGTCAAAGAGGAAGGTTTTAAGTCTACTCTTAAAGGCAGAGAGAGAATCTGCCCTCCAAACCGAGACCGCAAGTTTGTTCCACAAACGTGGAGCCTGGAATTGGAAGGATCTGCCTCCCGTTCCAGTCTTGGAAATTTGGGGAACCACCAGTAAACCTGTGTTTTGAGAGCGCAGTGCCCTGGCAGAGATCAGTTCAGAGATCAGTTAACTCCTTTTATCAGTTCTTATGTTTGAAGAAGTCCTAGATAATATACCACTACCTGCAAGCCTCTGCCAAGGACAATAATACCTAAACCAAACGAGGACAGTTTGTAGACTGAGAATTGGATGCCAGTTTCTCTCTCTCTCTCTCCCTCCCTCTCCCTCTCTCTCTGTATATATATCTATATCTATATCTATATAGACCTATAGATACAGATATAGACATATGTATATACATACATATGTATGTACATGTATATGTACACAGGGTACACCTGGATACAGCTGTACCCTGTACAGAGATTTGTCCACCAGCCAGGCTCAGCTGGACCAGTCTAACCTGATCTCAGAGCAGTGAAAGAGCAGGTCCAGCGTGAACCTCAGCTGATGGAACTGACCTCAGGTCCCGTCTCCGTATCAAGGAGCAGGCGCAGGCGGTATGGCTGTAACGGCAACGACCCGTGGTCCAAAAGACGGTATTCATCCCCTGTTGAGAAGCCACGGAGCAGTCATTGGCGCATCTTAGCGGCGCAGTTCGGACAGCAGCACGGTCCTTGCGACCAGATGTTCAGCAGGCCAATGCCACGTCTCCATGACATCCGTGACGCAGGCGCCGTCTCCTCGTAGCAGCAGAGAGCGCCTGCATCACTCAGGATCACCAGTCTGTGGCCTCTAGTCTCTGCGCAGGCTGCACCGACCACCGGAGACCGGCCTGAGGACACACCTGCTGTGCAGCTGGCAGAGCCAGCTGGAGAGCCCGCCTGGGAAAGACGAGACTCGCTTGGTCTTTGCTCAGTCTAAGACCGGACTGAAGAGAGTGAAACACTCAACAGCTGAACTTGGAGACTCTCCTATGTGTAAGCTCTCCAATGGAGAGTTTACACATGTGTATATGTAAGATCTCCATTGGAGAGCTTACACATACTTTGTTGGGCCACACTTTGACAAGGCGACCCAAACCGGTTGTTAGACCAGTCAAAGACCAACACCAGCATGTGTGCTGGACACACACCTGCTGACCAGCAACAGGTATGTGACACACACCTGCTGCCGACCTGGCCTTTTAAAGACTCCGACTGACGTCACAGTCAACTAAATGATGACATCGCACGCGCAGCACAGACAACACCTGGAACACTGCTCAATATTTTACAATCACCTGCACTGGTTTGTGACGGACGGCATGACGTCACAATGGCTACATGTCCACATTCTGCATTGGTGAATTTGTGTGTGTGTGTGTGTGTGTGTGTGTGTGTGTGTGTGTGTGTGTGTGTGTGTGTGTGCTGGGGGGTGGGGGTGGTGGTGGATGGTTAACACCATAAGAGATTCTCAGCGTAAATGAGGAACGACCAAATGGAAACCGAGAGCAAATACAACTGAATTCAATGAAATTAACATCGTTTAATCCTATATTTTGCACAAGAGGTGGGGAGAGATTCTCTGATTGGCTTTAAACTGCTGATGAAGAATCGGCAGTTTTTGCAGAATTAGTTTGTGCAAAGTCAGCTTTCATTTTGGAATGATCCTCTCAAGTGGAGAGAGCTGCGAGCTGGTCTCGGATCATTTGAGACCAGTGTTAAATGGCGCGCAGGTCCGCAGCTCCGCAGCACACCATGAGAGCATGGAAAAGAAGCTCCCAGCTCTGTATTCTGGGAGGTGTGGCTCATCCAGGTTAAAAGGCCCACTGAACTTCATTTACTACTCGTCATTTTGCGCGTAAATGTTTGGCACCGCTGGACGAGGTTATTTGGAGAGGCGCCCGCCATGTTCGCCGATCAGTTCAGTCAAGCAGCCCCTCCTGAAACATCCCGGTGTCTCTGCTCTGCAAACCTGGGGACTGTGTGCGTCCAAGAACACAGCCTGATCCGCAGATCTCCACCAGTCTCGTGGAGCTTGGATGCCTGCAGTTGTCCTGCGCGCCGCAGAGCGCAGCGCTTCTCCATCGGGTTGTCTTGGCAAGCGCGCTCGCTCAGCACACAGAGACAATGAGCAAAGTTTATGTTTATGAACCGCAGAGAACTGTTTGGTCTTATCAACGTCAACGGCCATCCATATTTACCAGTCTTGTCTAATATTGTCTGTCACCTAACCAGTGAAATTATGAGCAGCAGTCCTCTTCTGTTGGGCTGTTTGCACTTTCCAGTTAGGACGATGGATTATGAGCTGCTCGACTATCCTGCCTCAATTATCTGCAGCATATTCCTGTTGGATTTGATATTCCAATTGCAGGATATTATTGAGCTTTGAGTTAACAATTTCCTCTCAGTTAATTCCATCCTGGATATTAAATTATTGATAACTTTGATTGGTGATCACATCATACATTCATTCTGTTATTGTCTGTCACTGATTTATTTATGGAGCTGGAGTGATGCATTGCTTATTTCTGTTTCCTCTGTTCAGCACAGCTGGACCATTCAGTACAACGCCACCCAGTGGTCAGACTCAGTTCTGTCTCCGCCTCATCCTTCACTGGGCAGCCTGACCTGTGGCCATCACCTGCTCCTCTCCTCAATCACCTATTGATCCATAACTCACTAGCCCTTTTTCAGTCTGGGTGAACTGAACATTGAACCTGGAGCACGGGACCCTTTATCATGTTCCCATTATTACCATATAAATCTGGAGAACTTAGGAGCCGGAGAACATGGGAAGACTCCTGAATGTGGATGTGAATGTACACTGACAACATGCTGAGGTGTACAGTTTGAGCTCTAAGAACAGCACAACGTCATGTGAATATGTTGGGATGAATCATTTACGAGGAATAGATGATGTTGATGGATAATATCCAAGGAGTAAAGTGGAAGAGAAACTGAAGAGGGGAGGGGGACATCATTACAGTGATAACCAAGTAGATACTTCAGCCATGTTCAACTAGCAACCAGGATGTGGAAAGTGGTGCCAAGCTGAAAGTAAAACAGGTAAAGCAGGCTGCTTGCTGAAATGAGGGTAAGGCACCACTCCCAGATTTCTGCTGAGCTGTGGGATACCACAGGGCTGCCCAATAAGTGCCTTCTCATTTTTTAGTCATGATCCAAATGATTATCTTACAAAATGAGCTCATTTTCAAGGCGTGCTGGTTCTAGAAAAAGGTTGCATGTTGTGTCATCTGCCAACTGGCAGATGACGCAACATGCATAACAGAGATTGCTAAAGCAGTGTAATGTGTGAATGAACTGTCATTGGTGTCCATGGTGGAAAAAAAGTGTGAACACAACTGTATTAGTATTTCTTAAGAAATGTTGATTATCAAAAAGAATGGCGTCTGTATAGAAAAAAAAAAGTTACATATTTAGGTGTTGTTGTTGCCAAGAGTAAAAAGGAATGGCGTGACATGCCCGTTAAACCTATTATAGATAAAATAAAGAAGAAATTTAGTATCCTCAGCATGATGTTGACTTGTTCATCTTACTTCAGTTTTTGCCATTTTACTTGTAGTTAAGAGACTGCTAAACCAGTTGACAGGCGGATCTCATGTGATTGTCATGAAATTACAGGAAGTGTAGAGGAGTAACTAATTATATGTAATTAACTTACAAATGAATTGTAATTGTAATGTGTTTCAGTTAGTGAGAAAAAGTAATTAAACTACAGTTACAAATCAAACTGTTGGTGATTACAAATGGGTTACCTCTGATTAAATGTTATTTTTGGCAAAAAGCTTATATGTGGAATATAATAACACAGGTCAGCAAAGCTGTAGCGAAAAATCTGAGTGCAACACCATCAAGTGTGGCCACAGACTTGTACATAATAATAAACTGGAATTCTTTAGCAAACAAACCAAATAAATACAACTGTATTTATTTGTTAAGGAATTTTCTGTCAGAGAAATGAACAGTACAGTTTCTAGAGCTAACAGTTTTGACAGCTTAAATGCAACACAAGTTGTGCTCACAATGTGATATTGTCAGTTAAAACAATGCTAATTCTAAACAAGATAAATATTACAGCTTTATCAGAAATTCACAGGCTGGAAATACAAAACTTTGAACAGAAACAGAACAAGCAGTGGGAAAAACTGTATCCACACCAATACATAAACTACTAAATACAATAGGTCTTCCTAAGACAGACAAATGTTCTATTCATTTTGCAGTGAGCTGGCTTGTACAGGCATTGCACTGCATTTTAAATATGTGGCATATTATCAGTGCAAAAAAAAAAAAAAAAAAAGTGAAAGAAAAGATGAATCCTAAAGTCACACTCTGCTGGGGTTTGGCTTTTGCATGGGTCTCAGAGGAAAGACAGACCTAGCTACTCCTTACAGTACGATCCACTACTGACTTTACAGAGACGTCCTGCTTGGACACACGTCTACCTTCCTCTGAGAGCTCACCTGCAGCCTGTGTGTCTGAGTGGTAGGGGCTATAAGCGCCGCTGTTATTTAGGATATTCAGCAGAACTGTGAGAAGCAGTGAGTGACTACAGGTCAATTGCTGAACATGTGCTATAGCTTTCAGCCGTTACTGAGCCTCTAAACGTCTGCACACATTTAGATTCTCAAATATGTCAAATCCAGTGGTTCTACTTAATCAACAGGTTAGTTAGTATGGTTCAAGCAGGAGCAGCCTGCACCTTGTGTAGAGGAGGAGCTCATGCTGGGGACAATCAGTTCATGACTTCATCGCTATTTATGCATGTACTGCAGCCAACAATGGTAGTAAAAATATGATCAACTTAACCCAAAGGTTGTCAACACATGTAAACAAACCTTTTTCACATGTAAAACACATTTCAGACTAATTCCAGAGGCAAATACTTGTCGTAGGATCACCTTTTAACTCTCAATTGTACCCTCCATTTCTGTCAGGAGCATCAGCCGCTGATGATCTGCTGAAATTAACATTCACAGAGCTGCTCAAAGTGGAAAAATTAACAAACAAACAAACAAACAAACAAACAAGGCACTGGCACATGTCAGGAAGAGCAGTTACAGGAAGGTGTTGGAGCTCCACGAGCCCCCAGAGCAGCTTCAGTGTGCCTTGGCATAGTTTCCTCAAGTCTCTGGACTCTACTGGAGGGATGGAAGAAGTGAAGCGCTGGTGGACACCATGCACTGCCAGTTGAGAGTTGGATCTTTCAGCACCAGCGCCGTGGACTGTCAGCTGCCTCGCCTGGCTGTTGTTATGCACGATTGCAGCCACTAGTCACTCCCTTTTGTCACATTTTGGACCACTGACCCTGTGCACCATCTTTCATACACAGAGAAAACAGCTGAGCTTGGCAACACCCAGCAGCACTTTCTTCCACACTTAATGAAGTGAATTTATCAACTGAAATCAATGAGCACTGTTGCCTACACCTGGAATCATGAGCTCAGGGCTTGTGTCTAGACGGTAACCCTAGATTCACACAACTCTAGCACACTCTTGCATGTGTGCACTTGATTCAGCACAGCACTAGCACTTTACTCTGCCTGCTTCAAATATTCTGGTCTCATTAAGTTTGAAGGTCATGGACTTTTTCACATTTTTGATGGTCATTTTGGCTTATTAGTTAAGGTTAGGGTTAGGCATTAGCTGCTTATGGTTAACATTAGGGGTGGCGAAAAAAACAGATTCACTCAAGTTTCACAATTCTTTTTTGCAATTTTTTTTTTTTTTTAAATTACTGAATTAAAGTAAATACATTATTGTCATATGAAACTAGATGACCTAAGGAATTTGTTGGCACCAGGCATTTCATGCTTAGAAGTTGGCATACAGGCTAAATACTGCTTCAAAGTTAGGCTACATTTTGGTGAGGGAAAAATTGGCATGGCCTTTTTCAAAGGGGTCTTTGACCTCTGACCTCAAGTATGAATGTGTTGTTTTGGCCTGTATTAAAATGGTGTATTTGTGCAGACTGGGGCCAAAACAGTCTTGTATGAATTGGCTTTGACTGGAAAACGGAGACTCTTGTGGATTCAATGAGCCACATTGGATTCATGTGGATGTCACTGTATAAAATGACCTATAGTGACCTCTAGGATAATCACAGCTTCACAAACTTCAAACTTTACATCCACAAACTAGAGGAGAATTCAAAAGACAAAGATCACAATATCACATTGCAATACTTGTAGAATGGCAATAGTTCAGAATCACAACACATATCGAATCACCAAGCCAAGTATCAAGACAGTATGGAATATGGAGATAAACAAAACGCCCCAGCCCTGCTGTTAACATTAAAAAAGGCTGTGACGAATGAATGCAAGTCAATTAGAAATTCCCTCACCTTGCTAGGAAACAAAACTCTGTACGTAAAGGAACGTGTCACATTTTGGGTGGTCACTATTTGGGCTGATTGCATAAGCTTAAGGTTAACAACACAGTACACAAGAACAAACAACTGTCGCGTAAACAATCTGGCTACAGTTTCACAAATGTAGGGTTACCATGTAGACACGACCCTGTTAATAAGGAGCTCAGCGTTGTTGTTTGTTCATAACACCACTATACTGTAAACATCATGCAAACACAAATCCACCGTGGGAGCTTCCCTTCACTGTCCACTGACGATGGAGGAGATTTTACTGCTTTGCTGTCAAGTTCAAATCATTCTGATTCAGCTGTGAATTTGGCGGCTGGTGTTCATGTTAACATATAAATGACGTACGTTGATAAGCTTCTATATGTTTGTCCCATTTATCCAGCAGGAGCCAGGTCGCTCAGTGAAGTGAGTGTGTGTGACAGGCGGGTGGAAACATCTGTACTACTACTACCAATATTACTGATACTACTACTACTACTACTATTACAACTATTACTACTACTAGAACTACTACTATTATAACCAATAATAATAATAGACCAAAAATGCGAGTGTATTACAGTAAACTCAGTTAAAGACATTGAAACAATTGTAGACATTCATTGTTTTCCTGTTTCCGAGGTCACATGCTACAAACACTAAAACGTGACGTCACATTAGAAAACTAGAGACAGGCAGAAAGTTTTGGATGCCAATTTCTTTGCTTTTTTAAGGGGGATTTAAAGAATATATATAAAGTCTATCAAACTTCTAAACATGAGATAAAGTCATAAAACTGTCAGCCTGTGCTGTGAACTCTTTACAAAGTAATGAATGATGTCTTTTATTCTCTAATGATTTTATATTAATGGAATCTATTTTTCCTGATGATTTTTCATTTTATTTTTTTTTAATGCATACTCTTGTTTCTTTGTACATTATATTTAACATGTCTGAAATGTTTGTATATTTGGATGTATTTTCAAAAAATCTCATTTTTTTTTGCTCCCAATAAAATAACAGAATTCTACCAGAATATATATACCCCAGAGCAACATAAAAATATGAAGAAAAGACTGATTGCATTGTGGGTCTTTAAGACGCTAAATCTCCTGGAAACAATGTTATTTAAGACTTTCAATCAATCAACCAATCTTTATTTATATAGTGTCAAATCACAACAAAGGTTATCTCATGATGCTTTACAGGAAGAGCAGGTAAAGACCACGCTCTACAAATTACAGAAGAAAACAAACAAAGAAAGCCAACAGATTCCCTCCTGAGCATGCTCTTGGCGACAGTGGCAAGGTAAAACTCCCCTTTAACGGGAAGAACCCTCAGGTAGAACCAGACTCAGGGCGGGCGGTCATCTACCTTGACCGGTTGGGTGGAGAGGGGAGAGAGAGAGACAAAGAGAGAGAGACAGGGAAATGAGGGCAAAATGGGACAAATGACAACAACAGAAGACCAGAGTATCCTGACAGGTAATCTAGATGGTAGTGACACGCAGCATCCAGCCTTCTGGTCTGCAGCTGGATGACCTTCCAGGATGAGCAGGACAATATGACCTAGACAAGACACAGAAAGCACAACGAAAGCAAAGGGGCCGAGGACAACAATAACATGCACCGAGTAAAAAGGAGAGGAGTTGGAATCGGAGGGGTGGGGGCGGGGGTGGAGGGGTTTAGAGGGGGAGAGGAAGAGAAAAGAAGAAAAGAGAAGAAGAGGGAAGAAGAAGATGGGGAAAGAGGAAAGTGCTCAGAGCATGATATGGAGTCCCCCGACAGTCCAGGCCTATAGCAGCATAACTAAGAGCTGGTCCAGGGCAACCTGGGCCGACCCTAACTATACGCTTTGTCAAAGAGGAAGGTTTTAAGTCTACTCTTAAAGGCAGAGAGAGAATCTGCCCTCCAAACCGAGACCGCAAGTTTGTTCCACAAACGTGGAGCCTGGAATTGGAAGGATCTGCCTCCTGTTCCAGTCTTGGAAATTTGGGGAACCACCAGTAAACCTGTGTTTTGAGAGCGCAGTGCCCTGGCAGAGATCACTTCAGAGATCAGTTAACTCCTTTTATCAGTTCTTATGTTTGAAGAAGTCATAGATAATATACCACTACCTGCAAGCCTCTGCCAAGGACAATAATACCAAAACCAAATGAGGACAGTTTGTAGACTGAGAATTGGATGCCAGTTTCTCTCTCTCTCTCTCTCTCTCTCTCTCTCTCCCCCCCCTCTCTCTCCCTCTCTCTCTCTCTCTCTCTTTCTCTCTGTATCTATATCTATATCTATATCTATATAGACCTATACAGATATAGACATATGTATATACATATACATACATATGTATGTACATGTATATGTACACAGGGTACACCTGGATACAGCTGTATCCTGTACAGAGATTTGTCCACCAGCCAGGCTCAGCTGGACCAGTCTAACCTGATCTCAGAGCAGTGAAAGAGCAGGTCCAGCGTGAACCTCAGCTGATGGAACTGACCTCAGGTCCCGTCTCCGTATCAAGGAGCAGGCGCAGGCGGTATGGCTGTAACGGCAACGACCCGTGGTCCAAAAGACGGTATTCATCCCCTGTTGAGAAGCCACGGAGCAGTCATTGGCGCATCATGGCGGCGCAGTCCGGACAGCAGCACGGTCCTTGCGACCAGATGTTCAGCAGGCCAATGCCACGTCTCCATGACATCCGTGACGCAGGCGCCGTCTCCTCGTAGCAGCAGAGAGCGCCTGCATCACTCAGGATCACCAGTCTGTGGCCTCTAGTCTCTGCGCAGGCTGCACCGACCACCGGAGACCGGCCTGAGGACACACCTGCTGTGCAGCTGGCAGAGCCAGCTGGAGAGCCCGTCTGGTAAAGCGGAGACTCGCTTGGTCTTTGCTCAGTCTAAGACCGGACTGAAGAGAGTGAAACACTCAACAGCTGAACTTGGAGACTCTCCTATGTGTAAGCTCTCCAATGGAGAGTTTACACATGTGTATGTGTAGGTTCTCCAATGGAGAGCTTACACATACTATGTTGGGCCACACTTTGACAAGGCGACTCAAACCGGTTGATAGACCAGTCAAAGACCAACACCAGCATGTGTGCTGGACACACACCTGCTGACCAGCAACAGGTATGTGACACACACCTGCTGCCGACCTGGCCTTTTAAAGACTCTGACTGACGTCACAGTCAACTAAATGATGACATCGCACGCGCAGCACAGACAACACCTGGAACACTGCTCAATACTTTACAATCACCTGCACTGGTTTGTGACGGACGGCAGGACGTCACAATGGCTACAGGTCCACATTCTGCATTGTTGAATTTGTGTGTGTGTGTGTGTGTGTGCTGGGTGGTGGGGGTGGTGGTGGATGGTTAACACCATAAGAGATTCTCAGCGTAAATGAGGAACGACCACATGGAAACCGAGAGCAAATACAACTGAATTCAATGAAATTAACATCGCATAATCCTATATTCTGCACAAGAGGTGGGGAGAGATTCTCTGATGGCTTTAAACTGCTGATGAAGAATCGGCAGTTTTTGCAGAATTAGTTAGTGCAAAGTCAGCTTTCATTTTGGAATGATCCTCTCAAGTGGAGAGAGCTGCGAGCTGGTCTCAGATCATTTGAGACCAGTGTTAAATGGCGCGCAGGTCCGCAGCTCCGCAGCACACCATGAGAGCATGGAAAAGAAGCTCCCAGCTCTGTATTCTGGGAGGTGTGGCTCATGCAGGTTAAAAGGCCCACTGAACTTCATTTATTACTCGTCATTTTGCGCGTAAATGTTTGGCACCGCTGGACGAGGTTATTTGGAGAGGCGCCCGCCATGTTCGCCGATCAGTTCAGTCAAGCAGCCCCTCCTGAAACATCCCGGTGTCTCTGCACTGCAAACATGGGGACTGTGTGCGTCCAAGAACACAGCCTGATCCGCAGATCTCCACCAGTCTCGTGGAGCTTGGATGCCTGCAGTTGTCCTGCGCGCCGCAGAGCGCAGCGCTTCTCCATCGGGTTGTCTTGGCAAGCGCGCTCGCTCAGCACACAGAGACAATGAGCAAAGTTTATGTTTATGAACCGCAGAGAACTGTTTGGTCTTATCAACGTCAACGGCCATCCGTATTTACTTCCTGTTGAATTTGATATTCCAATTGCAGGGTATTATTGAGCTTTGAGTTAACAATTTCCTCTCAGTTAATTCCATCCTGGATATTAAATTATTGATAACTTTGATTGGTGATCACATCATACATTCATTCTGTTATTGTCCATCATTGATTTATTTATGGAGCTGGAGTGATGCATTGCTTATTTCTGTTTCCTCTGTTCAGCACAGCTGGACCTTTCAGTACAACGCCACCCAGTGGTCAGACTCAGTTCTGTCTCCGCCTCATCCTTCACTGGGCAGCCTGACCCGTGGCCATCACCTGCTCCTCTCCTCAATCACCTATTGATCCATAACTCACTAGCCCTTTTTCAGTCTGGGTGAACTGAACATTGAACCTGGAGCACGGGACCCTTTATCATGTTCCCATTATTACCATATAAATCTGGAGAACTTAGGAGCCGGAGAACATGGGAAGACTCCTGAATGTGGATGTGAATGTACACTGACAACATGCTGAGGTGTACAGTTTGAGCTCTAAGAACAGCACAACGTCATGTGAATATGTTGGGATGAATCATTTACGAGGAATAGATGATGTTGATGGATAATATCCAAGGAGTAAAGTGGAAGAGAAACTGAAGAGGGGAGGGGGACATCATTACAGTGATAACCAAGTAGATACTTCAGCCATGTTCAACTAGCAACCAGGATGTGGAAAGTGGTGCCAAGCTGAAAGTAAAACAGGTAAAGCAGGCTGCTTGCTGAAATGAGGGTAAGGCACCACTCCCAGATTTCTGCTGAGCTGTGGGATACCACAGGGCTGCCCAATAAGTGCCTTCTCATTTTTTAGTTATGATCCAAATCATTATCTTACAAAATGAGCTCATTTTCAAGGCGTACTGGTTCTAGAAAAAGAGTTCACATTGTGCCAACTGGCAGATGACACAACATGCATAACAGAGATTGCTAAAGCAGTGTAATGTGTGAATGAACTGTCATTGGTGTCCATGGTGGAAAAAAAGTGTGAACACAACTGTATTAGTGTTTCTTAAGAAATGTTGATTATCAAAAAGAATGGCATTTGTATAGAAAAAAAGTTACATATTTAGGTGTTTTTGTTGCCAAGAGTAAAAAGGAATGGCGTGACATGCCCATTATAATAGATAAAATAAAGAAGAAATTTAGTATCCTCAGCATGATGTTGACTTGTTCATCTTACTTCAGTTTTTGCCATTTTACTTGTAGTTAAGAGACTGCTAAACCAGTTGACAGGCGGATCTCATGTGATTGTCATGAAATTACAGGAAGTGTAGAGGATTAACTAATTATATGTAATTAACTTACAAATTAATTGTAATTGTAATATGTTTCAGTTAGTGAGAAAAAGTAATTAAACTACAGTGACAAATCAAACTGTTGGTGATTACAAATGGGTTACCTCTGATTAAATGTTATTTTTGGCAAAAAGCTTATATGTGGAATATAATAACACAGGTCAGCAAAGCTGTAGCGACAAATCTGAGTGCAACACCATCAAGTGTAGCCACTGACTTGTACATAATAATAAACTGGAATTCTTTAGCAAACAAACCAAATGAATACAACTGTATTTATTTGTTAAGGAATTTTCTGTCAGGGAAATGAACAGTACAGTTTCTAGAGCTAACAGTTTTGACAGCTTAAATGCAACACAAGTTGTGCTCACAATGTGATATTGTCAGTTAAAACAATGCTAATTCTAAACAAGATAAATATTACAGCTTTATCAGAAATTCACAGGCTGGAAATACAAAACTTTGAACAGAAACAGAACAAGCAGTTGGAAAAACTTGATCCACACCAATACATAAAATAATAAATACAATAGGTCTTCCTAAGACAGACAAATGTTCTATTCATTTTGCAGTGAGCTGGCTTGTACAGGCATTGCACTGCATTTTAAATATGTGGCATATTATCAGTGCAAAAACAAAAAAAAAAAAAAAAAAAAAGTGCAAGAAAACATGAATCCTAAAATCACACTCTGCTGGGGTTTGGCTTTTGCATGGGTCTCAGAGGAAAGACAAACCTAGCTACTCCTTACAGTACGATCCACTACTGACTTTACAGAGACGTCCTGCTTGGACACACGTCTACCTTCCTCTGAGAGCTCACCTGCAGCCTGTGTGTCTGAGTGGTAGGGGCTGCAAGCGCCGTTGTTATTTAGGATATTCAACAGAACTGTGAGAAGCAGTGAGTGACTACAGGTCAATTGTTGAACATGTGCTATAGCTTTCAGCCGTTACTGAGCCTCTAAACGTCTGCACACATTTAGATTCTCACATATGTCAAATCCAGTGGTTCTACTCAATCAACAGGTTAGTTTGTATGGTTCAAGCACGAGCAGCCTGCACCTTGTGTAGAGGAGGATCTCATGCTGGGGACAATCAGTTCATGACTTCATCGCTATTTATGCATGTACTGCAGCCAACAATGGTAGTAAAAATATGATCAACTTAGCCCAAAGGTTGTCAACACATGTAAAGAAAACTTTTTCACATGTAAAACACATTTCAGACTAATTCCAGAGGCAAATACTTGTCGTAGGTTCACCTTTTAACTCTCAGTTGTACCCTCCATTTCTGTCAGGAGCATCAGCCGCTGATGATCTGCTGAAATTAACATTCACAGAGCTGCTCAAAGTGGAAAAATTAACAAACAAACAAACAAACAAAAAAGGCACTGGCACATCTCAGGAAGAGCAGTTACATGGAAACTGGTCCACCTCACGGCTAATCATACTGTCCCAAGAACAAGTGATTTGCGTCCTTGCTCCATCAGTATGGAAACAACTACTTCAAACATTTAGCTAAAAAAAAAGTTTGATGCTCTACTTTTTATCCTCGAATGAATCTCTCACCCTCAATGCAGTGACATAAAAAGTAACATGACAAAGTCTGGATTCTTTTCAGAGAGTTGTACCAAATATTAGATTAACTTTGGCTCATTTGTTGAGAGACAACAACAAGGAAGAGTTTCAGGTGTGAGATGGCACAAGGGCAACAGCACCCTGACATTATTCCAATGCTCCAAGAATGACAAGGCAAGGTGAGGTGGGTGGCTGTGGCGGGTCCTTATCCTGCAGACTGGCGGGGGCTTCATCATCTGTCATACAGACAGAGGAAAATATGCCAATACACACCCACAAAAATACACACATGCATGTGTATCAACACTGTGTGGCCATACGAATGGTACACATTCACATTTTATTGTTTCTATTGTAATACACCAAAATACACAAAATTACAGCCATTTCTGATGGCTGTTCTCAGAATATGTGAAAATGTTTTCAGGTGGTATCATCCTATCACATTCATTTGCACAGAATTATTCATGTAAAAACGTGAAACAGCGCCCTCTGTGGCCACACACTTGGGTGGTGCCCATTGTTGTAGGTTTTCTATGTTTTGAGCTAAAGGGAATACCGCAGCCAATTTTTTTCTGGTCATGTAGTATCAGTTTCAAAAATATTTGCCCCTTTCTACTCCATAGACCTCCCAGTTTTATGAAGAGAACAACACCACCTCTGAATTATTCCATTAACTTTTAAAATGGCTGCCTTTTTGGGATGGATTCGGAAAAAAAGGCTAGCTTTCTGACATGCAGATGAATTCTCATCTGATTAGGCCTAAGGCCCACATTTTTAATCAATTAATTGATTGAATCAACTGGTTAATTTGGGGAGTTGGGGGTAGGCGAGCATCATCTTGGTTGAATTTTGTTTTAAATCTCTAAATTTTAATTTATTTAACCAGGATCGGCAGCCAACATGACTGCCATTTGTCAGTCATGTGTTGGACTTTACCTATTTGCTGTTGCCCTTTGAAAATGAATTGACACACTGCAGTTCATTCCACATTTATCAAACACACAATGCAGAATTTTTCCTACTTTTTTCAACATTTATAAATGAATTCACCAAAAAACAGGCACATTCTGTATCCCCTGGTATCACCCAGCAAAAAATGAAGTCAAGTGTCTGCTATATGCTGATGATCTAATTTAGTTCTGCTGTCTCCTACCAAGGAAGGCCTACAGCAACACCTGGGTCTCCTGCACAGTCTCTGTGAAACCCGGGCCCTGATTGCCAACCAAAACGATACCAAGATACCGATTTTTTTTTTTTTTTTTCCCCCCAGAAGAGGTCTGGGAATCACAACCTTAAACATCAGTTCTATCTGGGCACAGTTAAATTACAACATGCAAAAAACTAGGCTACACATATTTATGGCAGTGAATGAGCTGAGAGACAAATCAAGGCAGACATTTTATGCAATTAAAAGAAACATCAAACTCATTGCTGTATATAACAGTGGTATAGCATATAGTGCCTACTCATGCCCCTCTTCCACCAAAAAGAACCTGGTGCTAGTTCGGTGCTGGTGCTAGAGCCGGTGTTTAACTGGTTCCAACAAAGAACCGGTTTGCTTTTCCATCGGCCAAGAGCCAAGCGGAGCCAAGTCAGAGCCACGTCATTACGTCAGCGTAAAACGTGATGACGTGGGCGTGGGTGTGCGAGTTGCTCGCTTGGAATCACAATAACCAACATGGGCGACAAATGGGCGACCCATCGTAGCGATGCAAATACTGCTCGTGTCTTTACAGGCCTACATTGCGATCCAGAGGCGAAAAACGCAAATATTGCTGGCTACCCGTCGTATTTGTGGTTGGAACAAACAGCGACTACGTTTAGCTATACGTTCATTCGCTGTTCCCGTTTGGGTCTGTAACCCCGCCCACCAATGACGTGGTGGGTCGCATCATCGGATCTTTCTCTGGCCCCTGTTTAGCCCCTGCTCAGAGTTGGTGCTTGCCTGAAACCGATTTGGAACCAGTTTGGCCGGTGCTTGGGCGGTGGAAAAACAAAGAACCGGTGCTAAGTCAGGCACTGGCTCCGAACCAGCCCTGGCATAACCTTGTACCTCGTAGAACCAACCTTGTGCATGACACTACCTCATCCTTTTTTACCCACTCTGAAAAAGAACAAAACTGGTGTGTGCGTGTGTGCGTGTGTGTGGATGCAAGGTGCAGGACTAAATAAAGATGTTAAAAAATATTACAAAATGTAACCAATTCAACAAGGAAGTAGGCAAACCACCACAGCAGCAAAAGTAGCTGTAGTCCCGATCCAGATATACACTCGGTTTAGGCTGGAAACCTAGTGTGCTGTTAATACACTGGCCTGTATTTGTAAGAATTTTTAAATGAAGTTAATAAATGATAAGATAATGACATAAACTTTACAATAAAACAAACTTTATGAAGGTCAGCAACACCTACTGCTAATTGAGCTCAAGCTAGCTACAGAGCTTGCTTCGTTTAGCCCTATTTAGCAACCTGATCTAATGAAACAGACCTAATGAAACATCTAAAATGTGAACATTTCCAAAATGTCATTACATAGCGCCTCATTTTTAGACCTAAAACAGAAATTTATGACATTTTTAGACCTAACAATATGGAACTCTGTACCCCAAAAAAGGCTTCGTAAACAGCCTGCACAGATTTGTGCGCAGATTTATATGTGCTAGCTAAACAATAAAACTAAACTAAAATTGGATGGTTGGATTTTAAGACTAAGGTTTTTGATGACTAAAAATAGTAGCCTAGATAGCAATAAAGAATCAAAATATTATTTAACATCATTTATTGATTTGAATCATACATTCTTAATATGGCTGAGACAGTGTGTCTAAAGTTATAGGCTGAGTGTGTGTGTACAGAGACTGAGAGTGTGTCTATTTGTGTATACAGAAGCTGATGCTTTGTGTAATGTTACAGTTTACAGGCTGAGATTATGTGAAGAGAGTGAGAGAGAGAGAGAGAGAGAGAGAGAGAGAGAGAGAGAGAGAGAGAGAGAGAGAGAGAGAGAGTTCAGTCTGACGTCCGACCTTCCTTGAAAAAGTTGAGCTCGTAGTACCGAATCTCGTAGTGGTTCGGCATGCGGCAGACTTGATCTTTGTCTACAGACAAAGATCAATCCATGCTTAGGAACTAACAACATCATGTCTTGACAGTTATTATTTACCATCATGTCTTGAACACATTTTGTAGTAAGCAACTCATTATGTAGTCTATTCAAGGCTGGTATACACTACAAGACTTTGCAACCCAGATTCCACTGTAACTCACAGTTGGACTGAGTCTGTCCTAGTCTGCCCCCGTCAGCCCTCGATGTAGACAGTTGGACTGGCAATGTCACATAAATGTGTGAGTGTATGAGGGTGTAAGACTCAAATCTTTAAGTCTATGAAGTGGTGGTGTCTAGTGTTCTAGTGTTTTCTTTCCAAAAACACAGCTGTTAATGTTCTCCTCCCAAGCGCACTTTAAGGCATGCTAAAACAGCTGTTTATTGTACCTGTTGAATTGTGTTTAATAAATAAAAATACATATGAATGTGAAGAAGTGATTGTTATTTAGGGAGGGGGAAGGTGAGAGAGGGGTGGGATGGAGGTGGGGAGGAAGGTGGGGGGCGAAGGTGGGGGGCGAGTAGGGATACGGCTCAACTTACCCCACTCCTATGCTCAACTTACCCCATACATGGGGTAAGTTGTGCCACGAGACCACTTTTTTTGGACATGCTATATTATGGAAACAGTTATGTTTACACTCATTCTGCTTGTTTGAAGAGATGCACAACATCCTGAAATATATGCAGATATATTAGTTAGCGACAAAACTATGATTGCCTTGATGTAGTGATCCTAAATATGAAAAATGGCTCATCTTACATCTTTTTCTTTCATGATGCATTGATCTGAGTTAATTTGATTCATTGGTATGTCTTTGTACAGATTTTCAAAATGTGCTCTCCAGGTGTCACCATTTTAGATAGGTAGTGCTTGTGGTTGCTTTGTGTTGAAGTTGTTTCACATATCCCAGAATTGATTCTGATTTATGGCATTCTCAATATCTTCAAGTTTCATGTGGGTATAAATTTATTTTTTGTTCCTAATTGTACGTTTGTATTTGCTTAAAATTTCGTTATACCTAATGCGCAGGGCTGGGTTGTTTGGTTGCCGATATTTTTCATTTGCTATTTTTCTCAGGTCCTTTCTGATCGTCTTGCACTCTTGATCAAACCATTTTTCTGTGTTTTGCCTTTTAACAGGCTTCCTTTTTTGTTTAAGGTCAGCTTTACCGTTTTTCTTGATTGCTAAGACACATTTCGCAAGTTGCTCTCCTTTTCTCTAAACTGTGAACACAAAACCCAATTTTCAAGCTACATTCACAAAACCTCAGACTCCTCTTGCAAAACCAAACTTTCACCTCAAAACAGTGTGCTCAAAACTGAACTATGTTGTCAAATTGTGCCCCGAGTCAATCAAAATTAAAAACACTACATAGAAAAATAGAAAACACAATGCTCAGGACATGAAGCTGTAGAAATAAATGTTTATTGTTCACTGCAGGCTAAATGCATGCAAAACAAAAAACCTGTGCATTTAGCACTTGTATATAGTAAAAAAAAAAAAAAAAAAAAAAAAAAAAAATACAAAAACCAGAAATCTTGTGCATTTACACATAGCACTTGCACAGTACAAAAACAAACAGAAATCTTGTGCATTTAGCACTTACATACAGTAAGCCTACATAAAAATAAAGTACAAAAATATACAAATGAGAAGTGCATTACTCAGCCACAGCATCATTTCTCCGTATTGGGTCGACCTCCTCAACCACCTCGACCACCTCTCACACAAACTCCTCCTCTCAGATTTCTATCCATTGTAGTGCCTCACAAAGCAGTGCTCTCTGAACTGGCTTATATATGTTCCCTCACATCATTAGCCACAAGTGTGATCAATTTTGAGTTGTTGTGTTCAACCACCAGTGACCACTGACACCAGTGCTTTACTTGTGTTTGACTTTTGCCACCAGTGCTCACCATTATGCAACACAGGTGCATCACAATGAAAATGTGTTGGTAAGTTGTGTCTAAAAAGTGCTTATGGTTTTGCCAAAAGAGTGACTGATTCAATCAGTGGGTTCAGGCAATGGAACATTTGGTTCAGACAATAGGGTTTAGTGTTTTAGCAATTGAGAAAAACTGTAATAGCTGCCTTTTGGAATAGCATTTTAATATCACCTACGGCCTTGTTTACACCATTTCTGGTATGGATATATTGATTATTGTTATATATTGTTATGCCATTCATTAGATCAGGTGAGTTCAAGGCCATAAGAAATTTGTCTCCACTATCTGGGCCCCATCTATACATAGGATTTAATTTGTACAGTTCATTGGGTTCCCTTTTAGTGTCACTTATGTGACCTGAAATCCAAAATGCATGAATCGTTACGTTGGTTAGATGTGAAAAATAGATTATTGTATTTATTAATAATTTTTTATCAAGAATGTCATTACTTCAAAATTTCCTGTCATTATTCATGAAAAATTGTCTCTTAGGTCTGAGGCACGCAGTTATTCAACTAGACATGCTGTTGAAGGTCGTTTTACCCTACCAAAATCTAAGACCTTGACTCAACGTACAGTGACATATAGAGCAATGCAACAGTGGAATTTGCTTCCCTATTCTCTGACTCAATTAAATCTTAGCAGCTTGAAAAAACTAAAAATTTATTTTCAAAACATGAATTTTGGTCACTGATGCTCCTTATGATATCAGAGTTAGATGAACAGTGGATGTTTTGTTTGTGCACTGCCTGGCTGCTCATGCTTGGTTGCCTGAGCTTGATTCACGGGTGCACAGGTATTAGGGCTGCTGCTGCCAGGGCCCCTGCTGTTGGGGTGGGCGCGGGTCAGCATGGGTGAGCAGCTGGACATTGTTGATGTGTGAGTCCTCGTTTGTTTATTTGTGTAAAATTTGTGTTAAAATATATTCTGTGTTTTTTTTTTTTTTTTTCAGTTGGTTATAATTGCAGTGTCTGTCTTATGTTTTGTTTGTGTTTGTCTTGTGATCTTGTTTTACATGATATATGATTATTATGTAATGTCTGTGTGCTGTCATTATATAATGTAGCGTATGTTGTGTCAGGTATGTTGTGTCATGTACGCACATGTGTGCACATCTCTCATGTCTATCTGTGTATTGATGTTGTATTGTCATTATGAATGAGTATAGACCCCAGGAAGAATAGCTGCTGCTTGCAAAAGCTAATTGGGGATCTAAATAAAACAAACAAACAAACAAAGTTTAAGCGACACGTGTATTTGGTTGTGGTCTGAGAGGGGGGATTGCTGTCTGACAGTGAATGCACTGATAGTGGCGGGGTCCATGTCAGTGATTGCATAGTCCACGACACTAGATCCAAGGGCTGAGGAGAACGTAAATCTCCCTAAGGAGTCTCCTCTGAACCTACCATTAACTATGTACAGGCCTAATTTGACAGTCGAAGTTGCTCCGACGTGTGATAGTTGGTGTGGCGAATGGGGCAGATTGACCAAACACATGGTTGTTGCCTTGTGGGTCGATGATATCAGGTTCAATTCCTGTTCGTCCATTCAGGTCTCCAGTCAAGAGTATGTTTCCTTGGGCCTGGAAATGAGCATGAGGAAAAGAGGATATTAGTGCCTGCCGAGCGGGTTAAGATTTACAACACATCCAGGTTTTTAATAGTCAGTATACTCGGCATTGTCTGACACAGGTTGGAAAATGTGCACTTTTATTTACAGTTAAATACATTTTGCTGTGTTTCAGCTTCTGTTAAACTAATAGAGCTGTGGCGGCTTCCGGTCTGAGCTTTCAAAATAAAACCTTTGTTATTGTGCGCTTCTCATTATTATTAACAAACAAAATTGGGGCTTGTAAATGTGATTTACCCTGTTTTACTGGTGAGATCTGATGGCAAAGATTTCCTTTATACCACACCAAGATCCCTCCCGATGTTCTTCCCTTGCGTATGTTTTTTAATTTTATCGAGGGCACCATGACTTCATTATATCCTGGAGGACAGTGAGTGAGTTGATTATTGTGACCACAATGCGGGTGTCAGGGAACTCCCTACTGGCCTGTTCCGCCATCTTCCTGTGTTGTTGTTACGGAGTTTGTGCAGGTCATTTGTTCATGTGTGGATCACTAGGCATTGAGGGCTTTTGAGGGTCTCCTTTTTCAACAGCTTCATGGCCTGACCTGTGGAGCTGCAGTGTTTGGACAGCACTTTCTTTCCTGGAAATAGTTTGCTTGTGGAATTTCCCATTTGAGTCAGTCAGCAGGACCACTTGTGGGGCTTGTTCTTCAGGCTGGGTGGAGGGAAGCTGGGATGGGTAGAGCTGTTGGTAGCTGGCTCTATGGATGTATCAGGAGGTGCTGGGGTGCTGTTCAGCTGGGTGCAGAGCAGAGAGGGTGGGTCAGAGACAAGGCAGAGGTTTGGGGCACTGGCAGGGGGAGTCTGTGTCTCTGCACTTGTCATTTTAGGGGCTGATGAGAGTTGGTCTGCCAGGTGTTGGATTTGTCTGGTGAGGCTCTTTTCTCTCTTCTCAGCATCATTGTTCACTTTGGCTAACTGAGCACGCAGCTCATTGTTCTCTTCTTCTCAGGTCAAATGCCAAGGCCTGGTTGTCTCTCTTGGGCTGCTGGAGCTCCTCTTTAAGTTGTTGCAGAGTGTTGTCTGGAGGGTCAGACAGCCTGGCCTGGGTCAGCTCTTTGAATTCAGCAAAGTCCAGCTCTAGTAGGGCCATACTCTCCTTCAGGTGGTTGGTGGAGCTGACGGGTGTAGGAGGGGCAGAGATGGACAAGGTGGTGGGGTTTTCTGCTGGGCTCTCATCATTTTCACTGTAGGAGGCGACAGTGATCCTCTTGGTGTCCACCTCAGCTTTTAACAGTGAGAATGCTTCTTCAAAGGACTCCATGTTGGCTTCACTTCCTTGGACCATGACCTTTCCTTTGGTGTAGTATGTTATAGTAAGCAGAGGGTCATCCTTGTCAAGGTGTTCATCTTTACAGATTTGCCATCTGCCTCCTGAGCCGATGCCCTCACTGGATACGTATTCATAATGACTGCACAGAGTATCCTTCCAAATGTAGATGGAGTCAGTGAAGAATATAAAGTTATTCTTCTTGTTTCCTTCTCTTTGTCCTCTGGGTTTTCATGTAGTGTCTTCTCCTTGTGTTTCTCTTTATAGCCGTTACACTCTTACATTTAGCAGGGTACTCAATTTCCCTGCTCTCTGCTCTGAGAGCTGTGCTGTGTTTAGCTGCCTGCTGACCAGTTTCCATGGCAACTGTTTTTACTTCAGGGTGAGCTGGGCGAATGCTGCGTTCCAGCGGGGAATTGTACCTGTGAATCACGACTTCAAAGTCACGAGTCACGACTTCAAACCGTTCCAGGCATAACTGATAAGAACAACCGTCTCCAGTCGGGCCGCCATTCTTGTCTACAAAACATAAACTGCGTGACGTCGAACGAGGAAGTTGGAGTGTGTTGAGCACAATTGAGTTCACAGGCGTGAATTCACAGGTTTGGCTATAGCCCCGCCCCCTTTTAACTGGTAAATCGCCAGTTACGGGTGGCCTGGAACGCAGCATGACTGTTAACTTTGCTATTTTTTTTTTTTTCCAAGCCTGCAGACACTAGCAAGGAAGTAAACTGGATACAATTTAACAGATTAATGTTACCAGCAAGGATCCTTTAGTCCAATAGTTTTCTTTTATTGTTCATAAAATAACACCTCTGTCAGCTTCTTTGGTGCAGTTTCTCCTTTGGAATCTTGGTAACAGTAGCAGTTGGTGGCAGTTAGCTGTTTTTAGCTAGCTGCTTTGATTTAAAAATGTATCCAAAGATGATATTTCCTTTTCAGTTCTTGCTGATTAAAGTTGTCACCTCTTCTGTAGAGTCCTTTCTGAAGATTATATGAAGGTTATTTTGCAAAATGTCTCATTTTTTAGGTCAAAGTTTGAGATGTATTCAGGAGCTCATTTTTGCTGCAGCCTCTCTTGTTGAAAGTTCTTTTCTCTCGATTCTCTAGCTGTGTCCCAATTCAGGGTGTAATGGCAATTTCTCCTTTTCCTTCAAACATTTTCACTCTTGCCATTACATACACAGGAGGAGCATTAGTGATCTTTACGCAGACCCAAAAGACAGCAGGTCCAGACAATCTTCGTATCTTTACTTGTTTTATTGAAGAAACAAAATTCTGACATACCAGCTCTTGTCCATCCTCCCTGCCTCAGGTCTGGTGAAAACTTGTGTGCCCTCCACCTTCCTGTGCCAACCCCTTCCTGTTACCTATGCCCAACATATATCCTGTCTCTAATCACTGCCACCATGTGTTAGAAATAATAGTGAATGCTAAGTCTAAAGATAAAACATAATAAAAAACAATAATATGCCAACACTAAATTAAACTGCTCCTACACAGGGTCTGCATCCTTCAAAGTCTGGGTCCTTCGGAGGACCCGGACTTCAACCGAAGCATCCTCCCCCGTCAACTAACGGCAACGAAATGGGACGGTCTAGCCTTCGGAGTATTTCCTGGTTGCGTAACCGCCGTTACCGCCGTTTCCATGACAACAAACTCCGGAGACCGAAATATAACGTTTCTTTCTGTCAGACAAGACGGAACAGGGGTTTTGGTTTAACATATATGGCGTTGGATGTTCAAATGAGTAAAAAACGAATATTTATAATGTGAAATCTGAACCTTTCTCCGACTGAGCAGCAGCATGCAAAGCATTTTGGGATATGGGAGGCCGAGAAGGATAGTCGCGTTGCAGCCTCCGAGTCGGCTACCAGTGGCTGAAAAGGAGGCCGCATTTGAAGTGCGCATTTGAAGGATCCTTCGGCTTTGGATGAATTGGGACAGGCCTTCGCGCAGTGTTGTGACGTAACTGGCCTTCAAATGCGGACTTCGAAGGATGCAGACCCTGAATTGGGACACAGCTTCTCTCTCTCCAGACCTCCTCACTCTCATTTCTTTCCTGGTCTCTCTCCTTCTCCAGATCTCCTCACTCTCTTGTTCCTTTCCAGGTCTCTCTCTCTCTCCAGACCTCCTCACTCTATGTTCCTTTCCAGGTCTCTCTCTCTCCTTCCAGACCTCCTCTCTCTTCCTCTCACTCTCTCTCTCTCTCTCCTTCCAGACCTCCTCACTCACTTGTTTCTTTCCAGGTCTCTCTCCTTTCAGACCTCCTCACTCTCTCGTTTCTTTCCAGGTCTCTCTCCTTCCAGACCTCCTCACTCTCTCGTTTCTTTCCAGGTCTCCCTCCCTCTCCAGACCTCATCACTTTCTTGTTTCTTTCCAGGTCTCTCTCCTTCCAGACCTCCTCAACTCTCTTGTTTCTTTCCAGGTCTCTCTCCTTCCAGACCCCTTCACTCTCTCCTCAAGAAAAGGACCCAAAGGTATTTATGCGCTGAGCAGTGGCACTTATAAAGGACTTGCATATTTCCTCAAGTTTAGTCTATCCAGATATGTCTGGTGTACGTGACATACGGCCACACTATTCAGCCTGGTCTGAGTCATTGACGCTCTTAGCCATGTCTTTAGCCTCCGCAGGGCACTAAAAGATCTCTCAGCCTCTGCAGAGGAAGCAGGAACGACAAAAAGCAACCTTACTAAAGTCTCCACCTGACTGAAGAGCCCCCTCACCTCTGGCACCATGTCCTGGATAATGCCTGCCACTTCTGTGCTGGTTGTGTAATTGTAATTGGCCCTAAACATGGCTAGCTGCACTTGAAGAAGGTCTGAGTTCACTTCAGGGTACTCGTCCACTTATTTATGTACTTGTCCACTGAGAAGTACACCTTCGAGGGCCTGAAGCTTCAGGAATCCAGCTTGGTCGAATCTTTCAGTGAACTGTGAATTTGCAGTATCAAGAACAGTGAAGAACTGGGCTCGGTAGAAGGACTGGGCATCAGGATGGGTATAGGCTTCAGCCTGACAGGTGTACCATTTTGGAGGTCTGCGGACATGAAGCATCTGTATGGCTTGTAGGTCAAACTTTGTCACCACTGCCTGTGCGGTTGAGAACAACAAATCAAAGTGCTCCTCTGACTGCCTGTCTTGCATGCTAGTTTTGGCATGGTCCACAGCTTCCAACATGCCTGAAGCGGTTTGTTTCCGGAGCTGCAGAGAGGTGTTCAGGCACTCCAGGTCCCCCATCAGGTCTTCAGCCATTACAAGGCCAAGCACAGTGTTCCCTATTAGAAATGATGCATGCAGACCACTGGCTTTTGCAGAGGTTTCAGCTGAGCTTTCTGAAGCCATATCTTCAAGCGCTGTCAGCATGGATTCATATTGGCTGAGAACTGAACGGATGGCAGGAATACGGACAGTCCACCTGGTGGGACAAAGGGACTTTAAGGTGGTGAAGCCACCCTGCTCTGATTTAGCAGTGCACAGACTGACTCCTGCTCAGCTCCTGCGATATCCTGGGTGCCATCGATGATGAGTGCGAACTCGACCACTGGGCTTGATGTTACTTCAGCCACTATTTCTTTCATGATTGTATTGGCCATTAGCTTCAACAGTTCATTCTGTATCTTGGGACTGGTGAAGTCGATGTGACCATCAAGCCAGGTAGTTAGCTCTGCGTCTCCCTTCGCCTTGAACTTCATAAGTTGAAAGAAGTTCCCTGTGTCTTTCTCAGCACCTCGAAATGCGAAGCCTTGTTGCACCAAAAACTTCATGCTTTCAACTATTTTCAGCAGATTTCGTCTTGCTTGTTGCTGCTGTCTGTCGATTTGCCTGTCAAGTTGTACATGTACAGGGTTTGGCTCTTGAACTTTAGTCATTATTGCTAATTTGTGACACTGGCTTGCTTGATGCACGTTAAATTTCTCAACTGCCCTTTTCCAATTACAGAAGCCTGTTGTGATGAATGTCGGGTCTGCTTTTGATGCTAGCCTCGACTTTGTGTGCAGCAAAGTATTTAGCGCAGTAGAAACAAAGGATGCCTTTTCGGGACGGGGAGTAATGGATCCATGTATAGTTTCTGTACCACTTCTCCTGAAAGCGGAGTGTTTTGTTGGCCAATATTTGATTTGGTATGACCCTAATATCTGGCTGATTTGGGCGCACTCCTAATTTCTCCTATGCTTCCAACCTCCAGATGTTCTCTCTCTTCCTCTGCCTCACTTGCTCTATCCTGAACACACCAGAGGGAAGATAGTAGAAATATTATCACTGATCTCAGCAACTATTTACCAGTAGACCACTGATACACACAGGACTATGTCTTAAAGGGTAATATTTACTCTTTTCTTAGACCTGATTTAAAGACTGCCACTTAACACTTTTAAAGCCGACGCTCTAGTTTTGACGTCATTGCAACACATTTTATCTTATGTAAAATGTGATTATAATCGCTTTGGAAAACAACATCAGCTACATGACTGTAATGTAAGCTGTAATATAAAATGGACGCATTTAAGGAAATTCATATTAGGCATAAGTTATTGGGCTATAGCCTGCACAGATTTATTGTAATAAGTCAGCAGTCACCAATAATAGCCTAACTGAGTTCAATTCAATTCAATGAATACTTTATTGATCTCCATGGGGACATTTTGGTGCCTCACATAAATAACCTCAAATTAGGCTATCATCCCTGCCGATTGAAAGGATCTTTCCTTGTGTAAACTTCGGCTCCCCTCAATTGATTATTGCCATGAAGAATATGCGACGTGTCTCTGAACATTGCGACATTAAATGCTGTATAAATGTCATGTATGTCACACAGTCTCCCTGCACCTTCATCCTCCAAACTTTCTCTCTCCTCTCTCTCTCCCTTTGCCTCACTCCCTCCACTCTGAAGACAGTAGAGGGAACATGAAAGAAATATTATCAGTGGCTGCATGGACACCAATATTCTGATTATAATCAGATTTCTGACCAGAATTCTGGCACATGCACCGAGAAATCAGATTATTCCATTTGGTTACATGGAAACAGATAATCAGAATATTGGTGCCCATGTAAACACAGCCACTGATGTCAGCAAGCTATTTACCAGTACCACTGATACACACTACATACATGCCCACAGGATTTTGCTCTAATAACACGATTATGTCAGACTGACTCACAATTCTATTGAGAAACACTTGACTAGTTTTTGCAGCTTATCGACTCTCCTGTAATGTTATGACCAGGGAGCTGTGGTTATGACTAGCGTTCATTTTCACTGAGTAGCTCATATTCTCACTACTGTTAACTGTTACTTACTCTGCTTCTTTTATGAAAAAACCCACGGATATCCTTGCACCCATCGTTCTTCCTCTTACTCATGACGAGAGACGAGTCGACTCACTGTGAAATAAAACATGTAACATTAGGCTAGCTAGCACTGGACTTATGAGAGGTTATCTAGCTAAAACTTCAAGCGGGCTAATCATGTAACATTAGCCATCATTGACGGTTCCTAATGGATTGCTGACTTGCTGACATTAATGGCTGGGATACTAGCTAGCACTAGGTATCTAGCTAGCTAAAATCTAACGTGGCTAAACTTTAGCTGGAAGACAAGCCGTAGTCATTAGCTAGCTACGCAGCTGAGTTCACCAGCAAGCAAATGTTAGCTAGCTAGATAATGGCTGTGTCCGAAATCACTCCCTAACCACTATATAGTGCACTATATAGTGGTTACGCCATTTTGTAGGGGTGTCCGAATGTCACTATATAGAGTGGTGAAGTCCCGCCCACCCACTTCCGGTACATGGGTCCTCAAAAGCAAAAAATTATGAATGCGATCCAATGGGTAGATAAAAATTAGTTTCTGGTCCCGTTTGAATTGTGCCATGGATTTCACATATGTTGTTTGCGATATTTAAAGATAATTTTTCACGCAAAGAAGACTACAATTTAGCGCGAAGAATATTAATAATGTTAGGTTTTGTGTGAGCCCGCTCGAACTACAACTCTTCACTGCTCTCGGTGCGAATGATATACGTCACCACCCGCACTGGAAGCCTACAACAGACATGGCGATTTCTCTGCTCCGCGCTGAGTTTTTGAGGTTCTGAGTTTTTCCGCCCGGCGGCGGGGTCCGCTCGCCCTCCCGCCCGGCCCGGCGCTCCGTCGGCCCTCGGAGACGCGGACAATCGGGAACAAAACACACTGGCATCTTGACTTGAATCTGGATGGAGGGAAACGGCGATGACGTGACGTCACATATGCGACACAGTATGTAGTCTTTCTAATTGTGTTTTCTCAACAGCATTTAACTGAACAATGGCGCAATAAACGGTCAAACTCTTGACATGAAAATTTGTTATTTAAGTCTATAAACAACATTTGTGTAATCCATGGCATAACGACAGGGGGACCAGAAAATAATTATTTTCTGTCCATTGAACACCATTCATTTTTTTCGCTCCGAAAGGTCCCATGGGGGTCCACCGGAAGGGGCGGGACTTCACCACTCTATAGTCCACTAGATGTATCCCACAATCCACCGCGAAATGTAGTGGACATCCGATGGTCACTAACCAGGCAATATATCCCATCATGCATTGCGGACAAGCAATCGTGAAGGAAAAATGGAGGGACGAGAGCCGAGAGCCGACCTTTCTTACAAATGTAAGCCTTTTTTACTTAATGCTGTTGATATACTGAAGTTTGTTTGCGGACTCTTATCCGTGCAATAATATTAGTATGTGTTGAATTTTGAGTTTAATTACGGTACAAATTACGGCTAGTGAGCCCGGTCGCTTTCTCCTGTAATGCAAGTGAGCAAAGTTAAGATACCGTAAAGCTAATGGCAGGATATGCTAGTTTTTAGCTCAGCTCAAACTCAGATTTTAGTTTCACAAGACCTTTAGAGAAAGTATTGTTATCGATTGTTAATTATTGTAATCTCCTCAGGGACCGACGACGATGTGGCCAAACTAATTCGCCTGAGAAGAGACAAAGAGGCTCTCTTCTCAGGCAAGAGGTTTGCCTCCGCTGCTGGATGGGAGTGAGTTACTTGAACTTTTAGCTTTGGTATCATCTTTTATTATGTGTAATATGTTGACTTTCCCTGTGTTGTATGTCTTGTATCTTGTACCTGAGTCTGATTACACCCACACGCACCCACACACGTAACGGAGGTCTGCGGGTATAGTCAGATAACATCGGTCACACACACACACACACACACACACACACGTTATACAATGCACTAATAACTTTTGCACATTTTGTAGAGCTGTCCTGAAGGACATGGGCCTGTCCGGGCTGGTGAGCCCTGCCAGGGCAGCAAAGAAGTGGGAAAATTTGAAGAAGACCTACAAGGTTTGTGTAGACTCTCTCTCTCTCTCTCTCTCTCTCTCTCACACACACACATTTTTTCTTTTTGAATTCTGCTGTATCATGACCATAAATAGAGGAATCATACATTATCACAGGCGGTGTATGCATTGGACATTTGCTGTGCTATATATTTAACAATTTTCTTTTTATATGCACACTACATGGACATCAGTAATGATACGGAGTTGCTATGTGTGCAGGAGCTGAGGAAGCCACCCACAGGATCTGGTACTGAATCAGGGGAGCCAACCGCTGCAAATTGGAAGTGGTTCTCTGCCATGGATGAGGCAATAGGTGGGGGGCCATCTATTGAGCCTCCCTGCCTCATTGCCTCAGCCTGGCCAGAGAACCCTTCTGTTTCAGTCTCCCCTGATTCAGTGCCATCTGAGTCAGAGATAGACATGGAGGAGCCAGAGCCAGGGCCAGGCCCAGCAAAGAGGAGATTTTCTGGAGAGGGAGGAGAAGAGAGCAGAGGAAAGGGAAAGGAGAGAAGAGGCCAGGGAGGACAGATTGATTGCGTTACTGGAAAAAATTGTAGAAAAAATGTGAAGGAAAATAAACACATAAAATAAAACTGTCTAAGAAATGAGTTTATATACATGTGTAAATTTGAACGTGTCTTCTATAATTAACTATTTACATTTACTAATATTTAAAAATAGAAAATTCTAACAATTTCACATTATGCATACAACAGATAAGGCCACATTTATAATTAACTATTTACATTAACTTGGATTGATAATTAACTAACTATTTACATTAACTTGGATTGATAATTAACTAACTATTTACATTAACTTGGACTGATAATTAACTAACTATTTACATTAACTTGGATTGATAATTAACTAACTATTTACATTAATTGGGTTTGTATTTTGTCCTCATGCTCCTGAAGAGCAAGAGGAGTATCGTGTGGCGCTGAAAGAGCAGCAGCCATGCGACTGCGTACTCGCTCCCCACACTGCAGCTCGGGGTGAAGCTCTCCACCTCCATCTCCATCATCCGGCCTCTGTTGTTCCTCCACCGGCTCGATGATGTCCCCATCCCTGACACACAGGTTGTGCAAAATTGCACAGCAGGCAATAACCTTGACGGCAAACGACGGGTGCACCTCAAGGGCCTTAAAAAAGATGGATCGCCACCTGGTCTTCATAATGCCGAAGGCTCGTTCAATGACTGAACGGGCCTGGGCATGGTGGCGGTTGAATCTGGCTTCCACCACATTCCTCACTGGCTCCCTGTAAGGCGTGATGAGGGTGATGGGCTGCGATAAGCAGGGGTATCCACCATCCCCCAGAATGCAGTAGCCTTCAGGTGGGTGTAAACTGTTGACGTAGAGGGGGCTGTTTTTAAGAGCACGTGCATCGTGTACTGAGCCAGGGTAGCCTACAAATATGTCCAGAAATTGACACTGGTGGTCACACACTGCCTGCATCTGGATGGAGTGAAATGGCTTTCTGTTAAAATAGCATTGGGCATTCTCACTTTTAGGCTTGACTCTGATGTGGCAGCCATCAATGCTGCCGACAACCCGAGCTAACGCTGAGGATCCTGCCAGACGCTCAAAGCCAGCGCTGATGTCATGAAGGTCGGCATGTGGAGGAAAACAGATGACGGTGTTTTTGAGCCTGATAATTTTGTCTGACACCCGGTGAATGATATCATGTACCGTAGAGCGTGGGATGCCAAATGCCCGGGAGACAACGCGGTAAGAGGTACCACTTGCCAACCAGAAAACAAATACCAGCACCTGAAGGTCATGACCCCAGCCGTGGTCAAACGGGGAGCGGAGGATGTTGATGAGGTTGGTAAGTGTGGGCCTGGAGAGGCGGAAGTCTGGCCGCAGGTCACTTTGACCATCAAAGTAGAGGGTCAGCACTGGAACATGGTGGTTCAACACACAGTACTGTGATCTTTGACCATGCTGTAAATAAAGAACAATGTGTATATAATAAATAGTAATAAAAATGGTAAGTGTAATGAAATGTGTGGATGGTAGTTATTTGATAGCTATGTACAACAGCTATGTGATGTGAAAACAAAATTATGTAATTCCTAAGTTACTCTGGGGGGGGGGGGGGGGGGGGGGGGGGGATCTTATAAATCTGACTAATAAATGGACAGTGACAGATCTGTGACAGAATCTATGATCTATATCTAGAATGTGCAGGTCTAGCATTATCTTTCTACGTACAATTGGACGATGTCTTCTGAGCCAGGCAAGAGCTGAATGCCTCAGCCTTCTCTGCCTGGCAAGTCTGGCAAGCCTGATCCTCCTCTTCATCAACAGTAATTGGATTACTGTGATTTTGAACAGTGTAAAATTGATGTTCTGCGGCATTTCTCCAGCTTTCAACACTGCACCCTAAAGCTCGTCTGTTTGTTTTTCCTTTGTGTGCGCGAGTTGTGGCAGGAAAAGTTTAATAAACAGTACAACGCGGAGACCCGTTTATTATATAGGATACATCAACAAGACATCAAGTGCTCGTAATGTAAATGTAATGTAAATGTACTGTAAAGATGTAAGCTTTGGTGACAACACACAACATGGAAAATACAAGGCAGATTTATTAGTTAAAAGGGACTGACAAGCATAACTCCACTGTTTTGTTTACATAACGTTTTATTTATGCGACAGCAGTGACGTAATTAACGGCGCCGAACAACGAGCGAAGTAGTGTCTGAAACGGTCCATTATTGAGTTCACTATATAGTCCACTACATTGAAGATATGTAGGGAGTAGGGAGTGAGTGAGTGATTTCGGACACAGCCAATGTGTAGCTAGCTAAGTTAGTTAGCTGGTTAGATTACGTTAGCTAACGCTAGCTAGATAACGTAGCAGCTAGCTAGCTGGTAAGCTAGCTAAACAGCTTGACTATTGAAACAACATTACTGTAAATACGAGCCGGCTAGCTAGCTCGTCTAACACATTTCAGTCAGTCCATTTAGCTAGCTAGCTAGTTAGCTAAACATTGGTGAAATGCTAGCTGGCTAACGTAGCTAGCTAACGTCATCACAAATCAATCATCTGATCACATAATCAATATTAACTGGATGTGTGTGGAGATCTGAAAGACACTGTCTCAGTCTGTCTGTCAACAGATTCATCATTCATTCATAACTTAACATTAGATACCTAACCTAACGTTAGATACCTTTTCACTGTTGTAGTCATAGATATCTATAATAAAGGCTAGATGTCTCATGGCCGCTGCCGGCCAATGGAGTCGCACGTCCGCACATGGCGGCCATCTTGCCACAGTCAGCTTGCTCACCCATAACGTTGTGTGGTAGTGGTGCATGTACTTTTTAACAACCATAACTTGCTCAATTTTCTACCGATTTTCAAACGGTGTGGTTTTTTATAAACGTCAGAGGTGTAGTTATAATACTGCACTTGATTAATAATTATGTTACACTTCTGGTCAAACATTCAGAATTGTAGCCACGTTAATAACGTTTGTAAGAAACCAGACCGTTTGTAAATCCGTCAAGATTTCAGCGAGATAAGAGTATTTACGTTTGTGCAGATCGCTCACCTTCCGTCTGTTACCATAGATTCTGCCAGAGAGCTTGCCTGTGGTAAGATGGCCGCCCGGTGATGACGTTACAGACTCCGCCGAAAGACATCTAGCCTTTATTATAGATATCTATGGTTGTAGTTGCCGCTGCTTCTGTTGTGTTTGCTAGCTAACTTGTACCTCTCAATGTATATGGGCGTTACGGCCTTGCTTCTAGGGAGTTTAGTGCTTTGTTATTGTGGTGGAGGATTATTTGGTTTCAGGTGCTTATTGAATTGAATGGCTCTTTTTCAGTTGTAATTAGGAGGGGATATTGGCCCACTTCTGCTCAGCAAAATTCAAAATAGAATTTCTCAACGAGGTGATTGTCCTGGTTAGCAAATTTCAAATGACCTCTTTTCCACCAAAGCGGTTCAGGGCTGGTTCGGAACCAGTGCCTGACTTAGCACCGGTTCTTTGTTTTTCCACCGCCCAAGCACCAGCCAAACTGGTTCCACACTGGTTCCAGGCAAGCACCAACTTCGAGCAGGGGCTAAACAGGGGCCAGAGAAAGAACCGATGACGCGACCCACCACATCATTGGTGGGGTTACAGACCCAAATGGGAACTTGGCCAATGGAAAAGCAAACCGGTTCTTTGTTGGAACCAGTTAACCACTGGCTCTAGCAGAAGCACCGAACTAGCACCAGGTTCTTTTTGGTGGAAAAGGAGCATTATAGAGCTGACTGTGCAACCACAAACAGGAAGGAACGGGAGGATTTTCCAAAGGGAGTGAGTGAGGACCTGCAATCGCCAGTCTCTCAGCAAGTAAGGTGTGTTGCTGTGTTCCTCCCAGGAGCAACATTAAAACCATATCAAACACATTTTATTATGTACGCTGTTGTAGTAATGTCTGTCTTTCATAATCAGTATAGAAACTGAAGAAGAAAAAAAAAATCAGCTTCCTTAACTTTACTTAATCATTTCATCATTTTGGCAAGTCTGTACATTTAAACTGCATGATATTGTCATATTAGCCGAGTATTGCAGCGTTTGGCTAACATACAGTACTTTGTTTTTCCTAAATGCCAGAAGTTATCCTTTTATCCTAAAGCTGAAAATACATTTTTGTTGTCAAAGACAGACATTTAACTAAAGCAAGATGATAGGGGAGAGTGGGGTAATTTGTGCCAAGGGGCAAGTAGTGCCACCCCTGTTATCTAGAAAACCATAGAAGAAGTTGGTCATGTGACCACATATTTTTGAAGAGGCATCCATTTCACTCATCCTGCAAAGAAGGGAGACACATGGCTTGAGAGGTAAGCACATTTCAATTCAAAAAACCTTGTTTTGCCCTCCAAAGTAAAATTTCTAGGATCAAGGTTTTTTGATTGCTGTGTTTGAACAATTACAGAAAACTTTGAAAACAGTTCACACAGGTTTTAGTACTTTAGTAAGCTACACCATGAGTCTATGGAGTTAGCATGATGTTAGCTCAAAACAGCTGGGGGATTTATTTTTTTCAAAATGGTGGGCTTGGGGTAATTTGTGCCAAAGGGCCTGGGGTAAATTGTGCCAGTGGCACAACTTGTGATTATATACTTTATATTACTTTATTGTATTTTATTGTTATTGTACATTGTCTTCTTACCTTTGATCACTAAAACTATTCAGATTCAGATGAAGATGATTTGCAGGTGCTCATTTTGGAATTTTTATTTTGTTCTGGGTATGTGTTCATGTGGCGCTAGGCCTCGTTATAGAAAAGTGGCCTGTGATCTTGTTAAAATAATAAATAAATGTTAAATAATTTTGTATTGAATTTGCTTTGCTTTTATATAGCATTATCATTTGTGAGATTAAAATGATCTGTTTTACTTCAATTATCAATGGCACAATTTACCCCAGTGTATTCTCTCTAATGGCACAATTTACCCCGCACCGGGGCAAGTTGTGCCACAAAACCACTTTTTTTTCAAAAGCTATATTTCTCAAACAGTTTATATAAAATCCAAAGTGATTGTTCCCAGGGATGCACAACATCCTAAACTATATGTGCATATTTTAGTTGGAAGCATTACTGTAATCCCCTCGCTTTAAAGGCACTTTAAGTAAAAATTGGCACTACTTACCCCACTCTCCCCTACTGAGTGACATGTGTGCTAAGACATGCACTGATATGTTAACATATGTGAGGCACATGCGTACCCACAGTTGCACACCCATTACTTCTTTTAAGTGTGTTTTTCCTGGATGTCATAGAACTTTCCAAAAGTTTAGAACATTTAAATCTCACAGCTACCGCCACTGTTGTGGCCCGTCTAGGTCTACACTGTATGGTGTCGTTGATTTAACTTGCCATGTTGGCTTGTGCAGTACTAAATGTGAAAATTCTCAGAGTTTTTTTTCTCACATTTGGAAGTGCATATCAGAGAGGGGAAAGAGGTGGCATGTCCTTTCAGAAACTGTGACAAGAGATTTAAAGTGCAGTCTTCATTCACATCACATATTTCAAGGAAACATAAAAAGTCCTCAGAAGAGGGTTTGATGGACTGTTGCTGTTTTGTAAATGAATGCACCGCAGGCGTTTCGGTGACAGTTTCTACCTGGTTGTAGTGTGGCTGACCACTGGTCCAGGAGCAGAGGACTGCTCTGCTGGAGGCCCGCTGTGCGTGGTTGTCTGTCGGCTTGGTGAGTCATCATTTGTCCGCTTTCTTGCCGCTATCACTGAGCTCCCTGTTGAAAAATATTTATAATGTATTTTTCCTGCTGCAGCATTTGTTTGTGTTTATTGCTACCGCCCTCCAAGGCGAGGCTGTACTGTCGAAAAGTTCAAAGGTATGTACAACACCAAATTTATTATGTAATCATTATTGTTTATTGGTGTATTGATTGATTCCATTGGTTTATTTTTTTGGCTTGTTTTTAGCCACTGCTCCAAGACCGGCTGCTGCTTTGGCTCTGTTGTTTGTTGTGCTTCCCTCTCGCGAGGTCACGTCGCCTGCTGACTGCTTGTACTGCAGGCCTTTTCCCCCCTCTGGCGAGGACCGGCTCCGTCCCCACCGTCAGTGTGAGGCTGGACCCCACACCGTGGAGACTGGCCGTAGAAGGAGCGCCTGGACACGGGACCTGCCTCTATAATGTTATTGCTTAGTGTTGGGTTCTTTTGTCTGTTTATTTTTCTTTCTTCTTTAGTTTAAGTGAATTGTTTGTTTGTTTTGGTTTGTTTGTTTGTTTGTTTTCTAAATTAGATGTATAATTTTGATTAGTTTAAATGCACCAGGGTAAGGGGCTGGTAGGGTTTTAATTTTCTCCTCCTCTCTCTGGACAGGTGCTGAGGCTTCTGGCAGCAGTCCGGTTTCCTGGTGGTGGTGTTTTCTTCACGTTCCCTTTTTGGTTGGTGTGCAGTGACACGGGTGGATGATTTCTGGACCTTCTCCCTTTTTTTATATTATTATTCCCCTGCTGTTGTGGTAATCAGTCAGACCTGCTTTTCAAAATCAAGGAAAAACTGATAAATCTTGGTTTTGCAGAAACTGACAGAGAATGTAATTGATACACTGAAATGTGAAGATCTTTTCAGAAAATGCAATGCCCAAACACTGAAAACTGACCAGAGGAGAAAAACTGTCTTCAAGACTAGCTTCCATTATCTACCAATAGCAAATTTCCTTTGGCTTGGATGTGGCCCAAATGAACAGCAAAGATGTGGCCCAGTTACGGAAGTGAATGACGGCCCATATCTGGCCCAGGTATATGAAAGCTGTGTTTGAACCATAACATAGCCAGACCTCTGCCACAGCTGTACCAACACCAAAAGATCATATGGCTTACAGCTGGGCCTCATACGGCACGCCTGTATGGCTGAGTACTGGTAAAGCCTAATGGCTCTTATGTGGCCCACATGTGGCTGACAGACCAAAATCCAGATTTTACCCAGAAGCTAAACTAATTTACACCAAACCTTTTACCTGGCTCACTTTCTGGCCCTAGGGTGTATTAGCTTTAACTGAACCATAACAAAACCAGACTTCTACCAGGAGTAAACTAAATATGGCCCTTATGTGGCCTTCATATCGTTGACAGAGTGACATTACTTGAAGTGAATGACTAGATCTAGCTGGCACCAAATAACAACAATTTAGTGCAATATGAGCAGTGATTAAGTTGCCCTGTATATGGATCACTTTAACCATCCATGATATGTATGAAAATGAAACACAAGTTTTGCTTCAGTTTTATTTCACAAAATGTAGTGCAAACAAAAATGAACAGTACAAAAAATATGAACAGTATGTAACTATAAATGAACAGTTTAAATTTAGCTTAACTGTCAGCTCCAGCTCTTTTCTTTTCATTAGCAGTTTTTTCTCTCTTTTCTCCCACCATCTCTGTCACCAGCCAGATGAAGCCATGTCTGAGACTGAGGAAGTCATTGGGTTTCTTCTAACAGCACCTTCAGAATGCAGAACAATAGAAAGAGTAGTGTTATTGTAGCTTTTGATATTATGTAATGCACTGCAAATTTTTATAAGTTTTTATATTTCATAAACTGTATGTATGACTTTCAGTTGAATCAGTCAGTCACTTTTCAGATGCATAGAGAGGGAGGAGACAGGCAAAGGAGCGTCACCTCTCACGTGACACTGGTTGCATCACTACAGAAAAGTACTGTGATTGGTTCGTTGTGGCCAGGGGATTGTGGGATTTTTAGTTCCTGAAAGACCGCAGTTAAGCTAGGTTACTCGCTAAACCAGTCTCCCGGTCCGCACACACACTTTTGAGGGCAAAGATGAGTGAAATGTTTACACTAAGAGAAGCACATAGAAACTGAAAGATGGCCACTCAACCATATATTCATGTTGGTGGACGGGCAGAGGCACCGCGCATAGATCTCTGGCTTTGTTACTCGCTAACGTTAGCAGCTAATCACCACTGACATGCCGCAGCTGCGTTAGCACCCAACGTTAGCAGCTAATATAATTTACACTTAATTTACACTGGGCGTTAGCTCCCGTGAGCTGCGTTACCTGCTAATATAATTTATATACCGTGCTTCATATCGCTTCATATAGACACAGGTGCTGTGTTAGCAGCCAATGTTAGTAGCGCTTAAAGTTAGCGACCGCTTTTAGCAAAATCAAACATTGGAGATCATTAAAGTTTAATCAAACATTTTCATCTGAAAAGCAGCAGGCTTAGCGAGGATGCTAACGCAGCCATAAGCCTGTGTCTAGTCACCGCCTTCACACGTCTTAAAGAAAAACAGACTTCTGTTTGGCAAATCATCTTATAGTTTTCTCCTCCAAAGACCTAGGTTTTGTGGCACCAAAACTTAGCGAGAATAAAATCGCCATTTATTATCATTAGTTCAACAAAATTTAAAAGGTTTAAAATTCACTTACCAAGCCAGTTGAAAGATGAGAGGAGCCAGGTGAAAAATTAGGCAAATAAGGTCCTGGTCACGTGCTGCAATTGACTTCACTCTGCCACCTGCGCAGGTGTCAGAGTGTATGGCCAAACTGAAGTGGTTAGGATGTGTCCCACATGTGTTTTGCCATATCACATTTGCCAGTTACAAATCAGGTGTGGCCCAAAAGTAAAATCTATAATCTGGGCCAAGCGCTTCAATTACAGAACTGTCCCAGAGGAGAAATCCCCTCCATTTTTGAAGGCATGGCCAAACCAATGTGGTTATGATGTGGCCCTCATGTGTTTTGCCGGATCACAACTCAGCCAGAGGTACCAGCTAGATGCCACATGTGGCCCAAAAGTCAATGCTATCAGGGATGTTGAGCCAAAGCCCATTTGTCTGGGCCAGAACGAGTCAGGCAAGGAGTGTTTTGCGAAATATATCCCTATCAAAGAGACTGTTGCATCTCTTCTGCAGTGTAATGTTTTGGCATTCAAACACCAGTGTCAACTCAGAGCAGGTGCTCAGAGATGTGTGGGATGGCACAAACACTGAAAACAAGATGTTTGAGGTGAAAAACTCCTCCTTAGGCTTAATTCTCTATCAGGATGCCTTTGAGGTTGTTTTACCCCACAATAGGTCAAACACTGACCACATGCAACTGGTGTTACTATGTAAAGAGCAGGACTTTAAGTATTTTGGCCAAGACCTAGTATTTGGCTCTCTGATGAAGGATCTAAAAGATCTTGAGACAAGTGGCATCACCTGATGGTAAAGCCCAACACACACCGGCGGCGTATGACGCGCGTCAAACAGCCGCCCCCATTATTTTCTATGTCCACACACCGGTGGTGGCTAGACGCGTGTCAACGTGCCACGCCACTACCTTTCACGCCACTGTCCTATTTCCAGTGTCACCGCGCCTGAAAAAGCGTATTTTCTCCCTTCCAGATGTCCATCCCAGCTTCCGTATCTGCTCTTCTTCTCTGCTTCTGTGGCACTTTCCTGTATTTTCCCTCCTTTTTGCTCTGTGTTGCCGTCTGTCGTTAGCAATGGATGAGGAACGATTGATCATTGAGATTGAGAAATTTCCTGAACTATATAACCCACAATCCCGTCATTATAAAGACAATGGCAAAAAAGAGTTTGCTTGGCGAGCTATAGCTCTGGAGATTGGCTCTTCAGGTGAGAAATCCAGTTTCAGTAACGTTACTGGGTGTCAACACATGATTTTAAAACATTACTGTCTTCACTTTGCTGTAAATCAGTTTTTAAATTAGTCATGGCAGTTTTACATATAACTAAAACGTTGTGTTTAATTATTTTCATGTACAATAAATAAATGAAATGTAATGAATTATGTTGGTCATATAATTTTTCAAAGATTAAACGTGTTGAACTCAAGGTGATACAATGAAAACTGGGCGTTGGATCCTTATCATATATCCTCAATTATAGATGTCCACAACTGGCACAGTAGATCAGCAGGGGAGTTATCACATAAGGAAGGTTATTAACACACAATTTTGAAGTGCTGTGAATACTTCACCCAGCCCTACTTATTACACCATACGGTCCTGCCATGGCACACTTCCTTCTGGTGAGCTGAAATACTGACACAGCTTGTCCCTCACTGCATATGCCCCCTGCCCACCTCTGTTGACCCCCATCCTCTCCACATCCTCCAGTTGGTTCCCTTCCTACTCTTCCAGCCATCTCTGATTCTCCGTCGGTTCGAGGAGAAAGTTGTTCAGAATGCAAGCAGTCAGCACAATGGCATCCAACTTCTTTGGATGGAGGTTGATCCTTCTGTGGAAGATCCGCCACCTGGATGACAAGATGCCAAAGGCACAACACAACATTTCTCGACCGCGAGAGTCTGTAGTTGAAAATGCGCCTCTCCTGGGAGATGTCACGTCCAGGATAGGGCCTCATCAGATGGGTCTTCAAAGGGAATGCTGCATCTCCGACCCCCGTGAAGGGCATGTTACCCAGATGTTCAGCCCCAGGTATGACAGCATCTCCAGGTACATTGAGGGTTCCAGCCTCCAGACCCCTGCCCAGCGCTGATCCAGCAAAGACCCCTCCATCACTGGACCTACCAAAGTCCCCAACATGGACCACTCTGAAATGATATTCTGCATCCACCAGGGCCATCAGGACAACAGAAAAGGTTTTCTTATAATTGTAATACAGGCTGCCAGAGTTGGGGTGTGCCTGTATGCAAATGTGCTTTCCATCGATTGCACCGATGCAATTTGGAAAGTTCCACTTCTCGAAGAACTTCTTTGCTATTTCTCTCCAGTCATCCTCTGTTGGCTGTGGCATGTATCCTCCAATCATCCTCCGATTGATGGCATCACAGGTATCCCTGACTGCGCAGGAAACAGTGGTCTCTCCTAACCGGTAGTTGAATGCCAGGCTGGTTATGGAGTCTCCTGTCGCTATATATCTGTCCTATCCAGCAGCGGCAGAAGCAGAGGCAGAAGCCCCAACACAGTTCTGAATGAAAAGCTGATGGAGTATATTACAAATCTATCAAATCCGAAATCAGAATCAGAGCACTTCTTGTTGAGTTTGGCCCCTCAGATGGATAGACTCAACAACAGGAATAAGACCAGGGCCAAGCTGAGGTTCCTGCAAATTTTGGAGGAGCTGGAAATGGCACAAGACGGTGGTGGACAGACAGCACATCCTGCCACATCCCACTCATATGACAGATGTAGGTCTGTCATGCCAGAGCAGTGGGAATCACCATATGTGTCTGATTATGGTCCCTATCATGGGTCTCTGGGAGGGTCAACTGCAGAGCAGGATAGACATTATCAGCTGTAGGCTAATGGTTTAATGTCAATTTGAGTACAATGTTCAGATGTTCGGGTTTGTTGGTAATGTACTTGCATGTTTACCATTGTTTATTTTACAGTACTTAATTGATGTAGCATTTGTTCTTGTTGTGTTTTTTCCTATTGTGTCTGTACCTCAGCACCATTGTAAATAGTTCTCCTTTGATGTGTTTTCCAAAAATTTAAATAGGCCTAAATAAAATGATAATAATAATAAAGTAAGTTTGTGTTATTTGAAATAAATAAGGTCACAGTCATCAAGTCACAGTAGCATGGGTGTGCCTAAACTTTACACAAATAATATTTTTTATTTTTTTGTTCTGTTTGATCATTTTTTCGAGGGAGACCTGGCCATATTATTTCTCTATTGTATTGTTTTAAAGTCTTACCTTAATGTGACCGCAAGCTTCTGTTGTGGCTCGATGAGACTTCTGTAATTTGTGTCCATCTTAGTGATGTCAGGTGCAATTATCGATAGTATTCGATCCATCTCAGTTGCACTCATTCTGAAGTACTTGTGGTGCCTTTCAGTGTCTGCCTGGAGCTCCTGGACTAGATTGTGATATGTCCCCTGTTCCTGTCGGCGTAAATTGATGGGGTGCACCCAAACTCTCCGTTTCTTCCTCTGCACCCAACGTCGCAGCAGCAAAAGGGCAGCAGCCTTCTGTTTGTCCATTTCTTCTTCAATTGAAATAAATAAAAAAAGCTGATTAAAATTTAAAACTGTTTGTGTTAGATTAAAATCAATAAAATTGTCAGTCAAACAGATCTAGTTTACATTACAAATAAGCGCTCTTCTGGTTTGAAGGATATATTGTGGTAAACGTCCGTTATTTGCACCGTTTTCCCCCCACTTTAAACATAACTGAAACTAGCGCACTACTTGATCAATAAGCTACTGCCCATTACTGGATATAACGTTATGTAGCCTGTCAGACAAAGCTGGTTGATCTGCTGCTTTCAAAACACTATATTCCAAGTTATTAATAAAAAATAGGCAACTTACCCATGTCGCTTCGTCTTTTTTCTGTGGTATGTAGTTTTTTTTTGTTTTTTTTTCCAGTTGACGCTGATTGACGTTCTACAGCGCGATGCTTCCAGTTTGTGTTGGGTGCGTGACGTTACTGTCTTCACTTTGCTGTAAATCAGTTTTTAAATGAGTCATGGCAGTTTTACATATAACTAAAACGTTGTTTAATTATTTTCACGTACAATAAATAAATGAAATGTAATGAATTATGTTGGTCATATAATTTTTTAAAGATAAAACATGTTGAACTCAAGGTGATACAAGGAAAACTGGGCGTTGGATCCTTATCATATATCCTTAATTATAGACGTCCACAACTGGCACAGTAGGTCAGCAGGGCGCGCGTCACCTGACGCACCGTGGCACTGCGCCGCCAGTGTGTGTTGGCCTTAAGATCTTCAAAGGAACTGTATGCGCCATTGCAGGTAACAACTTAGGGTCACACTGTATTGGAGGCTTTACTGTGAATTTCAGCAAGAGCATACACTTCTGTAGATATTGTGAGATTGACTGTAAGACATTTCTGGAAGATCCTCTTGCCAAGGGCCAAGAGCGTACAAAAAAGTCATATCAGGAACATGTCCAGGCTCAAAGTGTAGGAGTCCAATTTGACTCAGATTTCAATGAGTTGACTTATTTTCATGTTTGCCAGCCTTAGTTACCTCCCCTGCCTTGGCCATGACCTTTTTGAGGGTAGAGTTTCCTCTGATTTGGCACTCTACATTAAACATCTTGTCATGGTGGAGAAACATTTCACATACCTTGATTTGAATCGCCTCATTACTCAGTTCAAATATCTTGGTAGTGATGCAACCAATAAACCCTGTGAGGTGAACCCGGGAGTGGAAAAACTGTCTGGACATGCAGTTCAGAACTGGTGTTTTCTCAGGATGTTACCTGTGTTGATCGGTGACAAAATGGTAAACCTATTTGACAGTGAGGTATGGCAGCTAATTTTACAGCTCAGGGAGATTGTGGATCTTATCACTGCTCCAGCTATTTTCACAGGTCAGGTAGCCTATTTAAGTGTCCTAATAAAGGAGTATTTGGATTCTAGAAGACAAATTTTCCCCAATCACCCACTTAAGCCCAAGCACCACTATATCCTGCATTATCCTGAACTCATCTTTCACTTTGGAGCACTCATCCAGTTGTGGACATTAAGGTTCGAAAGTAAACATACATACTTCAAGCAATGGTGAGCGGTGATGTTTTTGTGTAGTCATGCTGTGGTCCCAAATTTTTGGCCATTTATTTATTAATGAAAACGCATAATATGGTTTTTAACTATACTATATCAACTTGACAACTTGATTTTGATAGACACGCGTGTGCATTTTGCCCCAATGTTACCAACAACAATGTGTTGCAATTTACAGTGTAAATGAAAGCGGAAATTATTAGAACGGACAGATGATGCAGTAATAACCAGTTACAGAGTCAAGCAAATGACACATGAACATGCTCACAATGTTACCAACAAAATGTTGGAATTTACCATGAGATTGGAACTATTGGGACGTGCCACGGGGTGCAAACACACAGCAATGTCACCAGCTAGCCTACATGGTCAATGAAATGCCCAACTGCCCATCAGGCTACGCACCAAAGTGATAAACGTCAGAGAACACCTCTTTTTCATAACACCTGCAATAGCCTAAATCGATTAAACATGCCAAGTTACTCAATTGAAGTTGTATTTTCACCCATTTTGATTGGCACGATGCAGATGAAAGAACAAACTGATGTTAACGTTCCCGTACTAGCTAGCTAGCTAACGACGTTAACGGTAGCTAGCTGTCAAGTGAATGACTTGCAGTTGCTGCTGAACATTTCAAGCGAGCTTGTTACATAGCTACTCGTGTTGCACATGCGTCTTCTGAAAAGCTGATTCGCAGACAGCGTACTTTCTTTTGAAAACGCCCACGTACAGGAAACACCGGCTACAAAACTACTGTAAATACTCGGTATCACAGAGCGCATGCGCGCGTCAAGCTGTCAACTTTCCAGCATTTGGCTAACAAATTGAGATAGATACGTGTATATAGGCAGTGGTTTGCAATCAAAATGATAGAAATAAGGTATATTATAAAAGGACACACTAGGAGACCAACATTTTAAAGATTTTAATTGAAGGGCTTGGGCATTTATAGCTTATTATGACCGCTCGCCCCGGACTTCAAGCGATGTGCAAGAAAACTGCAAAACTTTAAAAACTTGTGTGGTACCTTAGTGGAGAGACATTAACTTTTGCAAGCTCTTCTAGGTGCTGGCCCCTGTTTCCCACCAGATGTTGTGGTGGAAAGATGCACAGAGTTTGTCTTGGAAGACCACAATGACAACATTACACTATCAGTTGCACAATACAACTTTGATTCTCTGAACACTCTGGTTACCCATGATGTGTCAGTAAAGGGCACTGAGTACAGGAGCAAAATGTTTGTTGTGATAGCTCATAATGACGATGGCCTTATTATTTGGACTTATTGAAAATTAAACAGGCTCTTATTCATAAGAGTTCTTGTGTTTTCTTCATCGCTGAACAGTATCAAACTTTGCGTCTGCCAGAATTTGGTGTTTATTACATTACACAAGTGCAGAGAGAATACTGCTGTGTTACTCATGAGCTACTTGACTATTATCCATTGACCGAATACACTGTTTGGGGAATGTCACTCCTAATTCTTCATCATTCTATCCCAACCTTTTAGAAGAATGTCTTCACTGGAAGAGAGTATCAAGAGGATTATCCTTAACTCTCTGTGGAGACACAATTAGAGATAGTTTCCACACTTCAGACAGCTGGTGTCGAGTCTGTGGGTGACCAACAGGAGGACCTCAAAGGCCTGCTACCTGTTATACAGCAGAGAAAATTACTGGAGGCCTTCAGATTAGGTAATTAATAATTACCAAGCCATAGATTGTTATGCGCATTTTATTTTAATTCAGTATAATCATTGCTGCATAAGGTGCATGCAAATAATGACTGTACATTTCAATAGATAAGTACTGAGAATATTTATTTTCTTCTTTAAAGGGTACCTATTATGCTTATTTTTTTTTCCTCTCTCTCTCTCTCTCTCTCTCTCTCTCTCTCTCTAAATATACAGTACAGGCCAAAAGTTTGGACACACCTTCTCATTCAATGCATTTTCTTTATTTTCATGACTATTTACATTGTACATTCTCACTGAAGGAATCAAAACTATGAATGAACACATGTGGAGTTATGTACTTAACAAAAAAAGGTGAAATAACTGAAAACATGCTTTATATTCTAGTTTCTTCAAAATAGCCTCCCTTTGCTCTGATTACTGCTTTGCACACTCTTGGCATTCTCTTGAGGAGCTTCAAGAGGTAGTCACCTGAAATGGTTTTCACTTCACAGGTGTGCCTTATCAGGGTTAATTAGTGGAATCTCTTGCTTTATCAATGGGGTTGGGACCATCAGTTGTGTTGTACAGATATCAGGTTACTACACAGCTGACAGCCCTATTGGACAACTGTTAAAATTCATATTATGGCAAGAACCAATCAGCTAACTAAAGAAAAACGAGTGGCCATCATTACTTTAAGAAATGAAGGTCAGTCAGTCCGGAAAATTGCAAAAACTTTAAATGTGTCCCCAAGTGGAGTCGCAAAAACCATCAAGCGCTACAACAAAACTGGCACACATGAGGATCGACCCAGGAAAGGAAGACCAAGAGTCACCTCTGCTTCTGAGGACAAGTTCATCAGAGTCACCGGCCTCAGAAATGGCAAGTTAACAGCAGCTCAGATCAGAGACCAGATAAATGCCACACAGAGTTCTAGCAGCAGACCCATCTCTAGAACAACTGTTAAGAGGAGACTGAGCGAATCAGGCCTTCATGGTCAAATAGCTGCTAGGAAACCACTGCTAAGGAGAGGCAACAAGCAGAAGAGATTTGTTTGGGCCAAGAAACACAAGGAATGGACATTAGACCAGTGGAAATCTGTGCTTTGGTCTGATGAGTCCAAATTTGAGATCTTTGGTTCCAACCACCGTGTCTTTGTTAGACGCAGAAAAGGTGAACGGAGGGATTCCACATGCCTGGTTCCCACTGTGAAGCATGGAGGAGGAGGTGTGATGGTGTGGGTGTGCTTTGCTGGTGACACTGTTGGGGATTTATTCAAAATTGAAGGCACACTGAACCAGTATGGCTACCACAGCATCCTGCAGCGACATGCCATCCCATCCGGTTTGTGTTTAGTTGGACCATCATTTATTTTTCAATGACAATGACCCCAAACACACCTCCAGGCTGTGTAAGGGCCATTTGACCAAGAAGGAGAGTGATGGAGTGCTGCGGCAGATGACCTGGCCTCCACAGTCACCGGACCTGAACCCAATCCAGATGGTTTGGGGTGAGCTGGACCGCAGAGTGAAGGCAAAGGGGTCAACAAGTGCTAAACACCTCTGGGAACTCCTTCAAGACTGTTGGAAAACCATTTCAGGTGACTACCTCTTGAAGCTCATGGAGAGAATGCCAAGAGTGTGCAAAGCAGTAATCAGAGCAAAGGGTGGCTATTTTGAAGAAACTAGAATATAAAACATGTTTTCAGTTATTTCACCTTTTTTTGTTAAGTACATAACTCCACATGTGTTCATTCATAGTTTTGATGCCTTCAGTGAGAATCTACAATGTAAACAGTCATGAAAATAAAGAAAACGCATCGAATGAGAAGGTGTGTCCAAACTTTTGGCCTGTACTGTATACATATATATATATATATATATCTATATATAGATATAGATATATTGATATATATATATCTGTATATATCTATATATCTATCTATATATCTATCTATATATATAGATATATATATTGATATATATATATATATGCACATGATGTGTATATATATATATAATGTTATAATGTTACAATGTCAGGTGTTCATATTAAATGTGGCCAGGGTTTCAAATAATGAGGTAAACGTAACTATGAGCAAAAAGCACTGGCCCTAGACTGTTCTGAACACTAGGTTTCCAGTGGGTTTTTTTTCTACTTTCAGCCCAAGCTGATGTCAGCTAGTGACATATTCCATATTTCATATGGTCACAAGCACTGGATTACTATAGTTTGTTTGTGTAGCTCTGGAACGAAGCATCCAGAAGCTGACCAGTCAGAACAGAGCAGGGTCACCGGGAGCTAAAACGGCTCGTTTCAGACAGAGAAAAAAAAACTGTGATTCATGCAAAGCTACTGTAGTGGAGTCTAAGAATAGAAATATAAGTAAATATAAAATTAGCAAAATAGTCCCCCTTTAACATTCATTCATGTTGAAGTCTTTGTTGTTTCAGAAACCAAGACCATCACTTTGGATCTCCAAGTTCTTCACGATGATTCATCAGGTTCAACTGCTTCTACTCATCCTAACTCCTCATTCTCATTCTCATCCACCTCATCCTCACTCACCCCCATCAGGGGAGACTGCTGACACGTTGGAAGAGAAACGGTACCAAATGGAAAACATTTACAAACAGGAAGGCTTGAATGGAGGACAGAGGGCGGAAGTGGTACATCTCACGGAGACTACATACAGCCTTCAGCGTACCCACATAAATCAGATGCCAGCATCCTCCATTGAGGATCTAAGGATGAAATGGCCTTACCTTTTTACTCAGAGGGGCATCTATGCTCATTTTCAGCTGCTGACGGATATCAAAGTCCTGCAAGTTTTGGAACTTTCCATGGAGGAATGTGGAGGAGCAATTGTGGAGTACTTCAGGACCAAATCAAACCACCGTGATGTCCAAGCTATTGTTTCCCAGGGTTTGGATGGGAATTTGACTCTCCAGGTAGTTCGGCGTATTCATCATTCATTCATTCATTCATTCATCTTCTAAACTGTATTTTGTTGTACCTTCTCTGAACTTTTCAGGCGTCTGCCACTGCCACTGATGTTGAGAAAAGCTTCACTTTACCAGCCAGTCCTCGGCTCATTTTGCTCGGTATGTATTTTGGTGTACTTTTTAAAGAACTTTATTTTCTAATGAGAATGAGGTAACTACTGTATATAAAGTGCTTGTGCAGATTCCATGTCCATCAGTGTAATGGCATGTCATACAGAAAAACAGTACAATAATTGTACAGTAATTGTATTTTTAATTAAGATAGAATTTGCTCAACTGAAACTGAAATTACTGCAATAGAGTTGAAAAGTGCGGGAAGTCTCCAATCCCAGAAGTATTTTCTGTCCATCTGACAATCCTGGCAATGGCCATTTTCCTGTTTTTTAGAAATACAGCAGTCATCAATCAAAATGATGTCAGATGGCACTGGTCAAGGTAAATACTTTTGGAACTGGAGATTCTACCTAATTCTGTCTATATTTCATAGGAAATGAGCCCAGGACAAACAGCCAGTGGATGATCAGCATCAAGGGGCACGTGGTCTGTGAGGGCATTCAGCCAACCTTTGTATCCGGATTGACTGCACTGTTTTCGGTGTTCTACATTTTCAACCCCCAGTATCCGGACGCGGCCTCCCAAACCCTGGAATTCATTCAGCTAATACTGTGTAAATGACACAGGTAATATATTAAGCTCAGCGCTGTTGTACACTCCTGATCAAAATCTTAAGACCAGTTGAGAAATTGCAAGAATTTACATTTTGCACTGTTGGATCTTAAGAAGGTTCTAAGTAGAGCTTCAATTTATTGCAAACAACCATTAAACTGAAATAGGCTGTTCATCAGCTGATCGGAAATTTAAGACCACTGCCTTTAAAAGCCCAAATGTGGATTCAGTGTCATTTTCTGGAACTGGTGTCCATTTCTGTAAACTTGCCATCCAACCCCAAATGTTCTCAATTGGATTTAGATCAGGGGAACACGCAGGATGGTTCAAAAGAGTGATGTTATCTCTCTGGAAGAAGTCTTTTGTCAGGCGGGCATTGTGAACTGCAGCGTTGGCCTGTTGAAAAACCTAGTTATTACCACACAGACGATGGCCTTCAGTCATGAGGGATGCCCCCTGCAACATCTCCACATAGCCAGCTGCCGTTTGACGCCTCTGCACAACCTGAAGCTCCATTGTTCCACTGAAGGAAAAAGCCCCCCAGATCATGATGGTGCCCCCTCCACTGTGCCGTATAGAAAACATCTCAGGTGAGATCTCCTTGTCATGCCAGTAACGTTGGAAGCTATCAGGACTGTCAAGGTTAAATTTTTTCTCATCAGAGAATACAACTTTCTTCCACCTTTCAGTGTCCCATGTTTGGTGCTCTCGTGCAAACTCCAAACGGGCAATTTTGTGCCGTTGAAGGAGACGAGACCTTTGAAGACGTTTTTTGTTCTTAAAGCCCTTCTCTCGCAGATGCCGTCTGATGGTTATGGGACTGCAGTTGGCACCAGTGACAAGCTTAATTTGGGCCGAGGATCGTCCCGTGTCTTGATGGACAGCCAGTTGGATCCTCCGGCTCAGGGCCGGTGAAATTTTTTTGGGTTTACCACTTGACTTTTTTGTTCCATAACCCTCAGGATCTTTTAGGAAGTTAAAAATGACTGTCTTACTGCGTCCAACCTCAGCAGCAATGGCACGCTGTGAGGGCCTTGTTGTTGGGCCTTGCTTATGCAGCTCAACAATCCAACCGCGTTCAAAGAGAGAAAGCTTTTTTGCCTTTGCCGGCAAGGTGGTTCCGAAAAGGGCTGAAAGTGTCAACCCCCACGTTGCCACACTATTGAACTTATTGGACTTTGAGTGGGACTTTGTCTAGGTAGGTCACAGATGTCTTGTCACTCTTTATTATTTGCTTACTTCAGCTCCAGTAAGACGGCATACTGAACACACTTCTTTGCTTATAAACTATAAACTTGATAAATTTGCCAAAGCAACACCCTAGAATACTGCAGTCTCGGCAGGATGACTGCGCTTGGTTGAGAAGAGCAGCAGGAACGGGTGCAAATAATTTCATCTGGTTTTATCATTGATCAGAGGAACCGTCTGATTTCAAATCAGTGCATTGTTTTGCCTGCGCTTTAAACTTCTTAAAATACATGAAGTAGGCTACTGCATCAGCTTGTTTAACTACTGCTTCAACTACATCACGGGCTGCTTACAATACTTAAAACTATCTACTTTTTCAAATGGAAGCTAGCACACAGTTTGTATTCTGAAAATGTAGACGTTTCTAGTTTCTCCTTGACTCCATTCCTCCCACTAGCCCTTCTTAACATTACAACATACTACTCTACTGACTTAGCCCACTTATGAGGTAACCTCCCTCTCTAAACTATAACAACCAACTAACCACCCTCTCTCCTTTCTGTCTCTTGCTGTTCTCTCTTCTTTGCACCTTTTGTCTTGTCTTTAACCATTTTCTCTCTCCCTTGAACAGTTTATTGCTCTGCCCCTTTTTCTCTCCCCATTCTTATGTTTCTTTCTCTCCCTCCATTAGTCTTTCATATTTTTATATTTTACCAGAGACATTGTGTTGCTTATTTTTTTGTTTTTGTTTTACAGGTGTGGCCAAATGGAGGGTACAGAAGGAAATTGCCCGACAACGCCACCTGGGGAATTGCACCCCAGGAAGTACAGTACACTCAGCAGGACCCTTACTAACTGAAGGTCACACAGATTTGTTACACCAAATAGATAAGACGGGAGATAGACTTCCCAAAATACTAACGTTTATTAGTTAAAATTTACTCATTTAAAAGAACTGTCATGTTTCACGGTCTTTTTAGCATTTTATTTTCTCCCTCATGTTTCATGTCTTGTACATCCTGTTTTATTTTGTGATCACTCACCCCTGTCTCTGTTCCAGGTTCCTGTCTGCCCCGCCCCCCCATCTGTGTTCACCTGTTCCCTGATTGTGTCTCCTGCACCTGTGTCTAATCACTCCCCATTAGTCCTGCTTATATTCCCCCTTTGTGTCTTGTCTCGTCGCCAGTTCGTTGTACAGGGTTTATACAGGAATCCTCAAGTTGAATTTACTACCTTTTACTATCTTTTTTACTACCTTTCAAATATCTTTTACTACCAACACGGCATTGAGCAGCTCTTTTTTGGGGTGGGGGGGTGGGGGTTGAGGCATACTGCAGCTATTTATAAAAAGTTGTCATATGTAGCCCTACTGACACCCCCCTGCAAAAATGGTAAGGGGCCCATGTAGTCTATGTTAACATCTGATTGGCTACCACAGTTGGACCTTGTTAAATGTAAGGGATCTGAACCCCCCATGTTGTAACCCACGAGAAAAACAGATAGTGCAGGCTTAACCCTTACAGAGCAGTAGTGGACTACATTTTAATAACTGCCACCAACTGTCATTTGTTATCTTTTTGCCACATTTGTAATTAAAATAAATAGGAAAAAATATTTAGGTTTTTCACAGCAGTTGCGGGCTGAAGATGCACTTTGTGAATGTTTTGTAGAGGGTGGAAGTTTAGTCGGAGATAATTTCACTGACTGACTAACTAATCAACCGTGCCAACTTTTTGCCTCACTAAAACAGCTGTCCAGCACCTGTGAGCTTCAAATACACCATTATTTACCATTCAGCATAAATGATGATATGAATATCTTTCTCATGGCATTCATTCTTTAACATGAGTGGAGAACAATGTGCCAATCATTGCCTGTTTTCTACATTGAGGAATTAAATTCACTTTGATTTACAGCTCCTTGGGTCTTCTTTGCAAGAAGGTCTCATTTGTGGAGAGTGCTCAGATTAAAGCCAATAGCCAATAATGAGATGCAGCCAGCAGTGCTTTAGACTCTGTGTGTATGTGTGTGTGAGCAGAGGAGAGAAGGGGGAGAGAGAGAGAGAGAGAGAGAGAGAGAGAGAGATGCACAGTTATAAGACTCTCAGTTGTGAGGCCTTCTCTTCAATCCTTTCCTCCAAATGGCGGAGCTCTTCTTTTTTTTCTTTGTGCCTTCTTCGAAGTGTGTTGGACTTGGTGATAAGTTCAGCCATTTTGGACCCAGCCTTTCCCTCAGCCTGCTTGGCCAACCGGTTTGCATCATTTTCAAGTGACTCACAGACGCTGCTTAGTACCCCACACTGGGTTCTGAGGTCCAACAGCTCCTTCTCTGCTGTCTTCCTCTTCAAAGTATGTGCAGCACTCTCCTTCTTTTTTCTTTCACTTTCCAGGTGCAGTCTGTACTGAGATCTTGCAGATGAGGCAGAGGCAAGGAGCTCCTTTGTGAGAGGCACTTTTAAAACACCCCCACAACTGCTGATCTGGTCACAGACTAATCGCAGTGATTCCAGAGATTCATCCTGGAGGTTACATGTTTCCACCTCTTTGTTAATTGAAAATCCTCTTTCAACGGTGGCTTGTCCATGGGACAGAAGAAGGAGACTCTTGCAAAATCGTATCAACTCAGGGTAAGGTGTGCTGAGAGATGTGTAAAGAAACACATCAAGGTGATCCTTCATTGGTTTAAAGGACAGGAAACGCTAATCTCTTGCTTCCACAGAGGCCAAGAATGCAAACTGCTGAATGATAACATCACCTGTAATATTGATATTGATAAACAAATTAAAATACAATCATTCAGGGGCCTATTTCACGAAACCTAGATTAGGCTTTAAACCTGGATTTAGCAGCTATCCTGTCTTAATTTAGCCAGGATTAGGGATTAATGGGTTTCATGAAAGGTGCATTATCCTGCAAGATTAACCTGGCCAGTAAACCTGGCTATAATGAGCCTGAACTCGGTTTCATGAAAGTAATCCCACCTTAATTACCATGGAAACTTACCCTAAGCCTTAGCCTGCTCCGGACCAGGCGAGAAGTCAAGCTTAAATTAATCCAGTGCCCTGTTGTTCAACTTTGTGAAATTACTATTAGTCAATGACTCCAATCGTAAACCAATGACTTTGTTAATTCAACACCTGTTAGTATATGGACTAATTTCAAATTATGCTACATTAAAAAAAAAATGAAAATAAAAGCATTAAGATATAATCAGTTTAATTATACTACTCTAATAGTGTGTGACCATGAATCATAGTTGTTTCACAATGGCTCATGTGATATAATCATTGTCACTCTCAGTCTCTCATAATTATGGAAGAACACATTTAATCGGTATTGCCCTGCAATCGTGACATTGCACGGCACTGCAGATAGATAGAGTGATAGATAGAGTGCATATAATAGGCCTATAGCATTGGAGATTAGTAGGTTGACAACTGCTTAGCCTATACATTTATGGACTAAATAATAATAATATAAATAGGCTAATATATATATTTTTGGACGACTTATGCATTAAGTTTGTTGCCAACACTTTGCCACGCGTTCTCCTTGCTGAGTGGTTACTTTGAGGAAGATAGTTGATGTGGCAGGGCCAAACCTAACAGATGCACAGGCTACAGCTGATCTGCTGGGGATAAGATCAGTTCGCTATGTAGAACACATTCTTAGGCGATGGTGTAACAAATTGTCCAGAGAAGACAGTAAACTCCTGAGAATGTATAGGGAAGGAGATGAGACCCCTGATGAGGATGACCCTTTTCCTGAATTAGAACTTAGTCCTAACTTGGAAGGCTGCTCTGTATGGCTGCTTGATATAAAAGAGGTTGAAAAGGTTGATTTGTACAGTGCAAAGGGTAAAGTATGGTATAGATGCTGTGTTAAAGCACTTAAATAAAAGTAAATTAAAGGACAGAGAGGACTCCGTTTGGAGAAAGAGGTTGAATGTAACTGATGCAGAGAATCCACAGTGGAGAGTTTTTTATAAACTCCCCTCAAAAAAATTGACTGGTGACCTGCAGTGGAGAATTCTCCATGGCGCAATAGCCGTTAATGATCTTGTGTCTCAAATGAATCCTAATGTTTCAAATGAATGTCCTTTTTGCAGAGAGGTAGAGAACATTTTTCATTGTTTTTTAGAGTGTGAAAGATTTGATGGTTTGTTTTCCACAATGGAGAGTCTGTTTTTATTTTTTGGAGAAAAATGGTCAAAAAGTGCTTTTATATTTGGGGCTGGTTATAGAAAAAACAATGCTGCTAAATGGCAACTGTTAAATTTTCTTTTGGGTGAGGCAAAACTCTCAATTTACTTTACAAGAAAAAATAAGATGGAAAGGGGAGTGGTTCAAGACCTGGTTCATATGTTTGTCTCTCTGGTGAGAGCGAGGGTCTGGGTGGAGTTCAGATTCCACAAAGAAATGAAGAGTTTGCATTATTTTGTCCAACGGTGGTGTTTTAATGATGTCATCTGTTCAGTAGAGGAGGAGGAGTTGAGGTTTGGACTGGTTTTTAGGTGAAAGTGCTTTGAGCATATGTATTTATAGATTTATTCACTTATTTATTTATTTATTTTATGTTTTTATCTGTGGTGTTACATAATATTTTACTGTAAGTCTGTTGCTGCGAAAAATTGACTTTTGATTGGATTGTGTGTTAAAAATAACTGAAAAAAGAAAAAAGATAAAGATAAATAAAATGGTTTGTGAAAAAAAGTCTCAAAAAGTGTCAAAAAGTCTCTCTCTCTCTCTCTCTCTCTCACACACACACACACACACACACACACACACACACATAATTTTCTTGATCCTAGTGGGCCGATCTGCCTTTTTCTGCTTTGTTTCCACATATTTATACTTGTTTCCAGAACAAAATCCTGAAACAAGTGAAACTCTTAGAGATTTTCTTTTACAGTGTATGTTTGGTTCCACTTCAATATGCTAGTAAGAATTGCAGCGGCATCTTCAGGCTGTTTGGGTTATTGCAAACAGGGACATCATTTTTCCATGTGCAGACTCACTATCTAAACACCTGAACAGGGCAAAATAATAATGTGAGATAACATGAACATTTACCTGGACTGTCATCTACAGCAGAGGCAGGCCTCTCCTTCCCTGCCCTTGATGCCTCTGCTAACTCCACTGACCTGCAGAGGTAAACCACCACAGGACAACATTTTCTACAGAATTTATTACAGAAGAAAACACCCTAGCAGACTAAATAAAGAGAACAAAGGCAGCAGCATTTTAAACAGTATATTAATGTGTTTCACATTTGAATCTTCCTTTAAGTAACACTTTACCCTGAATGTGTGATTACTGTATCGGCTGTTGTTGCTTTTTCATTAATAATGACAGCAGATCAATGGGTGTGTGTCTATGGCATGTGATCTCTGATAATGTCAAGAGAGTCTTGTCTTCTGCAGATGTACTTTCAGGATGTTGAACTAACGTAAACTACAATCTACAGGATGAAGTTTTCTCACCGTTGCACTCTTTTGGCCATGGCGATGTCTTTTTCAGCCTTCACCCTGACCCTTTTTATTTTCCTTAGCCACGTGTGTCTGAAAGGTTTGAACATTTTTGAGTTGTTGGACCGAGAAGAACACAGCAGACTGGTTTCAGACAACATCTGGTCCATATTTGTCTTGCTACTGGACATCGGGATTAGTGCCACCATCCAGAGATGGAGAATGATCTAGTTTTACATCTGCTCCTGTCTCCACTGACACTCAACATCCCATATAGTGTGCTCCTCCCCCAGTGACTCTCTCCCTCTCTCACCCAAGTGTGTGTGTGTGTGTGTGTGTGTGTGTGTGTGTGTGTGTGTGTGTGTGTGTGTGCACATGTGTGTGTGTGTTTGAATGCATGATTGTCTGAGTGAGACAGGTGTGCTGGAGTCAGAGCATAGCCCCACCCAATACTGCAGTCAAGCACACCTACACTATAACCAGTCACCCATCTCCACATCACCAGATCGTAGTCTCTGCCCAGTCACTGAACTTCAAGTCTCAAGACACTTGTTGCATTTACATTTCGTCTGTCCTGTCCATCAGCCTCGACTGCAAACTTCCCTCGGTGTTCTATCTGATCAGATAATTAATTACAGTCTCCTGGTGTTCAAAGATGTAGGTCCATCCCCTTTAGGATCGCTAGACTAAAAACCAACAGAACTGGATCCTGAGGACCAGAGACTTAAAAAGGAGTCATTCTTACCACAATGTGAGATTTACAAATGCTGCAGTTTCTGCTTCTGGCCAGTTGAAGCACCGATAGACAGAATCAGAATCTCAGCTCGCTTGGAACCCCGGCCGAGTAGGTACTAAAATAGTAACAGGTATCAGGTACTACCACCTAATGGAAAACCTTACAAACACAGTAGAGTCGAGCCGAGTTGAGCCGAGTAGGTGCTGGAGGAAAAGCGGCATAGGTGGTAGTACCTGGTCCCAGTTACTATTTTAGTACCTACTCGGCCGGGGTTCCAAGCGAGCTGAGTCGAGCCGAAAATGTGATGTAAACAGAGTGCAGGCCACCGATTGTACAGGGAGCGACCATGCATGAGAGCGACTCCTTCACGAAAACCAAACCCGCCATTTAAAAACAAACAACAGCAACAAAAAAAAAAAAAAAAAAACGGCAACAGCGACCGTGTGCATTTATCATCACTGAATCACTGAATTTGGCAAAGTTGGAGAATGGCAAGCAAACCGGTACCATGGTCAAATGAAGAGGTGGAGATGTTTCTGTGCTTGGTGGCGGGCTGCCTTGCTGTGACTACTCCACCCACGATGAGGTGGTACTCTATTGTAATGGAAAACACCTGAAACCGAGTCGAGCCGAGTAGAATCATGTGAGAGCTTTTATCTCGTTTAGTCTTATATTGACAGATGGGAGACAATTCTTATTAGATATAGATGACTAAATTGAGCCTGCGATAGTCACAAAAACACATACATAATATCAATATCCCAGAATAGAGAACATTAAGCATGTTTAAATGGTGTGTAAACAGTTAAAAAATGCTTTCTGACACACTGTATCACAACGGCAAACACATACCGCCACCAGGGTGCACTCAGAGCTCCTTTTGTGCACCATGGGCATGGAACAAGCTGCAAAATATCATCACCTCAGAAGCGGAGGCGGACTCAGGCTGTTTGAAGGGCAGGGGCGAAAAAGTAAAAAGGACACCTGCTGCAGGACAGGCAGTCCCACCAGCACGCAAAAAGCTGCGATGCATCATGTCTGATGAAGACTGTGGGAGCCCCTCTGACAGCCGGACACTGGAAAGGGGCTGAGGCTGAAACTGAACACCTGTACAGGTGGAGTGGATGGAGATTTTAACAAGTGACCTAAGGCTGCTTTGAAAAAGAAAACAACAGGGACAGCGCAGATTACAGCAGCGATTACATCAAAATGCCCACAAGATATTAGCCCAGCTTACTGGCCCTTTGAAAAAACACAGCCCTAGCCTGTTGTCCCAGCCTCACTTTGGGAAAGCCGGCCCTACGTGACACCTGGAATGGAGACTACAAAGCGCTGCGGCTCTTTATTTCCACTGGCATTTTTTTCTCTCCACTGCAAGGACACTTGATGGTGTTTTGTCACTTGGGAGGGCATCTCAAAGAAAGACACCTGGGGAGCCTCCCATTTCTCCCATTGTCAGGGCTCCTGTGCTGTAGCAGCACATCACTTTTTCTCTACTGTTTTTGTTTTATTCTAATATTTTATTGAATGTGTTTTCAGATGTTCTTCTTTTTATTGTAAAGCACGTTGAGCTGCAATTCTTGTATGAAAGGTGCTATACAAATACAGTTTTATGATTTATTATTATTACTGGAGGCTTTTCCATGAAGAAACTTCCACATGCTCACACATGTAGGGACAGCTTCATGGCACTGCAGCACAGTTTATCCACTGGAGGGCGCTTCTCCATCAGAGGAGCACCTAATTTATCATCACTTATTATTAATATTTATTTATTGCATGAAGGGGCACCCTAGGGGGCATTCGATCTTTTTTTCCTATGTGAAGGGCAGACAATGGGCCACTTCTTCCTGTGGTTGTTGGCTCTGTACAGGATACTTTAGAGATGCTGTGTCAAACATAGGGGCATCAGGGGACGGTGCTGTTATTTCCAATTACTGACAAAGAAATGAGACAAATGAACTGGAAGGAAAACTGGTTCACTGCAGCCACAAAGAATAGAAGACTTTTTTTTTTTTTATACATTAATTCATTTTTTTCCCCTTTTTTTTCTTATTTATCTTTGGGCAACAGGTACAGTAGCCCTAAATGGATCTTGAATTGGAGCATTTTAAATTAAAAGCTGAAACTGAAAAACCAAAATTGGAAAGGACAAGACACACACACGTACACACACACACACACACACACACACACACAGAGAGACACACACACACACACACACACACACACACACACAGAGAGACACACACACACACACACACACCCCAGGTACCGTCGTCCCCGTATCAAGGAGCAGGCGCAGGCGGTATGGTTATAATGGCAAAGACCCGAGGTCTTCATTTGGGTGACCCTGACCAGAAGCCACGGAGCAGCTCTTGGCACATCATGGTGGCGCAGTCTGGACAGCAGCACGGTCCTTGCGACCAGATGTTCAGCAGGCCAATGGACCGTCTCCGTGACAACCGTGATGCAGGATTTGGCTCATCCTAGGAGCGCGCCTGCATCCGTCAGCAACACCACTCTGTAGCCTCTAGTCTCTGCGCAGGCTGCACCGACCACCGGAGACCGGCCTGAGGGGCACACCTGCTGTGCAGCTAGAAGAGCCAGCTGGAGAGCCCGCCTGGGAAGGACGAGACTCGCTTGGTCTTTGCTCAGTCTGAGAGAAGATCCAGCAGATGTGTGGACACCCCCCCGCTGAACTTGGAGAGCGGACACACACTATAGCCCGATACAGGCGAGCCTAATCAGGTCTGAGACAAGCCTAAGACCAACTCCAGCAGGTGTGACACTCACCTGCTGCCGAGCTGGCATTTTATGCTCTCTGCTGCTCCGGCCAGTGACGTCACCAGTCAACCAGATGATGACGACACACGCGCAGCATAGACAACACCTGAGACAGTGCTCAGTACTTTACACCTGCACAGATACTTGCTTGTGACGAACGGCATGACGTCACAATGGCTACAGCTCTACATTCTGCATTGTTGATTGTTTTTTGTTTGTGTCCACGGACACTGGGTATGCAGGTAACACATCCGCTCAGTTATGCTTCAAAATTTCAAAACAGGCTATGGGGCTAGAGTTTGAAATTTGTTCTCAGCCTCAGTTGATGCTGAAATGATGATGAAATAGTCTGTGTGCGATTAAGATTAACATTGTTATGAGGTGATCCAGAATAAAATTGGAGACAACCAACTGTAACTGTAGAGTGTATGGACCTTTTGTTTTGTCACTTGTGCTCCTTGCTTGAGTTCATGATGTTTCCAATGATGTGCAGTGTGTTTCCTGTAACTGTGTGTGTTGCTGTAACTGAGCACAGTGATTTCCCCTGGGCAGACTACAGTGAACTGATCATAGGTATGTGTAGCTGTGCAGTCTCCTGTTCCATTCAGAAAGACTCAGATTCCCCTGATGAGGGATGTTTTCCTCTGGTGCCACTGCAGTTTCTCCACTGTCACTCACAAGTCCACCATCTACACAACATCAAGCTCTCTGCCAGCACCCCTGCTGAGATGAGACACGTGATGGAATCGTAGGATTCATGTTGGAACAAATGGGATTTGGGGTGGTGTCTGTTAAGAGTAAAGAGACCTTTCTCTTTCCTGGGAGAAAGTGACAGGCTAGAGTGAGAAAGCGTGTGACTCTGCAGCTCTTTCAGGAGACCTTTTCATCTTGATAGGCTGAGGAAGCATTTGACTAAAGGAAAGTCAAAGTTCTTGAGTGAGTGCACTTATTAGATTTGATTCTCCTAGACACTGATGATAAGTTGTCGTCCCTCTGCAGCTCCTCCTTGGGAGAGTCAGAGTTGTTTTTCCCCCTCAGAAGAGGGGCCTGTATGTCACCTTCTCTCCCTGTAAGTGACCTTCCCTCTAGCGCCACCAGCAGGCCCAACAGGGCATGTGCTTTCAAATGTATGTGCCTGTTGAAATATTAAAACAGAAAATATTAGTGGATCTTAGTGAGACAAAAGTAGCTTTCATTTTACATTGTTGTACTACTGTCTTGCACCTTTTCCTTTTTATTTGAAAGAATGTTATTTATTAATGTCACTTACTAACTTTGGCACAACATGATTGTGTTTTGTTGTCCTTAATTGACAGTGAAGCTGAATTGAGCTGAATTCAACTTGAGCTTGTTTCAAGCTGATGGTTTTGAATTTTTATAGACCACCAAGGCCATTAATCTTGTCTTTTTTAACCTCAGCAGATCCTGAGGAAGATGTAGAGGGCTTTTTGTATCAAAACAAGGCTGGTCTCCTCATGTTCTGTGGACAGAGGATTGTGGAGCCAACCTCTTCTCTTAAGCCCCCAAATGCTACAATTATTATCAGCACTGAGCGGAGAAAGACAGTTTTTAGCTTTAGAAACTACTTGATACCTACGCTGATACTTAGGATGTCGTGAGTCAGGCCAGGTGTCCGATTCATAACCTCATTAACTTTCAATACAAAATCTGACTGATGTTTCCAGAGTGTTTTATTAGTCCGTTTTCACAGCAGCCATGTTGACATGACATAGCAGGTAAACACAGGTGTTACGGATATCATTAGTTAAGGTCCAGTTTTCTTTAAACCTCCAGTTATGTTCATATTTACGAGCGTCTTTTTATGTTTGGTGTCAATTTGACCCAAGCAGTTTAAACCTCCACAAAATTATTATAATTAAAATTGTTACCAAAGTTTATATGTCAAGTACTTTATGTTTCTTTGTTGACGACCTAAATAGCCCTTTGAATAAAACATAACTCTCCACCCACCCCCCACTTATACATCCAGTATTCCTATTGCGCAACTATGGAAAAATATGCAAATATGCATTACAAAGTGTGCACAGGACATTGAAAACATATCATGTGAATTTCATGTTTACCTGGTAGTACCCATTACATTAGGAAAACTCATTAAATATGAAGCAAAATAAATGATGTCAATCATTTATTTAAAGATGTTAAACATTGGCTGGGGTCAAACTGACCCCAAACATAATAGGAGGGTTAAGTGGACCAGAGTGTTTCCCATGAACAACAGCAGGGCTCTGTTAGACCTGAATGGACTTGAACTTGAATTAATATTGTTATTAACTCCTGGGTTTACCTGCTGTTTCATGTCAAAATGGCTGCTGTGAGAAAGGGCTGTTGATCCTCTTTCATTTGTCTCACCATGTAATGTGTTTTTCTTTTATTAAAGGAGGGAGGGAGGAGAAAACCTCATCTTCCACAGAGAGGTGTCAGCAGAGAGTGGAGGAAGCAGAGATTAGTTACCAAGTGTGTGTGTCTGTGTGTGTGTGCATGTACACTTCACTTTCTCTGCCGGTGTGACACAGAATATCTCCACAGTGCTACATATACTCGGCGGTCATTTCATTAAGTCCACCTGTACAATCTAATCTAATCCAATCTAACTGTTGTGCCATAAAGTTTCCTTTTCTGCTGCCTATAATGCTCAGGTTTTCTTTTTGTCACAGTAATAGAGGTGTTCATTCAGTTCCATGTTTGGCATTGAGCTAATAGTTGGTGCTGCTGTTGTACTGGATTGATTTTTACTTTTTACTAATATTCTGTCCCGCTCAAGTATATATAAATAGGGAGGAACGAAAATTAGGAACACCTTTGAATATAATGTAGTTCAGAACAAGATCTCTGCAAACTACAACCTTGATAATAAACAGAATTAAATTTACATTCTCCACAATGTCAACAAAAACGGAACATTATAAACTTGGGTAGAATTTATGGCAGAGCTTTTGCATTGAACTTCATTAGATTATACAGGTGGACCTAATAAAGTGGACACTGTAAATGATGACTGAAATTTGAAAATAAATAAATAAATAAAATTAAATAAATAAGCAACCACAGTATTTAGACTACTTTATTTTTGCATGTAGTATTTTAAATTTAGCCTTAGGATTTTTGTGTTGGCAATGATGAGGCGGTATTTGCCCTGAGAACAAAAGCAATCCAAGGTTCAAAAAGGTTGGTATAAGATTCCTGACATAATCACAACAGCCCTTTCTCACAGCAGTCATTTTGATGTGAACTAGCTGGTAAATCCAGGTGTTATTAATGACATTAATGAAGGCTCTGCTGCATTCAGGTCTAACAGAGGCAGGGTCCTGCTATTGTTAGTGCTGGTTCAATGGAAAGTCTCTGCTCCACCTAAATGGAACAGAAACTTTACACATTAATACACAACATTAATAACACCCGTTTTTGTCCTACGATTTCATGTCCAAACGACTGCTGTGAAAATGAGCTATAATCATGTACTGTGCCATGGAAGGAGAAGGAAAGTTTAAAGTTAAAAAAAAAAAAAAGCAGTGATAGTTGCTGCAACATTTCTGGATACCACTAATATTTTAAGTGATCTTCTACAGTGTGTTGCTCCGTCGACTTCACTGATTCTAAAATGGGTCGTTTCATTAATCATTGATCGGCAAGCTTCTGCAATCTCTGTCTATCAGCTCCAAGGCAAAGGGCAAAGGTCAAGGCGTGCTGAACCATAATATGGCGACAGCAAGCACCTTGCCCTGTTAACACATGTACTTCAGCAGTGTCATCTACTACTAGAACTGACAGGACATGCCATAATGAGAAAACATGCAGCTCCACAAATATACTGTAACATGTTTCCACTGTAACACACTACTTGTAAAAAATAAATTGTCCTTAAAACATCTCATCTCCAAACCTTCAGCTGTTAGTATTTATTACTGCCCACGTGTTATTGGCCACTTCTCAGCATCAATAATTATGTTCATGATTTAATTCCTTGAATGTATAAAGCAGTTGAAATGCTGAGGACTGACATGTTTACTATTATCTGCTGTCTGGATCATATTGTGCATGACCCACTTTCATTTCATCCTTGCACTGAATTTCAATATGCGCTGTCTCCACACTAACACCATCAAAACGAATTACTGCATTGTAAAAAGACAAAGTATTGTCAGCTTTTGTTATGTTAACCCTCAGCCAAAGGGTTTGTATTTTGGCAGTGCATCATTTCTAATAAAATATAAGCACTGATGGTTGTAAGTTCAGATCAAATTGGAGAGATATTAAGAGGCCACTCACACTGGCAAGTTTGATCCGCGCCCAAGCACGATTGCCCTTAAAATCCGGATTCTTTGACCAGCGTGATCGCTCCGTATCGTGCTTGAATACAGTACACTTCCCCCGCTCTGGCAGGGTTGGAAGGGGTGTGCTTCTGCACGGTACGGGCGCGTACACGAGCACATGCACGGTCACGCACGCAGTGCGCGGATGTAAATCATGCAACTTTCCTCCTGCCTCTGCAAAACTGTTTAATGTGCACAGCGCGATTACCGGCGAATGGCCGCGTTGCGCAATCAATAATCAACCATGTTGTCTGTGTCATTGTCCGTTGTGTATAAACAAAAGTCGGTTTATAATGAAAGTACAGCAGCGGAGATCCGGCAGACCTGGTGCTGGCCGGCACCGCGTCGGCACCGGCCGGCACTGGCCGCGGCACCGCGCGGTGTGCGGTCACCCGGTCACCCGGTCTGCCGGATCTGCCAGGTGCCGCTCCGGCTGTCAGTTGGACCTTTCTGAAGAAGGAGGAAGTTACCTCCGAAACTGTCAAGGTAAATAAACATCCCATATCTGATTAAAAGGACCAAAAACGTTTTTTAGTTAAAAGGAAGACATGATGTATTTGAACTACATTTATTTATAATGACGTCGGGCCATGCCTGTTGTTGTCGTATTTCAACTTGCCAATGTGAGTGGGCCCTAAGGGCCCACTCACATTGGCAAGTTTGAGCCCGTATCGTGCTAAAGTCAAAATCCCCCCCTCCCCAGTCCCCGGCTGGCCTGCACTCACATTACCTTTTTCCCAAACGCGCCCAAGCACGATTGCCCCCGGTGTGCACGTCATCACGTTGAAATACGACAACAACAGGCATGGCCCGACGTCATTATAAATAAATGTAGTTCAAATACATCATGTCTTCCTTTTAACTAAAAAACGTTTTTGGTCCTTTTAATCAGATATGGGATGTTTATTTACCTTGACAGTTTCGGAGGTAACTTCCTCCTTCTTCAGAAAGGTCCAACTGACAGCCGGAGCGGCACCTGGCAGATCCGGCAGACCGGGTGACCGGGTGACCGCACACCGCGCGGTGCCGCGGCCAGTGCCGGCCGGTGCCGACGCGGTGCCGGCCAGCACCAGGTCTGCCGGATCGCCGCACACAGACTGCTGTGCTTTCATTATAAACCGACTTTTGTTTATACGCGGTTGCAGCAGCACAACGGACAATGACACAGACAACATGGTTGATTATTGATTGCGCAATGCGGCCATTCGCCGGTAATCGCGCTGTGCACATTAAACAGTTTTGCAGAGGCAGGAGGAAAGTTGCATGATTTACATCCGCGCACTGCGTGCGTGACCGTGCATGTGCTCATGTACGCGCCCGTACCGTGCAGAAGCACACCCCTTCCAACCGTGCCAGAGCGGGGGAAGTGTACTGTATTCAAGCACGATACGGAGCGATCACACTGGTCAAAGAATCCGGATTTTAAGGGCAATCGTGCTTGGGCGCGGATCAAACTTGCCAGTGTGAGTGGCCTCTCAGTCTCTGTAGCAGAACATCTGACTTTGTGCAAACAAGATGTTCCCATCCCTGTATCAGTCCACAAAGTATTTATTTACTATTAATGTATAAGAATGTCACTCCAAACAACCTGTTAGTAAGTTTAGCAAAGAATGACATTTTTACTGTTATAATTACGGCACGATATGCAGAAGAAAAACTCCATGACCTCAAACCAAAGGATGTAATTTATTAAACGTGACACATTTACAATCACTTTCCGAGCTTCTGCCACTTCTCTGTACTTTTAAAAATGCAGCAAAGCACCCGAGCCAAGACCCCATGACGTGGTCAGGTCTTGAGATTAACAGCCCTTTAGGTTGGCTCATGTAAATACTAACCATCTAGGTGAGAGTTGTTAATGAGGCGTTACGATTTTGGTTACTTTGATGGCACAATTCCAGTATCAAAATAAATATCACAGGACAGTGTCAGACCAGATGTTAGTGAGCATGCCCGCTAATTTGACTGCAGTTACATTACAAAAAGACGTGGCAGGATGGTTTACTCAAGAGATTTAACAAATTTCTCGTATGCAGCTTCATCCATGAGGCCGTCAAGTTCTCCGGGGTTTTCAATTGTCATCTTGATCAACCACCCTGAAACACAAGAGCAGGTGTTAAAAGCCAAAATTAATGAATTCATAAATATGAACTTCATATATTAACATGTTGTATTTTGTGAATACAAGGTTGTGAGATTGTTCTATTTTACCACTGTCACTTTGTCTGACGACATTAGCACTGAGAATTCATTCCTTCATGCATCTGACATATTTGTATTTGTTTATTTAGCTATATTTCAGGTAATTGTTTTCCCATAATTTTCTGGTAATTTTGTGGGTTTTTCTCTTATTTTCTGGTAATTTCCTTGCAATTTTTTTTTTTTTTTTTTTTTAACCTCTAATTTTCTTCTTATTCTCATATTTTGCTAATTTTCTCATCACCCTTTCTCCCACATTTTTGAAAGAATTCCAATAGATTTGCTCAGCTTTCAAAGGGTTAAAGCATTCATTTATTTCCTTTTTAATAATGTTGTTTTGTTTTTTTTTTCCCTGAGGGCTGGCAGTGCTGACACTGATCCCCATCCCCCATCCTCCCTGCTTCACAGAACAAAACTCGGACGCCTGTGCTCACCCTCCTCATAGCAGGATTTATTCACAAGTCCAGGATTGTCTGCCAGCTCTGTGTTGATTTCAGTCACTTCCCCCGTCAGAGGAGAGTATAGCTCACTGGCAGCCTTTACACTTTCCAAAGCACCAAATTCCTCTGCAACACAAACACAAAGGGAGCACCATGAGTGACCCATCCTTTCTCACCACTGGACTCAAATACTTGAAAAAAAGAAAGAAAGAAAGAAAAAGTATCTATCCCTTAGTCTCACCCATTTGTTCAAGTTTTTGGCCGACTTCTGGGAGTCCACAGTATACCACATCACCTAGTGCCTCCTACAATGACAAATTATTTGGATTACACCCTACACATTAAAGAGCAAAAATAGACATTTTAGATTTAAGACACAGCCAAAGACAAACAAGGTTAAGTTAGCATGGAGAAATACCACGTTAAGGCAAATCCAAGCACCGAGGTGACATCTCACACTGCATGTTCTGAAACTGTGCCAATAAAGACGCAAACACAGGAAGATAGTTCTGTTCAGGAATTCAGTTTTAAGAGATTAGACTATAACTATTTGTCACCAAGGCCTTGACCTGCTCCACGGACAATGAATCGAAAAGGAAGCACCCAGCTGGACTGGATTAGACCAATGTGTGTGTGTGTGTGTGTGTGTGTGTGTGTGTGTGTGTGTGTGTGTGTGTGTGTGTTTTCCTTGGTGGCCTTGGTTTTGGTACTGGGAGACAGTTTGTTTGCAAAGACTAAATTCACTGTCCTAGGCCACCAGACATAACTTCTTAACACACTCTATTCTTGGGAAGTTACAAGTTATATATGCTGCACATCAAGGTTGTAAGGACTTCACTGAATATTAAAGTCCTCAAACCCCAACTGTGACTGACTGCAGGGTCAAATTTAAGGCCACATCAGCCTATATGTTGTAAAGTTTGACTACACGCTTTGGGTTTAATTGTGCAAGCTTGAAATCAAAATAAAAATATTTAAAATGGACAGAAAGGAGATATATCCATAAAATCCATGGATTCTACATCAAATGTGTTACCAGTTTCCCAACCAAGCAAACCTCTGGTCATTTTTACCTGTACTCAGGAAGTTATGGACTAATGGACACTACAAAAAGGAAAATAAATAAATAAATAAATAAATTTTCAGCATAATTAAATTCACTCAACAATTTCAATTTTCAATTTCAACTCCATCCATAAGCTGATGTCTTTTGCATTGCATTTGCAAAAAGACAGGAATAAGGAAGTGCTGAAGCGGTGGCCAAGGAGCATCACAACCGTACAACAAAGGTAGGACTTATGAAAATCAAGACTCTTTTCCCAACATGTCTCGGTACAGGGAGAGGGAGCCGTGTGTTTTGGAGTGTCTTTGGAGTGTCCACTGGCCCCACAGAATCATCGCAATGGATGAGCTGCAGAGGCCTCAATAGACCAGAAGAAAGCCACATGATGTGTTTTGTATAAGCCAGAGTCCATGACCACAGACATGCCTTAATCATGGTGGGAAATTAGCACCAGCCAGCAGCCAAATACTGAGAAAATATCAAAGTGGCTGGTAGATTTCAGACACAAAATAATGATTTGCTACTAAATGTCTAGTAAATTTGAACATTTATCTGTCAGTGGCTGATAGATGTTCTTATTTTAAAAAGTTAATTTCCCACCCTGGCTTTAACGTTAACAAACTGTATTAACTGCTCCACTGGGCGACTTTTGATTGAATGCAACAGGTTCACACCCACTTGCTGGGGATTGTGTAAAGTCATTCTGAGAAACAGTGGAAAAGACTAACTGAAGTAGATGATGCAGGTTGAGGGAAAGTCCTCACACCATAAAATAAAAATAGAAACCTTAAAAGTAAAACAACTCCCACAATGCACCAAACTTCCCAGACAGATGATATCTAACAGTCTAACAAGTAGGAGTGTGAGCATTAAGCTAATGATAAAACATTCTTTCATTCAAAGGTTAACACATGCATGAGGTAAATGAGTAAGTGCTTGCCCTTCAGAGCCTCTGCAGCCTGCTGTAACCATCCATTTTCTCAAACAATAGTCATAAAAGAGTAAATCAGCTTGTTGTGCTACAATTCTTTCAACTGTGGGCAAAGGGCAGAACCTGAACGCACACTTCAAGTATTAAGCATATCACCTCCTCAGATTGCCATCAGTATACCTCTGACCCAAGTGCATCGTAAATCAAAGATTAATATGAATACAGACCCCAGCAACCTACCTGAGCAAAACTGCTGATACCAACTGTGCCAATTCCTCCCTCTACTCGTACCCACTCGTGCTTATCTGTGAACTTTAGGGCTGCAGAGAGAACAAGGGACTAAATTAGTTTACAGGAGATGGAATGATGTGGGTACAACATTTTTGTAAGTGGCAAACCTGAAATTACAGCCAGAAATAAAATACACACTATATCAAAATTTTCAACGTACTGACTGATGATGCACTTTTTGATTTAGGCTTCCTAGGCGATACAAAAACATGGAGCATTCACTTCTAATAATTGTGGTCATATTGCCATATCTCCCCACAATGTTCCTTACAGAGTGCACAAATTTTAGCGTGGGTGGCTCTGGCAGGGAGCTGGACACCAAACGGTGGCATTGTCAGTGCCACGCTCGACCTCGTGAGACAGACAGGACGACATTCTTGTCATAAGACCAGAAAGAGACCTTCGCAGTCTCAAAACACACCATCTGGTTATTGTATTTGTATGTCCAAAGAACATCTTAGTGTACTATGGACCAGAGCTGAAGAGCAGGCTGTTACTTGTGCAACGGTTTCTAGTGTAGTATGGCTGGATTCATGACTTATATCTGAAAACTGTATCTGATGTGTGAAACATGTCAGTGCCTTTCCATATGAACACCTGATAAATACAATGTGGTGCTTAAACTATGAGGTTGCACGGTGCTGCAGTATTGTTCACTGTTTCTGCATTTGATATCAAACTTAAGCAAAAAAAAAAAAAAAAAAGCACCATTTCATCTAAATTAACATAATGGGCAGCTGATTTCCTCATATATTCAGTTTATTCAGTGCAGCAGAGCAACGTCAGAATGTGATTTGTCTAATCCTGAGCTTAGAATTACAGATATCTCCCAGGGTGGAGTTCAGAGATAATGAGCATCAAAGGTTTGAGGCTCTAGCAGGCAACATACTATAGACTGTATAGCATAGAGCAATTCAATATCATGAATATGCAATTGTATTATTTTTTTTTTTCTCAGAGAGACCCTTATATTTCCAAGCTCACTAAATCTAAATGCAGTCACATTTCCGATACCCTGGGGGAGCAACAGCAATGCCTCAACAGTTTCCAGTGACAGCATCAGACCATGCAGAAAAATACAGGTTTGAACCAGATTGTGAACTGTGCGGGATGCTGATGCATGGCTGGACTGTGTTACTCAGGAGAGAGAGCTTTTTGTCCCGGAAAGCTCAACGTCCCTGCTGGAAAACGCTTCTGTTTGCTGCTTTAAACGATCTGCAAAAATGTGTCGACATGTACTGGGAGAAAATATGCAATTATCAAGCGAAAACAGAGACACGGAGGGAGCTCTACATAAGACAGCGAATGAACATTCAAATGTTGCTGGAACACCCATCACCGCTGCTCCGGATGGCTCGTGCCCAAGATCATGCGTGACTTTTAATGAGCTACTACGTGTGGCACGAGACAGCGGGTGCGCTTTAACAAGCCATAACTTGCTAGTTAACGCCACTTATTAGCAAGCTAATTTTGGAAATCAGGATTTGACTGTAGACATGGGCATTTACGTGACAGCCATCAAAAACGTTGCACCGTTGTACACTGAAATAATGTAACTATAAATGAATTTTCTGTATCAACTTTCGCCCCCAGCGCAAATGCAAGTGAAGTGGCATTAAACTTGAGGCATGTTTCCAGCAATTTCGGTGCTCCTCTGTTTTTAACAGGTCGTGAATTAACCGTGGGAAAGTGACAACAACTGCGTGAGTCTTTTTTTTTTTTTTTTTTTTTTGCCCACCGCACACAGGAATGTGTGGCCAGCCCGCATGTAGGTCTAAACTTGGTGTAGCCAAAGCCGTGCCGTGTTTTTTACCTGCGGACAGCGGCGAGGCGGTGCTCAGTGTCCGAGAGGCGTCGCTCCTCCACAGCAGCCGAGTCGCCGAGCCCTGCGCCGCCCGCGACAGATGAGGCAGTCTGGGGGAAAAGTTTGCAGAGAAGCACCGGAGCGCTACTCTCATCGCCATCTTCACTGAGTGTCGACCCTTAATCGAGTGCACAGACACTTGACCGCGACGGGAGCGCGCAAAAAGGGGGATGGTGCGCGCTCCCAAGGCCGACAAGAGGGGGAGGTGGGTGGGTGCGATAGTTCAGGTCCAAGTGCTCCCAGTGCACTGTGTGTGTGTGTGTGTGTGTGTGTGTGTGTGTGTGTGTGTGTGTGTGTGTGTGTGTGTGTCTACACGATGTTAGTGGGTATTCTGTGTTAAAACGACTTTTTATTTCTTTGGTGGGCTACTGAGGCCGCTGTGCGCAAATCAGTTCCCAAGTTCAAAACTACACTGTGAAGAGAATCAGGGCTAAGGAAAAATATGGAAATAAGCAAAATAGAAAATTGAAATATTTATGCATGTGAAAATGTCATGGTCTAATAATCTCTACAGACATGACTGTCTTATTGTACATGCATGAAAAAGGTAAGAAAGACCCCACTGACGTTAAGCCATGGGGTTTCAAAAAATAGTATCTTTAATATATATGATTTATTTTCCAGTGTTACTTTATTTTGCCATTTTTTTCAGGAAATCATGCTTTTTGCCCCACAAGTGGCCAAGTCATGGATCTCCTTTCCCAAACTACAAGAGCAATGAAGGGAATCTTTGTCCAAAACAGGGCCGGGTCTACGCAGGGGCAAGAGGGAGCCTGGCCCCCTCAAACTAAATCCCCCAAAATATATTCAGTTAGACATGGTAAAAGGTGCTGGAGCACAATGCCCCCGCAACATTTATGGCTGCCCCCTCATACATGCCTGGCTAGCACATTTCTCTTGACGTTTTTCTCTGTGGAATTAAAAAAAAAAAAAAGACAAGGAATTCTGCACCAAACTATTCAGATCTGTACTGGGGTCCACTTAAAGGCTATTGTTATGGCATGATGCAGTTACAAAGAAATCTCATCAGCTGCCCTCTCCCCCTGCACAGGTGACCTTTGGACTGTCTGCCAGCAGGACCCCTCCTCTTTTTGATGTGCTTGCCTCCCATTTCTCTGACTCCTTTTTTGGTGGCCGGGTCTGGTAGTGGAGTGGTGAGACCACCCCCAGGGTCAACCCCCTCAGCCATCCAAGTTCATGACCCCATGACAACAAGCAACACTGCTCCACAGCCCTTGAGCAGGGCATTGGTTGATTGTTTATCAGCTGTAAGGGCATGGTTGTTTTAACTGACCATGCTTTTTGAAGTTAGCCCCTATAAGGCACCATATTATTTTAAATTTGTGTAGTTTATTATTCAAATATTCAGGCAACAGGACGTGACCTCTTCATGTATCACAAGGTTGAGGTGGCAAACTGGTCAAAAATAAGGGAAATTTACATTTTATATCAGTGAGTCAAAATTCACCACAGATCTTTTAATGACTTTCAGCACTGAATCAGCTACCATATTCATGTAGTTTTCTTTTGTACAATCAAGTATCATTGGTAAAGTTGTATTAACTGATTTCAAAACCTAAGACTACATCAGTGATTTATTTCATATTATAACTATTCAAAGGGCTGTTGAAACAATAGCTCCCAAAGATGGCTTACGGTACAGTAGGTAACAAATGTTTGTTTTGAGCAACTTTTGAGGCATGTCCAAAAAGACCTCCACCCACCATCAAATATATACCTGAGATATCCAAGTAACTGGCATGTCTAATCTAAGGTAAATGTATCTGTATATGTGTCTATCCTTTTATTTTCCTTTGTCATGCAACTCTTGAAGCCTTTACAAACATTTAATTCATCAGCTGTTTATCCCACTGTGTGTGTGTGTAACATGGAGACACATATGGCACACACATTAAAAAAAAAAAAAAACGTCATTTTTAATCTTTATTCTTATGTTCCCATGTTTAAAGTTCTTGGCAGAGTAACATTGCATTTCTGCACTCCATGTTGAAACTTCTCATACAATGAATACAATCAGGCCTGGGAAAAATAATTGAATACGTTTGGAATACTTAGAACGTTAGGTGTGCTCGACTTTTGTGAATTTTGAGAGTGATGCATCTTTTTCTGAAATTTTTTGTCTGTGTGCTGAGAATCAAGCACGCCTAAACGAGCTCAAATATTAGAAAGCATATTCAAAAGGTATTTTATCCAGGTCTACACAGAACAGTGAAACACACATGAATTCCTGATCAAGTACCCTCCATTCACTGTGTGGATGAGATTGTGGGTTAAAATGTCCCCCGGCACTCAACTGAGGAGGACACAGAAAATATGATCACAAGAGCATAAGAAATACAAAGAGTATTCATCATTGGTTATCATTCAGCCATGTAATTCTTAGAAAAGTTCCCTTAACGTGGTGGACTGCAAGGATCAAACCTTACTAACAGGCTGACGGGACAGGACATAAAACCAGCAAAGTCCACCGACAGCCACAGTGGGGGCAGGGCCAACTCCATGTTGACTCCTGGAGAGATCTGTCGGCGGGCGAGGCCGGAGGTCAGGCTGTTAGACAGAGGTGCCCTCTGTGGGTGCAGATGTCTTATTGTCATCAGGCTTCATGGCGGGGAAGAGCAGCACCTCCTGTGAAACAACATAATCATCAGCTGAGCGGACAACTTTTCTATCTGTCAGGGTGGAGCTTCTACTTCATTTTGGAGCACCATGTTGACTGCATGCCACCCATGTTTTTCCTCACAATTATGAACTGAACCAACCCGAAAAAAACCTTGTCTCTCAAACAAGCCTCTCCTCCACAATCTTCAAATCTGTACTGCAGTCCATTAAAATCTGACGACACGACAACACCAGAAGCTGTCGTGACACGGTGTTCAGGAAGATGTGCTCTCCTCAAACACAATACATTGGAATACAAGCTGTGCATTGCTAATGTATTAGAGGCCACGTACTTTATGATGAAATGCGCATGAGCTTTCTACACAAAATGCATACAGGCCTGCTAATAAAATTAATACATTTGCATGAGAGAACTTTCCAAAAACCTGGATGCACTTTTGATGGCAGCTTTACCTTGATGTTGTTGGAGTCTGTGAGGAACATGGTGAGACGATCGATGCCCATACCCCAGCCGGCTGTTGGTGGCAGACCGTATTCGAGTGCTGTGCAGAAGGTCTCATCAACGAACATGGCCTCATCATCACCCTCAGCTTTGGCCTGAAACCAAACAGTTTAATTTATGAGGGTTCAACCTAAATGATCAGCGTGCATCGTCAGTCACCGAGATACCGATTAGAGATGTTATATATATTTAAAAATTAGTTAAGCTCATGAGGCCATAAATTAGCAAATATATCCATGTCAACATATTCTTTGCAAATCAAGCAGTACTCATGAGCTCCAGCAGTTTCTCCTTATTAATATGTAAATGTACAGCCAAGTGCCCCCTTGTCTAACTAGATCACCTTCACTATGGGGGGATTATTTTAGCGAATGTGTGAAGTTTCTGTCATGTACTATTCACAACAGTTCACAATAGGATGTGTGCACACAGACATATAGACCGCCACCACCATAACCACATGACGTCCCTCACCATGTGTCATCATGAGGGCGCCACATAATAACACGTAGAGAAGAAGTGACACAGACCTTGGCCTGCTGCTCAAACAGCTCCCTCTGTCTGATTGGATCATTCAGCTCAGTGTAGGCGTTGCAGACCTCCTTCTTCATCACAAAGAGCTCAAAACGCTCTGTTAGGCCTTTCTGCGATCTGTGCCTGTAACAAGCAAGGAGGTTCAGTGTTGACATGGAGATCAGCATCACCTCAGGTCCAAGTGAAAATACAGCTTCAATTCAAGAGCTCTGGGTAACTTTATACAACACTTTGTCTGTGAGTTTGTTTGCTGATGCAGTTGACTCTATATACATGTTTATGACCAACAGGCAGGCGTGCAGGCCAGGAAACCCAACAGTGACTTCACATAGCACATATTTTGATGTTCAAGCAGGAAGCCTTTACTAGTACTGTATTGGCTAATAGTAGCAATACTTCATTTTAAGTGCAAAGTAGCTGTGTAGGAGCTTTCTGATGGATAATTAAAGTGAAATCAAGCGTTCCTCACCATTTTGCTAAGGGGCTCATGATTTGAGGGTGATCACAGATGAACGTGGGGTTGATACAAGTGACTTCAAGGAAATCACCCACCAACTGCAAGAAAGTAAACTGATGAGTAGTGACCTCAAAATGAAATCTAAATAACTTAGGAACAGACTGCAAAACACATCAGATGGCTCCTCAGCAGAGTACCTTGTCGAGGAGGCGGGCAGTGGTTCTGGGTGCAGGACACTCCACTCCTCTCTGGGCACACAGGTCATCAAAGAATTTACGTGTCTCTGATGAGGAACAGGAATCGTGAATGGGACAACAACCAGCAACTCGTTTTAGAATTGCAAGCCACTGCATTCCACTTCATCGCACATCTCACAAAATATTCACATGTATACCTATATATTATTATAGCTTCGTACCGTCGCTGTTGTAAGTTTCCGGAGATGGGAATTTGACGCCCATTTCCTTCTCCAGGTCGTGTGTCATGCTGACTCTTCTGAAAGGTGGAGTGAAGTCAATCTCATAGGCCTGTCCCTCTGGACCGTCAGGGTGATACGTCACCTTGTACCCTCCAGTGATGTGTTTCACCATTCCTGAAGAGGGCGAGAGACAGAGCCGCTGAGTTCAAGAGTCAGAATTAGACAATTATTACCCTCTCATTTGTTCATTACATGCTAATACAGTGCATCCCAGGAGTAAGCCTGTACCACCAGTAAGGACTCGAATCATCAAGTGCTAGACACACTTTGACATAATGAAAAGATGACAATCTGAATAGCAGATGAATTTGGGCAATGACATCCCACAAGCCCTCAGTGCATACTGGGTGGTGGGGCAGGGCTATATACTGGTTATGTAGCTAGTATGTTGTTATTTTTGTTCAGATAGCCATGTAGTTATGCCGCTGGTTGTTACACACCATTGCTGCTATTTAGATATGGATCAGTGTTTGTCTCAATCAGATAACCATCACATACCACAAACTGAATGCTGAGGTTGAAGTGAATGTGATTCAGCTCGGTTGCTTTTTATTAGGCTGCTGAAGTACACTTCAGCATAGAGTAGGATAGAGTGGAGGGTAAACTCAGTCTACCAACCTGTCTGTCTATGAAATAGTGTAACCAACTTAAACCACATTAAGTCACAAAGTAACATCCTTATCAAAAATTATTTCAACTTCATTGCGCTGTTTCATAAATGGCAATTCCCCCCCAGACATCTGACAGCAAGTCACTTTGTAGTTTCCAAGATTTTACAAATAGATCACTCATCTTGGATAGACGTTCCTAAGTTAGATTAATAAGTCTCTATTCAGTCTACGGAGACTTACAATTGAATTTTTAAACAAATTCCACTTCAACACAGCACAATACAAATCAAACCGATGGTGTCAACTACTCATGGACTGTCTTCACTTACCTGAGAGGAGTTTCTCTGTGATTTCCATCAGGTCGTTGTAATCTGCATACGCCATGTAGAACTCACAGGTGGTGAACTCTGGATTATGAGTCATATCGATGCCCTCGTTCCTGAACTGACGCCCGATCTCATACACTCTGTCTATCCCACCAACCACAAGCATCTGGGGATGAAACATCATGATACACGCTAAACTAAAAGTATGTATTCATCACTCTGAAGCCCAAATAACACAGCAATTGGTCAGCTTTAATTTGAGAGTATTTTCAGAAGACATTAACCACAGTCTTTTCATAAACACCTGTTCTATAGCTGCTGTTTTGATTTGCTCTAGATGCTCTCAAATCAAACTTACAATCACTTTACAGTTACATCCAACTAATAATAAATAAATCCCTGTGACATCAGTTTAAATGTCCATGGAACTACCTGTAAGTGATTACAGATATTTTAAATGTAACCACAGTCTAAAATATTCATTTCAATGCTGATCTTTGACTACTGAGTTACTAATCTAAGAGGCACATTACCTTGTGGTAGAGCTCAGGAGCGATTCTCATGAAGAGGTTCATGTCTAGCTCATTGTGGTAAGTAACAAATGGACGGGCCACGGCTCCACCAGGAATAACGTTCATCATTGGTGTCTCGATCTTAATAGACAACACAAGTTTCAGCGTGCAACACATGTACAGAACAGGAGGAACAGTGTCCTTAAATAAAATGTTTCCTCATAAATAAATAAAAAAAACAAATATGTGTAAACAGGCATTTAACACAACCTATTGCCTATACTGTTTATTTTGCCAGTTTTGTTATGTCTGAATGCCACACTGACCCCTAATTCTTACCTCCAAAAATCCCAGCTGGTCCAGGAAGCTGCGCAGGTAGGTGATAATTTTGGAGCGTGTTATAAACTTCTGCCTCACGTAGTCGTTGAGAATAAGATCCAAGTAGCGCTGACGGAATCGTGTCTCCTTTGGAGGGAAGAAGAGACAACAGTGAGGAACAGCTGAGGCATCACTTAGGGGGAGTCACGATTTTGATTTTAACTCGAAACTCATATGAACCTACATGTGCACCAATACAGACGGCTCTGTGATAGGCCAATGATACTGGCCGGCCAATCGGCTCCAAATAATCTGTTCATAACTGACATGTTTTTAATCAATAATTAAGATCATGTCAATTACAGCACTTTGAGAAAATCTTAAAACTCCTTTGACCTTTTCCAGATTTTGTAACATTGCAGGCTGAATTAAAAATGGAATTAACAGAGATTTTTAATCAACAGTTTATGCAAAACACTAAAATGTACCTGTGAGAAACAAAGCCATTGCCTGAGTTATCACAGTGTATTTCTGCTGTATGTTTGTCCAGTTGTGTGTGTGTGTGTGTTTTTTTTTTTTCCCCAGTTTTTTTCCAGTTTGCAAAACTATTTGCTTTTCAAGGGTGACACAGAATGGAATTTCTGTTTCTGATTATTAAGCCTGATAAAGCCTGAACTGCATCTGAGGTGACTTCCTGGTGCTGTTGTGGCAGCAGAGGAATGACAACAGTTCAGACCCTTTCAACTTAAAGTTACACATTAAAAATGGTAAGGTGAATGAAATCTTTGTAATAAAAAAAACAAAAAAACAAAAAAACACTTTGCATTAGACTTCACTTTTTAAGGCCATGTCCACTAAACTGGGTAAATTCAAAAACTCACCTTTTTTTCTTCATTTTATCCTTCCATCCCCACTAAACTAACATTTTCCATCAACTAAAACCAAGAAAATGAATGCAGCAAATGGAAGAGTGTGTATGGATTTTTTCTTGCTGGACATTACCTTATCTTTGAGGCCAAAATGGAGGTGGGGCAGCATGTGCAAGCAAGGCGACAGCAGTGTCATCTCTATGGGAACAATGCTCAGCTCCCCCTTTTTTGTCTTTCCTGGGTTGCCACGGACACCGATGATGTCCCCGCGCCGCAGCTTGTTGTTGATGGCCACAAAGTCATCCTCAGACTTGTAGCTCCTGAGAGGGATGCAGGGAAACATTGAAATGAAAACAATAACTTCACTGTAAAAATATTACCTTTCAGAAAACAAAAAGCAGCTTGAGTCCACCAAGTGTGTATATCTTTCAGACGCATCACTCTGTACCTTGAGTTTGCCATAACTTGCAGCTTGACGCCTTCCCCTCGCAGGTCATAGAAAAGCAGCTTGGCACCAGAGGCCCTCTTAGCATGGACGCGGCCTATTAATAAAGTTAAAGCACGTCTGTTCGTCAGAAATGACTGCTGAATCACACACACACTCACTACAGTTGCTTAATTTAAATACTAAAAATAGAAAAATCGTCTGAGTACCTGACAGATTGAGAACAACATCTGTTAGCTGGTCTCCAGGCTGTAGATGGCTGTATTTTTCAATGAACTCTGTGAGTGACATATCTACATGATATTTATGTGGGTAAGGGTCCTCTGCTGTGCCCTTCAGCCCTTGGATGGCTTGGGTGCGGATCTTGAAGTATTGCTGCAATATAAAACACACGAGAAGTTATTACAGAGCCTCAAAAGCTTATACAGACAGCAGTTTGGGAAAACCGACGCCTGGATGAGTGAAGCGTAAGGGTACGGGTATTCAAAAAGCTCACGTTGGGGTCAAGCGTCTCCTCATCCGCCCCGTAGGCATTCTGCGCTCCTTGGTCATTGGGTTCCTTCTTCTTCTCCACAGTCTCTTTGACTTTGGCTTCTTTCTCAGCAGCCTTCTTCTCAGCTTTCATTCGCCTCTTCAGCTCACTAAAGAGAAACAAAGAAGAAATGTGGAGGCACAGATTAGACCGCTTGGCTGTCCGTGCTGCAACTGCACCACAAACCATGGAGAAGTTCATATTGTTCAACTGCACACAATTAGATGATTTTCCACATAACCTGGATCTTCTTCTATTGAGCTGATGTAGGAAACAGAAGACTGACAGTGTGTTTGCACTACTAACAACACTACAACGCAACAACCATGCAAGTGAGACGGAGAAGGGACCACATTTGTTACGATGACAAAAGGTTGGTTGTTTTTCTCATTGGAATGGAAAAGCCACCAACCTTTTGTCACCTCTCCAGCGGTGCCCGTAAATTAGGGCTGGGACTGCGGCTGTACAGGGGGGCGCAAATTTTAACCACTGTCCCCTGAGCCCAAAGGCTTGGCACAGCTGGTGCCTGGCTGCCCTGACCAGACACAGCATGCTGAGCTACAGCAGTCAGTGGCCAGACCTGAGGAGACACACATATATACAGACAAACTGGACACAAACACCAGAGGCTGCTTTTTGGCCCAGGAGACATAAACACAGCTTAGAAAACACTACATTTCTGCTGCCCTGATAGTGACACATGACAGGAGAACCAGTCAGTACAAAGGAGAAGTCATACCTAGTATTTTTTTTTTTTTTTTTTTTTTAAATGGTATCATACCTTCACGTTTCATTTTCAGCTAGCTAGTTTCATTACGTGGGTGTCGAAAAAACGAAAGGCAGAATGCACGAGAGAAAACATCTGATACCGCTTTAATATTTAGTTTATTTCTTACTGTGATACATTAAGTAGGTAAAATATACACCACCGAAGGTCGCCGTTAGAGGAAATTAGCACCTTACCACTTAGCTAGGTTATATTTAACATACAGGGGAATGAAACTACACACGGTTAATCGGTGGCGGACATTTCTACAACAGCATTGTGGGTCTTGTAGTTTTATTAGCCGACAACATAGAAACAAAGTCTATGCTAGCAGGCGCTACCGTCCGGTTCAAAACTACAATTACCACACAACGTACACAGTGTATCGACCCGAACTGACTGCTGGGATATGTAGTCCTGAGGTACACCGGCCCATATGGGGGTTTCGCTTCACTATCATGCTTTCACCTGATGTAATACTGTGCAACATTACGTAAGAAGCGTAAATGCGCAATAGCTGGTGTGCGTGTACAGCCTTTACGAGAACTATAATGTACAGAACTGGATAAATAAACTACAGCGGAGAAGTGAAGTGAAACAAGCTCACTTTTTGCTGAGTTTCTCTCCGTCCACCGCTGTCACGTCAGCCATCTTCTTGACACTGCGCGCAGAAAGACCGACGCATGCGCAATGTAAAGTGGCGAGGACTCGATGGTGCGTTCCAGTACCTGTCGGAAACTGGTAAAACAGGGCATTTTCTCAACTGAACAGCTCGCCAATTTGAGGCAGACAGACAGACCGATTACCTTCGTTTTCACTAAAAATAGCACCGGACAGACTGAACTCCCTCTTTCAGCCGAGCTATCCTTGACAATGTCTAACTTTCAAATTTCTGTCTTTCTTCATGAGGCTTATTTGATTTAGGGAAAACGGTGTAATGTTTAAGGTCCTAGTAACGACCTGCAGTTACACAGTTATCCTCTCGCCCTACTAGTCCCATGGACATCCACTTTGTAGGGTGTAGCAGCAACGTGAAATTATCCATAATTAATACAGTTGGTTTGTTTACTTTTCATTTATGTATTTATTTGTGTATTTATTTGTGGAGAGACTCTGAAGATGAGCCAACTGGATCAGCAGCTTCTATGATAGTCTGTAAATATGTGACACACCCCACTTAGTCATAAATAACTGATGGAGCAACATGACATGAGTTGAACAAGAGCTGCACATCAGGCTGTCATCTGGGAATTTCATAGTCTCCTTCAGTGTTGACATAGAGAAAAAGGTGTTGATGGCTGCATATTAAGGTCTACCCAACCCACTGGGCCAAACTGTCTAACCTCCTACTCTTTATGGCCAGTGTAAAGAAAGAAAAGGGTTCTGACATCAATAAAGATTGTGAATATTACTGCTACTGCACAGTGAGAGCAGCACAGACGAGTTGAAAGCCCCAGAATAAACTCACACCACTCTGGAGGACCAAACTCCACAAAAACAAGAGACAGTCTCATGCCAAAAGCCAAAAAGCCATGTGGGGACATCAGGGTGTGTCATCATGGACCTGATCCAATGAAAACCACCTGTGATTGGAGGTGCCAACATAACAGGCCTGTCCCACAAACACACACTCACGTTTTTCCCAGACTACTTTTCCCCTATGTGCTTTCCCAAAGTTGCATAAGGGCTCATTGCATCACCCTGTGAAGCCTGAGGTTTTTGTTTTTAATTTCCTTTCGGTGCTGCCTACTCAGATTTTGTCTTATGCTTTCCCAATGAAATTGTTTGCTTTGAGAGACTCTGTGGTGACAACGATGACTTCATTTAACTGACAGGACTTGTGTTGCTCACTGTTCACTGTAAATCCTCTGAATCAGGGTGAAAAACTCCCATATCTGTTGCTTTTGGCACGTAGGTTTCTCCCCTTTGCAGCCACTTTGTCATATTAACACGTAGGGCTAACAGTTATCAAATCAATGCTCATCATTATCGTCAGATGTTCAATATCCTCAAATGTTAACATAATTAAAGCTCAGAGGCTTAGGAGCATGTTTTTTTTGTTGTTTGTTTTGTTTTTAATACAGATAGCAGCAAGTTTACAGAAATATAACTGCAAGAGCATGGAAATGCCCCAACAAAAGCCCAAAATACATGAGTTCTTTTTTTTTTTTTTTTTTCCCAAGGGTGATCATCTGACAGTTGTTCACATGGTTAGAAACATAAACTTTCCCCTTGCCGTTTCCAGGACCTTAAAAAGGCCAACAGGTTTACTAGCAGAGTGGTTCACTCGCACTGGGGGGAAGGAACGTTCAAGATCCGGGAACGGGGCTTGGATATGAGGCAAATGAATAAGAATAGACTCGACAACAAACATTCATCTGGCTTGTATTGACGTTTATTGGCCTGGATGACAAGTGACGTGTGAAACATTTGGAGTCCTGGTGACGTAGAGAGAGAGGCCCTGAGAGAAATCACAAAGATCAGGAACCACCACGCTAGTAAACAGTTTAACCAATGTAGAACGCAAGGCTCAATATAAAACCCAAGCAAGACAGGATAAGAAGTCTGTGACAAAACAACTATAATAGTGACCCTTGTCTCACAAAAATGTTACAAAAAGTAGCCCATGTCTGGGATGGTTGTTTAGATACAGTGAAATCTGCATTTTTCTTAACTGAAAAAAAAAAAAAAAAAGAAGAATAAAATCAATCTCAGGCGGCACACAAAGCATCAGAAAAACTAGCGACATAAATAATTGATAGAATTAGAATATCTATTTTGGTTTCTCCTTTAAAGTGAAAAACGGGAGAGGCTATATAGAAAAATATATATTCAAAAAGTAACAGATCTACATTTATATTAGCTGCATAGCAGTTTCAGGAAACAAAAAAAAATCGTCTGCATCTACGTAATACGACATAAATGCAATGGATACTTCAGTACAAACAAGTTAGATGCAAGACAGAAATTGCACAACACTACATTTATCTGGTCACTGTTGCAGAGCGGCTCAAGCACACTCAGTCTGATATGGCTTGCAACGTTTCTCTAGTTACTGAGGGACAGTCGGCGCTGGCTGGGGGGACCGGCGGTCAAATCAAAACAGGCAACAATGGTACAAACATAAATCTGGTCTCTACTAGAAAAGTTCCTCAAGGCACATGAATCTACCAATGGTCGACACTTCTAAAAGAAATCAGACAGAGGACTCACAGCTCTAAACGATCATTTGGAGGTCTTCCGTGAACTCGGGTTGCACTTTGCCTTTGTGACATTTGTAGGCAACATCTGAACGTCCGGTAGTCCCTTCTCTTGACGACAATGACGGGTTGGAACGAAAAGGAATAAAAGTAAGAACGATGCTAATGACGCAGCTCGCTCTGCTGCTAGAAAAAGTTTGATTGTGTTGCATTGTGGGGAAAGATCCCTCTTTTGGATAGACTCAGCAGCTGAGTCACAATTCACCATGTTAGATATTGTTGCTCTCCAATTACACTGTACAGCAGGAACATAGTGGGAACACTCCAAGGGGAAACACCTCACTTGTGTTACAAAAACAACACAAAAACAGCTAATAATAATTAAAAAAAACAAAACAAAACTGAACTTAGGTGAAATTTATTTACAGCTAAACTGTAAATGTATATACAGTATACTTGTACATAAATGAATCAAAGTAATTGGTCCTATTTTGGAGGATTTTTTTTTTTTTTTTATTCTGACAATAAAAACTTTTTTTTTTTTTGTCATTGGTGTTTTGCCCTAACTGTTATCCGTTTGGTCAAGAGGTTGAAAAAGGTCGTTGTGACAATGTTTGCAATGAAATCAATATTCAGCCTTGGAAAAAAAACACATGATATGTATGCTAATGTAGAGTGTTAATACAGCTAAACCTGTCCAGAATCACAAAAGGGAAAAACTGCGCTCAGGAATGAATGTTTTTCAGAGTGAACATCGCACTTTTCAGTCCCATTCAAATTGCATGGCCAGTTACAGTTTGAGGAGGCGGCAGGGGAGGGAGAAATCACATTGCTGGTACATTTAGATCAATTTGAACACAAGTACGGTTATGGGATGCAATTTAGATAATACCAAACACACAAATAAATTAGATATGCTCCTCTGAAAAGAGATACAGGTATTACACCGATAAAAAAATATGATAAAGTATTTGTAAATCTGATAATAAAAACAAAATCATAAATACTCATGTCTCTATTGGAAACAGAAGTTCTACTATTTCACACATTGAAGAAAGCCAATCACAGATAGCTCTTTTCTCCATAGAAAGGTTGCCTTCAAGAGTAGGGTCCCTTTAAAAACAACAACAAAAAACAAAACAAAACAAAACAAAACAAAACAAAACAAAACAAAACAAAACAAAACAAAACAAAACAAAACAAAACAAAACAAAAAAATAAAAAAAAAATAAAAGAACTCTGCTCGAGCTCTGGTGCAGTCAATAACAGACACACCATCGCCTCCGCAAATCACATTGCCAAACAGATTTTACATCATCTCCATCATAACACACTCCGTGTTGTGTAAAGTATACAAAATGTAATGGGGTTCAGAAGCATTTCTAACATACAGTACATATACAACAGCTGAACTATTCTCGCCATCTTCAGAGACCAGCCCCTTGTTCATGCAATACTTAGACTGAGATTAAACATGACACATTTATGATTCCTTTCCATCAAAATACTAACAAATAACAGGAAAAAAAAAAAAGTTTGGCAGCAAGATATGCATAATGATGATAGAAACTTTGAAACATCTACGTTTTGGAGGCAAAAAACAAACAAACAAAAAACCAGATCCAGTCATTCATGCTACCTTCTCCTTGCCCTATGACAAGTCAGAAAGAACATTTAGGAAAATAACGTGTGAGCCATAAAACTGGCCTGTCATCAGGATGAAAGTTAAACAAGCCTTGAGTCAAATTCGGGTCCTGAGATGACCAACAGTGGCCAACTATAGGCAAGAACATCGATTCTGTCGAACTTGAACTGGCTGCAAGACGGGGCTCTTTTCCTGCACATGCACACCAACCCGGATGAGATAAAACCCAATGACTGAGCTGCTGCTTCTCCATAACATGGCGACATTCACTAAATCCATCACATTGATAAAATTGGAGGAAAGGCTCCAGCTGGTCTACGAATACTATTCCAGTTTACGCGTGCCTGACGCAGTATCATGCCATGAAAAATGGCACTAAAACACATAACTACCTACCCTCAGTGACAAAAACAATAATATACACTCTACGCATGTGCACAGGACATGCATACAGAATGGTTATCATATAGGTGTGCGTGAACCTACATCAAAGAACACAAAGATTTAAGTTTGATGCCAACTAAAATTACATGATGTAAAGGCTGATTTTTTTTCCTCTTGTTCCACATTTGCCCTCATTCGCCCAGCTTTCTATGCTGGCTTTCAGGAAGAAATATACATTATGTTCAAGGTATGTAGATTTATTTTTTGGGAATGGGTAGTAGTAGCAGGATGGCTGGCAATGAGATGTGCTGCCAAAATAATCAAGCAACACTTTAACACTTGGGTGTAGGTAATCTGGGGGCGGATTTAAAGGAATATGCCAACGTTTTGAGCGAAATACCCTTTTTCCGACTCACTCAGGCTGAGACAAGATGTTGGATACCATTTTCACCTCTGTATGTCCAGAGGTTCAGTTCCTATGGGTAGCATTTCATGTTAGCTTAGCATAAAGACTTGAAGTCTATAGGAGTCATTAGCCTAGCTCCGTTACAGTGAAAAAATAACATTGCATTGTCTAAATAAGAAAGCTAAAGTATAATTTTTCACTGTAACGGAGCTAGGCTAATGACTCCTATAGACTTCAAGTCTTTATGCTAAGCTAACATGAAATGCTACCCACTGAAAGTGAGCCACTGGCTGTACAAAGGTGAAAATAAGTTGGATAAGTTGGAAAAGGGATATTTTGCTGAAAATGAGCATTCCTTTAAAGTGAATGAATCCAGTAGACATTTTTGTGACCCTTTGCATCACTAGCTGAGTGTTGCTATGCGACCAGAAATTAGTGAAAAACAGTTTCTGATCCGTGTGCTGTGCACCTCCTAGCTCCTTATGTTTCATAATGTGTTAAAAAAATGCGACTTTTTCCACTGTAAACAATGAGGAACAGGCAACTGTTAAATAAACAACACCACTGGTGGGACTGTACCCTTTTATGAGTAACTGGTCACAAAGAAGAGCATTGTAAAGTGCTGAATGGAAAAATGTAAAAAATATATTCTTTGCCAGTATAGTTTATATTTCTACCATCTAACGTTCCTAAAATAGTCAACTCTTCGTAAGGTATAAAAGGAGAATGTGTTCAAAGCAATAGCAAACTAACACAGTCTGGTTTTGGAGAATACAGAATGATATGCTGCTTTGTACTGACATCTTTGCTAAAACCATGTTGCAAAGTGCTACTTGTGCACTGTGGAGATGGCTAAATATATGATATAGAGATGTTTCATTCACAGCTCGAGGTGACGTTCTTCATTATGATGGTCACACCGACAGCTGCTGGGGGACAACACATATATTATTACAGGTACTGACAAACACACACACAAAAAGAGTTTTCCCAATCGAATCCCCAGGTCCTTGTCTGGATATCCGCTTGTCCAGTAAATAACGGTTGGCATCCTTGCCACTCAGGAGTATCTTCATGAAGGCTTCTCTTTGAGAAGGGATTAGCTCACCAAGGACAGCAGCACATTAGTTCAGTTCAACTTTCACTGCTCTTTCCTTGTCAGTCTTCAATGGTCCTAAAGGAGACCAATTCATGTGTTAGCATGGCATGAAAACACTCAGAATGACTCAAACTTTGCAGGGCTACCACACAAAACTGATAATTTGAGACATAAGCTACACTTAATTATCGACGGCATTTTGACTATTTTGAAATTATTCAATATATAATCAATAAAATAAGTGCCAGGTGTGCATGAACCTGTTTGAAGGTTAGTAGGAACGAGTTAAGTTGCTGCTGGGCTCCTGTAAGCTAACCAACAGGTCATCAATCTTCTCCATGTTCTGAGAGGCAGTCATGCTGTTCTGCAGACTTCCACTTTCTGACAAAGACTGATTGAGAAGGGACTGGATGTGAGCGTCGCTCTCCCTCTGGTTCTGGCCAGACTGACTGATAGCTATGATCTGATCCGACAGCGTGGTTCCAGGAGTGTTTATCAGCTGCCCACACTCTGCAAGACAGAAAAGGTTAGTCAAAATATGGCTACAAATCTTACAAAAGCTCATCTGTTATGTCATGATAGAGGGTACAAACTGGATAGACAATTTATATTGCATTTCTCGTACTATTTTGTTGATGTCGATGTTGTAATTTTGGGGCCCAGGGAAGGCCATGTAGGTCTATGCATTAGTCTATATGTCTGACTATTCAACACTTCACTCCATGGTAACATATCAGAAAAACCTACTGGGCAGATTGCCATGAAATTTGGTGAGCATGTTCATAACCCACACAGGACGAATCCTGTCTACTGTGGTTACATCATAGTTACATCACTAAAGCACATTTCAGATTTCAGTAAAAACAATGTCTCTGAATGTAAGCTGCCTCTATTTGACATGTGTCTATGATTGAAAAGGATGTCTGCATAGGCGTTGTCTGCCTGCCCATGAATCTCAACCTCGTGTCACGTCTGTGCAAAGTCACACACAGTGATTGGCTGATCATAGGGGCGTATCGTAATTCCAACAACACTGACATCAACACACAAGTATAAAAGCCTCCACACAGACGCTGCTATGGCCATTACATTTGACTATAAAATGCGCATTAGAACTAGAACGGCATTTAATAAGGGAAAAAAAACAAATCGACCATCTAAAACTGAAGCGATAACTGTCTGGTCTTCTTTGTAGACTCAGTGGTTTATAACAATGCTAAACAAATATTCAAGGAGAAATCAGGCACTATTGTGGCATGCTGCAGCTGCGCCGGAAACGCTGTCTGAATCGCCAAGGCCTGTTTCTCTCACAATGCTTATGTGTGTGAGGCTGGATTATCTCTTTAGAATTACCAAAACCACACTACAATTTCCCTCAGTTCCTCACCGTTGGGAATCCCAAAGAGGAAGAGGCCAGGTTGCTGTGGCTGGCTGGGCTGACTGATGGTCCCACTGACAGCGGTCTGAAACAGGGTCCCTGGCTGCTGCACAGGGGAAGAGGTGGTGGTCTGGAGGCCTGCCACCCCGTTCTGCGTGGTAAAGATGGCTGTCTGGGGAAGGTCCTGTGCAGCCATTCCTCCCTGTAAGGAGGCCATGTTAGACTGAGGCATGAAGAGGCCCACGGGCTGCTCCTGCCCATTGTTTGAGCTGCGGCCCAGCTGCATGGGCTGCTGCTCCTCAAACAGAACTTGCTGACGAGGCTCCGCGGGGTTCCCTAAGGCCATGGGCTCGGAGCGATCCTGCTGGCTGACTGTCACTACGCCGGCTTGGGAAAAGAGCAGAGAGGGGTTCTGGGGCTCTGGAGAGGTCAGACTGCTGCTGCTCAATGGAGGCATCTGGGCCTGGCTGCTGAACAGGAGACCGGAGGGCTGCTCCTGGTTGGACATGGGACTGCTGCGGAACAGGAGGCTAGCCTGCTGCTGTTGCTGCTGGCTTGGATTAAGGCTGTTTGCAGATGGATGTGGTGAGATGTTTTGAAAAAGGGAGGCTTGTTGTGGTGGCTGCGTGTGGGGCTGACTTTGGGAGGACTGCTGCTGTTCCATGGGAGTGCGCTGCTGAATGGGGGAGAGCTGGGTCTGGGCCTGAAACACTGACTGTGGCTCAGGGGCAGAGGTCTGCAGTGCGCTGAGGAAGGCCAGCTGCTGCTGCTGCTGTTGCTGCTGCTGCTGCTGCTGAGTATTGCCAGCTGTGAGCTGAGATGGCACGGAGCTCTGGGAGAGGAAAAGTGTGGGGGTTGAGGGCTGCTGCTCCGGGGAGAGACTCGATCCGCTCAGTACTGTCAGGGTGTTTTGGAAGAGAGCAGCCTGGACTTGCTCTTGAGTGTGAGAGGCTTTCTGAGTATGAAACAAAGCCCCCTGTGGATCTTGTGCCTCAGCCAAAGAGTTGGGATTGTGGAAAAGCGGTGGGGAAGGATGTGAGGGTGTCTGCTGGAGGAAGTTGGTCTGAATGGAGAGAAGTTCATTAGCCTGCTGAAACAGAGCCGCTTGTTGCTGCTGCTGTTTTTGCTGTTGCTGCTGCTGCTGCTGCTGGGCCTGCTGGAAGAGGGCCCCCTGGTTTGACACAACGCTTTGCGGCGAACCCTGCTGTTCTGCGTTCTCTCCTTGGGAAGTGCCCTGGAACATGCTGCACTGCATTGGGATTTGCGACTGAAACAACTGCTGCTGTAGGTTCTCCAAAGCCTGCTGTTGTTGCTGCTGTTGAATTTGTTGTTGTTGAATTTGTTGCTGCTGCTGCTGTTGTTGTTGAATTTGTTGTTTTTGGATCTGCTGTTGGTGCTGGATGTGTTGTTGACATTGCTGTTGCTTGGCAATTGAGTTGTCAGACTGTAGGGCCAAGTTGCAGAACCCCTTGGCCTGAAGCTGTCGCACCGCCTCCTCCAACTGGGCCACTTCATCTGGGGGGAAAAGAGGCAGCTGGTGCTGCTGGGAGGCAGGTTCTCCGCACAACCTGCCCACAGCCCCAGAACCACTGCCTGGCCTCTCCTGCACCAGGCCCTCTCTGGGCTCCAGGAGGAACTGCCGAGAGCCTTGCGGGAGCAGAGAGTCTGCAGGCCCAGGGAAGGAGCCGGTGGCAGCAATGTCTTGCTTCTGGATCGTGCTTAGAGGCTCCGCGTTGGAAAAGACCGGAGCCGGGACTTTGTCAGGGTCGCCTGCAGGCTGCGGCAGGTTGTTGGGGAATGGTCTGCTGTTAGTAAGACGGCTGGAAGTCAAGTCCAGGGTCTGTTGGGCTGGACAGATGACATCAGCCGTCTGCTGCAAAACAAAATAAAACAGTTAAGATCTAGGAGAAAAAACAAGGTAAGAGCCAAATAACCAGGGAATCATTTATCTTTACTGCAATTAGCTTGCTTAATTTGCACATAAAATGATGTGAAGTCTTTGTCTTTATAGATTTTTTTTTATTGTGCTAATTAGTGATGTTTTATTAACATTTTATTGCCAGGTTATTGGATTTATCAGCTGAGTTGTGTCCCGATGGTATTTTCTCTGCCAATTTATTATGTATTTTATTATCTTTTATATAATGTGTTTTATTGTGTTGTTATTTTACGTTTTATTGTTAACCCTGGCTGCAAATCACATTTCCTCCACGGGACAATAAAGTATGAACTGAACTGACCTGAAATATTGAATGTTGATATATAGAGTTAACAGTATAAAAAATCACTTCTGGATCAGCTCAAATGTTTTCACTGTGTGAAACAGAGGTGATCAGCAAGGTCAGTGAGCAGTGTGTCACCTTGAATACTCCAGCAGGTTGCAGGTTGCTGGAGACCTCCATTGGAGTGACTTCTTCTCTCTTTACTAGAGACAACATCGCAGGCATCATGGTATTATCTAAAACTGTACAAACAAGACCAAGGAAGTTATTATATTTTTTTTCCAGTTATTCAAACAAAACATGCAATGTACAATGGCAGAGGATCAGATATCATCAGTCTCAAGCAAAGACACAGTGAACTTCTCATGTAATAATGTAGCCCCAAATGATAGATGTAGGACAAATAACAGCCTTCAAATGACCACAATGTTCCATCCATCCCAAACCCGACTCACCCCGCAGCCCAAACCATCCACCACCTTTCCAGCATGCTAAAAGGGGCTGCTCAATAAGCCTTAAGCAAGCAAAGCAAGTTTAAAAGATGACAGCAAATAGTGTTTGTGCTGTGTAAGTCTTGTTCAAATGATCACGCTTTCATCAAACACTGAAATCCTCAAAGCACAAAATATTAAGATCACTTACTAATAATCTCTTAGTCATGAGGCAGCATTAGAAGTGATGTAATATCTCCACTTTACTGTTTATGTGATCACAGTAATGATTCATTAACAATTCAAAAATGTAGATGGTTGTTGAGCATAATAATCAAGACTAAACATCTGCACACAATGGAGGATGTTTGATGACTTTCCTAAGAGGTTGCAATGCAAATCTAACCACATCTGATCAGCGCAGTAGAACATATGCCTACTGGTATGTTCCAGTGTCTGACATTTTTAAACAAGCATCTGTGCTACTTAATTCATCAAGCATTATAATTACTAGTTGCTACCAGAGGGGTAATTAATACATAACCTGTGATATAATGATAAATTAAACTGTCAGTTCAGTTAACAATGTCGTTCTCGCTTCATTAATCACTGTTTAATCACTCAACAGCGTATTAATTAAGTACATAACTATGTACAGTATTTAAACAGTGACAATCAAGCAATAATATAAAGTGTTATCAATCATTTTCTTTAATCAGGAAATAAGCTTAAGTGTCTCCTGAACTCAGACCAAATCTTAACTGTATTGTGAGCCACTCGGTTGGAGCTAATTTTACTGACAAAAGAAAGGCAAAAACAGGAAATAAGTCATAAAGTCATTGCAAGGCTGCCGTCTCCTCTCCAAAACACTCCTGAATGTAGTAACACATTTTAGGTATTCAGTCTTAATAACAGATAAAACTGAATGGGGTGTAAGCCTTCTGTTATTATGAATCTTGTTTTAAATGACAGGGATCATACTTTTATGAATGTTGGACCATCTTAAATCTAGAGCTTAAGTTACAATCAAGAGTGCAGTGTCATGCAGAAAAAAAGAGTACCTTTAATTCGCTCATCATAAGAACAAGCCTTCCCAGGAGACGGGGCCTCTGTCTTCACAGAAATATCAGCTTTTGCTGCAAAAGAACGCATCAACAACTTTTTATCATATGCCAATAAAAATGTACATATCAAAACAAATTCTCCTTTAGGGGTTACAGAATTTAACAAAATGTATATACTTTTCCATCAGGCCAAACAAGCTATGAAAACAAAATGAAAGTTTCTGTTTTATAATGAGGGAGGCTAGCTGGGATGTAAAGGGCATGACGGAGTCTGGTGTCACGCTCACAGGGGATGTGTGATTCTTCTGCTAGATCCTTCAGCACTTCCATTGTTTGTTTGATTTATTTTTACATTCTTTGTTAATCTCATCTTTCAAAGTTAGCACCAAGGACCTTGCAATGAATACAAGTAATGACAGAAGAGGGTGTTCATGCTGTTCCTGAATGGTAATCATCCTCATGAACTGCCTTCTGTCTTCTGAACTGTAGGCGGTGTTGTTGAGCAAGCCTGGCTGTAGTAGGATTACAAAAGCAAAATGCCTTTGCAGGGATGACGGTTCAATTTGGATTACTTATTTGATTATGAATATATTTTTGGATGGTAAAATATGAAAAAGGGATGAACAACTCTAGCACAGTCTTTTCTTTAAAGGTTAAAAGTAAAAAACACATGCGACTGTTCTCTTATCACTTTATTTTACAGTGCCAAAATAGGTCTATTATGCATCAAGCCAGGGAAACCACTGCGGAAGTGAATGATACAGATCTTTTTTGCGGTGTATTTTATATGTTTCTGTTGTGACACAGGAAACCACATGATGGAAGATGCCATGTTTCTGTAAGAAACATTTTTTTTTTCTATTACCAGATACAACTTCTGGATGTTTACATAGACACCTAACAACAAATGTTTGATATTTGTTATGCATTCCCAGAGGTGGGGGTGTGCTGGGACTCGCTGGTTGGGACGCAGTCACCTAGCTGGTGTGGCGACCCTGAAGCAGGCAGGGGTTAAGTGTCCGTGTCAGGGACAGACACTCCTGCTTGGGGGGAGTTAAGCTAGAGTCCTGTGGTTGGTTTACAACCTCACTAACCATTAAACCATCCTGCAGTCCGGCCTTCGTTAAAAGCAAATGATTTAAAACATAATCAGTAAATGATGGCTTAAGTGACCAATAAGTAACATGTGAAATGAGCCTACACTACATTTTTAGACTAGTCTTCATTGTAAAGACAAATTAAAAGATCTTTAATTGAAATATACTGCAACAAACCCAAGTCTGGAGTGTAGGTAAAAGGTTGTACATCATGGGATCTTCCAGCGTTCGTCACCACATAGATTCCCACACACACCGCTGAGGTGATGGCCTGGTTCTGGTATGGAGGAACCTTCACTATCAGATGGTTCTTAGGGAGTGATCGCATAAAAAAAGAGAAATACAATTAGCAAACGTAAATGAATGGTGTGCCTGTTCCTGCTGATTAAATCTGTAACGGGCACAAACATGCCTGTCTGAAGTCTGCAAAGCCAACATGGTGAGCTGATGAGCGGTTAACCAGACAATTAAGGCAAACACAGTCAACATAGACCGACACGGACTCTCAACTACTCAACTAGTAACTTAAACACCAGAACATCTTCAGCTCTGATGAATAAAACATGGGCTGACTGATTTACTGTGTAACACTTATCAGTCCTAGTAAACACCGCAATCACAGTCATTCAGTGAATTCAGCCCCCCTACAAATTAATCATTGGGTCCTTGTTCCCTCAGCAGAGGTTTAAAGTGAAGTGTTGGGACACACTCAGCACAGCCTCTGCAGCTCCGTCTAATTAGGTCAGAACACAATGAGGCCACTCAAAACCTTTGAACCAGCAGCCGTTTAAGATGATTACATCTAAACTCCCATACAAATCTGAACTGGCTGTGTGTATCTAATCACCTCCTTAGCCACTGGCATTAATCGTTTGGGACAAAAGTAACAAAAATAACAACAAAACAATCGAGTTTACCTGGTGAAACAGCTCCATGTCGATTTCAGCCTCCGCCTTCCACGATTTCTCATCTGGTTGCACCAAATTAAAACACCAGTTTAAAAATGGAAACTCTTTACAAATTCTGCAAACGAATGCATTCCACACAGACTGATTGCTTACCCGATACATTCTCCTGAAATATAACTTTGGTGTCTTTGAGAAAGTTCTTGCCAATGATGAAGACCTCTTCTCCGCCCCTCACCGAACAAGTGTGGAGTGACTTCTTCAGGATCTCGGGCACGCCTGCAGGCTGGGCTGTGGACACGGAGGACGCACAGAAAATCACAGTTAACATAGTTTAAATTTAAACACTGAGACAAAGTTTGCATGGAGTGAATTCCAACGAGTCAAAAAGGTACTTCAGCATCTTGCTCAGGGACATTTCACCTGGACACACGGCCGTACATATTGTCCGCCAGGGGGTCATGTGACCTCCCTTTAGCTCTTAGCAAATTCCCCTTGTCACCTCACCTATTCTTGCCTGAACCTTACATACTGTACATTTTTCTCTGGATTTACCTCCGGAAATTCTATTCAAATCAATTTGCACCATTAAATGTTTCTGGAGAAATAACATCAACATCCAAGCAGGCATGAGTGGACCATCTCAGTGTTTCAGAGCCTTACAGACAGCCTCACCATGTTTTTTATGGATGTAACTACTGAAGCCATGTCATTCCAAATTCAATCATTTGTTAACTATTTCAATAAAAGTGGAGGTCTGAACCAGCTGGAGATGTTTCTTTAACCACGCTCATGTATTAAGAGTTTTTTGTGCAAACTGGAGCTCATGTAACAAAGGTACAGTGATTGCAAACTACCCGAATACTGTCCATTTTTCACGGGCCTTCGACATTCCGAATGTTGCTACAAACAAGTCCAGGCTCCTCCTACTCTTCTCTCCTTCTCACAGATTTCACAATCTCCCTCACTGCTTGGCACCGCAGCCACTCACACACCCACACACACACCACAAACACATGCCAAGGGAGATTACAAATTTATATTTTGTCGAAAGATATTTCCCTGGATTGCGCGCTGGCTCTCTGTAAACAATAGAGCCCCATGGACCTGCATTATTTCTTCCTTTCCTTTTTTCTCTCTCTCAAGGCAGCTCTCTGCAATCCACTTGCACAGTTTCTTATGGCCCTAAGCGGTCTTTCCTGTTTATGAAACTGGCCACACCCTTATACCTATTATGAAGGAGCTCTTGAATGTGATGGGTCTCTTTACACATTGTCTCCTAATACTGACATTCAAGACAATGGTCTCCTGACCTGAGGCTAAATTAAACTGTACAAGTAAAAGCTCTGCCTTCAAAGGAAAACAGTTCAACTCACGCTTGCAATTATTAAGAAAGTAGGTTACAGGTAAACTATCTCTTTTGCTCTTTTGAAATGGTTTTGACATGAAACAGTGAAAAGAATTTATACCGTCTCCATGAAGATATGTTTTTAATAGTGCCTGTGCTCTGACACATTTTTTTTTACAGTTCATCTAACATGCCAAGTTATCTGATATCTATTTTCTTCCACAGAGACCCTGTAGAGAGCGCATTCAATTCACATATGAGTGACCTAGATTGACTTACTGCACAGGATTGGAGACGATGGAGTCTGCAGTGTGAGCAGCGATCCATCTGGACGGGGGATGGTGACTCGAAACACCAGCCTGGCGCGGGTGCTCTTCTTCTTGGAGCCGGCCACACCGATTCGAGCCTCTACATCAGCGTTACGGAGCTTCAGGATGCCAACGCAGTCCACCCTGCACAAAGACAGAGGAGGGGAGTTTTGCTGTTGGACTGTTGTATTCACAAGACAAACGTATGAACGGTTCACTTTCGGTATGCACACTCAGATAAAGTACGTACGCTAGCGTCATGTTGGTGGAGGGATCTAGGGAGACCTCAATAACGGTCGTGCCCTCGATGTCCACCTCTTTGCAGGCTGTGGTGTTGCGGCCTGTCACCCTGCAAGCCTGGTAAAATCCATGAGGCTTCACACGCCCGGCGTCGTTGCCCACAAATACCTGCAGAACCACCTGCTCATTCACCCCCTCCAGCTGGGTATGGGAAGACAAGTCGAGAAACATGAGACATTAGAACAGGGGTTTTCAAACTTTTTCATGTCCTAGACCCTCAAGTTGACTTTCAAAAAGCTGCCGACTTCAAGTTGAGCCCCATGGGAAAGGCGGCTGATTTTCTGGTGGCTTTTTTGGTGCTAATTTTCTGGTATTTGTTGTATTTTTTCTATTTTTTACTAACATTTCCAGTTAGTTTTTGCTAATTTATTTGAAATAAACTTGTCAATTTTAAAAATATATTCTTCTGGTAATTTTCTTGTATTTTTTTTATTGATGTTCCTGGTAATTTTTTGTTTATTTGCAATTGGTCTTCGGTAATTGGTTTTTGAAAGAAATCAAGTGAATCTGTGCAGGTTTCAAAGAGTTAAATTGTTTAAATGTCTTACTTGAGGCGCTGACAAATGGTGGCCAGATTAAACCACAAAGAATATTAAATTGATCCCTCATGCATTGTCTGCATTGTAGCAATCATTAGTGAATTACAGTGAATTTAAACTAGTAAATTTGCTGAGGGCCCCCTGAAAGCCCCTCAAGGACCCCTGGGGGTCCCCAGGCCCCACTTTGAAAACCACTGCATTAGTGCACATGCCAGCAAACCAAGCTCTGAATTTGATACATGGGCTAGGATTTGATGAAAATCACTTCTTTTATGTGAGTAATAATGTCCATCATGCCCAAAATATGAATAAAAAATAAGTAATAAATAATAAGAGTTCATGCACTGCACCAGGGATTGAAAGAATAAGTTTTGCACCATTAGGGGGCTGCGCTGTATGTGTGCTTTAGAGCTCGAGCACTTAAAAAATAAATAAATAAAAAAAGATCAGCCCAAGACCGATGCAAAACAAGGATTTTTTTTTTTTTTTTTTACAGTAGGCTATAGAAGTCGGCTGCGTATACAAAGCTAAATAAGTGTAAACAAAATCAAATATGGTATCAATATTACAAAAAACACTTCCACAGCATGTATTTCCAAAACGATACCACAGATTCAAAAAAATGTATTCCATCCCAAAAACAAAAACATCAAAAAAAAAAAAAAAAAACATGGTTGAGGTCTGTCTGTTGCAGAATGCAGGGCTCTGGTGTGCATGCGCATGTGAGTGTGTCTGTGTGTGTGTGCAACCTAACGTGGCATGCACCGAGTGTATACTGTCTAGTATTTTCCGTCTTGGTGCAGAGATCTTTAGACAATAACCATAAAACTGAGTGCTATTTCTTTCTTTGATTTTGTGGTTATGCCTCCTCACCAGATGTTCAGCAAATGCTGGCTATACATCACTTGACGAATCAAACACACCTTGAAGCAGATCAGCTGTTACCCATACAAACACAGCAAAGCCTTTGAAAATCACCGAATCACTAGCTTCACTCAGTGAGGCAGTGTTTTGTAACTATGAGCTTGAAGGCAGCGTTGATGGGGACGTTTGTTGGAGGAGAGACAAGGGCACATTAGCGCGGTGTGAAAGTCAAAACAGCAATTAGCAAAGCCCGAACCTGCAGGAGAGGCTGTTGTGACGCTTTGAAAGTTACCTTGACGGTGGGGAAGCCCTGCTGCGCGCGGTCCTTCACCGACCCTCTGCTGCCTTCGGTCAGGTAGCGGGCGCGGTGCTGGGTCTCCGGCTGGATGAGGATCTTCAGCTCTTTGCCCTCGCTCTTCTGTGGATACTGCACCGACAGAGTTCCTCCTTTCTGATTATTTGTCTGCGGCCCATCTGGAGAACTGCAACAGAAACCCGTTTGCTATGTTAGCTTGACACAGGCACGACGATAATGCATCTTTTATAGCAGCATTTGAAAATTGCATCACAGTGGGGTTTATTGTTTAATCCTACCGAGCGTGTTCCATCATTGCCCTTGATTTGCATTAACAGACTGTGCGCCTCGTTGTCAGCCAGCCATCTATATTGAGGCTAAATCCTGCTGGCAGCAACTTTACTTTGTTTGGATCTGTCCACTCATTGTCCGAGCTCCAGCCAAGACATGACCCTAATAAAAAAAAATATCTCTGTATGTGTATGGATGAAAATGAGTGTGAGGCCTATTGCTCTAATAGTGGCAACAGTGAGAATACTCTGTAGTTGCCATGGTGCTCTGAGCAATGCAGAGTTAAGAGGCCCTCTATCAACCAAGCATAGTCCATCCCAAGCTCTTAAAGCATTCAGACTTATCTGTTTATTTAATCTGCTCTGCTTATCCTAGGTCTTTGACAGAGGCTCTGTGATTCACTGTGGCTGACCATTGTTTGTACTTCAGTATCCTGCCCCTCCCTACCTCTGATCTAACCGCTCTTCTTCAGTGAAATTCTAGTGGGAAAAGTAGAGCCGGTGTGGTTTGTTGCTAAGATTCCCACCTGTGGTACAACGTCTCATTTCCTGATACTTGGTCTGATGATAGGAGTAGGTGTTATGACAGGCATTTCAGCTGAAAGAAACCTCTAATAGAGGCGGCCTGCCTATCAATGGGCTGCTCAATTGTGCAACTTGCAATAAGAGAATACTGACTGTATTAAACGTCAGTCGTCACAAATGTGTAAACCCTTCCCGTAAACTATAGTGGAGTCCATTCACTTTTTCGTTAGTCGGGCTACAAACATAGCTACAGCCTCCCCGGGTAAATTAATGGGATGTGGAAGGACAGCAAGTGGATATTCTGATCAGAAAAGAGCTAACAAATCAACAGGTAAGAATATTTCACCCGAACCAGAAATACGGGCTACACAAACCTTCCTTTTGGGCAGGCCTTGTTGTCAGGGCCTAACTGTGAGAGCACAAAGTGGGGGCCTTTGGCACTGTCTGCATCAAACACGTCCATGCTGGCCTCCTCTGCAGGCACAGACTTAGGGCCAGGCCTCTGGCGAGGGGTGCGTTTGCGGGATTTTCGTGGCACCTCTGTGTTGTCGTTGTAGGAGCTGGAACTGACGATACTGAAGTTGGAGACCGAGTCATCCAACCAAATACTGTTGCTCTGCTCTGAGTCCGCCGGGGCCTCATCCTGGCAGGACATGCGGCTGTCATCAAACAGGTCCTCTGGCGGCGGGGAGATGTTCAGTACGGTGCGGCGCTTAGAGGGGGTCATCTGGTGATGCTGCTGGACCTCCTGCGATGTTGCTGCTCTTCCACCTCCGACAGATCCAGCTCCTCCTCCCATGTCACTGCTAGCTCTGCAGCTACCAGCGCTCCCACTGTTGCCATTCCCACCCTCCGCCCCGACAGCCTCTGGCACCGCTCTGCTACTCCTGGTGTCATCCGGGTCGACGTTGCTGCCGTGAGCTGGGTTCTGGTCATCGACTGAAGAAGTGGAATGCATGGTGGAGCTGGAAGAGGTGGGAAAAGCACTGCGGGGGCCTCCCACGGTCAGAGAAGAGGAGACGGTGGTGGCATCTACAGTGCAAACAATTGGACAGTAAATAAAGGCGTCTCAACCAGCATTGGCTAGCAGTCCCATTTAAGCAGCGAAATTTGTCCATGATTGTTGACTTTTCATTTTCTGTTTTTCATATTTCTTTGGTCATCCAATTAAAAGTTCAATTTTTTACTGCATCGAGTAAATGTGTGTGTGTGTGTGTGCATGTTTGTGTCTGTGGGTGTGTGTGTGTGTGTGTGTGTGATGCAGGTGAGGAGAATTGTGAAGTATTGTTTGAATATGGATGTGACTTAAAAAAGGGCCGAAATGCTAATTAATCATTTGAGGTAACTCTGAACAAATATTTCTAAATAAATGAAGAACATGCAACTGAATAATCCAATTATTGAGGGGCTCTATGATTAATATTAGCATTTTGTTGATTTTCAACTGATTGATTATACAGTTAACTGATATAACAAAATGGAGAGGGAAGCTCAAAAATTATTTTTTATGTGTGTAAGATGATGCATGCCAATTGGGTCTTTTTTGCTTTACAGGTTCAAATAATTTAGTTGGGACTGAACGTAGCCACAGAGACAAAATAAACAAGCTTCTGACCTATGAAGCAGAGAACTGCAGACCATTTTATATGCAGACACTCCCTGCTTCAGAGGGAACTTCCTGGAATAAAAACGAGACAGCGAATGAGCAATAAGAGCTGAACATTAAAATTTATTTAGATGTACAAAAAAAGAAAGAAAAAGAAGGAAAGAAAAAGAATAAAAAACAGGGGATGCTATTTGAAAATGGAACTGTGACTCAGGTTCTCTCCCTGTTGTGCTGGTATGCTAACACAAATTCAAATAATCATCAGGAACTGGACGCAGAGCAGGGGCGCTGGCTGGACCTGTTAGTATCAGGGGCTGAGCCCAAACTCTTGTAGAGGCGTCCGGGGGCATTAACCCCTGGGACAAACTTGAAAAATTAACCTCTACAATCGTCAATTTTTGTGCATTTTTTGTTTTAATGTGAGGGTCTACACACCAAACACTTGTAAGAGAACCATAAACATGCCACAATGGAACAATTACTAAAACAAAACCAAAAAACATCTCCCCTCCTCTCCAGGTCTCTGGTCGTCTGACACTAAAGTTATTCCTGAGCTAACCTAGCAGTAGCACCACCTGCTATCCTGTCCCTGTCACAAACCTGGTTTGTCTGGCTCAGCGGGACCGTCCGGCTGCTGAGGCTAACCAGATGGCGCTGCTTTTCTGTTTTTGAGGAAAAACCTTCGTATATCCATTGTTTTGCTCTCCACAGCGTGTTCTGTCTCTACCTGTAAACTTTGTACATTGCTCACTGGGTGGGTAGGGGCAGTAGTGACAGCAGAAGGCACTGGAGGGAGACCAGACCAGATGCAGCTGCATGCTGGGAAGAGGGAAAGAAAAAAAAAACAACAACAACGACAACAAAAAAAACAAGGTTTGGGGCCGGGGAAAAAAAGTATTTGGGACTTTAGCCGCAAGTGCCCAGGCCAGACGACGCCCCTGATGCAGAGTGTGGTTAAGTGAGAGACTGTAAAAGGAGTTAGATGTTGACATTCTGGATTGTTTGGTGACTCATTAGTTCGCTAAACACAGTCAGAGAGAAAGAGTGGCACAGACAATGTCCTGATAATTATAATACAAGTGATTACAAGAAGTTGCTGAAATGCTGCAACTGTCTGTTGGGAACAGGATATAATCCACTGTGTGACCATGGAGATGAACTAATCAAGGGAGAGAGTAGGATTTAGTATTGAGCAAAACTGAAGACTGATCGGGTTAGTATTGAGGTCTACCTCACTCATTTTACAGTGGTTCTGTCAGATTACTATAACTCCAAAGACTTTATATAAACACAATGACAATGCATTGCATTGTTTTCTCCCTCTCTAATGAGTTCCAGTTGCACAGTTCACTGCATGCAAAGTGAAATGATATCCAATTTAAAGACTGTGGCAGACATGAAAGGATTATATTGTTGTATAAGTTGCATGCCTAACACATTTGGAATGGAATAATGAATGAGAATAGATGAGGCAATGGAAACACTTTTGATGAGCGAGAGTATTTTCAAAGTACAATTCTATTCTTGTGGAGGTCCTAGAAATGGAAACAAATAAGTCCCTGTGCACACACACGGATCAAAATAGCAATAATAATAAAATAATCTTGTAAAGAGACATTTGCAGTAATCAACAGAATACAGACAAACATGATGTGGGGCTGAGGGATCAGGTGCACAAAGGTGGCAGCCTCCTGGTTTGACGTCATTACACTTTTTTCCACGTCTGTTCCACAGAGCTCAGTGTCAGAATGTCAACATCCCTTATTGTCGGTTGAGAAATGCCCGGTGCCCGTTACACATCGGCCCGGGTCACAATCCAGAATCAATCGTGGAGGGCACTAAATTTATACATCTGATCCGCTGAAACACCGGCACTGATCCAAATCTGCTAATCCGTCACTGAAGACCCCACATGGAGTTTGCTCAGGGTGCACAGAATGCAAACAATTTAAGTTGAAAGCAAAACGAAGTTGGTGCTGTTTTGCTTTGAAAGTATAGATGCTTTAATGAAGTCTTTTTTTTTTATCAATTTCATAAATATTTGCTTTCGTACGATATATGAGAAAATAAATTCACGTGTCACACATACAAATGACAGCATCCAGGTTTGTTTAAAATGGAAGCATCTTTTTTTTGTAGCCACTTTGAGCTTCTTTCTTCTAGACCAGTGATTTTCAAACAACGAACGGCTGCATCAGTGAATTTTCTCTCAGTGACAAAGGAGGAAGAATTTGAATGTCATGCAATATAGGCACAATTTCTACATCCATCAAGCCCTACAAAGTACCACTGACCCTGATGCCCTGCATAACCAATAGGGCTGAACAGTTACTTGAAAGATGATCACAATCACAGTTTGGTCGAGTACAAAAGCCAAATCACAGGAGCTTACATTTTTTTTTGATGAATGTAAAATCTGTGATAAAACCTTGTTGTAGATGAAGTATTATGTTGCTCCAGAGATGTCCCGGCCTACAAACTGTATTTTCCAGATTTAAGAAAACATGTTTGTTCGGTACAGACCCCAGCGAACATCACATCATTATCGTTTCTGTAGCTTTGTCTGTGAAAATTACAATTAGATTGAAAAAATGGTAAACTTGTGTGTTACATTGCAATCGAAGTATGTGTCAAGTTAACTGCAATATGATCAAACCCTATTAAGCAACCAAGACTGAAGAATAGCAGAAGCCTTCTTAGCTACCTGGTAAAATGTTAAAACCAAGAGGCCGATGTGCTGTCTAGAAACAACAAGCATTATACTGTGAAAACAAAACATGTACCACATCAAAGTATGATGAATATCATATTGCCTGGCACGTGGTAACACTGAATTCACTGGAAATTTAGACGACGTATAATGTCCACAAATAACACAACGGATCTGCCAATATTGATCATGAATCACTGTTTTGCAACAAAATCTAGATTTCAAATACAGTATTCACCACAATGGTAAGTGCACTGAAAGCTAACGTTTTTGACAACAATTCACATCACAAAATAGTTAAAAGATCTTGAGAGAAATAGTACTTTTACATGTGGGCCCTGCATGAACAAGTTTGGGAACCCCTGACTCTAGCCAATAAAGCCTGGGAAGTTTTAAGGACAAACCTACATCTAAAAAGGTTTCTATGAATCTGCAGAGATTAATGAAGTCTTCAATGAAAAGCCAATCCTGCAAGAACACCCCACAGGACTGCTATCATTACCTGCCGTCTAAATCAAACAGGATTCGGTTTGAAGATGGTGAATCTTACTCCCAGGGGGAATGCCGTTAATCCCAGGTGTAAAACTTGTGCACAGTGAGGTTGCTCAGCCAGCAGTTAGCAACAATATCAGTTCCAACATGCCCAGACAAACATTGTCAGGGGTGGCTAAAAACTAAAACAAAGAACTGGGAAGGAACTGTAAAGAAATACTGCTGTGACGAAATGCACAGCTATATTCCAGATTGTTTTGAAAATAAGAAACCAAGAGTCACTGGCTGCCTGGCATGTCAGACTCACAGAGTTTCAGACAAGAGTCGCACAGTCTCTCCCGTTGCCAAGGCCCCACAACGGCCTTCTAGTCTAAACATGGAGGGAGGGTCGCACAGAAAAACACCAAGTTCTTAAAAAGGAGAAAACTCTTTGGCACCGTGAGAAGGGACAGAGCTGTATCTGAAGGCAGACAAGACAATCGCTCCCTCCATATAACCATGATATGATCATTCACAGTATCTGTGTCACATAAACTACACTGACCAAAATTTGGGAATACCAGAATATAATGAAATATTCAAGATGCAAAGAAACCTTGCCTTACTTTAGCAATCTTGTGTCCATGATAAGAATGAAGCCGCTTACTTCTTTACTGCACCCAACCTCAACATGCAAAAGTGGGCAAATAAAACTGAATCTGAATACCCAGAGGTGACGTAACACAACATCAGTAAATTGCACATGGCACACACTTACCAAATAGAGACATGGGAGGGAATTCTCCCTCCTGTCCCATCCCACTCACACAGAATTTATCCTGTCCTGTCCCAACTGCATGAGAGAATTAAAAAACAAACAAACAAACAAACAAAAAAAAAATCCATCCCATCCCAATCCTGGAAGAATTACTCCAATCCCATCTCGTTCCTGTGTTATGGTTTTGTGTGTGTGTGTGTTTGGGCGAGGGCAGGGGGGCTGAGTTTTGGTTTTGAGCATTCAAAAGGAAACGAAATTGCTGGTTGCTTCGATTGAAGTGCGTGTTCTAAGAAATGAAACCAAGGAAAGACTAGGATGTTTAATCAGCTTTAAGCCTTTTAAACGCACCAACCTTCAGCCCAATAGGCTTTGCTCAACTGCTTTGTGTGAGAAAAGACGTCAGTATTCAGTAAGCTACACTGCTCATTGTCATTTTGATATGTTTTTGTTTTTAATCTGAAATCAATCAATCAAAAGCCTAGGAAAAAAAGCCTAGGAATAGATTAATCCAGTGCTTAAAAAGTCAGCATTTAACAGACTTAAAATTACCTGCTTTAATATTTTCCCATAGAAGATTTTACTTTCATTGGTAGGTAACACAGGAGTATTTATAACCTTTTTCTTTATTCATTTGTAATGTTTCATTGAGCTCAGGCAGGCAAAGGTAATTGCTTGCCTGAGCTCAAATGTAAATGAAATTACAGCAATACAATCTAAAACTGGTCAGGGTGGATTCTGGATGATTTGTGAACTCATAGGAAATGTTTTCACCACAATTAGGCCTAAAAAGATACGGTCACAAAACGACACCTTTAGGCTCCAGCTACAATCAGGTTACGTTCATTAAAAATAAATCCGTCTGAAACGAGTCAACATTGGGATTTCAGTAAAGAAGCTCTTCCATTGTTCACTGAAATAAATGTTTCTTTGCTCCTCTTCAGTAATAAGCCCCTGAGCAACAGGAAATATAACTCTGCCATAACTCTTTTGCTATCCTTGTTTTATGAGTGGATATGCTATATTAGCCCGGTGTCTTCTGGTGTACCCGCCAAGATTTGACCAGCATGGCTCCACGTGAGCTCAAGTAGGAATGACAGACATGTTTAAGGCTGGGACGGTATGAACCTGCTGATCTGTGGATCCACACTGGCACTAATCTGAACTAATTGAAAAATGCAGTTGTTTCATTAAGACGTCGTGTGTCCTTAACTCCACTCTGCTCTGAATTTGGTTTTATTTTGGAGCATCAACACCGGACCAGAAATGCTTTTTGTCATGAGCCTCCATGGTAATTGATGTCATATTTCGTGGCAAAGGGACATGGATGCTTTGGGTTAGGGCGCTCTTGTGCAGAAGTAGGCGACAGGAAGCCAGCACAGAGACAATGAGAAGGTTTACTACTAAAATCTAAAGCATACTGTAAACTATGGCTTAAAACTGTTTAAACTGTTGCATGAAGTGCGTTCAGGCCTTTGTTCATTTAAAAGTTCATGAGGATGTTGCACAAAATGCTTTTGAAAAGGCCATACATAAACTTTAATCTAGCATCCCATATCCTCATTTTGTTTCCAGAAAGACTGAGAAGTAAGAAAGACGTTTTAGCTGGTAATTCATGCTTACATTGGATATTCGACCAATAAAAAAACTTAATTGATGAAAGGGGAGAGAAAAAAAGGAAATACAAATGTCATGTAATTTTGTAGAGGACACTGTATATGTGCAGCCCAATGAGAGCCAATCACCAGCTATGCTGCGTTAACATGAGAGATGACAAGCGACAGCATAAAGGGTCAAAGGCCTGAAATTAAGCAAATTTTGTCTCAAACTTAATCTCATGGTAAAATTGCATCCTGCATTCACTAGCGCAGCATGAGTCAGTAACAAGTAGCCCAGTCTGCTGAAGGATGAAACTCAGACAACAGTTGAGCAAGCAATGACGTCAAATGGGGTTTAAATGTGCACTGGCAAATCAACCGAAACAGAGGGGTTTTCCTGCCTTAGCAATTTTTTGAAGGATGCCAAACCTTTTCCTTAACACTGAAGTGAAAAAATGCGGAAGTGAAAATGAACTTTTCTGATCATAACTTTATTTATCCAAAGCAGCTAGCAACAAATATAGTGACGGGTTCAGATCATCAGGAAAGAAAGCATTTGGAAAGTCAAGAGTATCTGCAAGTCCTGAGAGGCTAAGAATGTCTTAAATTTCATTGCCTATATTTAAGGTCTCAAAATCCCTGATTAGTGTTAAATATAGACTTTAAATCTTGAATTAGGTTTAGTGGTTTAAAAATGTAGCTTCTTGATGTGCTCTTTTCCCAGGGAGAGATGTGCCCGAACATGCAGACAAATGCTTTTGTTGTCTTTAATTTCAATTTTCAACAGCCAAATTTCTCCTACATTTCATTCTAACTGGCATTACAAATGTCTTGAAAAGTACCTTACCCTGAAATTTGCATGGCTTGTGCCATTTAAGTGCAAATTGGCAAATGATGTCATTTGGCCCTCAAGAGCTGAGAACTGCCAAAGACCCAGGGAAAAAAACAAACAAACAGGAAAAACCCTAAAAGTGGCGGGTGAAAAAAAAAAAAAAGTGACAAGACGGACTTGTTGTGCTAAACAGGCCAGTCTAAAAAGTCTGCTGGGCAGTCTGTTAAAAACAAATCTGTTTGAAACACAAAACAGACCTGATTATGACTATTTCATACTTAAAAGTCAAGTTTGCAGAACAATCAGATGGTGTTATAACCAGTATTCAGTTCCAGGTGAACATAAATAACACAAATTCCAAATATACAAATACACACCCTCCTGCTGCTACAGCCAACATGACCCATTTGGTCAGAAAATTGCAAACTGCTGTAATGTGGCACTGATTTCCACAGGCAACAGACTTCCGGATCTCCTGAAACTCACTCTTAGGAGTAAGTGAGTGGAAAAACAGCAAAAGTGAAGTACATTCCGAACTTCCATGTTGTTTAACATATGACCGGGAACACGTTTTTCTTTTCCAAACTAGTCCTTTGAAGGTCATTCCCAGTGGAAGACAGGGACAAAAGGAAAGCAATATTTGTTAATAAACACTCAGGCTCACAGCTGCACACATACAGGATTTACTGACACATCTGTACATTTTGTATGCAAGCTCCATTCTGTAAATGATTTGCTTCATAAAAGTTAGTTTAAACATTCCAGAGCTCTGGTAGTAAAATTCGAGGTAGAAAACAAAGAAATGATTAACTGTTAGGTGCAAAAATGTTTTTAAGCACTTGAGAAAAATACCACAGTGTCACTGCAGAGAGGTTATGCATTGTTTTTGTGAGCGGTGCCAAAAAGGCTGTGGATGCCTTTTAATAGGCCTGAAAAGTTCAGTCAATACCTCAATGCAAACTGTACCAAATTACACTGTGGAAAAGGAGGTTGGTATTGTTGCCCTTGACTGGGTGACTGGATTAAATAATGAAGTGTCTGGCTTTACCACAGTTTGCCTTCCAAAGAAATGTGAAGCCAAATGAGGGATACTTAAGAGTATCATGCAATGTGCACAAGGGGTATATTTTTCCAAGAACACTTAACACACAGAGATTCCTTATGCTGCAATTGCGAGGCGGCAAGGAAATGCAATCTGTGCTTCATTTAGCCAAAAAACCCATAATCCAGTGCAGGGTACTGGCAGTGCAGTTGTAGAGCTGCTATCATGAGATTTTTTTTTAATGCTTTGAAGAGATACTTGATGATCCCTCCATTACACTTAAAACCTCCATGTCTTGTGTGGTGTATGTACTGTACACTCCTCGTGTTGTGTCCGTTCACACAGAGTTGTGGTGTCAGCATAAAACCAGCCAGTAACTCTGTATTGCTCATTTGAATGAATCATCTTTAGTTCAGCAAAAAAAAACAAAAAAAAAACTGACAAAATCAATCCGTTAAATCAGAATACACACAACAAAATATCCATTTTCATCTAAACTGCACCGGACCCTTTGAAACCTGGCTGGACGCAGCATGTGAATGAAACGCCTGAGGCTGCGCTCAGACAGCTTTCACAAGCATTTCACCCTTTGAAACCCGAGCAAATACGGTTTGATTTCTTTCAGAAATATGGGAAAAAGGCCATGAGCAACTTAGCAAGAAATGACCTAAAAAATTTGAAGGAAAGAAAAAAGTAAAAGGTTAATAGAAAATGACCTGGAAAGTAGCTTTTAAAAAAGGGAAAAAAGAAAGACTAAAGAAGGAAATCAAGAAAAAATGACATGAGAAACAAAAAAAGAGACAAAAAAATAATCAAAAAAAAAAAAAACAAACAAACTAGGGAATAAAGAGAACTTTTTTTTTTCAGGATTTTTTTTCTTGATTAATTTCAGGTCATTCATTTGTTTTATTTTTTACTTTCCTTTTTATGTGCTATTTTTGGGTAATTTTCTCGTAACCTTTCACTAATTTTCCTGCAAAATTTATTGCTAAATTGCTCATTGCCTTTTTTCCATGTTTTAGAAAGAAATCAAGTCAATTTGCTCAGATTTCCAAGGGTGACTTCTAAAACTGAGGAAACCAGCCAAGGTTGGGACGATCAAGCTTTTCAACAAAGAAAACTGGCTATTTCACAGTCATCAGCCAGCAGCAGCCAGTCATCATCACATTTCCACACCTACTTGTTCACCTACAAACATCATTTTGCTCACAAGGCAAGTGAAAATTACAGCTTTCACTTTAACGCCTACAGGAACAAACATCACCAAACAGCTGCATCCATCTATGGTGAGCTCCAATGATTTTATTCTGCTTGTTTTCCATTAATGCTACCAAATTAGCTCATGACCACCAGCTATGTTAATTCATCAACATGATAACTTCATGAAAAGCGATACACCACAGCAGCAAAACACAAGTTGAAAACTTTATTGCTGCATGAGACCACAACACAGATGTAATCAGAGCCTCCTGCACCGCCCACAGTCAGTGAGAATAGAGCGGCCCATTAACCAGGCTGCTCTCAGTGTGGAGTGTGTGGAGCCGTTATGATTCGCTGGCATGTACAGGCGACTCAGTGAGGGCGACGGGCTGCCCATGGGAGAGAGCAGTAAAGCCTCATAAGTCCACTCTTCAGCAACTTGTTGGCTTAACATGTGAGGGCTGCACTGTGCACATAACTGCCTGGCTGGCTTTCATTTTGCATGAAGGTGTGCAGACGCAGCTACAGACTAACCACCGCTAAAAAGTGGGGGTGATTTTGAGGGGCGAGACAAGACCAGCACTCCTCACTGGACAAAATCAAACATCACAACATCTTAAACTAAATACCACTATATTGACATTGTGGCGATACTGTGAGGACGACTGTTGGTACTTTCATAAGATATTTACACACAAGAGACTTAATGGAAAATAATACATCTAGAAAAGTCTAATAAGTTCAGGAAACTGGATCCCTTTACTGTAATGCAGCTTTTAAAACCAGGAAAAGGCAATGCTTTATCATGATATAACTCTATCCAAAATCCATATCATGATGCTGACATAATATCGATATATCCCCCAGCGCTGCTCACCATTACCATGGAGAAGGGAGCAGGGGGCAAAGCAAATGAGGAGGAGGATCTTACCTGATGCAAGAGCAGCTGAGGGGGGAGGCCCTGCCTCTCCACCGCTCTTCTGACTCATGGCTGCTGGGTTCTGCTGAGTGGAGGACGGCAACTGCAGCTCTCTGGGAAGAAGGTCATACACTGATTCTGTGGCGGGAGGAGAAAGGAAAACAGCGTAATGAGGTGACATTAATGGAAACTGTCAGTTTTCTTATAGCTTAGGAAAATGAGAAACGAGATTCAGATGTGTCTGACCAAACCAAACCAAACCAAAACTGTTGCAGAATGGGTCTAAAATTATTATTATTAAGAATAAATGCTTTGAAAGTTATTATACAAAAGTGGCTCCACAAATCAAGCCCCTCTGTTAGTAATTGGCAGCAGTTAATTGAGAGAATAAAAGATATGGAGAAGCTCATATATAAAATTAGCCAGTAAGGGAACACAAGGGTGGATTTACATTTACTGTGTCAGGTTATTTATTCACTATTAATTTATTTTTTTCTCCCCATTTTGTTATTTATTTTGTATGTACTGGGATTTACATTATTGGTGTATTTTCACCTCCAGTTTATAAATTCGTGTTTATATTTTTTTTGTTGTTATGAGTAATGTATTTTTCCATTTTTTTTTTGGTTTTTATACTTCTTTTTTCTTTTTTTTTTAATTTTCTGTATATTTATTCCCTCTATTTAACTATGAATTATGAATGAAAGTCTTTTTTAATTTTTTTTGTATTTATTTATAAGACATAATACTGTTATCACTATCATCACCTATAAGAGTTAAATAAAATGTATAAAACTACATAATAATAATAATAATAACAATGGATCAAAAGTGAAAATGGTGTGTTTCCTCTGATTTACATTTTTAACTTCAGTGTTTCCTTACAGTCAAATTAGATTACTGGAACAATTTCACAATACGATCTTCATGAAAATGAGACTGGTGAGCCTGGATCAAGCCTGAGTATCAACCTGCTTCACCATCGTTCTAGAAAATGCCAAAAAAGAAAGAAAGAAAGACAGAAAGAAATACCATCTATAGAGAATCATGTCCATGTGAACAGTGAACGATGATAATAATGACAATAATGGCAGGCATGTTTAGCATCTGGCCTGAGTCCAGATGCTAAACATGCCTCACAACACTTCACTGCTACAGCCAAACACTGCCAGGCCCAGCATGTGCCACCAGCCACACCGGTGCTCCTCCTCTACAAGATGGTGACATTAAAGGGACCGTTCACCCAGTTTGAAAAATGACATTATGTCCCCCCTCCAGCTGACAGGTAGCTAATTTTAAGAATGTTAGCTGAGGGGAAGTTCACCTCAATGGCAGGAGGCTAAGCATTTGGAGCATCTAGCCAGTATCCAGCACTCAGTAACAATGAGAGGAGGATAGCACCACTACTGTCCTACATAACAGCTAAGAGGTGAAAGAGAAATAGTATCACATTCAAATAAAAAAAAAACAAACAAACAAAAAAAAAAAAACACAATGCCCTGCATATGTTTAGTTCCCTAATGTGACACTATGAACCACAGGGTAGACAGAGGAGGGGATAAATGACATTAAGCAGCAGTGGTACATGATGACCTTCTGCTGAAATGGACCTTCAGCAGGCTAAAACTGACAACGTGCCGCTGCATCATTTGGAGTCCGTGACATTATGCAGATCAGTGATGTCCTCGTTTACCCATGAAAGCTCAAAGAGGTGGAAAACCTTACATTCAAGCTCCTTATGGACTACTCCAATATCTCACTGTGTCCAGTGCAGGTACATCAAACTTGAAACTGTGCACATCCTCTCTCAGGACTGTCCATTTGATTCAACTCAAAGGGGCAGCTATAAGGTCCGCATGAACATTTGGGGGGAAAGAAAAAACGACATAGGTAAAAAAAGGTGCAAGGTAAAAGTCGTGGCATGCCAAATAAACGGCAGAACTCATTACAGAATAGGGAGCAGGGTCATACAAAAGCCTTTCTCTCTCCTCTCGCTGCCTCCCCTCGGGGGCCAACAGGACATGGGGAAGGGAGAAAGCCTTAGGTCAACAACATGACAACATTTTCACTAGCAGCCTGATTCATCATCCAAATATTATGGTATGAACTTACAGCGGCCATTACAGTCGCCTGACTCTCTTCTCTGCCAACTGCCAGCTTTAATTACTTGCAGCTGAGTCCCAGGGTTTGGTGTGTGTATCGGATACTTAACCCTCCCATTGTTACCACTGGCTGTGTACAATAGACAAACCTGGGACATACTGAAACCAGCCTATGCCTCTTCAGTCCCAAAGCCCTCCAGTCTCTTACTGCTCAGTTTGGAAGAGCAGCAGACACTGGTTCCCAGAAAGGGAGCTTAAATGTGGACTCAGTAAACTCTTATACCTCCTACTGTACCATCCACACACACACACACAAACACACACACACAAAGGATCCTAGTGTGGTTTTGCTAGTTATTTGCTAAGCTCTCCAAAGAAACTCGCAAACACACATGCACATGCGCATGCACTCATGCACACACACACACACACACCCTCCAGAAACCCCAAAAAACAACACAAAAAAACAGTTTCTCTGTCTCTTCATCTACACTTAAACTCTGCAGTCTATTCAGGGCTGACTGACTGACTGCACATGCAGGAACATGTGCTCCAAGTGAGCAGCCCTTCCAGTAAACAGATTGCCAACCGCACAGACAGAAAATATGTACTCTTCCCTCACAGCGCTGGTCTCGAATCACTGGCTGGCCTGTTCAAAGTGTTTCCACAGTCCCGGGACTTTATAAAGAGTGAAAATTCTTATTTTGCTGCATGTGTGTATCCTCATTGGCGGACAGAGTGCAATTCTTTATTTACACGCTACAAAACACAGTCCCTTTCACACAGGGGAAAATTTAAATATGGTCAACATCGTTAACTGGGAAATTAAACACACCGACTCTCATGCCATGTGATGTTTTGATGTGAACAGACTGAGGACTGTAGTTGTGTTTTTGCTGACCACTCACTACAGAGGAAACGTTTGATTTTCTGACATTCTATGATCATCTGAAAAAGAGATTAGACCCTAACCAAGAACATTAACAGAGACGGACACTGAGCTCATATTATTCATTATCATCTGGTCTGAGGGTTTTATGAAGTAAATGTGGATAAAAAAAATGTAACTGAATTAAAAAGCTCCTCATTCATCCTTATTAATGATGTTCCCAGATTAAGAGAGTCATTTTCCAATCTCATGTTAACGCAGGGATAAACAGCTACATGTACAATGTGAGCTTTGTGCCAGAAATCCCACATAAAGTTAACTATTTTTAGAGTCCATAGCTAAATATGCTTGCTATTCCAACACTGACCATAACTTGTGTTACGTTTACACGCTAAGCAGGCAGACTAAAGGTGAAAAAAGAAAGCACTCACCATGTGAATGGCAGGACTTACACTCCCATTCATTTCCCTCACATTCCTGCTGCTTGCTCTTACTAGCCCTGGCACCTGGGGCGTGGCACTGGTTTTTGGCTGAGTGACTGTTAACTCCCCTCTGTCCCCTTTCCTCCACTCCACCTCCCTCTCTCTCTCTTTGGTCTTGTTTACAGTGCTGGTAGACCCTTTTCCGTACCTCAACTTGCTCAACAGGTTAGTGGCATTGTCATGAGGAAGCCTGTTAAGTCAAAATGAAGTCACTGAAAGAGACTATCTATGTTGAAAAGCTGAGGGTGTAGAGGAGAGATGCACAGGGTGGGAAAACTGCACTCCATAGAACACTGCCGCACAAAAGATGACACGAAAGATTAACTTAATCCCACTTTGACAGTACATTTGATGAGAACCCCAAGCACAGAGGAAAAAAAAAAACTCCAACGAATGGAGTGGCACCTGCAGCAAACCATGTACAACAACCCTGAAATGTTTACAGCCAAGCCTACATGAAGGCTGCCAAGGACTCCATAGCAACACGGACCAGGGGACCACTCTGAGAGACTTCGCTCCTCTCATGAGATAACGTGGAGAAAATTAGAAAAAAAAAAAAAAAAAAACACACGCAGCATTATCTTAGCTCAAATGAAGAAGTGTGCATTTACATTGCAGGATATTTCATCAGCGGTTACAACATTATGGCAGAATCCTCTTAGTAAATCACACACACACACACACACACACACACACACACACACACACACACACACACACACACACACACAAAGAGTGAAGTGTTTTTCTCACTAATCATCCACCAATACTCCTCAAAGATGTCAAAATCTTTTCTGAAATGTCTATCAGTCACTTGGCCGGTTCAAATCACATTTTCTCTAGAGGGGAGCCCAGAGGACACAAACAACATGTGGATAAATCCACAAATTACATAATAACACTACTAGTAGCCACTGGTGGAGCACTGGTCACATACAGCTTCTGTCTTGATATTAAGACTCACTGCAGAAGCATTTTCACTGATGACTGATTTTGTCAGAAATGATCAGTCTGCAAAAGGTGAACATTATTAGTGTAAGCATTTTAATTGCATTAAGTCACTGCACTCAGGAAACTCGTCAACAACATGATGCCATCGCTGTATTTGACAAACTGTTTGCCTGGTGATGTAACTAACAAGAATTACCACACTCCCAGGGGAGGAGATATTGCATGGGAAATTTGGCTGTATTTGTGTACAGCTGGTTTTCATAGAAAATGTCCTGTGTCTGTTGTGGCGAGTCTGACACAACTGAATATGTTTGGCTGCTTGACAGCAAAGGTGAGGAGTACCACAGCTCCCTTCTGAAAGGCCACATTATTTAGCTCTCTAAAGGAAAACAGGGCAGGCAGGGGGGACGATGTGCAGAGCAACTCCAAAGCCAGACTGAGAACGATCAAGCATGAACATTATCCACATGCCGTCCTTAGAGTTTAGTAGGTTTGCATGATTAGTGAGCCACCCTTTTTGCACCGTGATCAACCTTTTGTCCAGACAGACTGCACAGCAAAGACCGCTGTGGCCCACAACACCATCACCAATGTACCTGAAACACTGAATCCATTTGAGCCCTTATAAACAAAAAGAGAAAAAAAATGCTCAAGGGATGCATGTATATTCAGAGATACGTACTGTCTACTTGGCCTAGCTGCTCATCAAAGCCTACATTTCAGCCTACCATTTGGACTGCAGGAAAACTAAGAAGAAAACTGGAGTTGAAGCTTGCTGACAAGAAGAAAAAGTACTGTATATTTCAACTTTTGTCAGCAGGAAATCTGCAGTTGAGGCTAAAGAGTCTAATGGGAGCAGTATCCCTACATTCCCTTTGTAATTTAGCATTCTAACATTGTACGGTAACAATAGTGCTCATCAAAACAGTCTCACACCATTACATTCCTCCTCCAGAGGCGTTTTCAAAAGTCAAAGTCGGCCAGGCTTTGGATCAGGCTAAGGGCAGTCACTGGTGTCACACCGGGCTCAGGCTTTGTGGCATGCAGCTCTTTCAGTCCAGCTAATCCTGAAGTGACCAGGGACCACCTCCAGGCATCAGATTACATGGCTTGCTTTCAACAAACACCCACCACTATCCTGAATTTACAAAACAGCCCACTGAAGCTCCCGTCAGGGCCAAACCACCTAAGTTCCAACAAATGACCTTAAAAAAAAAAACATATCACACATAGTTTTCCTTTCATTCCTTCTCAGAACACAGAACAAAGTAGAGCAACAAAGAATCAATGTTGTTGTAAGACAGAATTTAATATATCCTTCGAGTATGAAAAGCACTAAGCAATTTTTTTGCTCTGCAATGCTCAGGTTCTCGCCGATGCAGAAATTTTCCAAAGTGTTTATTGATTAAAAAAGGAGGAGGAAGAAGGAGACACTCGGCTTGACATGGAAGCGAGACCCCAGAAATCATTGGAATTCAAAGTATTTACACAGGACAAGCGCACACACACACACACACATGCACACGCACTTGCACACACATGCTCATGCACCAAAAAAGAGCCATGCTTACTCATAGACATTGGAATGCACAGCATCCTGGGCAAAATCATCATTGAAATCAGGTACAGTCTGTCTATCTGGTACTGACGAGAACCTTGCATGACCGACTGTGCTGTTTTTAATCAGAAAACACCACACACACATACACACCCAAATATTAACCAATCAGAACAGGAAAACTGCTCAACAATTAGTTTAGTGTGCCGAGACAGGCATTTTCAGGAAAACCATGCTGAAGCAACAGGAAACTCTGCAGCAATGTAGCACGCACACATTCACTGGCGGTGTGACATCACCAGCCAAGTGCCACGCCAACTCCATTTGCCTGGAACTGACGATGAATGAATGAAGCGACAATGTAAGCTACAGGAAGTATAGTGTAGTAAGTATATCGCTATATAATATAAGCAACTGAGAATGTACAAATTATTTCACACCACTTTACCTGGGGGGAAAAAAAAACAACAACAGGCAGAACATGCTCATGCAAGTGATTATTAGAGGAGAAATGGTTTGCGGTTAATGATGCAACAATGCCAGTCATTTGTGTCTAGAAAACTGCCAAGGTCCCCAAACTCTTTACCCAATAACTCGTGAAATCCAGAGTCAGACGTCATCGTTCAAGCAGGCGAGGGAGAGAAACACTCCAGCCATCCGTCGACAGTACAAAGCCCAGTGGAGTTATTGCTAGCTAACATGATTTAAAAATAACTTGCGGTGTCACAGAGCTCCATATTTGGAAACCCCTTGGATTTGCTTTTGATTTTTGATGCAAGCTGTTGACTCTACTGATAAGAATGTGGGAGCAAACAGATAAAATAGGTGGCATTAGCTCAACATTTCGCCTGCACTGGCAAGGTCTGATGCTCTCAAGACTCACACAGACCTGACTCAGGCCCAGAGACCTAACGCCTGCATTTTGTAAACTAAAAAGCCCTTTTTAAAACCGTCACTTCCTGCAACAAAAAAGCAGCAGAAAACAGCAAGTCTGCTCAGGCCTGGCAGCAAAATCCAGACTCTGTCCTTTTGAGCCTGGAGATATTACACAGCCTCTCCTCGTGGCTAATTTGATTACCATGACGACCTGCAGTTGCCCAAATTTGTGCTGATTTGCCCTTGAGCCTCACCTCTCTGAGCCCGACTGAGACCGCACCCTCAGTATTAGTAATCACTTAAGAGGATTTGGTGCACGCTGTTAATTAAGAATTTGGGAGGTCTGCTGATTAATTAGGCAAAACCACAGCAGAATGTGGATCAGCTGATGGTCAACAACCAGCCAGCATCACCACCACAAGCACAACTAACCTGCTCTTTATTTTATTGTTTTACAGCAAAAGGAGCAGAGCTAAGATAAAGAGGACGTCATCTGAGGGCATCCTGGTGTCATTACTACTTTTTTTTTTATGTTTTTGGTCATTCATTATTTTTTTATAAATGTATTGCATCATCACATTGTGTTCCTCACAATGCTTATTTATTGTTTTACTGCTGTAATGTGTACTGAGACACTTTGGTGTGAGTATTGTGCTTTAAATAAACCTTGATTTGACTACAGACAGATTTTTTTGAAATCTTTATTTAGAGGGAGACCTGGCCAGGATAGGGTAACAGCTACACTTTAAACAGAATCAAACATAACAGATAGGTTACGCACACATGAAACACACAGGAAGAAGAGGCTAAATCCAGCTTAAATGAAGCAGTTTCATTCCTAAATTACATGGACTTTTAACATGGCTTTAAATTTCCCCAGGGGTACCAGATTATTAATATGTAACGTGCTCTGCAGATTTGGATCAAGATCACAACCTTTGTCATATCTAATGCTCTTATGCTCTGTTTCGGTTGTCATTTTCTACAGTGTGCCATCTGGTCAAGTGAAAATGCCCTTAAATTAATCATTTATGTTAATTTAACTGAAACCATAAGGAGCCAGTTTGTTGCTTCTGTCTATGAAGATCAACAGTAATCTCGTAGAACCACTTTGACCCAAATCCTAACAAATGGGGGAACAATGATTTACACGGGAATACAAGGTGATCAAGCAGAAACTGAGAGAAACTTTAAGATATAGATGAACAGTCAACTTTCTATTCAAGCAGGTTCAGGCTTGCTCAGACAGTGGCAGAGGAACACCGTCATTATCTGCTGATGATCCTTTCCCAGCTCATTAACACTCCCTCTTAGTCAATCTATGATACATACAGGTGTGAGCCATACCTAACGACCTGATAATGCTAATAATAACACTGATAACTGACACAGTACTACTACAGCAGCTACTGATAATTTATTTGATTCCACTTAGTATTAAAAAGGTATAAAATCAAAAATACATTTGGCTAGAACCAGAATCACCTGAACAGTTTAAAGATGAACACATCTGAAAACATGTGGAAATATGCTGAGTTGAAATTTTTGAAAGATAACAAAGAAATAAAAATACAGTGGCATGAAGTACTACACTAATAAATAAATAATAATATAGGGCTGGGCAATATACTGATATTTCTAACAATATTGTGATACGAGACTAAATATCACCTGAGATTTTGAGTATCATAATATCACAGTATGGCGTAACTCTTGTCTTTTCCTGGTTTTAAGGGCTGCATTACAGTAAAGGCTGTAATTTTCTGAACTTATTGGACTGTTGTAGCTGTTCTATTATTTGCCTCTACCTGCTTGGTCATGATATCCACATCACTAATATCTGTTGATCAAAAATCTTGTCTGTAAAAATTTCATGAAAGCATCAGTAGTTATCACCACAATATCAATACGTATTCTGTCAAATATGTTGTAATGTTTGAGTTTGTCCATATCGCCCAGCCCTATAATAATAAGAAGAAAGAAGAATTACCTCCTAATAATTACTGTTAACAATAACCAATAACCGCGATTTGCCTTGTTTGAACATTCCAGTGTGTGGGGGCCTTTGATTTCAACCTCACATTCGGCAGGACAACCTCACATGAGGACAACCTTGTGTCGAGTTAAATGTTTTATGATGTAGTCACAAGATAAACACACCTCGCGGTGCCTTACAACAACAGGAAAAATCTTAAACAGTTTCATCAAACACCTGTTATTTTCATTGGTAGGTATAAAATGAGCTGACGGTCAAGTTTTACAATATGCTATCTATGTGTAAGAGCTGCAAACCCGCATTTACCATCAAGACTGAAGAATGACTCGAGCCACTCTGGCTAAAAGCCTCGACAGATAACACGGGCGCTCCGGTCTTGCCTCACCAGGGCGGTTCAGACTAAAGGCTTCACATCTGGCTGTAAGGCTGGTCAGACTACACAACAAACAGGGCAACAATGGGCGTCATTCAAAAACATGTTCCCAGTCATTCTGCATAGAACAGTTACAAAATACCTATTCTATCATTTCTTGCTAGTTTACATTTACACTGAAAATGTATTTTGAAGTGACATTGTTAAAAGATGAGGAATTCATATGTCTGTGCACTTTAGGGCCTTCGCCCTGTGACCGCTGGGATAGGCTCCAGCACCCCCCCGCAACCCTAGTGAGGATAAGCGGTTTAGAAGATGAATGAATGAATGAATGAATGTGCACTTTAGGTTGGCATATATTTGCAAATGCTTGATGAGTTCAATTTTAACTTGGAAACAAACCTTTAACTGACTTTTATAACCCACATACACACACTAAAAATATAAGTCTCTGATTTCAAATTTGGCACTTAAGGCCAGTGCAAATATAGTCTCAAAATACCAGTAATCTTCATATTTTTCTGTTGTGTTCAGTCCCTGTTTAGACATTCAGTCAATTTGAGAGTTGAAACATGTCTTCAGTCCACTCACTTCAAATCTAAACTAAATTGCCAGCAGAGCAAAAGGGGCCCCATATTAATAACATGACAAAATTCTATGAGACACTCAAAACTAATGAGAGACACTCAAAACTAAACATGTACATGTGGTACAACAGAGATATTGTTTCACAATGTCTGTCATGTTTTGTGAGTCATACATGTTCGGAAAACCTAAGGCTCTGCCTGTCAGTTTATTGTTTATTGTTAAAAGGATCCCCATTAGCTGTCACAAAGGTAGGACGAGCTAGTCTTGCTGGGGTCCAGTCGATTAGCTGAATTTGTTTCCCTGACTGCTACATGTGCTGTCATCAAAATGCTATCATTTTGATAAATGTATCAGCTAACAAGTAAACAACGAGCGCACAAACATGTCATGAAGGCCCATGACTTGGGGTTCCTTCTGCCTTCTGTGGAGCATTAACAATATTTCAGAGGTATAAAGGATCTATCATTTTTTCCTCCCTGCCTTGACCCTAACTGGCATCTGATGCTCTCTCGGTGTCCAAACTCTTAACTCAAGTATCAGTTCAAACAGCTTGAAAGAAAACCAACAATGACAGGATACAGAAGAAAATAGGGCAATCCAATGCTGTTATTCATTCCACCCCTGCCAGTCTGCCCAGGAAGCAACAGATGACTCAGGAAAAAGAAATGAAAACAAAGGAAATTGAGACAGTGCAACCACAAGGCTGCAGGGTGTTTGAATGTTTGTCTCCTATATGCCAAAGATACTCAGCATTTCTGAAGAACTTGACATGCCTCTCTGTATGAGCCTCTGCTAGGAAACCTTGTGATGTGATTGGGTCTCACACCCAAGGCAGAAACAGAGTCAACCAGAACAGCTTTGTCCTCTTCAGAGCTCCGCCACTCATAAATCTGGGTCAGGTCTTTGAAACTATCATGTGCGGCTACAGTGTCTGAAAACATCCACGGCAGGAGAGGGAAGACAAGTGAGGCAGATATCATGTGGTGATGGCTGACAGACAATATTCAACAGCTATGAATGTAAGTGGGGCAGTGGGACAGAAACAAATTCAGAATAAGGTGCCTTGCTCTTTGACGTGGGATCTGCAGTGTGTGTAGACTAGTTGTGAGCTTATCCTGACACCTAAACCACTGCTGCTCATCTGCCAGTGGAAAGACTCCTGGACGCCAAGATTTAACTCCTTTAATATTTAATGTCTTTCTTCAAATGCATCTCGCTCTGCAGGATAATCCTGGGTGTGGGGATGTTAGATCTTGCAGGTGCTTTGGGCTTTTCACAGAGGGGCGTCACAAATTATCCACCAGCAGATAGGAGGCAGAGAGGCACAACATGAAGCCCCGGGGCGCGCTATGCTGACTTCAAACAAACAGCGGCCACCGAGGCATATAGTCAGATCATTGTGTCGCTTCATGTCACCTACTAAAAGTTGTCCTTGAGAACACTGCACAGATTACAGCTGATGGTCATGCATGCACTGTTCCTGCATGAGAGAAGAAAATGTAGTCTCAGAGACTCTCCATGCCAGGACGTGGCAGCAGTCTTAAAAAACGTGAACCAGAAGCCTCAGAACTGCAGAGATAAATGAACATCCATTAGCATTGGCCTGTCATTATCACACCGCTCTGAATATATTTAAATATTAATCTGTTTCTTTACACACAAATCAGCAATATGACTGATAGAAAGTTGCCACTATAACAGGGGTTATCCAAGGAGAGCTGAATCAAGGGCAAGTGGTTTGTTTGTAGATTTTGAAGATTTTTCACTTCTCACCCAAGGAGCTTCTTCAGCTCTGACTGACTGGTGGGGAGTCCCAGCTATTTAACCTGTGTGGGAACGTTATCCAGGTCGTTGATACCACTAGATTGCTGAAGACCAAAAAGTGTTTTTGGATCTACCCAGGCCAGTGTTGGCAGTCATGATGTATGTCAAGAAATGCCACTGCCTGGATTAATCAGTCGCATTCCATCACAGTCTTTACCCATGGTGTATACATTTATAACATAACACTAGCTAGCTAGCCCAATATCAAGAAAACTGGATTTCCGTTTATCTTCTTGTGCCTTGATTCACTGAGACTGAACAGCTGATTAGAAAGCTTGATCTCTGATGGCCTCTGCTGCTGAGCCTGGATGTCGCTGAGGAGTGCCCACAAGGCCTGAGGTTGCGGGACACATCGCACAGGGTATAGACAATCTTCGGCCACAGATGACCAAAGACAGCCAGACAGAAGCCAAAGGTCGAACGTCGACTTGGTGTGTCAGGGGCTTTAGGCATCATGGCCTCCACCACTTCCTCTAACACCTGAGACTTGGCAGAGGGTTTCCTCCAATAATAAAACATGAAATAACCACCTTAAGCAGGCCGTTGGCAGCTACTACTAATACTATTGTGCTTTGCGCACAAGCCCAGTGACCTGAAGCAGAGGTTGTCCTATAAATACCAAGGCTAACTTTATAAACATAATAAAAAATTCTTGGCACAGGATGAAAGATTGGGTGGAATGAATACAACATTATATACATAAAATCTTCCAGATAAACTATATCTGGCAGGTAAACAGAACATCCTTTTGCACACAAAACTGTGTTGTTTTTAAACCAAGATAACAGACTGCAACTATAGACTGTTTCTATAGGACAGGGTGTGAATAAAGCCATTTGTAGTCAATTAGAGTCACATAAAAATCCACTGACTGCATGCTTGCTAAGGGTTTTCTCACTTGGCGCTGAGAAAAAACAAACTTGCTATCATGAGCTGCAAAGTGCAACTTTGGTAACGAGGAAAAAGTGATGCTTCGAGAAAGAACCTTGTAAAATCACAGTGGAGACAACAGAGGGATCATACAATTGGCAGTGCATACAATTTACAGCAGTGTCATGAAAGTGGCAGCGGGACAATCTTTATGGAAGTCATTTGTAAGGATAAGAATAAAACAAAAAGTACAAAGAAGAAACCGCCTTTAAAATAAAACTAATATGACAAAATTGCACCACTGATGAGAAAAACTGCATCCAATTAGCGTGTTTCAGTATAAGGTTCAGTTGCTAGGGCTTCTAGAGGTTAAAGCACTCATGCATAGAGTTGCCTCGGCCAAAACAAAGTCACAAGTGTGCACTAAAAATACTGGAGGAGGTGATGTTTTGACCGGGGACTGATTAGTCTTTTTACTGAGGTTTAGTTAATGTTAACCATTAACCAAAGAGGTTTTAAAGGAAGTTATGGAAGCAAACTGACACCAAGTTTGGAATTTTTCCTGTTTGGAGATAAAGTTAAATTTGACTCTTCTTTAAGAGTGCAAAGATAAAACAAGTCATCTTGAAAAGCGCCATAGAAAATTAGAAAATTTTGAACTGAGGTTTCATGGATGGAAACATGTCTTCATACTTTATTAATTTATACAAATGTATGTCATGAAAATGTTCGGTGACACATTTATAACTGATTCAAGAAGGAAATATAAAATGCAATATCAAATACTATCACTACTTCTTCTTTGACTGTTAAATAATAAAATTTATTTCCAGTCAATAAAGGATGTGTTAAGATAATATCCAAGCTTTTTCTTCTCAATACTTTAAAAACTTTAATTTGATTAGGAAGACAACCCCCTTCACCTGTGTTACAGCTGCATGGGGTCGGTGCAAACGTTTTTATGTTTGATCAAGCGTGTGTCGTAATGACTCAGCCAGTTGTGATTATAGTGGAAGTCAGCAGCGGCGATATGAAGGGGCGCACATAAAAAGACGTAACACTGTCAGTGTGATTAACAGCATAATTCAAACTGACCTTGGGCAAAATGGTCAGAATACATTGCTCTTGGATTATTGCTTCAATAGAGTGGCTGTATTAATGCGTTATTAATATTTCTACTAAGGCAAGCGGGAAAACCGTTGCTCTTGTCAGTTTTCACACTGGCGAACATGCATAGAACTACATTCGTATATTTTTATGGAATATTTTAGCAACATATGCAAAGACTAGTCCATATTTCACTGGAGGACACACACACACTGTCATTTCACTACTGTCAGGGTCATAATAACCTCTAGGCAACACTAGACATGTATGGCAACCATGGACTATTATAACCAATGTGGACAGGTGTTTGAGATGCAAACAGTCATACTGGGCGAGACCTTAAATTAAACACAGGCAAGTGAACAAGGATTTCATACTGGTGGAACACTGCAAAACCACAGCTCTGCTTCAGCAACAGTGAAGCAAACTTCTGGATAAAAGTGGCATCTTCATCGCAGAAGCACTGGCTAATTATGTCAACATTCAGAACAAGGTGTGCCTAAAGTTTCATACTGTCCCCTCATACACTCAGGATTTGATGTCAGAGTCCATCTGATGAATTCTCCTGTTTTCCCTCTACACTCTTGTCTCTTTCATCATCAGAAATCTACGAGCTTTCAAGGCAATCAAGTATTTTTAAGCACATGCCGCTAAGTTTGCTTAACATAGCAGAGTCAATATTAATAGAGTGCTATTTAAGCCCAGGTTTACACACAGAGCAGCCAGATGGTTAATGATTGACTGGGCTTTGGTGGGTGTCAATATAAAAAACGAAACTATGTGGAGATCTGTGGTCCCGCAATTTTTAACCAAGGCTGATAAAGCTGATGGAAAGCCATCACACTCTGTACCTTTGATGTAAACCTGCTGGGAACAAGTCTTACGACAGTCTAACACCCATCACCCCACAAGGCCATCCTAACCACAAAAGGTAGTGTGAGTAGTATTGTTATCCTGTTGCTGTTATGTAGTTTCCTTGGTAATGAATGGCCTTTGGACTTGCAAAAAATTTCTTAAATTTCAGCCAAAGTAACATTCTGAAAAATACAAAAACACAAAACAATACTGGCTCTGATCGGACTGTCTTGACAGATTATATCAAGTCTATAAATTCAGCTGGCTTTGGGTATATAACAAGAAAAACGCCAGCGTCCTCTTGTTCTTTTCACTAAACCACTTATCAATGCTGAGGATCTGAGGGATTAAATTATGAATGGGATTCAGCTTTTTAACCAAACAGGCATCCCAGACAACAAAGGTACAGTCGGCGTTCATGTCGAGATAGAAAAACCTATTTCACCTCTTATCCATAGCCAAACCAAATCACACTGATTAATGGTGGTTGATAACACCTCAATAGGGTGATTAGTAAGCAAACAAGAGGGACTATAGACCAATGGTAATTTTGAGGAATTGGCAAATTTACACCAGTGCTCAAGATGATCAAGCGGACTCTGCGCTGATAATCAGTCACCTGACTCACCATGACCTACATTCAAATCCTTTCTGAAATACTTTTTAGCACCTCTGAAACGGGACCCATTTGTCATCATGCTGTAAGAATCTGTATTTTATAATAATATAGTTCCTCAATAAACATATGCACAAAATCCAAAAGCAGATTAAGAGGTGTTTGATTGTACAATATCATTTAAACCTGGTTTAAACAGCACTTATTAAACCCAGTTATGAATGCCTCACAACATAAATAAAAACATAAGCAATAGATATCTGACTCAGCTGCAGGGATGCAAAGATTGACACACATCATCGGTTCTGTTGATCATGTAACTTCACTGATTTTGCAAATTCACAGTGATGGCATTATTTTATATTGGCTGCAGCGAGCTCGATCTCATGTGTGTTAAAAACCAAACACCTCAAAGCATCCAAAGTATGAGAGCACTGTAAACAGAAGCCCAGCAACACGGTGCTTCATTGTGCAAAGGTGCAACAGCACACGTAGGAGTGATTGATCTGCACAAACAGCTGAACAGAAAACTGCCCAGTCATGTAAGCTGATGTGTTCGACAGTGTAATAGCCCCACAAGACAGGTTAGCTCGCAGGCTAATGAGCTAAGCCACTGTTCATCCTGCAAGGAGGCCAAAGTTGTTAAAACAGCAAAATGACTAGGCTACATCCTCACCTACATTACTATCTTTAACTTCTGAAAGCGATGGTTGCTCAAGGGTGAACGTTTCTACAGATTAAGCCTTGTGTTTTCCAGTACGTCTTAGTAATCAGCTCTGTGGTAATTACAGGTGTGCTGCAATACTTGGTGTGGCCTATAAACTAAATGCAACATACAAAAAATGTAGCAATGGTTACATATATAAATAAATCAACTCATTTTTATTCTTTCAAATTTAAGCGCACTTTTCTGAAGGACAGGCTATATTTTGTTGGTAAACTAGACATTTAATTGATTAACCACCAAATTGACAGATATGACATAAATGATAATATGACATTGTATTATGTCACATTATGACATCAATATTTGTATCCTTACATTTTATGCTCAAGTACTCTTTCAGTGAAAAGTGATACAAACCAATTCTCTCTTTTTTTCCAACGCATCTGATACCAGCCACTGTAAATGGTTTCGTGTGATGTGGGGAAAATGAGTCAGCTGTGGCCTGCGTGGTTTGCAATGAAGACTGCACTGGAAAAAAGTGAACACTTTCCCATAACTAACAGCGTGTGTGAGTAAATCAGCGAAAGTGATGAAGAGCGAGGGCTGTGCTTGCCAGACCTGTTCCTTAACAATGCTTAGCTGCCACCACAGGGAGGCTCAAGTATTTTTCTCCCAAAACAATCTACATTTGTGTATTATAATATTTACTTTAAGCTATATGTCTCTTTTTTTTAGCCCAGCAGAGCTTTTCTTTGCCCACAATGTGTGAATTATTGTTACATTTTCATTTTCAAAACATGGATTGTCGAGTCCAATTATACTTAATACTACTACAAATATTATTTTTAATGCTGATATTAACAATAAAATCACCAATAATACTAACAATAATAGTATTAGTAGGCCTACCGATTCACGAAAATAAACAACTTCCTGTGAGGATACAGCTGATCACTGCGCCTTCTGCTGTCTTGAAAGAGAACTGCAGGTTTGGCTGGGAGGTCAATGAATAGCACACAGTGGCAATAAAGTTTTTCAATTGTTTTTGTTTTGTGCAATTCTTACAACTCTAATGGATAAAGACAATCTAGGATGATGGATGCTGTTACTTCTTGGTTCATTGACAGATCAAAATGCCCGCTGTCGGTGCCTCTAGCACTAAACCACTGGAGAACGAAAGGCACCATGGAAGTCTCCGTCCAGTCCAGTCAGGCTGAGACACAGGACTGGACATAATCCAGGACTGAGTCTTCTGGATAAAAGTGATATCAATAAAAGTCACATTTGCTACAAAGGGTCAAAGGTCATTTCCTTAGTTATATTTCTGAAATAGCCACAGCTTTTCTACATGTTCAAGTAAAAATGGGACACATCACACATAATACCCTCATCTGATCTACAATCTAACATCAGGATCTAACAGCGGACATCCCAAGCGGTCCAGCTTGTCGACTGTCATTGACATTTAGTGCCAGAATCTTGTCAAAGATTAATAAGGTACCTTACGATAGTTCAATGCATTTGAATTTTGTCTAAGCACAATCGTTCCAACATAGGTTTATATCTGCACTCATGGATACACAGAATTTTCTGACTGGTGGTGCGCTAACAGATTTCTTGATGCTAAGATATTTTCCTCATCATCTAGCTGCACATCAAGGCCTTTTTAAAGGCCATACAGCACTGTAGCGTGCAGCGTTCACTTTGTCTTGCTAATTAGATGCTTTAACACATGAAAAAACACTGGTATGCGGAAAGTTCAGGGTTTTTTTTTGTCTGTGTGGCTTGTGGGTGCTTTAAGGTTTGCAGACTGGTTTTTGTAGATTAACACACTTAACTAACATTATGAAGCTCGTGTAAACAAACAGTCTGCAGGCAGGGTCACCACTAGGGGGCTCCACTACATTAACTCAAAAAGGTATATAAAACATTGATGCTATTACACCAGAGGACTGATTGTGGCTCCCATATTGATGACGACACTGTGTTACGTGTACGAGCTCACTAGCGCCACTAACAGGAACACTTGGCAATAGCACTGTACAGTAATAAGGACTGACTAGGGGGGTGTGGGGGCATAAGTCATGAAAACAAATCCACAGTAAATGTTCAGCAGTGCTCCTCGGCAGATCAGTAAACTGGTCTGACCGGTGCCCGCCGAGGGCTTTGAGGCAAATAGAGAGAGAGAGAGAGAGAGAGAGAGAGAGAGAGAGAGAGAGAGAGAGAGAGAGAGAGAGAGAGAGAAATCAGAGTGTTCCTCCGCGGAAACAAAACAAAGTGCTCTAGTAAAAGATGAAGCGCATCCGAGGAAACAGAGCCCAAAAGTTAAGTTGGATTCAGCAGACATGTTAGCAGCCTACGCGCGTGACAGCATGTGGGATGAATGACACTACGAGGCTGAACGTCACGCGCGCGCGCACACGCATGAGCTGCTATCTACGCAAGCACGAACAACAAAGTCACAAAGTGAAATAAAGAAAAGGGCAGTAACTTCAGTGTGAAACGGGGTGAAAGACAGCGTGACGTGAAGCAGCGGCGTTACCTTTGGAGTACAAGGATCTGGGAGAATTCAGGTCGAGGTCCCCGCTGAAAAGGGATATAAAGTCAGAGGGCATCGCAGTGCCTCTGAGTGGGAAATCGGACACCTTCACTGGTACACAACGTGACGTCGCTCAGCGGGATTATTTTCTCTGTCACACACCGTTTCAACTTCTGGTCAACGACTGCCGTTACATGCCACACGCGTCCGTTAAAAGTGAATTACCATGTACAACGTCACCGCGCGCTGTCGGCCCTCCTCCGTCCCCCCGCGACTCATGTTTATGAGCGGACTGCCAAACAACTCGCGCTGCGGGCCACGCCCCCACGCATGACGCAATGGTCAAAAAAAAAAAAGAAAAAAAGAAAAAAGAAAAAAGGATGAGTTTACAGTTTTTTTGGAGGAAAGACAAGAGGGAGAGCTGCAAGTGGAAGGCATTGTTACAAATATAGATAAAATAATAAACAGTCCAGAGACCTGTACACATGTTACTGCATGCAAAATATATTTCTGGTTGCAAAAAATAAATAAATAAATAAATAAAAGTTTTAAAAGTTGCATTTTGTGTGCTAAAGGAACTTCGCTATTGAACGTCTGGAGCCTTCAAACATATAACACATGCATATAGTAATGCACATCATAATCATCATCACAATAATGTTTATTTATAGGCCATAAATAAAAAAGTAAGTGCTTACAAGATGAAGGAAAATGTAAGCAACATATAATGTGAGGAAGAAAATGATCTTGAATTTAGCCTTATAGGTATTTAGCTAATGCTTTTTTATACATGAGGTGAAATGGCTTGATGTAACTATCATTTGTGTTATTCAACTAAAGAACCTCACTTGCATCTTAGAGGAACAGGCCATGGAAGAGAACAGGTGCCCCAAATATTAAAAGTATTTCAGAAATTTAGCTCATGACACCTGCTGAAAGCCGAGCATTTAATTTGGGGGATCCAGAGTGACCCTCCTTCATGACTGCTTCCAGATGGGTGCTACATTCACCGCTGACAAGGTGACTGTGCAGGGTCACCGTCACCTTGTTTCTCTCCCATTTGGAGGACAGTGAGGGTCGAGGCTGTGACCAGGCCACAGGAGGATGTTGTAAAGTGTAAACATGCAGGGTGAAGTTGTTGTTGCCCTCAGGGTCAGACTGGGAGTCACTGTGGTGCTGGTGATAGAGAGGTCAAGGGTCAGAGCTTTTTTTGGGACAGCTGAAGATAATATGGAGGGAGGTGGATATTTCTGAGTGGCCACAGTAAAGAAATAGCAGGAGTGTAAGAAAAGAAACATTTTCAAATTTTTCATTGTGCACCTCAACTGCATAATCATGCATCCCTCATAGTGCAGAGCAGAAACACAAACAAATGTGCAGCTGTAACACCTTTGGAGCTCACTGCAGCAAAATCACAACTGCTCCTCATCTGTGGTTTCAGCTGTCAGAGTGACTTTGATGTACATAGTGTATTCCAGCTGCAGGCTCAGTGAATTGCTTTGCTACTGAAAAAAAAAAAAACAACAAAAACAAACAAAAAACAGAATGCTCAGCCACAGCAAAGATCAATTTATTTGCTCAATAAAATGTTCCAGGTTCTCATACAGTGACAGTATTGTATTGGAGTAGAGAAAAATGCAAATTAAGACTTACATAAAGGCCAGTACAGGATCACAAAACAATAACCTCAAGGTATGAATAAATTAAGCGAGGCATTAGAAGCAAAAAAAAAAAAAAAAAAAGTGAAGCAAAGGCCTTACAGTGTGTCTCTGTTCTATTTAAGTGTGCTGGGAAATATCAGTTCTCATGAATACTCCCAGAAGAAATCATTGAGAGTCCTTTATTCGTAGCAGACGAAACCGCCGTGTCCTCAGTTAGACCGCTGCTGCCAGGTTTCTTACATTTGAGCCCAAACAAACTGCAGAGTTTCATCAGCATCAGGTCCACAATCTCCTCTTCTTCTGATGGCTGCAGAACAGCAGAGAGAAAATATACATATAACTCACTTACTACAAGACTTGGTAGAGGTGTGAACTTGCCCATGGCTTGCAGGTTCAGAGACTAAACATTTAACCACAAGCACGCACTCTGTAATTCCCATTTTTGATAATCTCGCCACCTCTTGCTCACATGCTGATTCATAATTTCTTCATATTATCGTCTGTGGTTATCAACTGAACCAGATCAACTGTTCATACCAGCTGTTCATGTCTGTCCACTAGCATAGCGACACACCTCCGGTGTTAACCTATCATCTTGCAACTGTTTTTTTTTTTTTTAGATATGCTTCTCTCTGTGCTTTCGGCTGTGATCAGGCTGCTGTTATGTCTGCTCCTCCTCCTCCTCCTCCTCCTCCACGTCATTGCCTTGTTTATGCACATTCATGTTTCATCAGAAGTTATCATCAGCCACCATCACCACCGGTGTCTGAGCTCCGCAGGGGGGAACTGATTATGCTGCTGCTGCTAATGCTCCTTGATCAAAACATATCCTTGTCTAAGCACCAAAGACTTTCTAGATCAAGACTTAATTACCATTCATCTGTTATAATAAACAATTATCTTTACTTCATTCACTTTGTCTCTCCTGATTAAAGTAGATATCAAACTCAGCACCACTGACTTTTCAGACCCAGTGTGGATGAAATACCTTGTGATGTATCTGCTCTTGGCTGAATGCCACCAGGATAACGGAGATGAAGAGGTTCAGCACCACAAAGGTCATGAACACAATGCAGGAGCCAATAAGAAATGCACCAAACACTGGATTATAATTCAGAACCTGCGAGATTGGAGGAAAGGGTTCAGTAAATAACTAACACTCAGCAGTCAGAATTTGTTGCCGTGCCATGTAATCGTGTCACCAACCTCTTCATAGTTAAAAATGCCCAACTGCAAGCTGACCATGGTCTGAGCAGCATCCAGCAAAGTCCGATATGAGTACAGCTTCCAGCCATACATCAGATTAGACTGAAAAAATACAGTGAATCTATGTGAATATCCACATTTTGTAACAAACAGCAACGATTCAGTAGGAGTGGGATTCCACTTGTGACTTTGGGAAGCCTCTTACAGCAATGGAGTAGGCCAGGAACATGATGGTCATGACGATCAGGAAGCCTGAGATATCAGTCCAGGCCCGCTGCAGCGTGGCTGTGATCATGTGCAGCTTCGGGTTCAGTCTCAGCAGGTGCCACAGTTTGACCGTCGCCAGCAACACCAAGAAGGCAATCAGATAACCCAGCACTGCATCAGCCTTGGCCGTCTCATGGAAACTGGCATACCTGGATGTCAGGAAAAAATACTGTATTGTTTAACAAGAGACTCTTACCTTAAGGAACCATGCCAATGATTCTGCATGTTTTCTACAAAATGTACATATTTAACATCTCTGCTAATCTCTTCCAAAAGCAAGCAGTCGTATATTAGAACTCCAACATTATTTTTCCTCCCTTTTATCCAGCCAGTGGTTTCCATTCATTCCACTATGATATGAAAATGAACTTTCAGAGACTTCAAACTTTCTTCACGCCGGTATTCCATCACCGTAATAATTATTTTTCTTAAAAGCAGCAGCACTGTTGTGTTTTCATGAGTTCTGTGGTTTATGAATGGCGACTACTTTGTTAGCCGCATACGCAGAACATTATAAGGTGGGTGTTTCAACCAAGACTTCAAATTTGAAGTCTTGGCCTCAGTGGCTCATCATGTAGAGCCGATACGATGCAAAAGTAAAGCTAGGCCACAGCAGCCTGGTTTTGAATCCAGCCCAGACCTTTTGCTGCATGTCATCCTGTCTCTCTGCCCTGTCTTTCCTGTCTCTTTTCCACTGTGACTGTCTAATAAAGCAGAAATGCCCCAAAAAAAAATCATACTTGAAAACGGAGGAATTTTGATTATATGCTGTGAAATCTGCAGTACTCCCACATGATTTGCAAAATGTTTTCTTGCAATGTAAAATGTGGTGAAATTGTAGTAAATGAGCCAAACATCCAAAAAATCACTCGTAGGGTCTTTAAACAATTCAACCACATTTCAAGGACTCCACCGACAATCTTTTATTCACATCACGAACAGGCTATTGATAATTATAGACGAGCAGAATGTCCACATGCTGACAGCATAAAATCTTTTTTTTTGGATGCCAAGCCTTTTGCATCCAGATGATATGCAGAATACAGAATGAAGACTGAGGATACAATAGTTAGCCGAATCATGTTTTCCAGTTATCAGAGGTCAAACTTAGTTCAAACATATTCCCAGTTTAAACATCCATGTCTAAAGGCAGATGGTGCAGTCAGTTAAAATTAGGCTTTTCTCTTGGAGGTTGATGGCGTTAGGGACAATTATGTGAGGCGCATTAAAAAGCGATTTAGCAGTTTAGCCTATTCATTTGTCAGATAAGCCTAATCAGAACAATATTTAGACAACTTCCACATGGTCTAATGTGTCTTCGCAAAACAGCTGCATTCAGTAACTACTAGTTATAGATAAAAGCTGTTTACAATGTTTGCTTTCATAACCAAATTATAATATGTCTGTTTTGCTAATTGCAGAAGTCCAAAACTCTGCTGATATTTCCTTCGCTAAGCATGGAAAGACAGACGCATAAGATGAAAGCAGCAGCACTGCAATTTACTAGGTTGAGATCTTCAGGCTAAAAATAACTATAGGTGGCTAAAGATGTGCCTATTTCTAAAGTCAAAGGACCCACTTAGATAGCCTTAGATTCACATATTGTTAATTTAAAAATTCTATTTTACTTTCCAGGGGGCAAAAATTAAGCATTTAATCCCCTAAGCAGATGCTCTTGTCATTTCATATGTACTGTATAATCCACCAATGAAAAGAAATAGTGTCTTATTTTTGTGCCAATGGTTTCCTTGTTCTGGTAATAATTAATTAAGTTCTACACAGGAGGTATAAACTGTGGTTGGTATTATTTCAAATAGACAAACATTTGACATATTCTCAATCAGCCAAAGTCCTCTGAGCTCGCCAATACTGCCTGTGATATGTCAATGAGCATTAGTGTTCATTAGGACAGAATCACAAAGGCACTGTTCTCACTCACTGGTCTTTGTTGTTCTGGTAGTAGGCCATGTCCCGATTCCCCAGATAAGTCCTCTTAATGAAGACGGACAGTGCGCTCCAGCTGAGAATGATGATAGCCAGCTCTAGAAGGTTCCACTTACTTTTGAAATAAGCCCATCTCTGCTGTTTCATCAGCTTTCCCTGTCAGATGAGAGGAGTCTGTGTGAGATGGAGTATCTGGGGCCGCTTATTTACTGTGACCATTATTATAGCGGTAAACTGAAGGTATAAGAAATGTATACCTGAACAAACATGTAATAGATGATGAAGAGGAAATAGATGGCTTCAGATGCCATGACAAATATGTGAAGGCCGCCAGGAGACTGATAAAGACGCACACTTTGAAGCTCACTAAGGAACTGGAAAGCCCCTGGAAAAATAAGAATACTGTAGACCACAAGGTGTGTTTATGGTTGCAGTTTCTGTGCAGCTCTCATGGTTGAACACAGACTTACTCACCTATGGCTGTGGTTTCTAGCATGAGTGTGACAATGCAGAAGAGGTTGACGTTGGCATTGTATACCGTGAACTCAACAAAGATTGCTTGGGTATACGCATCAAACCAGGTGTTGTCAAATAGGTACTGAAGAGTTCTGTGCAAAACATAGATAAACGTCATGTATTTTCAATAAATAAAAATCTTTAAAACCAAGTGTGCCAAATCTCTCTCAATGGAATGAAAAGACAAACCCTGAATCAACATTACTGAAAGGGAGACACAGACTGTGGAGACATGGTGTCAGGAATACAGGCACAATGTTGTTGTTTATAGCAGTCAAGTACAATGAAGAGAAGCTAATTTAGATAGCTCAAATAAACAATTACTGAGTCTGCAAGTCAGTAAGCGAGTAATTCTCCAAAGAAAGAATGTGAAATGTGTTGGAATGGATTTACACATGATGCTGTCTGTTTATTTCAACAGTCTCCATGGCGATTAAAAGCCCTCACCTGCTGGAGTTTTGTAAATCTGGTCCCAGGTCCACCACAAAACCCCCTCCTCTGTACAGCATCACACTGCCCCAGATGGGGTAGGCCTTAAGTTTAGCCTGGGACTGGTACTTCCAAGGGCTGTGGGGGCTCTGTGAAGAATTATCATCCAGAGGGAGGCCCCAACCTGGGCTATATGAGCCCATGTCCTCCACCTCCCATGAGTAGGGAGAATGACAGTCAGGCACAAACTCTTGCATGGTCGGGGCAACGCGGCAGGAGTTCTTCTGCACCCTCACCTGGCGAAGACGGGCATTTCCCACCAGCTTGGAGTTCCCATCTGTGATGAAACCTGTTGTAGATATCCAGGTAATAGAAAGATATACATTTAAAGAGAAGATAAATCTAAAACGCGAATGATCCTGTCTCTAAGCACTCCTTCTGTTTGTTACTTTATGGACAGGTAAGTAAGAGGAGAAGTCTATCAGTGAGAATAGCAGACAGCTCCTTTCTTCTTACTTGCAACAATCTTTGTTAGTACAAAAATAAAGCATATGTCCAAGGAATCAAATGATGGTTCTGTCGCTGAAAGAACATTTCTCAGAGAAAGCCTTTATTATACGTGTCTCATGTCAGGGAACCATGGAGACTACCAGACCTTAGAGGCAGGGCAGAGAGAGGGTCTCCTACAGACGAGCATGTAAGAGCTGAATGAGAAACAATGGCCATTAAGCGTCTGGTGGTAAATGGATGGGGTTCTTGTGACTATTTCCAGAATGTCCAAACCTAAACTACCAGGGTTTATTTTCCCATTTTTTTTTCTATTTGTAGATCAAGATGTGCAAATGTTAAACATCGGCTAATAGTAGTGGACAGCAACACAACATAACTTACCTGGGTACTCTCCGAAAAGATTGCTCAGCAGCGTGGTGTTTGCCCAGTTGAACACGTCTGTAATACTCATACTGTCAGCGATGCCTCTGCTGAAGCTCTGCCTTATGTGTTGTGTCAGGAAGAAAGCATTGGGATCCCTCTGACCATATGCCACCAGCAGCAGCATCCACATAAATCCTGCATAGGCTGCATCGCAAGCAAATATCTTACAATCTGTTACACCGCCTCCCATCTCGCTGTACGTCCAAGTAGTTTGTCTTACCAAGAATCTCCCTAATGAGAGCAAAGACCTTCTGCTCTTTAATTATGTTGTTCCTCATCCTCTCTATGTCAGTGGGCGGCGGTGGCTGATAAAAACTGCATGTGCTGTCCCTTCTGGCTGCCCGCACTGTATCGGGATCATCTGTGAGCAGAATTTTATACATTTGAGTTGGGTTGTTACACACACAACAATGGAAGTGAGACTGGAAACTGAAAAATGTGGTAATGCTACCTGGGTTTCTGAACGTATCATCTATCTGAGGCTCTCCGTACTCCTCCTGATCGACTTTCTTCAAAATGAGGGCAAAGAATGCAGCAAAACCAAGAACCTGCAACAGGAAATTTGCAGGTTTTAACACCAGACTTACCGTAATGACACAGCAAGACGCCCACTGTGAGAGGTATTTCCTGATCTTCCTTACCTTCAGAGGTTGGGTAATAAAGAGACTCTCAAAAAAGGAGACAACCATGGAGATAAGCCAGCTTATAGAGCGGTCTTTCCCGTAGGTCAGCCCATACATCATGGTGAAGTATCCAGAAACGCCGCTCGTTGCAATCACCAGCGTCCAGCCCACAAAAATAAACCACCAGGGTAGCCCGCCCTGACAGCACTTTTTGTTACCGTCCCCATTGATGCTCTCTGTGGGACTGGGGCTGTGAGCCAGCTGGTCTCCTCCCAGGCTGGACGAAGACAGGTGGTGCTCCAGGAGGCCCTTCATTCCCTGGACTTGCTGCATCGCTCGGTTGTAGCTGTCCGGGTTGGGGAAGCGAGAAGGTCCCAGCAAACCCAACTCCTTCTCCACGTGACGTAGCTGTCTGTACAGATACTGGCTGTTGTTGTTCCTCTTCTGAACCCCATCCATCGTCTTTTCAGGACTCCCCCACACGCTGTTTTCTGTCCAGCAGGAAAAGCAATATTCTTCCATCAACAGATCAAATCCATTTTATCAATGCGTCATCAAAGAAAACATCAGAAAATTGAATCAGTGGTTCTCAATCTGGGTGTCGGGGGTCCCTCAGGGAGTTGTGAGATTATTTGGGGGGTTTAGAAGGTGATTTACATGATAGGAAAATAAAAACACTTTTGCTTTACAAATTTATTATCATGTCTATTTCCATTACTTTTTTGTATTTTTTTCTTTTTTCCTCATAAAATAATAAAGTTTTCAGCCTCTAGTCCTACTATTTAGTAGAATTAAATGACCTGAACAGGGAATATCAGGCTTTTGTTGAACTGATCACCACTCTGCATCATGAATGCCTGTGAAATGGGTTGCAAGTAGGCATCATTTCATTATAATTCGTCAAAAGCCAAAGAAGGTTGAGAAACACCAAGTAAAATAAACCCTAGTCACCCACAGAAGCATGAAGCATGTTATATTTTGCAACCACAGGATATCAGTGAAGGAATCAAGGAATTTACCTTGTAGACTGACTGCACCTAAAGTGAGGATCATTGAACGTTCCCTCTTGGATGCGTCAGTGTAAAACTCTCCGCCTGTTTGGTTCTGCTGTCTGATGATGTCCTCCACCAGAGAAAGCAGAGTGTTGATATCAGCCTGCTGACCAGGCCTGAGCTCCAGATGGGGCAGAGGACTTTTCATGGCCTTTGAGAGTGACTGGGCAATTCTCTTTATGTCCTAATAGAAAGATAAAGACACGCCATCTCGTGAAGTGCTTCAGACACACAGAATGGAGTGGTTCTAAGTGATAAGGGTAGTTGTGACTTGGACGAAATACAAGATAGAGTACTTTGATCACAGTGTCTGGTGTGATGTCCTTGAGCTCCTTTTGTGGGGAAGAAGTCTGTGAGGGAGACACTCGACCAGTCTTCCCCTGCTTAGAAGTGTCCGGTTTGCTGGCCTTCTCTCGAGGACGAGTGTTTCTGAAGATGCTCACAATGAGGAGGTTAATCGGAAACATGATGACTGAGCTTTGAATTCCTATCATAACCTGTTGCCAGGTGAACTCGATATGACCTGCAATGTAAAGCAAACAAGGTGGTAATGGTGGTGGTGAGGTGGAGGTAATTTACAATGAATTTAACATTTGGGTCCTGTGTATTCTTGCCCTATTAGGAGTTAAAACTCAACACCACTGTTTACAAATCATATTCCATTATTAATGCAATTGAAAGCCATGTTGTGCTGAGTCATTGCTGCAGTGTCTCTGGAATGCTACTTGAAAATGTATGGAGTATTTATTTTGAGATCTACATAGAGTACTAAACACTAAAGGAAATTTTCCAGATTTGACTTCTTCATGACATCAGAGGGAGGATCAAGTCTTACTGTACTGGTATTGAGTTTCAAGTAAACTGAGCAGGTCTCCTCTTTAAAGTTCCCCTCCAGTCAATTGTCAAGCCCCTAAAAAGCCACTAAAAGTAATCTGTGTTCATCAATATTACATAGTTTTTCCATGAAAAAACATCCCTTACTGCCTTAAATGTAACTTTAAGTCTTGCCTTAATTAAAAATGCTTTTATCTATAAATATGCAAATAGTCCCTGCACCAGAGCTCTGTTCACAGACCACCAAAGTCCCATGCTGTGAAGTCATGAAAACTGTGCTGTATTTGATAATCTATCCATGAAAAAAATGTTTTCAGTGACTCCCTTAGTTACATGAATATTTTTCATGTAAAGCAGCCAGACACGGCGCCCCGCACACGCTTATCACGCACTGCGCGTAGGGCACCAAGTGCCTGGGGGGGCACCAAAAAAAAAAAAAAACAAGCTCGTGAAAAATCATCATAATAATAGTAATCATAATAATGATATATTTAAAATTGTGTAAAGTGTGTAAAACATGTTAATAGATACAAGCAATACAAAAATAACATAGGCTTATTTGCTCGAGAAAAACATGAATCTCCTGTGCGGCCCTCTCCCCAGTCCACCTTTGGTGCCCCCCTCCCCCATCCCCTAGTGGTTTGCTCCATTACGCTTCAATCGCAAGTTTGGCAGACCTTTATTTTTGGACATGTCATCGAAAAGGCAACAAGAGTCGGGGGCGGAAAAGAGGAAAAGAAAGAAACAATGAGATGATGCTCGCGCGTCACTTGCAGGTAAGACAATAACAAATGTTAATTTTGTTACTTTTAGCCCTAGTATGCATGTCTATGCTCGTGCCAGATAATACTACCATCAACAACCTTTGTAACGTTAGCTCCCACTAGCCATGTTCAGATGTAAGTGTTACGTTTCAAATAATTGATGCTGGGCTAGCTAGTTATTTTTAGTTGTGTATATGGATATGTATCTGGAGTTGAGATGTCTGTATTTGGCGTTTGTTATGTTCTATGAACCAACGAGTATGTGATTGTGTAGTGAAAAACAAAAATAATGAGTTGATGAATGGAAAACGGGTCTTGGTAACCTGAACTTTGATGTGATATGCCAAATTAGACAGGTGATTGATTATCAGCCCTCTTACACCGGCGATGTCTGCGCCGACAGGATTCGGCATGCCGACGTTACATAACGGTGTCTCCGTGACTGTTTAAGATATTCAGAAACTTAAAAAAAAAAACATCTGAAACCGGAGCTTTGCGCCTATATAGAGTGCCATTACGGTAGCATGTAGGACTACTGACACTTCGACCGTCCAATCACAGAAGATTCCCAGTTTGTAATGTGAGCTTGGCACTACCGTAAATCCTGAACCAATTGTGCTATCGAAAAAATTACGACGGTTTCCAAAAGCAGAGAGCTGGAGCTTTCCGATGGAGTGCGGATACACCAGTCATTACGGTGACCGACTGGCCGGCAGCTCACACAACATTTTCGTGAGGTTCATAGGCCAAGAGCGACATCTGCTGGTGAAACTGTAATTTGAAAAAATCAATATTAAAGTTGTGTAGATTTCCCCTCTTCATATTCATAGTTTTCAAACTATGTACAGAATTTTTATATTGTGCCCCATTAATCCTTGTCTATAAAGGTAAAATAATAAATTTTTCATGTACCAGTGTTTTAAATATAGGCCTACATAATACTATAATTAATTTTGAAATATTTTTGTACCATGGTTCAAAACTGTATTTCACTGTAGAATCCCTGAGTATTTTGTCTTGTATTTGTGATTACAGGCTCAATGCTTCGATATGTGCAAGGAGGAACACAAAGCCAAGTGGAAGATCCAGATGATCAACCATCTACAAGCAGACATCAACCATCCACAAGCAGACGTCAATCACCAACCAGTTCCTTATTCAAGGATACTTAGTACTGTTTTTACAGTTTTGACAGATCTTTATTTAATAGTGGTGTCATTTATTTTTTATTTTAAATTATTTTATTTTATTTATTTATTCAAGTGTTTGGTGCCATATTTAGTTAGTGTTTAGTCAGTGTGTTATAAAAAAAATATTATTATTATTTATCTCTTATTTTTTCCAACAGTTTTTGAAACATAAATGTTGAAAAGTTATTTTGTAAAATAAAGAGAAACGCAATGACAAATACTGAATTATTGTTCATTTCTGGCGGCGGCGGCGGCGGCGTGGGGGGGGCACCACAAAGCATTTGTGCTTAGGGCACCCAAATGGCTAGCGCCGGCCCTGAAAGCAGCCATTCTGAGTTGGTGTTGTTTCCTGAAAACAAAACGTGAACAGCAGCCCAGCATGAGCCCCATGACTGGTAGAGTTGGTGCTACCGATATGCAAAGCAACATCCTGTTAGTTGATGGGACTGGCTGTGGGATTTGTGACGTGCCAAATCTAGCTCGCCTAAGTACGTCTGAATCTCAGATTTTAGGGGCGTGCACGGACACGTCCACCTTCGGTAGAGGAGTGTGAAAACATCTCTCTAGTGACAAACTTTGCAAAGATACAAGTTAGTATAGTCAAAGTCGTTTTAGCGGACATAAACAAAAGAAAAACACATTTTTAAATGGAAGGGGACTTGAAATGATTTGTTTGCTGTCACATACCCAGGTCCATGGTCTGCTCAGAGGGGTCCGTAGGGATGCCCCAAAACATGATGCTGGTCAGCATGGTGCACAGCAGCAGAGAGAAGCAGCAGGACACTCGCTGCACACGGGTGAAAGTGCTGCAGGGAGGTCGACTAATGACAGAGAACCAGATGTGGCCATCACGGAAATCCTTTGCTGTCTTCATGAAGAACAGATTACTAGAAAGTACACAAAGAGAGGTAAAGGGAGTAAAAAAAGTAGGAATTCCATGAAATAAGCAAATGAGAAAAACACAGAACTGAGTCAAATTTCTTAGTGATTTCTCTTTATGAGACCCAAGGCTGCTCTCTTACCTGAATCTTTTCAAATCCATCTCTGTGGCAACTGGGAAAACCTTGTCAAGAGTGCATTCTCCCATATCTATGGCTAGCCAGGAGTTACACAGAAAGTGCCATTTCTGTCCAGTCTCCAGATCCTGCACCATGACTTTGTTGATATACCTACATGAAAACTTGAGTTAATTTTTTCCATTCTTGCAGTAATAATGAAAAATCCCAACCTTAAAGCAATACTTTACCCAAAACTACGTATTCTGTTGTAATAAAATTTATCAGCAACTTCAACAATCAGCAGCAAAAAGAGTGTGAAAACATCCCCTCCAAATTCTTAATTATAGTCTCAGTCAGTGTAACAGGTGAAATGTGATTCATATGCTTTTTGCTTCTGTTTGTCATTCAACTCCATGCTACCAGACGTGGCTGCAGTTTGTAGAACCATCATTCTCCTTGAGGCATGTGATTAAAACCTGTTTTGTCGGATATTCAAGACAACTGAGGGGCGTGTAAATGATACAAAATATATATGTACAGTACAGGCCAAAAGTTTGGACACACCTTCTCATTCAATGCGTTTTCTTTATTTTCGTGACTATTTACATTGTAGATTCTCACTGAAGGAATCAAAACTATGAATGAACACATGTGGAGTTATGTACTTAACAAAAAAAGGTGAAATAACTGAAAACATGTTTTATATTCTAGTTTCTTCAAAATAGCCACCCTTTGCTCTGATTACTGCTTTGCACACTCTTGGCATTCTCTCATTCTCTCGTAAATAGTCATGAAAATAAAGAAAACGCATTGAATGAGAAGGTGTGTCCAAACTTTTGGCCTGTACTGTATATATGTATGTTGGGGGTTAAGTATTCTTTTGACTCAGATTTAGTTATCTTTAGTGGTGCATCAAAGTGTCCCGCGGCTCTCCTTGTACCATGCGGGGTGCACTCCTGAGTTGTCGTGCCACATCCTGATGCTCTGCAGCTCTCCCAGGGAAAAGGGTGTGGTGAGCAGGAACATATCCACCCCACCCCTCTCAAACACAGGCTTCTCGGGGTCTGTCAGGTGGTGTGGCTCACTCTCTCCCTCTGTACCCATCAGAATTACTGTCACCTAAAACAAGACATCAGGACTGCAGGTGAGACAAGGAGGCTGGAAGTGTCCAGCCTAGTTAGTATGTGTTAAGATAAGACCACTATAGTTTCTGTGGGTTTCTCTAAGTTTGCAGAAAACTTGCACTGAACCAGAAACCACTGACCTGAGAGGAGGTGGACGCTCCACGCCGATGCCCTGTGCTAATATTCAACATATAGCGATACTCAGCCAAGGGGTCATTATCTTCAAGCACAGTTATCTTGACCTATGAGTGAAATCAAGTACATGGCATTCAAGGGCAATATTTACAATGATGTACTCAAGAAACTGTATGTAATGCAATACTACTTAATTTATCAAAGAGATTTATGAGAGGCTGTGTAGGACTCTATAGATATTGGCACATAAATAGAGTAGATGAAATACCTCTATTATGTCTATGTATGTAATTACACACGTGTTTACACACATTTGTCACTTTTAAAGTAGCACTGGGATACAGAACAACAAAGACTGTATTGAAACACACTGGAAATACTACATTATCCACAGTATATATGGCTGCATAGATAAACAATGAAACAAATTGTTTTGTCATACAGTATTTCTGCTGCAAAAAGAATATTTTGAAAAAACAAAGGGGTGAGAATAAAGCCTCTTATCTACCTTAATTTACAACTGATTGCTCCTTAAATATTGTAAGTGGCTAGACGCTGGTACAGGACAAGGTTATGAGGCTTTTATGTAACCTTCTTGGTTCCCCCATAATTAACAATCTGATAGCAACCTCTGTTCAGGCTTGTGCTGTTCTGCCTGCACCTCCTCATGCAAACCACACAATGTCACTTGGCAAGATTTATGCTGGAGTTCTCCTAATGAAGTCTGGAGCTAAAATGAATGAAAACTAATGGGAAAAAGCACCAGCAGAGCAGTGTCAAGGCCGCCACTGATCTCCTTTATCCATTATGCAATATGCAAGTGTTTCACATTTTCATGTGAATATTCTGCAGCCTTTGTGTGAGTGTAGGCATTGAGTGCATGCACTTTATGTGTGAGTGTTTCATATGGGTCTATCATAGATATAAAACCCACTGTGCATCATGTGGTGACACTCTCACACTCACTGAGGCTTACCTTAGCCGAGTCCTGGATGTCTTTCCTGCGTGCCCACACAACCACCAGGAGATAAGCGACAAAGATGGCGCCCACAAAACACACCACCACGGGATTGTTGGTGAAAGTGGCGAAAAGTTCAGCGGTGCGCGACACATCCACCAGGTTGGGCATGACAAACAGAGAGCTCCCAAAGAAAGTCAAGTGGTTACAGAGGCACTGAGTGACCAGTGGTGTGGTGAGCGGGCCAACCTGGAGGGAAAAAAGCAGCCGGTTACGCTTTACAGCTCACTTCATCTCAGAGACATGCAGCCGTGTGTTGATGCTGCACTTTGCTCACCCTGCAGCCATCTTCACTCCAAGAAGACTCAGTTTCATTCCAGTATTTGCACTGGGCGGCGATGGAAGTGACAGACACTGTAGCGTTGACAGTTTTGACCCCTGCTTCCACAATGGGCTTCACAACAAGATAGTGCACACCAACGTCTCCTGTTCTATCTTTGGGACCCAGCACCCAGGTGTGTTGCTCCTCTGTATCACAATGACAGAATTAATGACTGTATCAAACCTCTCTCTCTCTCTCTCTCTCTCTCTCTCTCTCTCACTCTCTCTTTAACACACTCACACACATTCACATGTTTCAATGTGACTTTCAACCATATGAATGCTTAATAAGCAAGTTTGGCTGTTTTAATACCTTCTCTGGCATTCTCTAGAGGAAACTGAGTCTGGGCTACGTAATTCTCATCAGTGGGATAATCCTTATATCCTAACAACAGCTTGAGAGGAATGTCTTCTGAGGGCTCCATTTTCAGCACCAGTGTTACATCAGGTGAGGGAACATCAATTATTAATGTGCTGAAATTGCCCAAGTCCAGGACAGTGTTGTTCTCCTGACCCACGTCAAGTCTTGGTAGGAGAATCTGAAAACCCCAGAAAATGCATTATTGCGCATAGAATTACCACAAATCTCCCAAAATTGTATTTTATTTTATTATTATTATTATTATTTTATTTAGAGTTGTGGATTAATCTTGCAGACAGTGATTATTACCTCAATCTCATCAGGCAGGTTTTCAACAGGAATGACTGTGCCGTTCATTCTGGTTAGAGAAACGGATCCCACAGCGCTCGTGATGTTTTCCTCGCTCCAAGAATATGGATTCTTCTCAAAACTCATCATCTGTAACAAGCGATAAGAAGCAAGTTAGGCACCAAGACAAAGAGCTTTCTGAGCACAAGCTGTTCTCCTTCAATTAAAAAAAAAAAAAAAAAAAAAAAAAAAAGCCAAGATATGTCACAGGTGCTACATCAGACTGTGCTGGTCAGATGTGAAAAACCTTAGGGACTGATGCGACTCACCACTGTGTTGTGGAATATTCAAAAGTACACAGACTGGTGCAAGGGATGGTGCTACAATATTTGTTTGTTCATCAAAGTGTTGCAATATCACAGCCACAGCTTACATTTTGATGAAAGCTTGTGTTAGCTCCCGATTCTTTTGTTGAAAGCCCAGGAACAGACCGGAGTCAGTCTTCAATTTTCTGATGCAATATTTATTATGGTCACATATAAAGCAAGGCAGCGCTGGTCTCAGAGTGACAGAGCTCCCGCAGGATCTCGGTCAGGAAAGAGCCCCGATATCAGGAAATGATACACATTTATGTTCTTGGGCTGGGCCTGCCCCGTACATAGGTTAGACTTTTAGACGCAACCGAGAATAATTGGCCAATTACCCGCGGTACTGAGGATGGCTTGTGCCGAAAAGATACTAACCACAAGGTAATTAATAACTGATATAACAATATGGAAAATGACTGACACAAAGTAGAAGTGCAGTATGGGCACTAGGAACGCTCAAAAGCAGCCTGTACATACCAATATTCAGGTTACATAAGTGTATTTAGATCTTTTTTTGCTTGTAGGTGTTTAAGATTTTTTTTTTATTTTTCCCCATATCATTGCAATATCATTCCCTCCTATGTGCACACACTTACTCTCACATCCACCGGCTCCTCTGGGGACAGGACACTGGCAGGCAGCGTAGGGAAGGAAAATCTGGAGGAGGTGTTCTTCTCAACATTTATAGTCTGCATCTGCACATTTTCTGGAGACACTCTGCCGAAGGAAGAAGCAAAATAAACAGACACAGAGGGTTTTAGCGAGACTCGGTTTACAGTGCACAGCCTGCAACATCACAGTCTGAAACACCACTCACCTGTTGACATACACACTGATCTGACCAGTGCTGATGATGGCAGGGTCTCCGTTGGGCTTTTTCCCATTCAGCAGTGCACTCTGAACATCATTCATTCCAGTCAGAAGAAGATCGGACACTTTTTTCTGAGGGAAGAAACACGTGGCATGCTGTTCAGTGAGGTGAGGACTAAAGAAAAACAGAATAATAGTGATGACAGTTTCAGAGAGCATTGCTTCCTTACACTTGATGAAACATTCAAGATATTACTGGCTGCTTCAATGATTGGTGTAGCAGATTCCACCACTTCCTCCTCATCCTCACCATCCTGGTTAACGCTGATGGAGTTGAGGGAAGAACTGAGGTTGGCCAGCAACATACTAGCTTCTTCCTGGAGATCAGATGCAGCAAACAAGATTATGACTGATACTTTTTTCCCAGTCTTCAACATATCAGCTGGACATGTCTCAAATATTCATGAAGAGACCAAAATACCCTTTGAATAACTTTTGAGGTTATTTGAAGTTAAAACAGTTTTAAATGAAATCTCTCCATGTCCTTTAGTATGTGTGCATTTGTGCTAATCTAATGTGGGTCTGCTGTACTTGAGCAGAGGCACTGAGCTCATCTGATTGCTGGGTGAGTCCTGCCACCGCTCTGGCCGTCACTTGCACCTCCTGAGTCGTGTTGCTGGGCGACTCCAGCAGAACTGTGCTCATTGTGGTCAGCATCTGCTCTCTTAGCTAAAGAAAAAAAGAACATCACAAACACCATATGGCTTTTGACACAAACGTCACAATAATCTGTTTGCCTAAATATCATTACAGCTTCTACATTCTCAGCCCCACCACCGACAGGCCTCCATTACCTTTGTCCTCGCATCCTTCTGCTCTTCATCAGTCTCCATATTCAGCATATCAGACACAGAGGTGAATATCTGTCCCACTGCTTCTGCAGAGAGCAGACCCTGCTGCTCTAACTGAGCCACAGTATCCTCCACCGCCGACTGGAGAGCCTCCACTGAGGCACTGGAGTTGCTTTTCCTGACCTTAGGGAGGATAAACAAAAAGACAGTCTGAATGATCCTGAGATCCTGTTTTCTTGATGTTGATTTCGTTGAATAATCAGTCAAAGAATTACAAGGAATATTTCACAGAATTACTTTTAAATTAAACCTGTACTCCCTCCCAATAATAGTAATAATAAAAAAACAGGGAACCCACTCCAACCCATTAGGTAACCTGACCAATGGATGGAAAATGATATGTACACATAGCCTACACAGCTGAAGGTGGACGAATATGTATCATATCAGAGGGTGAATAAACCTACTTCAGCAATGTTTATGTAAATATAAACACATGCATAAACATGAACATGGGTATGTATATATACATATATCGACAAGAGCATATATATGTACATGTATGTGCATATGTAAAAAAGATGCTATTATCTGTATTAACAGGTCCATATCCATATATTTAATTCATATCAACTATTGTTGATTTCTAGGGCAAATTCTTTTTCTAAGACGTATAATTGCTGGCAGACAACCAACCTGAGTGCCAATAGTTGTGGTGGTCTTCTTCTTGTCGTTTTTCACAGTCACCACAACAGATAAACTGTAATTGTTGTTCTTATCTCCAAGAGGGAGGAAGACGGACTTTATCTCATGTGCATTACTGCAACGCAGATGTTTACCTGGGACACAAGCGAGGCAGGTAGATAAAACAGTTGTTATCGCTTGTCACTTTTTTGCATAAGGGTTGGAAAACAGCAGCCGAAGCACCAATCTCGTTTTAGAGCACAAAATCAAATCAAATGATTCATTTGACATGTGCATTTCCTGGCCTTTGGCAGATGCTCTTATCCAGAGTGGTTCGCAATATGTGCAACAGTAGAGTACATTTAAATCCCTGTGTTTCCCAGGTTTAGAGGCAAACAACAATAATGAAATGAAAAATGAAAGAACTAAAGCAATGGGCCTCAGAGTATGAGAGAGTTTTTTTTTTCTGGGATATTACACAGCAAGCGGCCCAATAATTGAAAAGTGCAATGCGCAGAAATATGAGCGAAAAATGAGGTGACCTCCTAAATGACCTCAATACCATTTTAAGTTCAATTTGTTGAAGATGGGACAATCTTCACTCTCCTCGGCTACTATTAAAAAAACAAAAAAATCAATCTGTCATTTGCTTATAACACCAAGAAGCCTGACCTCAACCTTCAACCTTCACCTGTGCCCCGCTCCTGCTTGTGTTATTTTTTCAGATTTTGTCTACTGTAAATGAAATGCACAACAGGCTCACCACTATCTGTTCTGAAGCAGTAAAGGCAGCCGCTGGAGCAGAAGGAGCTTGGTTTGCAGGAAATGTTGAAAGTGTCTAGAACTGTTCCAGATGATGGAGAGATGCTGCACGAAGGGGGTCCGGGGGGAGCAGGCCGCCCAGGAGTCACCTGGGAGGCTGCAGCCGCTTCAGTGGGCAATTCGACTGGTATCGGAAGAGTGTACCTCGCAAAGCCTGGCTCCTTTTTGCCTGCAGAAAATATATATGCATTTTTTTTTCTTTAGCCATAGGGATACAACATTTTAAAGGGGAAAAAGTCAAGAGAAGAATAAGAATAAGAATAATTTGCCATCAATGGACAACAGCCAGGATTAATTTTCAGGTTCAGGTACTCAACCCAATTAAGATTTTCTTGTAAGCACATTTGGTTTTGTTTTCATTCAAAATGTATCTTTTACGAGACCTCCATGAGCTCTAATGAACATGATTAATGCATTTCACAATGCATGCAGGAATGCAGGAATAGACCTTTTTCACAGCAGCCAGTTTGACATGAATAGCCGAGTCTTTCCAGTGAGCCATCATGCACAACACCAGAACTGTGGCTCTATTAGACCAAACATCTGTAACACCTTTATCATTATTGCTATTTCATGACAAAATATCTGCCGAGGAAAAGGTCCATTAAGCTCTATTGCATGTTCCCAACAGCATGTCTTTAACGCTTGTGGCACCGTGAGCTGAAAGTTAAAGAGAATTCATTGCCGCAATTCAAATGAGGATCTACAGTCATTTGGCCATGTGTGCAAATAATGATTAAACTGTTTAATAATCATAGGGATATTGTTTAATATGTGAGAGAACACACCATAAGCAATCACGCTGATGTTAAGTGATGCATCCTTTGCGCCTGTTAGATGCCGGCTATGCACTGTGTATTCAGTGTTCCCATCCTGCCTCTCAATAAGTGGCTTCCTCCCTGCTTTGGTATAACAGTCTTTGAGGATGCCCTGTAGAGAAAAAGCACCAGTTAACACACTTTTTGTAGTTATTTGATATTGATCCAGGGTTGGTATCCTGGAGTTTAAAGTCCATTAAAGTGAAGATTCAGACTCACCGTCAAAGGTTTGGGGTCCTCAATGTACCAAACTACATCTGGGCAAGTTTTCACACAGGTCAGTCTGAACTTTACATGGCTGTTCACATTTATAGAGGTGCAATCATCACAGCTGCAAAAAGGAATGCAAATTTAAATGATACATAAAGCCATAATCTAATCCAGAAATCATACTTCTTTAGCTGGTAAATTTAATTCTTTCTCTTTGGCTAACTTAGTGTCTAACTTGAATGGAGGTGTCTTATGAATTGCAGGATGTTGTTATCCATCCCCTTTCAAGCGATTACATCAGCTGTCAACATGCAGGATGTATGGCTTTGGTCTCAGAGGCACCGTTTTACCTGATGGTGACGTCTGTGAATTCCTTTGGAGTCACGGCAATGCACTGAGAGGCTGAAGAGAGCTCAGCCCATTTCCTAAACCAAGTTTCTCTCCTCGCTGTTAAAGTATATTTGGAAACCTCAGGCAGGTTAGGAAGGCAGTCTTTGTCAATAACATGAGTTTTGTCCCTTGTTGTGTCGTTGCATTTGCAGTTTCCCTCTGTAATGAATAAAAAGAGTGAAAATGATCAAATAGAGAAACAATAGTAATGATGATGTGATACAATGATATGCATCAAATCATGATTACAGGATCAGCATTGATTATTCTAAATAAAATACATCAGTACGAATCTTGGAATAATACTCCACAATTGTAAATAACTCCAATATTATTGTTTTAATCCTTCGACAGAGTGCTGCAGGGGAACTATTTCTCCTCCACATAATCTCTTGGCGTGCCAGCCATAATGTGTGGAAAACAAGGCCAGTGCTGCATCTGGGTGCTTCAGCGTTAGATGGTGTGCACTTACAACAACCGAACCAGCAGGATGCCTCCATTATTGCCTTTTATTCCAGTCAAACCCTTTTAAATTGCATTTTGTGGATGTGTGCATGCTGGAGCCTTTTAAAAATATGATTAGAATTTAATTTTTGAAATGTCTTGATTTCTTGCAGAAATATGTGAAAAAGGTGATGAGTAAATTAGCAATAAATGACCTGGAATATAGTAATAATAATAATAATAATAATAATAATAATGATGAATTAAAAATTTGTTCAAAAAGTACAAAAAATTACAAGAAAATTAAAAGAAAAAATCAGTAAGAGTATGAGCACAATACATTTTAAATCATATCATGAGAAAGAAATTCCCCCAAAGCAGGAAAAATAGCAAGAAATAAAGTGAATTTTGTTCAGCGGGTGAAATCAAACCTTTAAAAAAAGAAAAAAAAAAAAGAAAAAGCAGTATTGAACCTCACATTTTGATATTAAATGCACTCAAAAACATAAACAATGGAACAAAATGCTCCATATATTCGTATATATTTTGGCTTATGATGGGGTGAAAGAGTTGTCCTGACCTCCTGAGGTATTAGTTAGGTTTAGGGTTAGTTCTATTCTTTTGAGAGCTGAGTGACATTCACCACATCAGCACAACATGAGGTGCTCTCTCTTTTGAAACTGCATAGTCTGCCTTTAACTACTGGTTAGTTATAAAGCAAAGATACAACACAACTAATGCAATGCAGTCCAAATGAATTGTTTTGCTACCTACCACATTTCCATTCAAATGAGATCCCTTTGCTGGGTAAGGATCCCATGCCGGTTTCCTCCAGTGCGACACTCTGAGTGTAGTCAACCAAAGTGTCTGGAGTAGCAGTGATTTTCAGGTCGTAAGAGCCAGGAACTCCCATATTGTCTGTCTGGAGTTGAAAAAAAGTCAGTATACACCAGTTGGAGTTTGATCTCAGTCATGCTGAAATGTTTTAACTGAAATAAACAGATATCTGTGTATACCAATATATGTACAATTAAGTCCCGTCTATACAATAACCTCACGTATGGGGAAACATTACTCCATTACTGTCTCCTGCTAAGCATATTCATCAAGCTCTTTGGACAAATGCTAAATGACATTATGTCATGTAATATAATATCATGATGACTTCCCACATACTGTGTTTCCACTGTCCTCTGGTGAAAAGCCAGAATAATTCTGGCAGGCGTGCAGTATTTTCTCGAGGTCTATGTCCACTTCAAGGGCAGAGAAGATGTTCACGGCCCGTAGTTTCACAGCTAAGGGTCCTTTACCAAAATAGTTTGCATTTAATTTTATTCAATGCATGTCACGTTTACCATCAGTGATATTATTTTTGGTTTACTATGGTGTGGTCTAAGAATTGGTTGTACCTTCAATTGGACTGGAGAATGTATAAGCTTGTAAGCTGCCATTCAGCATGTCTCTGGTCTCGGAGAGCGTGTTGTTGCCTCCAGACAGAGAGAAGAAGAGCTGCACAGGTGCACCCCGCTCCAGAGACACGCCGATGATGAGATCTGGAGAGTCTGGACACTCGTCTTCCTCTGCTATCACTGACGCCTGCAGGCCTTCGACAGGCTCCAGCAGACACAGCTGCAACTCTGTGGACACTCCGGGGGTTGTGACCCCGTTAGACGCATGCAGACTCAGATTGTGGCAGCCGGGTCCAAGCTGCTGCACCGCTTTGGCACTCACTGTGATATTATGAGGGGTGAGGCCTCTTTCCACAGAGATATTTGCAACCAAATGGTGTACACTTTGGATTCTGTAGCTCACATTTGTACCTATGTGGCAGCAAAAAAGGAACCAAATTATTCAAGAGATTGCTCAGAAATGACAGAAGTTTATTTCTCCACATTTTTAGTCTGCTCACCTGCATCTACCGCAACCTGGATTTGAAAAGGTCTGCCATAAAGGGCCTTGCATTTGGCGCCATCTGTTGACATGTTCCTACTGTAGCACTTGACCACACCAAACTCTCCAATGCGCTCCTGAATGGTTATGGCTTTCTGAGCTGTGACATGCCACTCACTGGTGGTGCACTCCACTCCCACCGTGAAAATACCTGGACGGCTGAATTTGTGTATCACACTGCTCTCCAACCTGGCAGACAGGTAAGGTTCAGGTTTAAACAGCAGTCATCACGTAATGGAAAATATGATAGATATGGTCCCATCCAACCTCTGTGCATCTGTGCATGAGTGTGCCCTTTTAAATACTCTCCAATAGGTAGTTTCAGTCAATCTTCAGGATGTAGTGTCCCACAGAGATATACATAAGGAGATATTTTGGTTTGTATTTAGCACTGAATGCTTGTGAAAGGTGTCTAAATGCAGCCTTTAAAAAAAAAAAAAAAAAAAAAAAACTAATATTCCATTTCCCTTTATTTTACTTTACTTTATTTTATTTTGCTTATCACCTTTTCCCCATGTTTTTTTTTGTTTCTTTCCACCTTTTGAATTTGTGCAGGTTTCAAATGATCCCTCATATATTTTATGCAATCAAACAAATTCTAGTGAATTAAATGAAAGTGCTATTAAACCATTCCTCATTTTGCTGAGGACCCTGTGGTAGAAACTCAAGGCTCCCCCCTGCTTTGAAAACCATTGATATCACTTATAAATAATCTCTGATAAATAGTAGACCCTGGTTAAATGTTTTGGGGAGTGCTGCTCACTCTTCTGGACTGTATGAATCAATGATGTGGCCATCTCCAGCGTTCAGCGTGCAGGTGAGGTTTCCCTGAAAGGGATGAAGGAGCCACTTGACCGCGATGGTGACATTGTCAAAAACGGCAGCCAGCTTATTCATCAACAAGTGGAGTCCTGAGAGAAAGAGAAATTCATGTGAAAATGACCATTTCTTGCTCTAACATTCAGTTCAGGTCTTCTCTGGAAGGATATGTTTTTGTGGATGAGTGCGTCGCTAAAATGATGCACCCTGGATTGAAAACCTAATGACCCTGGGTGTGTACCTGAGCTGTGTATGCATATTAACAAGCCATTATTACACTGATAAGCTGTATTTTACATCCTGCTCGAGCTAATGATGATGCCCTGTTTCTGAGACAGTAAAAAGAGCTGCATGGTAGAGGAAGAGGATGGAGGGAGGAAGCACAGCAAAGTGTGCATCTGACCGTCTTTGCAGTGGTACTCCACAGACAGGTAACTCCCCAGCCCAGGACAGGGTTCACCAAAGGAGCTCACATCCGCCGCAGCCTGGCACGCTTGAAGTCCGTGGCAGTTGCCTGGAGCGACCCACAAATAACATGCTGATGTTTTGCACGGGTTTGATCAAAAGGTACATTTCTCTTTTCAAGCCTATTGGTTGCTATGACCTTGTTAAACACGTTCTTTTCAAACATAATAACGTCCTTTATGTCTTCATTTCCATCACAATTAATTAATAAATGAAGGTTACACTCCTGCACACCACCAAAAACCCAAAATTTTATTTATGAAACGTTTCAGTGCTTTGACCTTCCTTGGGTATCAGAAAGCTTTGCAGCAAAAGCATTTGATAGTACAAGCCAGGATAGACGAGACCACTTTTCCTTTAATAGTTATCGACAAGGCTGTTCTTCCCCACAGAGATGGCAACCTGCACTTACTGCTTAATTCATCATTAAGACCCTTAATGATGGGTCTTAATGAGAAATTATTCCTTAATGTAAAATTATAGTTCATGTCCACCTTCCTATCCCTAAACGTGGCACTGCAATTTAGAGCTAATCATTTGTAGATCTTCTTTCATGCTCCCATTTTATTTCTTTATATATACACTCTGAGGTCAATGTGTCCAGTAGTTTATGATATTTTTTGTATCTCTTACTTTATATTGCCAAGGTATTTTACAGCATTGATTCTGTATGTACTGATTGTACTGAACCTACTGATTTCTTTATGTAACTTATTGATTTATGTACTTACTTCATGTGATCAGTTTTGTAACTTTTCTATAAAATATTACTCATATTTTTCAGATTTTTCTACTTGATATTATTCTATCAAATGTTGTTGTTTTTTTGCTTATATATATATATATATATATATATATATATATATGGGCACTTCCTTTTTTCTTTTTTTCTTCCTTTTTCCTCTTTTTCCCTCAGGTTTGTCTTTTAGGCTGCTTTAAAAGTATGACCTTATTAGCCTCATCATGCATGATCCATATGGTACATATACAAGATTGTTTCATGTGGACTTCACTGTTGATTGATTGATTGATGGAGGGTCAATGTGCCAAAACATTGCATGAATAAAAAGTGATAGTACAGATGGTATGCAGGAGTGTAAACCTTTATTTTCACATTTCTGCCATTCTCCCAGCACCTGTGGCTTCATTGTCGTCCCAATCAATTGAAATGATCTCACTAATCCACTAATGAGAGGTATTACCAATATCTCATTTAACAATACAAGTTAAAAAAAAAACCAAAAAAAAAAAACATTAGCCAAAGGGAAATACCAACTAATTGCTTGGTAAGCCAAAGAGCCCCTCCACCATAACTAATCCTGGAGTGACATGAATGTGAGGGTTAATTTAGCCACAATCCAACTATTCAGTTCCTACGAATGGATTTAGCTCATGTCTTTTCTCTCAGTGTAATCCTTGTGTCCACAGTCATGGGACAGTCATGTTTTTTTGTGTTTGACACAAAGCTCATTATTTAGATAGCTGCTAAATAGCTGGCTTTTTGTCAGAGTGGCTTCTTTTACTAACCAAACATATGTTCCTATGTAATTAAAACTCAAAATAAACGAACAGATGTATAATAACATATCTATTTAAATAAGCCCACACCCATTTGCCAGGTTGCAACTGATGTAAATGACTCATTAGAGGAGTAACTAGATCTATAAAGTACTTTTTGTATTTTTTTTTTCACAATGCCCACAATTATATTTCCATAATCTAAAAAGTATTAATTTTATATTTAACAGTTACATTGATGAAGAGAGCTTTTGATACTGTACCTGTTACTGAATCTACAACATCTATCCAGGTACACTCCTCCTGGAGTGCAGATGATGTAGGTGAGGGTGTAAGTGCGGATCGGCAGTAGTGAACTGTCTTACGGCCATAGAAGCTGTCCTCTATCTCGATCACTTGACCAGAGCCACACTGCAGAGTCGCATTTTGGCCGTCACAAGCAATGGATTTCCCAGAATCTGAAGCAGAAGCAGATGCACAACATTTTGTGAAAAAGAAGACAAACAAAAGATAAAATCAGCAAACACAAAAAAAAGTATAATTTTGGAGTGATTTAGAAATGCATACCAAACTGGCATATGAAGTTCATCTCCTGGCTACAGTTTCCTGTGGCCTCCCACTGGAAGCCTGAGTGTCTCAGCACATGTCCGCAGGCTGCTTGTGCATCTGGGCTGTTCACCCAGTTATTATAGCTGACATCTGAGCCATCCAGCCAGGAGAGAGAACCTGAGAACAGACAGTACACAGTGATAACAATAATAATTCCCTCAATGTTGAGCCATTAATGACACTTCTGTTTTCTGCTCTCATATGGAAACAATGTGATAAAGAACATGCTATCACTACAGCGGTCACTCTTTGAGATTTTCTCCTGAGGGTCAGCGAATGCTTCGGGTGCAACTGAAGGACTGAAGAAGAAGAAAAAGAAGAAAAAGCAGAAACCCAAGTGAATGAGTCATTAATTCTAACTCTTTGCAAAGGGAAATAAAGGTGCATTTGTAAATCAGCTGTCTTGACAGCAAGCCTATTGAAAGGCCCGAGTGATAAATATCTCTCATCATGCCTGCTGCAGGACTGAGATACCCAAATGGGCCTGCCTTCTAACAATAGTCAGTAAACAAACACATTACAAATCTCTGCGAGGGACATCGAAGCTGCCTAATGAGAAAGCTGCTGCTGAGACAGTAATCTCTAAATTCCAGAAAGGTATCAATCACGTTTGTATTTTTTTAATACAATAATCATAGATCACACCGAGTTTTAAATTTTGGTCTTGAACACATGCTACAAACCACACAACACAAATTGAAAGGGCTTGCTGCAGTTCATTTTTAAACCTAAATCTATTTAATAGCACTTGCAGCACATTAACTTATTCCTCTTGGTGCCTGTACCCATGCCATGCCCATCAGATGCACATCAAGTCACAAAGAATCTGTTTAAAGTGTCTGGAAGTTGTAAAATGGTGACTCCTTGGTCCGGATGCAGCCTTACCCTCGGTGGCGGCAGAGTCCAGTGTGAGGTTTGGGGCAGCGGGTGCCAGCCCGAGCCACCAGTCCCTCCCCGGCTCCAGGTGCTTCTGAAGGAACTGCTGTGTCTCATCGTTCAGGATGAAGGCTAGGTGTCCTCCTCCCCGCTCACACCACCCCTGGGCACTGAGGAAGGAGCGCTGCAGACCTACAAACTCAAAGCAGGAGTCATCGAAGCCCTCCTGGTACTCTGGGCAGGACAGAGCCTCCGTCTCGTCCTCAGCATAACAAGTCCAGCCGAGTGACAGGAAAGTCAGAATCAGCATGGGGAAGGCGGCGCTGTCCATCTCTGTCTTGTACACTGTGACAGTCTCCCTCGCAACATCATGTCTTTAAAGGGCACTGACGTCAGCAACCCTGACACTAATCAGCCTTTTAGGGCAACTTTTGACATTAGATGGCCCTCTGGATGGCAGCCTGCCATTGTGTTGTCTACATAATTCTTGTGCACAAACAAAGCTCGGGCCTGTTTTTAATGGGGGCTCGAGCCCATTGTCAACAGCCTCTAATTGCCTGTCCCTCCTCCGCAAATGCAGCCCTCCACAGCCTGCAGGGAGAGATAAGCTTTTCATTTGGACTCATCTCTACCTTAAAGACGCCAATCAGACCTTTAAAAGTTAAAAGAACTTTCTGTTTGAAACCAGAGGCTTCACGTATTCCAATAGCCTGTTGTTGCTGCGGCTGAAAAATAGCCTTGTCATTGTGAGGCGCTGTGGGCCATGTGTGCTCCTGTAGATGTGTGCAATCAGTGTAGCTGAGTATAGTTTGATCACTACCAATGCATCTCACATCACAAGTTACTTTGCCAATTACTTAGAGCCCACAGCCCTTCGTCTGCACTTGATAAATCGACAAACTTAGTTTCTCAATTTAATAGCTCACAAATATTCATTATGGGCAAATTTAACCTGTAAACTGGCTGGCGGATGCAACAGATCTCTTGAGGGATAATTCATAATCACATAATTATGGATAAAACTAGGCCTAACTTAAACAATCCTTCAAAGTCGTCTAATACATATGACAAAGTTATTGCTTCTGTTGTGTTTAACTTTGGGTTTAGTTGTCATTGTCCAATATTATGCATTAGAAAAAATTGCAATCACAAAGAAAATGAAGGTGCTGGTTAGAAGAAATGTTAATGAGCCATTTTTTTTTCTGATTGAAAGCCATCACTTCTAACACTGAGCTGACATTTGATCACTTCATTAAGAGCTTTGATTTAGAATGCATGAACTATTCATGGTATCAGATCAAATCGATACTTCTCTTCTGAAGTGTCAACTTCATTTGAAGATAGAAATAAATCCCGGACTCGACTAGATGCTTGACTAGATGTACTAATCCAGTCAGGGAAGCCAAGTTGGATTATTGCTTCCATTTATCTTCTAATTCACACTGAGATCAAGTTAAATTCTGGAAGGCACTAAATTCTATTTGGATTAAATCAGCCAAAAACCTCTCTTTACTCTCCATCCTTTTTCTTGTTGTGCTACCACTGACATTACAAGGTATTGATCCTAGGAATTCCACCGGAGAGGACAAATAGATCCTTTCCTCCTAAAGCTGCTCTTACCACAGGGCACACAGAAAATAGCTTTAATCTTTCTCTCAGGCACGCTCATGAATTCACAAGGGAGGGCACAGATCTGATCTTAATAATGATGAACCAATTACCAAAATTACCAAAATTAGCGTACCTATCATGGGTATGATATTCTGGATATTTGATAGGTAACCTTTCAAACATTTCAGAATTGTTAGAGAATGACCGGCTCATATCATTTCTTCACAGTAATTCTGTGTTAAATCCTCATCAGTGTGGTACCTGGGAGAAGCACAGCACTGCTTGGGTTTTGTAAATGGAGATGGAATGAAAATTAGAAACATCTCTTTAATGCATCACATGTTCAACTCATTACGCTCCAGTCCTGAATGCTTTTAAAAGATAATTAATGCTGTGCAACAGAGCCAGAAAGGTCAGCTGTGAAAACTGTGACTCGATCTAATATTGGAGGAGCTACTGAATATAAATAATAGTAATGCCATGTGGGCTGAGGAGAAAGATATATTCTAACATTGTGTAGTGCATCATTACTTGTAAACTGACACAAATGATGGTTAACATTACAGAAGTAACTCTCTTGCTTCCCAAGGCCTAGAAGAAAAATGCTAATAGAAATAGCTGTCCCTCCAGTCGAACAGAATGGACATGTTATGTATGGACATGATGCAGCCTTCACTCTCAGGTCGATGGAGTCTGTGAATCACAGTGCCCTCAACTTCAACACTGATGATAGCTGTGACACTCATTATTGTATGTTAAATGAAAAGGCAGCGTAGTCCTCTTGAAATGAGAGACATAATACGTAATGGCTTCTATTCATCTGCAAGGCCATCAAATGCTATTTGCCATCGTGTATCATGTCAGTGCTGTAGAGCCTGTGGGTCCTATCAAACTCACTCCAGTGACCAAATTACTCCTCATCAGCCACGAGCTCTGGCTGACCTTGGAAAGACTGGCTTTAGTCACTGTGCACGCTACACCTGGACAATGTTCAGTGCAGTCTCTGCATCCATACTTTAGGGACAGTCACAAATCATCACGCTTCAGCCTGCAATTACTTTAACTGACATGTTTATTGCTCTTCATTGTTGCATTTATTGTCCTATAATTAATTACTGTGTGATTTTGTAACTCTTGAAATGGCATAATTGGCCATCATTTTTGCTCAACACACATGCAGAAGAGTGTATGTCCCTATAATGTGCCTCGAAGTTGAAATAAAAGTTTAATGAATGAATGACTGAGATCTGGCCAGAGCAGTCTACACTGTGGCTGTTTGTTTGTTAGAGTAATTGTTTGGAAAAGCTAGACCTACTTGAATTCACTCTCAGAAAATATTCAAACCTGTGCCCTATAATATGATTTAGATTTTATAAATATATGATTATGCAAATGAACATTTCCCAATGATGAGATTGATACGTTTACTGAAAAAAATGTGATCATGGTCAAAGTTTGTGGGATCATGATTACAGTCAAAACTAATATTCCTCCAGTTGTCAAGCTTCAGGTTCATCAGTACAAAAATGTAATTGATCACTATATATATGCATATATACATATCAGTACTGATGACAGCAGTTTACAGCAATCAACATGTAGAAGTAGACAGGATATTCTTTATGAGCTACTGCAAAAATTAAATTGAATCACTTGATTAGGGACTGATGTACAGGTTTGATGGGCACCAGCACACATAGGAAACAAAAGGGAATGAGAAATAAGATCCAAAAACTAAAAGGTTAAAAGTGAATCACACTGAAATACTGTAGAGTGATCAGTCAGTAAAGCAGAAACAAAAGCAGTCATATGGAACAGAATCAAGGCACTGTGGCAAAGTGTCTAAAGAAAGATATTTATACCAGATCCAAAGAGACGTGGGAAGAGATGTGGGGGAAGAAGGAAAATTTGATAAGGAGGATGAAACTGGAACACACATATTTGAATTCAGCCCATAGAAACTGAATGGGTTCAGTTTTGTGATTCAACCTCACACCTCACTGGAAAGCATGCACATGGACACTGCAATCAGCTGGACACTGTGGGACACGTAACCCTCATTTGGCCAAAATCCTCAAGTCAAAGACAGTTATTACAAAATAAATAGATGGAATCCAAGGGGATACAAAATATGGACGTCAAGTCAATCTTCACCAACAGTTCATTTTTACATTCTGTTTTTGATTACCTAAAAGACACTAGACTCATCACAAGCATTTAAAAAGGACTGTCTCTGTAGTGATTCTGTACAATTAACAATAGGTGGCGATAATGCTCAGGACGGGTGCAAATCACTAATACGCAACCAGAAGAAGCCTACCACGAGGCGATTTTTTTCCTAGGTAAGCGAAGGCATTATTCATACTGTGAGTGCTCATGTGGCTTATTTGTTAAGGTTACAATTGAGGTTAGTTTAAGTTTAGGGTTTGGCTATGAGTTTGTTTTGGATAACACAACGAAAAGACTATTGGATATAAATGCGTGTCAATTGAATCTTCCGTCGCCATGCTAGGAAAACATTTGCTCCGCGGAAGTACCCGGTTGCGTTGCGTCATATGTTGGAGACGAATGTTTTGGTGTGCGCGGCGCTGTCACCGTCCGAGGACATGACTTGCTGAGTAGTGAAGTTACATGCCTGTGGATTTTGTAAGGTCCTCATGACTGAGGTCACGCAACACAAAGAATAAGCGTCGACTTCCACACAGAACCTGGCCGGAACCATGAGCTCTGTCTGCCGGTTTCTTCGCATCAAACAAGTAAACGAACTCTTCCTCCGCGGCTTCAGTCCAAATTCAAGGGCGAAGCTCAGTTAAACGCTAGCTAACATCAAGTCTGCTAAGGTGGCGTCTCCACTCACTGCGCCTTGCTTTGCTCTGCTCCTGTAGGTTTTTGCGGGACAGGTCCGGAGGTGTCTGTCCTCACAGACACAAGGAGAGATCCGCATCGCTCAGATACTCAGAGAGAAGTTTCCCCTGGCCTCGTCGCTCAAAGTGGTGGATATCTCAGGTACTGTAGGAGGACACGGCACCCACGCAGCTTTAAAACACTGACCACATCAAGGATGGACACTTATTATTTATGCCCCCGAAACAGCAGGCCCCATGTGTATGTAGGTGCAAGAGTTGCTGCATCTGTGTGTGCTGATACACTTCTGCTTTTTCTCACAATCACAATCAGAAGCAGTTTACTGGGGAACTGGGTCACTTGCAGTTGTTCAAATTCTCAAGAGAAGAAATAGAAATGGAAAAAGAAATGTAAAATTATGTGCATTAGAAATATGTAACAAAAAAGTATGTGCATTATGTGTAATTTTTATATCTGTTTCCCAATAGTGTATGATCAGCTCATTCTGATATCCTGTCCTTTATAATCTGTTTTATTTGGCTCTGTCCAAATAAAATCCAAATCTTGAAAAGTCTATCCCAGACAGGGAAAGTCAGGGAATTAAATGATTTCTTATGATAAGGCATGAAATATTGTGGAATTTTTTCAGCCTCCACTATAGAGAAAAAAAGTATTAAAACACAGATTTTATTTCCCATTGTGTTCATGGTATGTTTACTTCCCTGGCAGAGTAACGATAATGAATTTTAATACAGGAAGACCTCTGAATCTGAAGAGTGCTTATCATTTTCATCAAAGGAAAAAAAAAAAAACAACAACAACAAAAAAACATAATTTCAATAGGTCATGGAAATTCAACATTATTGCCATGTAAAGCTGTGGAAACATCACAGAGTTTTACATTTGACACAGAGTGTGAACCCTGCTGTAAGGACTGCTGGCTCACACTGATGCAGCTGCATTCACAATAATGTTGATAATTGAGTGTCAATCAAATTGTACATAAATATAACATGTTGCATGTAATGTGCGTACACATCACCAAGTCTTGCCTGCGCTTCATTGTAGATCCCCCTTGAAATGATTAATGCCTGCGTAAGACCAATAATAATCAAAACAGCTGAGCAAATTTTATCTGGCCCATTACAAAAATTCAAACTAGAACTTTACCACTACAGAGAGATCATCCCAATTTTGATTGTTTTTTAAATAGTAGATACACAATTAGGATTTAGGATATTACAGAGGCATCCTTACTTGGAGATGAGCTAACCTAACCTGAGGTGAATGAGCGGGATATGATATCCGATCTCGCCTATTGTCCGATTAATCGGTGCCGACTTGACATTTAACAAACTGTTGGTATCGGCAGAACGTGGCTCAAGTAGTGTCTGACCAGCAGGAACTAAAATTAATCCTAATGGTATGCAAAAATTACTTTGTCTTCAGGCAAAGGGGACATGAATATGTAACTTAAATGTTTTAAGTGCTGTGAGCAATATTGAAACAATCTTATACAATAATTAACTTAATTCTGCAAAAGTCCAGAATAATATCGTGAAATGATTCCTAATGTAAAGCTGAACATTGCAGACAATCTCTGTTTCCTCCATGACCGTATCAGCCTTATATTGGCTGACTAATCGTTATTAAGAGGGGCCCAGTCCATCAGCCTTTACTCTGAAGAGACAGAATGGGTACAGGCCATCTGAGCGGGATGTGGGTCTGAACCTGTGTTGTCTGCAGGTGGATGCGGCGCCATGTACGAGATCCACATAGAGTCCAGCGAGTTCCAAGGAAAAAGGACCATTCAGCAACACCAGCTAGTCAACCAGGTAAAGTGGCTCCACAGTTAGCCCGGCATATCACCATATCACCTGGCTCGGTCCAGCATAAGCAGCTGTGGCAAGCGGCCTCAGGCTTCACTTTGGCAGCAATGTGGATTTTTGTTTATTTATTTTTTTTCAAACACTTTTAACCAAAAAATCCCATCCATCTGTCCAACATAACCTCTGTGGTCCAGAAGCAAACTACACACTAACACTCAACAGTCCCTGCTGTGTACTCACTGCCATCTCATTATTTCATTGTACATATAGTCTATGTAGATGTTGAAAGATGAAAGGTCTATAGATATTCTATATATATATTTTAGTGTATGCTATTTTTATTACTGTCAGAGGGTATGCAAAGGTTTTTTGTTTTTTCTTATATTCTTTGTATTGATCCACTTTATTTTTGTTGTTATTTGTTGTGTTTATTTTCTGTAGCTCTATATATCCATGCATCCATCCATTTACAGTATGCAGACATTCCTGAGTATTCTGCATTTTTGTCATCTACAATATGAATGAGAGATAAGCTTTTGGGGCATGACTCATGTTTTCAGGTGATGACTGAGTCATGATTCATCTCATTTTGACCTCATAGTAGCTCTTGAGATATTTTAAGATTTGTTCCATTAACTTGGAGGAAAATGCTCTCGGAGGACTTGTCGATGGTTAATGAGAAATCGGCTTTAAATGCCTCCCGTCACTTGTGCATGGATCTATTATTGGAGCACTGATTCATTTTATTTATTAGCCGCTGTATTTTTTCCTCCACAGGCACTCAAGGATGAGATTCAAGCGATGCACGGTCTGCGAATATTCACAGACGTCCCAAAACATTAGAGCAAGTCCTTCCACTCATCATTTCCTGTTCCATGTCCAGCACACCCAGAGTGAATGTAAAGCTTTTAACATGAGGATATCAAGTAGTTAGAATTTTGTGATAATTATTAAGTTGCCAGTCCACACATTGTAATAAAGTAAAAATGAGCCTAAATGATTGTTGTTCGTTTTTTCTTATTTAATTTAAGAATGAGTTACCTCTCTCTGAGTGTATGAAAGCTTCAAATTTTGTAAAACTCTGCTGTGCTCTGACGGCACCAACAGCTGGGATTCATAATAAAGATTAAGTCATGAAGGGCTTCTTTCAATCTTGTAGTTCACCCATAGAGATGATGTGTTAATTTTTGATATTTAATGATGTAGATGTACATTTCCACATGTTGCTGGTATCAGAAAAAACACTGTACAACTTTATTTGGGAGGAAATCAATATTTTGCATAACATTATTTGGCATTGTCACTGACTCTGTGATCACTTTTAATGTGAAGCGGAGCCATGAGCTGCTTGGACTACAAGCTGGAACCACTTATTATTAGGCTACTGTAGTTAATATTTAAAGAGCAATGCACCCATGGCAGATGAGTTAACTTATGAAATCATGAATATTGTTTTTTCACCAGCATGTTTGCTGCGTCATCAGCCAACTGTAAGTCTGAAGATGTGACTGGAGAAGAGACTACAGTATTTTGAAAGCTACACGGTGACAAAGCAGAAGTTCAAAGTTGCAGCTGTTAACTCTCAGTCATGTCAGCCAGTTAAAACTGCTGTGTGTAAAAGAAGTTGCCTAATATCTGATAACTGTGTAGCCTGTATATTACTGCTTGTAAGGGAGTGCAAGAAAGAGCGGAAGCAGAATTACTACACTTCAACCTTTATGGTCAATTCATAAAAAAAAAAATGGAATCAGAACTATTTGCCTATGAGCACGTTTGTAAAATAAAGATTTCAGCCAAGACAAGTAGAGACCAAGGGGGGCTCAAGCAAAGAATAACTGCCTTTTGCTGATCATAGTTTAAGTAAGGTGCGGGCATTTCCAGGAACACTTAAAAGGCACCATACTTTCTTAGCTATAGTGTCATCTAGTCCCACAATTCTCAAATAGTCGTACGCGCACCCCTAGTGGCACGCAGAGGTACTACAAAGAGCACTTCTGAAAATAGAAAAATGTAAGCATAAATCATGAATATATTACAGGATTTTGAAAATATGTATTTTCAGGTAATAATAGTACAATTCAAAACATGAAATAGAGCCACACCTGAAGAATCAGGTCAAAAGAAAAAAAAACAAACAAACTTGAATGACTTACTGAAATGTGGCCATAGCGTTAGAATAAATCTGCTACTAACTGCAAATTTTCCACTCCGTTTCTTATTGTTCACTCACTGCCTGATAGCTGTGGTTTTCTGTTGCAGCTTTCTGGCCTAAATGCTGCATACAGGTGAAGGGGGGACTTGGATTCAACAGACAAAAAAGTTTGAGAGCCACTGAGCTGGTCCATGTTATGGGCTTAACGGAACTTCTCCAGCAGATGGCGCACTGCATGTTTTATCGCTTTGCTGACCAATCGAATTATTTTATTGTATTTATTTATTTATGTGTTTTTAAAGTGATTGTTATTATTCTAATTACAGTTTGGGAGGTGGGGTTTAAACTTTTATAGCTTATTTGAGTCCCACCTGAATTAGAGTAAGAAAACACAATATGGGTGGTGATCCACTGGGACGCGCAACCCACCCTGTGTGTGTGTGCGTGCGTGCGTGTGTGAAGGAGGCGCTCGGCTGGTCCGGCTCCGCTGTGGGAACGCGCACCGTGCCACAGCGCCCGCCCGGCTCCGGCTCCGTGCTCCGTGCTCCAGCCTGCGCACCACATCACTCCGAGGCTGAGGCGGAGAGGAGGTGCAGCGGAGCAGGTCGCCGACATGGCTAAAGAAGGAGCAGATATGACAGAGGAGACCGAGCACATGATAGACAAGAATCTGGGAAAAGAGGGAGACAACGTGGAGTCCTCAGCTCACGCCAAAGAGATGCGAGCGGTGATGCTGGCAGGTTTCGGAGGTCTCAACAAACTCAGGGTAACCAAGAAGACGATGCCCGAGCCTCAGGAGGGTGAAGTGAAAATCCGCGTCAAAGCATGGTAAATATATGCTGAATACTGCAGGTGATGCCGGCAGGATTGTACAGCTCATACGTGTCTTTTGCGATGCATAGATTGTGGTGCACTCCGGCTGCACCCCGAGGTTCCCACGCTTTACTGTATAATCGCTGACTTCTGCCTCAGTATGGACCCAGAAGGAGACATTTCTTGGGAAAAATTTCGCAGCCGAGAAGCCACAGGTCCTTCCTAATGCACTGGAGCTGCTAATTCAGCCAAACCAGGACCAAACTACCCCCTGCCTTGCCTGGATTATGTCAAGGAACACCTACATTTTAAGATTTCTCACCATTCAAGTCATCATTATGATTTGCTCTGCTAGATTTGCATATTTAACATGAACTTATGAAATTATTCTTGAGGATGACAACCTAGTTAGTGCTATCTATTGGCAAACTTGGAGTTAAAGACAATTAAAGTGTACTTTCAGAAAGAGGCAAGACATTTTGTGGAAAAAAAAAAAAATGTTACTGCTCTTAAAGCCATCAGTTCAAAGCAAGGATTCAGATGCAGTGCCTAGGACTGATTGCTGATGATTAAAATGTAGCTGCTGGGCAACTGTAAATCCATACAGCTCATATCAAATATTTATATTGCTGACTACTTAGCTGGCATGGTGAGAAAAAGCTTTGCTGCATGAGTTCATTCATGTAAAAATATTGAATCAAAGTAACAAAAATAAAACAAGAGAGTGAAGTCAGATTGTGCTGTTGCAGTGGGTTGAACTTCCTGGACCTGATGGTGCGCCAGGGGACCATCGACAATCCTCCGAAACCTCCTCTTGTCCCTGGATTTGAATGTTCTGGAATAGTGGAGTCGGTGGGTGAGAACACCAAGGGATTTGAGGTCAGTGAATTTACAGGCTGCCAAACCGGACTGCAGTGACACAGTGTGTGTATTAGTGCTGAAGTGATTAGTTAAAGGATTAGTAAATGAATAGCCATTTAATTGGTCATCATTTTGATAACTTGTTAATCCTTTTAGTCATTTATCATGTCAAAATGCCAAACTTTTGCTGAACCTCATTAAGATCACTTGCTTTTCCCTGTTCATGTTATTATAAAATTAATCTTTAGAGTGTTTTTTTTTGGTTGCCGGTGATACTAAGGAAGCAAATTGAAGACATCACTTGGGCTTTGATCACCTCTGATGTGTGTTTATCGTTATTTTTTGATACTATGCAGTCTAAATAGTGGATCCAGTACTTGAACAGCAACAACAGTTGGAACAGTTTCATCAGTTGGAGTCAGTATGCATTACTGTGTATCTACATTCATCCATTTGTGAATGAACACAGTTCATTTTGCATCAACAAAAGTAGAGATGTAAACAATATGTACTTAATCCTCAAGCTGTTCTCTCCCCAACGCCACATAATTGTTGCAGCATTCCTGGTATGCCTGTTATCTAGCAACACTTACATTTTTCTTCCAGATAGGGGACAGAGTCATGGCTTTTGTGAATTACAATGCCTGGGCAGAAGTGGTGTGCACACCGGTGGATTTTGTCTACAAGATGCCAGATGAAATGACTTTTCCCGAGGCCGCAGCCTTCTCCCTGAACTTTGTGGCTGCATACATGATGCTATTTGAGGTTGCCAATCTGCGAGAGGGGATGTCAGTATTGGTCCACTCAGCAGGAGGTGGTGTAGTAAGTCCATTTCTTAAATGACTGAGGTAGAATGGTCAGAGAGTGAAATGGAAATGTTATCAGAGGGAATCTTTTGAGCCTCTTGAGCAAAACAGCTTGTTACTATTATCAGTGAGATCAGATGCCATCTTAAAAAGCTCAGGCTTTCAGATGTGATTGAAAGGACCCCCTGTGGATTTGCTATTTTGGCGATCAGACATGTCGCTGTGTCTGAAGGGCTAGGAGCACTCAGGCTGAGGAATAGGACATGGTCATGCACGAAAACATCCACACAATGTGTGTATGCATGCACACACAAAACCAATGTAATAGCCACATCCAAATCTAATTATAATGGGGTGCTTCATAGCCACAATGGGGATATTGTTCTATATGTTGCCTGTATCTTTCTTGGTGCTACAGTTGTATTATTGTTAGTGCATACTAAAGATATATGCTAGAATTTAAATTGGTTCTTATTTTTGCGGCTTAGTGAAACTGGCTAAACTTTCACCTGAAGTTTGATTGAAATCAGAGAAAGAAATTTGTACTCAGAAAGCAGGTAACATTTTTGTTGTAATAGTTAAAATGACTAACAAAACCTGCAACTAAAAATTGGATGGTGCCTATGGCAAGCTGTTTTAACATTTAATAGCAAGACTGGATATGTGTTGCAGATATAATTCAGTGCTTCCTAGTCAAAAAGAATATTTTAGATATCCACTATGACATTCTTCATAGGACAAATGTCATCACTTTCGTCACTCAAGTGTAATGAGTTTCTCATTACAGATATCCACAATGGAATTATGACTAGATGTAATTCCAGTTCAAGATATGTTTAATTCCCTCAGTTTAAAATATCTACATTGTCCTTTTTAGACATCTCAAATTAAGTTTTAACTAGTCAGAATGATGATGTAAATATCTGAAACAGGAATTACGACCAGTCAAAATGACATAGATATCTCAAACTGTCATATTACAACTAGTCATATTTTAATGTGTAGATATTTGAAACTAGAGTTACGACTGGTCATATTTTAGGTGTAGATAACTCAAACTGGAATTATGACTAGTTGTAATTTATGTGTGGATATCTGAAACTAGTGTTACAACTTGTCATAATTTAATTGTTGATATCTGAAACTGGAATTACTACTAGTCATAATTTAATTGTTGTGACTTCATTTGTGCGTAGGATATCTGAAATATTCTGTGTGACTTGCCAAAACTGAATTACAAATGTCTCTAAATTTTGTTTTGACTAGTCAAAATCATGTTATAGATATCTTGAATGAAAATTCTGACTAGTAACCATGTAATTACAACTATTTAAAATTCAGTTACATACAGTTGCACAAATTCATACACACATTATTGGTATCTGTGATGTTAATTCTGGAAATGTTAAAACAGCTTGCCATATGTGCCTCAGTTCTACACTACTGGATATCTTTTTTTGTTTTGTTTTGTAATGAGTGTGTGTGTATGTTTTTATGGTGGCATCTGAACAACCCTCATTTGACACTGGTACATTTAGAGTTAACACCTCTGTTGCCTCTCAGTTTTTGATAACCAAATTGTGACTGTTTGTTATTTTCAGGGTCAAGCTGTGGCACAGCTTTGCTCCACTGTCCCCAGCGTCACTGTGTTTGGGATTGCCTCATGTTTCAAACATGTAGCCATCAGAGACTCTGTGACCCACCTCTTTGACAGAAATACGGATTATGTACAAGAAGTCAAAAAGTAAGGACCAAAAGTTTGTCTGTAAAGAAAAGACAGAAAGGCTTTTATGTTAATGCTTGTTAAATCAGTTCCACATGTTCTATTACAGCAACAGACTAATTGCTTAATTTTTGAAAATGAGATTTCATTTGAAACCGTCATAAAGCAGCGGCTCACTGTAGCATATAATAAATGTGAACTAATGTGGTAGCACACTGAGCACATAGACGGATGCAGATGTTACCTGTTGCCTTTCTTGGTCTTGTGTGGCTGTGGTCCCCATGGCAACACTCGGCTCATCTCAGAGAGCAGCAGCATTGTGTGGGGCGACGGCCTGTACTGGCAATATAGAACAACTGAGCCAATTAGGGCTGAGATCTGATACGTTACAAATTCCAGACAGCATGCTGTCCAAACAGTTTGCACTACAGAGGCAGAAACATTGTTTGATATTTGCTGCAGCGCTGCCATGGGTTTGCTGCAAGTATGTTATAAAGTTTTTTTTTTTTTTTTCTGAAAGTCTCAAATCTTTGTCAGTCAGTAAGATCCATCTGGATGCTGTCTCCTCAGCAGTAGATCATCAGGTGGCACAGTAACTTCTAACTATGCCTTATGCTATTTTCATAAAGAAATAATAAGTCATTTACTCAGGGTACTTATACATACTTACCATATGAAGTATGTTAAATGGATATGTTCTTTAGGTCATAATGCATAGAGATTCACACAGTGCTTTCAACACTGATTGTGTCATGCTTTCTGCCTACATATTAACAATGGTGGTGGATTAATGCCCCTTTCATCTCTCCAGCCTGCACATTCTTCTCAGGATCATGAGCAAAGTAAAATTAAATTAGTCTTTTTAGAAAAGGCAAGACCATGGGCATCACAAGACCCCCAAGCAGTTTAGCCAAGCAGGTGTTCAGGGCCACAAGGCAGAAAGGAGGGAATTAGGGCCCCCTTGATCATTACATGCCTTTCATTCCTTCACATTTGTAACTTTAATGAGACTCATTATGGGAGCCTTGTTTGATTGATTGTGTTTTGTGCCAGGATATCAAAGGTGTCACTGAAGAACATCATTGTGATCGCTGCTAAACTTTGCTTGTGAAGAAGACTAGAGAGTAGAGTCAAAGGAGAAATTATGGGGGGAATGTGTGGTGTATACTGCAAAGCTAATGTATTGATGGGCTGCTAATGGAGTGTTCACCTTTGATTGCTTGCAATCAGGAAAACATGAAGTAGTTAAAAGATAATCAGTCAATATTCACGTTAAAAGTCAGGTACAGCTTTTTACTAAAGCTATATTAAAGTGAGCCAGCTCTGTGACATCATCATGAGACAAAAACTGAAGCTGCGCTAGCGATAATGAGTCAGAGTTTCTGAATTCAATTTTACATCCAAATTAACTTTGTTTCATTATTAGGCCTGCAGTCATGAAGAAGGAAATAGACCTGTATCTCTGTAAATGACTTAGGGCAGGGTTGTCATCCACAAAGATGATGTAAATGACCTCATGTTCATCTGCATCACATGTTCAGATGATACTGTCCTATAGCAGTGAGGTCTAGGAGGCATTGGGGGGCTCCCAGGGGTCCTAGTTTGATTGCACTATAATTCAATAGATTTGTAATGATACAAAATGTTTGAGTGCTTATTTTAACACTGTTAGAATCTCACTGTTTTGAATCTATAGTAGGCTACTTGTCAGTGCTCAAGTGTAGCATCTAAACGGTTTAACACTTTCAAGCTTTCGTAATACGGTTCCTAGAGCTAAATCACGTCGAATGGACATCTGTGGCTTAATGAAGGTCAGCTTGGGCTCCAGAATACAAAACAGTTAGAAACCCCCCACTGCTTTAGCATGTTGATGTGACTTCTGTTTGTACAGTGCACTTTAACTTTCTTTTGACTCTCCATTTTAGGCTCTCTCCAGAGGGAGTGGACATTGTGTTGGACTGCCTGTGTGGAGAGAACACAGGGAAAGGCCTGGGTTTGCTGAAGCCACTTGGAACATACATCCTCTATGGTGATGATCATATATATTCCTTGCCTTATATGAGTTGGTAGAACCTTTGCTGTTTCATTCAGTATGTTCAGATTAGAGAGAAAATGTGGTGTTAGTGCTCACAGCCACCATCCATATCTGATCTGTTTTAATCACAAAGGACGATACCAGTGGTCTTGAATGTTTGGCCCATTTACTACAATTTACCCCCATTTTTAAAAAGATTTCTGTGGTATTTCTGCTTTATTCGACAGTTACAGTAGAGAGAGACAGGAAAGACAAGGGATGACATGCAGCAAAAGGTCTGGGCTGGATTCAAGCCCAGGCTGCTGCAGCTTTGCCTTAATGTTACATGGTACGTGCTCCACATGGTGACCCATCAGGGCTCCCTAATTTACCAACATTTTTCACTGCAACAAGCCCTTTTGCAAATTATGTAGGGGTACTAAAGATTTCACACAATCTAATCAAAATCCCTCCATTTTCAAATATGATTGTTTGGTTGAAACACCCACCTTATAATGCTCTGCTTCTGTGGCTAATGAAGTTGTCGCCATTCATAAACCACAGAACTGATAAATCTCTGTGTAAATCAAACATTTCCCTGGGGACTATTTTCTGGCTGAGGGACCGTTTTACTCCACTCAATTTTAGGAAAACTAATGTGGATGATTTTATTACAGTGATGAAATACTGGTGTGAAGAAAGTTTCGAGTCTCTGAAAGTTCATTTTCATTTCATAGTAGAATAAATGGAAACCAGTGGCTTTATAAAAGGTAGGAAACATGTTATCCAAGTTCTGAAATGTGATTTGCTTTGGGAAACGTTAAGCAGAAATATTAAGTATATTGTAGATATTAGGCTAAACATCTAAAATCACTGGTATGGCCCTTGAAGTTTCTGTCAGGCCTCAGTTCATCTGATAGCCTTTGTGTCCTGGTACATGCACATTATGAACTGATTAAGAGCATTAAGAGGAGAAGAATTCATTAGCTGTAGTTATGCTCAGGATGTGCCAGGCCATGCTTGCACATATCTAAAGCTCTAAAGGTAGCAACTGTTCCTCCCCCACCTCAACCCCTTCAGCCTGCGTGGCAGTCTATTATTGACCAGTCACTTCTGCCCAGCCATTTGCACTGCATACAGCAATCCTGTTATTTTTGTTTTTTCAGGCGCATCAAACATGGTAACTGGGGAAACAAAGAGTTTCTTCAGCTTTGCAAAATCTGTGAGTCAGAGATGCAGTCTGTCATCAGCATTTGAAGGAAATCAAGCACCCTATTTACTACCTAATGAACATTTCATGGCAAATGAAACATAAACAAAAATGAGTCACCGGGGATGAAATGTGTGTCTCTGGTTTGTTTGTCCCAGTGGTGGCAGGTGGAGAAGGTCAACCCTATTAAACTCTATGAGGAGAACAAAGTCATAGCGGGCTTCTCGCTGCTCAACCTCCTCTTCAAGCAGGGGAGATGCAATCTTGTGAAGACAGTGATGGAAAAACTCTTGACTCTTTACAACCAAAAGAAGATCAAACCAGTGGTGGACTCCCTCTGGGCGCTGGAGGAGGTAAGGGACTGGAGCTGTGGGTTGAAGGGTGCTAAGACTGGCAGTGGAGGTAAATGATGATCATGAAGCCCAAAACTGATGTGGTCTCAATGGTAACATTAATTATTATGAAAGGGAAGAGACCAGCAGGCTTGAGTGGCTTGATTTGAGCAGGTGTTACGTAACATCCTGGACAGGCAGTAATCTGCTGTTTGTCAGCGATTCGTTGTATGAGGCATTGTCAGCTGTTGTTGGACAGCCTTCCACCGATGGTGGGTAGATTGCAGCTTCCTGTTCTGTAATTATTTTACACTCAATCAAAGCCCAATAGGCCATACATCAATCACCTCATTTAGATTTCTGCAAACTTTTAAAGTGTCTTATATTGTCGTGATCCCATTGCTGAAGAATCCTGGTAGAATCACACCCACTATCAGAGCACACTATTTACATATATTGGCTTTGTGATGAGCGCCAAAAAAATCTGAATTTCATGAGGTGCTAGTCGGTAACCATTTCAGGAGCTAGACAATATAAAATGTATTCAGAATATTGTTTCTGTGCAGGGTCTTGTTAAGCAGACTGAAGAGGAGGCCTTTTTTTTCACTTACTCTATTTGCAGCCTACTTATACTCTTTTTTATGTGAACAATCACCTAAAACTACTAGTCATAGTCAGTTGCTTTTCAGCTGTAATGATTGCAAATTATGTTTTTCATCATCCGAGATCTGCACTGTGTCTGTGCCTGCGTGTTCTTTTTCTATTTCAAAGTCTTGAAAAAACACTTGAAGTTTTGTTTATTTTAGAAATAGTTTAGTAAGTTATTCTGTTGTGGCTCTGTCCCACATAAAGAGAGACGGTCTGTTTTGGGCACAAGGGACTTTTGTTTCCAGAGTGACCAGTGGAAGGTGGCTGCCTGCCCCCCTCTTCTATTAGCTATTCCAAGTGATATGTCCCTGTGCCTTGCCAGTGGGGCAGGGACTGGCACATCACCTCTGAACATGGAAACAATACTGCTGGTCGCAGTACTGCAGTCATGCAGAAAAAAATGGGTTATATTTCAGTGGCTGTACAAGATACTGTTGTGTACCACAGTCGCCAACTTCCCGAATTTGTCTGTCACACATACAGCAGACGCTCTCTCAGTCCAGTGATCTTTTCTCCGTGGAGCTGATGTGAACAGGAAAAGATTCATGTTTGTGTTGTTATTGATCATTCCTTCCACGTGATGGTGCCAAAGCAAATGCACATGCATCAAACACTGGTTCATGTTGGGAGCTCTGGAGGGTGAATTTCCTGGATTGGGGAATTTTCTTTGTGCAAAGAGCATGAAAGACTGTGAAAAACATCAACAAACATCATAAAAAGCATCATTTTGGGAAATTGATAAAAGGCATCAAGTGTGAGCACAAGAAGATGATAGAAAGTGTCAAATTCAGACCATGTGATTAGTGGTCAAGCAGCTGAATGCTGTGTGGGACACAGGATGTCATGTCTCTTTTAGTCCGCATCCTGGGCTTGGCTATACCTTCGCTCTGAAGGTAAAGGTCCCTATTCACACCCCCAAGAGATCCCACATGATAATAACTAGGAATACCTTCTAAAAAAATTTATCACAGAACTTTATGATTGGTTAAAATGGTGCTCTGTGCTGTCTGTATAGATTTAGTAGTCTACCTGGATCATCATAAAATATCCTTGACATCTGTTTCACATGAATTTCACGCAGGTAATTCACACATAAATTACAAAGGTTGTAATGGAAGTTTGCACATGCATTGGAAAGCTTTGTGCAGTTAAGATCTGCTTTGCCTTTTGCAGAAATTTGTCTGTGGGAATACATGCTTGACAGATGAAATCGTTTTGCTTTCTATGATGTGATATTTTCAAACATTGTACAGTCAAAATGGCCAGCAAAAACGTTATTGTCTTATCGATTCCCAAACAATCACCAGCCCAGACACTGACAAAAATCATTCACTGCCATGTAGCTGGTGGTGCTTGTCCTTGTGAGGCGAAGGCCCATGATCTGAAGAGGGCAAAAGGGCTAAGTGCACAGACTCTATGGGTGGAGGAAAGCAAAATTTCGATAAGAAAGTCAGTCCTTGGGGTTCTGTCATTTGGCACATCCCTTTAGGAATAAACAAGGTAGCATTACTTATGTTTCCATTCTGTATGTCCTGTATTTTTTACAGTCTCATCTTCTCAGCCAGTGATCAATTCTTATCTCCCTGTCTGGTGAAAAAGTTGTGCAACTGAAGGGTAGCTTTAACTTTAAGTTCCATTTTTTGGGCTTGTATTCGTTGGGGACATAACTAAAACTTTCTTGTTCATAAACTAATTGCTGCTACTGCTGGAAAACCACAACAGATGCGCAAGTGACATCATTTCATTTATTTCCAATGGTCTGTGCCCAGTGGGGCAGCAGAGCCATGGGGTGTGAGCAGGGATACCCACAGGCCCTTTTCTTTGAATGGCTTTCTATGGTCTTCCTGTACAGAATATCTTTGGCATAGCATTGATTTTCATGGTTCCTGGTCACCATTTTACCTTCTTCTGCCAACTTCTAGGAGTCTATGTGTGACAAAGAAATGTTATTAAGTGATAATGGTACATGGTTGTAACATAGGCAAACTGGAGGTTGTGATGAACTGCACTGCAACCTCTTGCTTTCTAAATGTAATGGCAATCTGCCCTAAAGATTTTGAGAAGTCTTCAAAAACAAAAGGAACCTTCATTTGGGGAAATTTGTGACTGTACCTGAGACTTATGAATGTGCTCCCCAAATATCATGCAAGCAAGCCAATAATTAGATTTAATTGTGGGTGTTATCCTCTGGTGAGTGTGCATGTGCTCATTAAATGTCATGGCAATCCACTGAATAGATTCTGAGAGAGTAAATTTGACATTTTGGCCTGAGGGTGGCACTAGAGAAAAGGTAATGAGATCACCAAAGTTGACAGGGGTCATTCTTAGGGGAGCATGAACATGCTCAGCAAATGACATGGCATATTGCCTAGTTGATTGTAAGATGTCACATTTGACATTCTGGCCTAAGGTTGACACAAGAGGAAAGGTGATACTGACAGCAAAATGAATAGGAACAAGGTTCATTCTTTGGGAAGCATGAGTACACTGGCAAATTATTTGGCAGTCCCTCCATTGCACTTAAGAGGTATGTTGTGTACAAGTCGATTATTTGAACTATGGATGGTGTAAGATGAAAGCTTATAGGGTCACCACAATGAAGAGGACTCTTCCTTTGGGGAGTATGAATGCACTCACCAAATATCATGTCAATCCACATATTACATTTCAAGATAGTAGAAAGTTTAAATTTTGGTCTGATGTTGACACCAGAGGAAAAGTCATGGGGTTACTGACACTGACAGGGTTCATCCTCTGAGGAGCATGAACATACTTACCAAATTTCATGGTAAGTCACTCATGCCCCTTTTCCACCAAAAAGAGCCTGGTGCTAGTTCGGTGCTGGTGCTAGAGCCGGTGCTTAAATGGTTCCAACAAAGAACCGGTTTGCTTTTCCATCAGCCAAGAGCCAAGCAGAGCCAAGTCAGAGCCACGTCATGATGTCAGCGTGAAACGTGATCATGTGGGTGTGCGAGACACTTGCTCGGAATCACAATAACCAACATGGATGACAAATGGACGACCCATCGTAGCGATGCAAATACTGCTCGTGTCTTTACAGGCCTACACTGCGATCCAGAGGCGAAAATCGCAATTATTCCTGGCTACCCATCGTATTTGTGGTCGGAACTAACGGCGACTATGTTTAGCTATACGTTTATAGCGTTCCCTGTTCCCGTTTGGGTCTGTAAGCCCGCCCACCAATGATGTGGTGGGTCGCGTCATCGGTTCTTTCTCTGGCCCCTGTTTAGCCCCTGCTCGAAGTTGGTGCTTGCTTGAAACCGATTTGGAACCAGTTTGGCCAGTGCTTGGGCGGTGGAAAAACAAAGAACCGGTGCTAAGTCAGGCACTGGCTCCGAACCAGCCCTGGAACCTCTTTGGTGGAAAATGGGTATCAGTAGCTTTTGAAATATATTGCTTTAGAATAAAATGCTGAATGGACATACAGAATTCTACATTCGATCCCCCAAGCTGCCACTTGGATTACATGTTCGAAACCCACGTGCCAGTGCCCCCACTGTGGAAAAGGTTAACGCAAGCTTACAAGCTAATCCCTGCTATCTAAACCTGACTGAGAAGAAACCATTGGCATTACCCATTGGATTATGAAATCCCTTTTTAGTGTTTAGTTATGTTTGTTGTCATATTGCTATATTGTCATTTGGAACCAGAAAATGTAGAATATCCAGAATTGGATGGATGGAGCTGAGAAGGATCAAATGTGTTAATGCAGGGAGCTATCATCAGGTAGCAAACACCAAGGTTGGCAAATAAGCTAGGTGAATTCTTGCTGCAGTATTGCAATATATCATGTTAATCTGGGCTAGCTAACAGGCCAAATCAAAAGTAAACTTCCTGAAAAAAAATGGGGATCTGAGTCCTTCAGGAGTCTGCCTGTACAGTTGAATGCGGAACAAGACACTTTTAGTGGTGAACTACATTAAGAAAAAGTGACCTTTAAAGTCTCTCAACCAAAAACACCAGCTCCTGAGAGAGGCCACAGTCACTCAAAAGAATACTACAAATAAGTTTATTGTCAGTTAAATGCACACATTGCCACAGCTACACATGGCTTTGGCTAAATGGAAGCATAGTTTTTGAAATGAACATCAAGCAAAGTTTAAGAAGACCCAAAACTTCTTATTGAAATCAACCTCATGGGATTTTTTTTTTTTTTTTTTTTTTTTTTTTTTTGAGATGTGAATGTTGATGAATGTGTGTTCTCTTCAGATTTTCATTTCATTTTTCATGGGAAACTTCCCCCAAGCTCTAACTTTGGCAGAATGCTCGAAGCATTCAGTGGAACCATTGCCCATGAAGAATCTCATTAAAGAGTATTGGGATGGCGTGTCGGGGGCACAGCCGGCCTGCCTTTGCTTATCTGCAGGAATGAGAGTGTATGTGACTGGAGGTGAACAAGGGAAGGTTGCCTGGATACCAGCTGCGTTAGGTTAGGAGACGATTCACCTCGAGATGCACTTTAGCTTGGAAGTGCCAAGGTAAAGGCTATTTAAGATATAGGAAATAAAGCTGCACCACTCCTACAAATTAATTGCAAGGTCCCGTAACATCCACTGTGGAAGAGGATCATATTCTCTTTCCTCTCCATCATTTTTAGATTGTAGTAAAGTATTGCAATAGTTTCTGACATATTTTTGCTTTCAACTTGGTTTGTGCCATTTCTTTAAACAAGTGAATGCTTATGAAACAATGGCCTCCAGACAAAGAGGGACATTCAGTTGTTTGTCTGTGTGGACTGTAATGAGAAAGGGAAATACAGCATCTCCAGCAATCTTTTGTGATGGGTGAACTTCCCCAATGAAAGATTAATTATATTTGCTCAAGCTGTAATGAGTAGAGTCCACATTGCTGTTAATTGACTTATCAGTCACTCACATAGTCAAATTGCTGTAGGGCATTGACAAGAATGGACAGTCGATGTCAAAGATCCAACAAGATGTTAAAAAACATGTTATAAATGTTATGAGCTGCACAAGTCACTATCCATCGTTCAGACAGATTATGTTTGGTGGTCGGTGTTCTGTTGTTCTGCTTAGAAATTATAACTGCATAATGTAAACTCAGAAACAAAACAACGCCAATAGTGGGCAAGGAGCGTTACTTCACTAAGATCAGTACCAAAAAAAGGTGCTCTTTGGATCCAAGAGGGCATAACATTAAATATTATGTGAACCTATTTGTAAATTTTGCCCATTTTCATGATAGGCCATGCCCACTGTCACACCCTATTTTAGTCAATGGTCATGAGAAGTTGATCTGCTCCTGCATGGCTTGTGGCCAACCTTTCCACAAAATCTTGTGATTTTATGTCAGTCCATTCAGAAGATATCCACCTTGTTTTGATGGCTGCCCTGCCCCAATCTGCCTGCCTGGCCAATCGGCGTAATAAATTGAATGGTGTGAAAACATAACTCCTGTTCAACTCCTCTGGCAAAGGTCACCCAGCCAGAGAGATAAGGCTTTTGTGTGGAGTCACCAAGCCAAAACCAAAAGATTTCAAAGCACACTTTTTTGTGGAAAGTTAAACAGTCTTTAAAGGATCATTCTGGTGTTTTTCAACCTGGGCCCTATTTTTCCTCTTTTTGGGATCCAAATGACTGATAGGGACAAACTTTTGGAACTGGTCGAGAACACTTACGCCGGCAACCGCAAAATGGACGGCAATGTACAAAGCATGTGCACCCGTCAAATTATGTCCACTCCACTTATTTTTGCCATTGGCAGGATCAGATGGTTCTTATAAATGTCAACATTATGGAAATCCTAGATACATACAGTAAATCACAAACACATTGTAATTTAATTATGCTGATCCAGAATTTCATCAAGATATTTCTGATGATAAGAGACATAAAGAGAAAACAAATGACACAAATGAAAGAGGCAAGGGGTTGCACATTTTAATGCATTTATAGATATGGCACAAAATCTAATTCCTCCTTAAGACGAGGAGTCTAAATAGTCCCCAACTTAAAGATTCCTCTCTGCAGCGTCATCTTTAGTTTGTCGCCTCCTCTCTTTGACGGTTCACTAGTCTCTATTCCTTCGGTGCTGAGTCAGCCTGGATTACATTAATGGGGTTGTTTATAATGTTTCACAAAAGGGAAATTTTCAGTTCCTGTGCGGACGGCATACGTGTGATTCCCTGATGATCAGCATTACATATCCACAGCAGGATTCTGATCCATTCCCATGGCACTGAAGAACATACAAGAACCTTATAAAGTGTCATGAAATAAGTGGCTTATAGAGGTGTTTTTCATTTTGGCCGAATGCGACTCCTTGAGAAACTTTGTTATGCAAAGAGGTAGAACTGCATAGATTTTTGTCATTCTTTTGGGAACCACAGACTAAATGTTACAAGGGAATCAAAAGAATACAATGTTTGTGTGAAGTTGTTAGAGCTTGTTTCTCCCTGTCAGCCAAAAGCCAGTTAATCTAATTTCCCATGGAGGATACAGTCTGTGCTGCTCCTCAAATCATCTTAAGGTGTTTGAAGCCATAGCTATATATCTTTTAACTTAATATAGACCTCTCTGAATCATATCTACAGGAGGTGAGCTGTTCAAGTTGACTTTTATTTTACCCAGTAGGGTGAGTCAGCATCATTTAGACTAAATTATAGCTTTCAGCTTTTTTCACATAGTATATATAAATTGGAGCAATTCAGACTGGGGGAACTTCTTGTACTGATGATGAAAATAAATAAGACTAGTTCAGACTGATGATAATCTTACCTTATTTAACCTAAATTTTTTTGCAAAATTTTCTTTGTGTGGATTTCATTGAATTTCAATTGAAATGTCTTTAATGTTACCAGGAGGCGCCCTTGTCAGAGAGCGCTTAGTATCGCAGTAGCATTCATGAATTTTATGAGTGAAAATGTGAAGTGTAAAATGTCCTCTTTTGTTCACAAATCAGCTTGGAGTGTGTTTTCAATCAAAGTCGGAAATATAACCTGGGCTCACTGTGCATTTTGGCCCTTTCTACAGAATATAGATAAATCAGAGCTGTAGTGCACGTTTAACACTCTTTAACACATTTTGCAAGCCAGTTCCCCTTTGCCTTCCCTTGCCCCTCTGATCAGCTGATGTGGCCAAGCTGAAAAACCTAACACTAAAAGTATGCACATTAGCCATCAGGAGGGTGCATAACCGTCTAAGGAAGCATCAGAGACGTTTTTTTTTTTTTTTTTTTTTTTTTTTCTTTTTTTGCCCTGTGTTAAAAAGTCATATTTCACTTCATGTTATATCAGTCTAAATGAACAAGGTTGATTTTTTTCACACTTTGTACGGATAGGATCATAGCACCATACTAATAATACGCACCCCAGTTTAACCTTTTTCCTTAAATTACTCAGTTTGTCATGTTTTGCCCACAGGTAAAAGAGGCCATGCAGAGGATTCATGACCGAGGCAATATAGGAAAACTCATTCTGGATGTTGAGAAGTCTCCTACGCCACTGGTAACAAGACATTTGTTGATATGTTTTACTTCAGCTCATGATAAGAATGAAGCTTTCAGAAAGCACACAGCAGTAGATAGGGCTATAAGTAGCATAGCAACATCACCATCTTATTGACTCAAGTGAGAATAATGCAAACAGGACTGGGTTTGCCTGGAGTAGGTGGCTAGGTTGCTCTGATTTGGGTGGAAATGTATTATTGTATGTAATATATATTATCACAGTTATTATTTTGGAAACTCTTGGCCTAAATTATAATTATTAATACAGTTGGAACGTCATTGCTATCAATTCCTCATTAAATATTTGTTCCTCTTTTACATAATGCACTTAACACACTTTGCCAATGCAAGTCATTTCAATTACAGCTTTATCAGGCTACCCACTATGAACCTTAACACTTACTATGGTGTTGTCACAGAAAATATGGCACTAAATTAATCAGCTGGTTGAACTGTCAGAGGGGCTCTTGTCTAATTGGCTTTTTGTCCAAAGCCATTTTGCCCAGTTATAATGCACCATAGACTTGATAATGGCTGAGACACATTAGGAAGTTTTCAGGTTACATTTGCGCCCTCTGGTGGCCACATTAGAGGCTTGTTTATGCTGAGGATGGCTGATTACACTGTCTTCTCAACTTGTAACCTGGCTATTCTGAACAGTAGAGATGTGATTCATTTAATGTAACTTGAAGTAATTTCATTTAATTTTCTACAGTATGACTCTTAACTGATCATTTCACTAGCGATTGCCCACATTTGACTGATTTTTTTGTTTGGGTATCAGCTTGTTAGTGTGCCTGCTAGCCTTAGTATCTGGTCAGCCAAGAATCTCTGTCTTGTTAACGCATTTGATTTACATACCTGCTCATGTTACATGGTTATTTTCATGTCCTCTGTCTTGTCTTCTCTTTGTCTAACCTGGTTGTTACATATTTAGCGAGTATTTGGGCATTATGTCAGTGTTATTTTTGCTGCTCTTGCAAAGCCCCTGTAGTGCCCTATAATAAAGATTTCCTTGAAGAAGTGAAATACCTGGTGCTTACATTTTCAAATACAATAGCCATAGTAAGTCAGTAAGTGATTTTTTTTATTTAAGTGTCCTGCACCTAGTTTGGTGTCCAGCCAATATGGATGCACCACATGCCATATCAAAATGTACAGTTCCACAGATTCAAAGACAGAACAATTCAGAGCATTCGATTTACAGGGCAGAAATGAAATTACCTCTTATGATGGACACATGTAGTTCTCTGTCTTGGCTGCCAAGCATGTCCCACAAACCTCACCAAAACAAAAATCTCCATATTTAAAAGCCAACTCAGCATATCAGCTTCAGACATCCCGAACAAATCAGGATTTTTCAAACAAATACCTCCTCAAATCAGTGTACAAAGAACAAGGAAATACTAAACGGGAGTCATCCTCCACAACACCAACATCACAAAAAACACATAAATGGAAAACCAAAATCAGGAAAGCCTTTATATCTTTATAAGTACCACTTCTTAAGCCATAAGTAGAAGTTTGCATGGTGTTCTCCACATCAAACCTAGAATACTATTATATGGACATGCCTATTCCATATATATGTGCCCATTAATAGAGGGATATCAGTTCCATTCCCCTCCTGCTGTGTGCATGGGCACCTTAGTATGTATGTAAATGATAATTCGGCTAATTGTGTGTCCAGATGGCTAGTGACAGCACAGAGACGAGCGAAGCAGGTGAGGAAGAGGAGGAGCCTGAGGGAGACAACGACAACAAGGAGCGTATGCCTTTCATCCACTAGACCCGGCCCCCGAGCTGCAGCATGCCTGTCTAGAGACTGGAGACTGAACTTCTACACAGATTCACCACAGAGGATCACGAGTACACACGAGTATTGTGCAGTATGTATGCATAGACGTGCATGTGTCTGTTGTCTGTTGTCTGTTGTTTTCTCAGTTTATCGGTCAGGTAAAATGTGTGAGTTTGTGAAGACTGATAGAACACCCAACTTTATATTCGTCAAAATAGCCAGTCGACATAAGTGCCATTCTCAACATAGTATTATCAAGTAAGTGATGTGACGCTAACTAACAGTGGAAATAAGCATGTGTCCATTTTACAGCTTGTTTAAGGTGTCTGCAAATTGCTCGTTTTGTTTATCACTTTGAATTTGCGACAATTTATTTAATTAGCCGTGGACTAAACAAGCATGCAAAAGAGTTGAATTGCAGTTACTAATTTAAAATTCAACAAAAAAATAAATAAAAGTTCCATGGGGTTGCTTTGGAGAAATATTCCAGCGTTTTGGGCGAAACACCCTTTTATTTTGCCCAAAATGTTGGAGAATTCCTTTTAGAAGAGTGACCCTTAAAGAGAAAGTATATGTGTTTTAGAATAAGCTTATGCTGACTTAATGGTTCACTGGAAATGAAAAAGAGTATGCTGCTCTCCCTTGTGCTGTCCTGTTTTGCCAGTATAGTATTTAGCAGCAATTTTAAAGTTTGAGGAAATCAGTTCAAGGTTTCCCTACATTTGGCCATGAGAGTGAATCAAAACTGGAAAAATAAAACACTGCTTTCTCTCGCTTCCTCATGCTGCCTTTGCATAGTATGAGCCAGGGGAGTCAGGCTATAAATCTGTGTAGATATCTGCATATGTACTCTATTCCTGGGTCTCAACATTTTATTATTATGGGATCACCAGTGCCTTTGAGCTACAAAGTCCACACCACACGCAGCTTTTTGATATTTGAAATATATCCACTCCGCAGGCATTCCTCATCTGAGGTTCAGACGAAAAAAGAAAACAAAAACATGTATTTTTAGCTGCCAGGGGAAGATGAAAAACTGATGCGCTTCCTTCAAATCATCGAAAAACTCCAACATGTTTAGACAAAGTAAAGATATGTCTTCATTATGGGAAAGTAGACATATTTTTCCAGTAAGATTTAATTCAAGAAATTTTGATATTTCAGCTGGCATTATTGTATGTGACAGCTTGCATTTTTATATTTGCCTTCAGGCAGCAACATTTGTAATGTCTGCTGACACAAGGGCAAAATGACTGTATTTTGAATTATAATAGGTGAAGAAAGTTCTGAAAAGCTCCATTTCCACCTCCAAGTCAAAATCACATGGAGCATGATTATGTAGACGTAACAAAAAAAAAAAAAAAAGTAGAATCCACAGTTTAATGCATCAAATCAAATTCTAGATTATCCTACAGGAGAAAAAAAGACAAAAGTGATGAGTCAGAGTGTATGGAGTGCTTTCCGTGTCTGTACAGTGTCATGTTTACCTGCTGGTGCCTCTCAATATAAGTGCCATACGACTCCAAGATATTTTTTAATGACTGGTGCATAAAGGCGCGACATGCTGGTGTTGAGTAAAGTTATTTGTTACATTCACAAAGTCAGTGTGTGCTGTCCTCTGCATGACTCCAAATCTCCAAGGAGTTTCGTCAAATGCTGGAAAAAAACAAACAAACAAACAAAAAAAACATCCAACAAGGAATACAGTTGCCACACAGATTGATTTATTCAGATGGCTGATCATTGTTCATTATGTATTCAAGTATGCATTTAGTTTGCTTTTATTTGCATCTCACTCGAAGTTTGCTGCTGCTTCTAGGTTTGCTCGAAGCCTGTCATTCGCTGTTTTCACTTGCAAAAATATGAAAAAAAAAACAAGAACAACAACAACGACAGATCAGCCATCTGAATTATTCATAACCTCACTTGTATTGTTGATATGTAAACTGGTGTATTCGCAAAGAAGTATTTTCTTAACTTGATAAAAGAAGACGAGTAGATTCTGTGTCAGGTGTAGCAGTCATAAAATTTTAAATTGTATCAGCTCAAAAGCAAAACATCATAAATGAAATGGGGTGGGGTTGAGGTTGCTTTTAAAAATTAGATTCAATCAAATGGACGGGCAAGCAGCATTATTTGGTGCAGTGAAGCGGTGGTATGAGAGAAAGCTGCAACGTACAGAAACTTAACTGTTCATCGAACTGGGTACGAGGTTAATGCACTGTAGGCTTTGGAACACATGCATCTCCATTTTAATGTCCTTGTGGTGTGTTTTGCGTGGGTGGGTGTGTGTGGGTGTGTGCGTGCGTGCGCGAAAGAGCGTGTTTGTCTGTGTGTGCTTTTATGATAGTCAATTTGCCTTAAGTGTAAGAAAAAAAAAGAAATAAAGAAAAAACACTGCTGTGTAGAAGTGTTTTAGCATTGTAGTTATGGAACTATATAGAAAATAATGGTTTTACCTGTGGCCGTATATTTTTATTGAGTTTTGCCATGTTTTGTTGTGTACTTTATGAGAGTACAATTCTGTTTACTTGAATAAATTTATCTGCAAAGCATCCAGTGAAGGCTGTGTTTTATTCTTTGGCCGCATGTCCTCTTTTTTTTTTTTTTAATTAAATGAGCTGTACAGAATTGTTTCCATATTACACTCATGCATGCTTTTATTATTATTCTCTTTAAAAATGTAGTTTGGTAGTCTGCACTTTACCCAATGATTGAAAGAGAACACCTGGATAAATTAGTATTTTGGTAAAAGTGTTTTGTCGAAACTGTAGGATCAGCTCTCATGCTTCATGATCAAATTTTTTTAAGACGTCATTTTTACTTAAAGCCAGCCATCTGTGAAAGAAAAAAACCTCTTTGTCTTGTCTTGCTTGAGCACACTTGGATCAAAGTGGACACTGGCTGGACAGTTTGACAGCTTCAAAAAGTCAGCCCGCTGCCAGTCACCCAACCACAACTGCTCTACCATTCACATTCAACGCATATCTTCCCCACAACACTTTGACCTTGTTTTAGCTACATCGTCATAAATATTGGAAAAACTTTGCTCTCATTACGCCTCCATTTTTTTACATGATGTTCTTGCACCAGCCCCCCACAGAAATATGGGGGCAGGCAAATGGCTGATTACATTGGCACTGAGCATAAATATCAAATACAGGTGTAGGCCTACACACACACTGCACACATTTATAACTGTTTACCTTTGTTATTATGATATTCTTAGGCAGTCTGCATTAGTCAGAATCACTAGATACATTGCAGGTCGAACCACTGCAAGTAGTCCTGTACTTGGTGCTTTAGATCCCCTACGTGCAAACAAAATTAATACATCTTTTATTATGCACCTATTAACAGTTAACTGTGCTTGACCTTGACCACATAGCGCTCATTCCAGGTGTGGCAGCTGCAAAAAGCATAGAGCTGACAAATATCTTATAAACTAAAATAAATGTCTTTATGATGCTGTTATTAATACATTGATATAGTCTTACTAATACTACTATTAATGTTAATAAGCATATGATAAAGGACTTATAAGGACGTTATTACCTATTAACTTACACTTACTTTAATATAACGCATTATGAGAGTAGTGCTAGCACAGACCGTATTTGAATTGCATACATTCTAATATGTACTTATTTGTAACTGTTGAAATAAATAAAAAAAAATATATATATATATATATATATATATATTTGCTGAGTAAATGACCTGCAAGGGATTTGTTTTGGTTACTTTTCAAAAGATCAATTTTATGCGATGAAAATTACTTTTTCTATTTTTATTATCTTGACATTGTTGCTCTCCAAAGATCTTAATATCTGGAATATTTTTCACTATATCACTAAATCACTACATGCTTATTCTGCATAGATTAATACTAAAATAAGCTAAGTGGCTAATACACATGCTAATAAGTATAGTAAAAAAATTGGAGCCTATAACATATAACAGGCTGCAGCCCTCAGTTCCAATTTGTGGTGCTCAGTGTGTTAATGGAATAAATCTTCATCCCAAAAAATGTACCAATATGCAACAGTGATGATTAATGATAACTATCATGCAGTCCAAGAGCTTGATTTGTATTACCAGTTATTTAACAATGTAACATTTCACCCTACAATATGTGAAAGTGTTCATTCAATTTTTATTTATTTGTATAGCCCAGAATCACATGAGATAGATATGTGTCTGTTTGCCTAATTCAGAGTCAAAGCCAAGTAAGCCATAAAGTTGTTATACATTTATGAATTTTTCACTGTTTGAGTGTTAGGGCTCCCACAACAAAGGCAAAATTGGTGCTGCCTCCTTTCACTGTTGGAGCTATTTCAAGCTGCTGTGTCCATGTGGGAGATGACTCATCTACGCTTTCGAAGTCAAACCTCATTTTTTATATCCATGTAATTAACGACAGTATCTCGTGTTTAGAGAGTTTTCTAACTGTGCACAGCCTACACACAGTTCTGTGAAAGTAACTCTTTTAGCGAACTCTTGCCCCTTGTGAATGTGGATGCCAAAATGTAGTCGACTGTGTATAATTGTGCACCGACGCATATCAAGTAAACCAGGAGACTGAAAAACAATAACGGGGTGCTGCCGACAGGAGAGCGACCACACCCCGACACCTCTCTGCTCTCCAGGAACAAGGGCCATTTCCTTCAGCGTCCCCTGGAAATCAGCGCTCCATGGGCTGGACTGCCTGCCCCCAAAACCAACAGGTCATTAGGATCCCTGCCAAGTGCATTAGGAAATTGTTCAGTTGCACTGTGGTTTATAATAGCAGGGCTGTAATGAGTGTGTAAGTGCAATCTGTGTGCAGTTATTAATTTGGAATGGACTAACCTGGCTTCATGTTCTGTTTTGGGAGTGTCTTGGGAGGGTCAACATTTCTGTCCTCTGGCTCAGTGCCCCGCATCACATTCCATTACTGAAATCCCACAGCAACAACAAACTAAGCCTGAATTGTGCAAATTTCCATTTTTTTCTTTGTCCAATGGAATAAAACATCTACTGGTATGCAGCAGACATTTTATTCCACTATTGAAAGAAAGCGTTAACAATATAACAAACATTCTCACTGTCATTATCAGTACAAAACATATGATGCTATTATTCCTTATGTAATCCATGTTAAACTTCATTGGCCTAACAGAATGCCATACTACCGTACTAATGAGAACCATAGAAAGCATCAGGCTATACTATACTGCCTATATTAATATAGTTTGCTGGATTGTCTTCATGCTTATTCTGTTTATCATCATTCTACAGTTATTCTGCATTCCTCTCAGGACAGAAACTTAACCTGAATAGAAATGGACAGAGATGTTAAATGTTTAAAGACTTTTTATTGAAAGAAAGTATCAATACATCAAGCATTCTCAGTGTCATTATGAGTACAAAGCATACAATGTTATTATATCTTATATACTCCAAGGTAAAACTGGATATAGAGTCCAAATTCAGGGTTAAACAGAATGTTAAGTTTTCTTTATCATCATAAATTTCTCTTCTATTACTATTACTAATTCCATTTGCAATAGAAATGCAATCTCAATGTTGACATTTTTTTGTAAAATAAAAAATAATGGACAGAAAAGTTGAATGTTTGGAGCTAAATGGGAGAGCATATGCTTGAGATGGTTTGAAAAACTGTGTTGCTATATTGAGCCCATGTGCCCTAGAGATCAGCATGGCTACCTCTGATCCACTACACAGCAGAGTTTTTCTTGACTAGCCCCCCTCTCTCATCTGTCCACAACATCTCACTCTAAAAATAACTCCGCTTGCACCAGAGCTGGGAGCTGGACTTCCTCAGGTGTAATGGCACCTTTGTTTTTTAAGATTATGCAACTGGAAGTCAGCATGATTCACACACTTTTAAGATATCTGTCTTTCAGTAACCTGTTTTGAAACTTGTGAATGAAATCCTGTCAGTGTGGTTTAATTCTATTTAATGTGTATGATTCCTATAGTTCATATTTAAGGGTGCACATTTCTTTTCAGTGTTGACACCTGGGACTAACATTATTTCTCACTTGGCCGGGATCCATTGAGCAGGTCCAAAGCTGACATATAAAGGGCAGAGAGCGGAATCCACTGCGGAACACTGTGTAATAGCGATGCAGTCAATGAATTTACAGCTTGTTTTTGAAATGAAAGGGAAAACTGCTTAGTGCACCTTGTCCCAAGTAAATATTTATGAATGGGCAGAGACAAGGAAATCATTATTTGCCACTCCACCCTTATTTCCCCCCTCCTCCTCCCGATGTCTGGAAAAAAACAAACATAGTGTGAGCCAATGAAAGGAGGGAAAGACATACAGAGGGCTAGTATATATTGAGTTGCCCTCAGTGTTTTTGGTTCCTCTCACTGTATTTTAAGGTGCGCCACTGTGCCTTGTAGGATCCATCGGCCTTAGGCATGGCACGTCTGGCCCTCCCTATCTTTCTGGTTCTTTGCCTCTCCTCGCTCCACTACAGCTCCGGCCGTCCATCTCGTACCAGGAAGGCTGTGTCAGCTCGACAGACGGGTAACTATACACATCATGCAGACATAGTGGCAGAAACGTGTGCTCACTACCAGTGTTAATCTGACCTGGCTTTCATGCTTTTCGGTCGAGATGCAGCCGCACATGAAGACGATGTTAAGTCTCAGCTTGACAAGCTGTGGCAGGAGGTGAACTCGCTGAAAGAGATCCAGGCTTTGCAGACAGGTACTACTCTCACACACACAGAGCCTGATGAAAGAGGCAGTGAGTCAGAGAGGAGATAAGGGATTCAGAGGAGTTACTGCATGCCTTGCTGGCTACCAAACAACTCACTTTTCTCAGGGTAATTACACCTCTGTATTACAAAGCATAGGTTGCAAATAAGACTGAGGCTGTGAATTCTTGCCTTCTTCCAACTGGTCAGTTCCTGTTGATTTGGACCACTGTCATCATACTGCACTGAGGAAACTGTTGTTAGGACAGCCAGATGTTGAACTGCTTGGTATGCTTTGTCACCAGTAGAGGGCAGGAACACTCACATCATTATCCTATCATCACATTTCAGGACTAAAACTGTGGGGAGAAATGTGTTATGCAACATACCATCTGAAATAACATTTGCCTAATAAATAATCAGGCTTTGCACATCGATTGGGAACAAAGAAATGATAACACTTTGAATATCAGTCACTATAGAGTACAGTGCACTAATGGAGCAACTGCTTTGTATTTTCAGTTTGTCTCCGTGGCATCAAAGCTCACAGGAAGTGCTACCTTACAATTGAGGAACCCAAACATTACCATGAAGCAAACGAAGACTGCATTGCACAAGGAGGAACCCTTGCAACGCCACGAGACCTGATTGAAAACAATGAGCTACGAGACTATGCAAAGAGGAGCGCCCCGGGATCCAAAGACTTCTGGATTGGTGTGGCGGACATAGTGAAGGAGGGCCAGTATGTCGATGTCAACAGCATGCCCATTAGTTTCTTCAACTGGGACCGCTCCAAGAAGCAGCCCACAGGAACCAAGAGGGAGAGCTGTGTTGTTCTCTCAGTGGCTGCACAAGGCAAGTGGTACGACGAGGTTTGTCGCAGCCAGAAAAAGTACATTTGTGAATACCTCATCCCCTAAAGGAGACCCAATGGTTGTTGACAACCTGATGATCACTTGTGCAGGTCATTGATTAAAATCATGCAAAATCACATTTTTTGTTTGAATCTTTTTTTTTAATCAGTGTCTATCCTGTTAACTTTCTCAAGCCATGAGATTTTTATGTTTTCATTGATATGATTAGATGGTGATTGAGGCTGTTAATAAGTCTTTCCACACAGTGTTTGGTAAAATCTTTCACATTAACCTTTGGATGACATCAGATTGAATAATGTAAGATTATTATCCCAGATATTTTTAAAAAGTGAATGCAGTTTCTCTTTTTTGATATTGGATGACTTCATGTTCACAATAAATTTATTTATCCATAGTCCTAAAATATCAAAAATGACCAGATTTCTAACACTTACAATCATATATGACCTCTCCATCTAATTACTACACTACATAATAAGTTTACTGGCAATCACTTAAGAACCTCTGTATGAGGCTGCATAGAAATCAAGCAAAAACACAAAGGCCCTGTTGCATTACAATTATTCTGTTTCTCCATATCCCTTTCCTATTTCTGGCATTATTAATCATCTTTCAACTCTTTATTCAGAATCAACCTGTATTTTTACAGTTTTGTAGGGGAACATTTGGGAGCTGCCCTGTTGACCGTGTAACAATTTAGGCAATAAGGACGTAAATGGTTTGCTCAAGGGCATCTCAGTGGTGGCTGCTGAGGAAAGATAAAATGTTATTCATTCAAATTCCCTTATCTCATGGTGGGACTCAGAAAACAGGAGCCTGTGTGTGCTGACTAAAACAACAGCTTTCAAACCCTACTAATTCCCAAATCTGAAATTTTAAATAAAATTATTTTTTGAAAATAATTTTATGTTTGAATCGAGAGGTTAGAGAATATTGCCAGTGTAAACAACCCTCTCACAGTCACAAAACATATTTAAAACTTAGTCATCCTACTGGCATACTGTCAGTCCTGGTATTATGAGTCATTTTGAGAGTAAGTGTTGTGACAGTGTTTTAAAAAAAGAAGGTGCCATAGTGCAGTCAAAATGCTCTAATCGTTTAACCATCCCCACACGTTGTGTTTTCTGCAGTAATTGCTACACACACTTTCAGTCTAAACTAGAACTCCAATTTTGCTTTAGCCATCGAAGTTAACTCTTTCATGATCACATAATGGTTCTTCACAAAGCCTTGGAGTAGTGAGCCTTAATTCTGAAGTAGAGATGTGCTTCCACAGCATGATATATATATATATATATATATATATAAAACCTCTGTATACCACCCAACCAAGAAAACTGCAAGACTCACAGCCCTACAACACCATATTGTCCTTTCCAAAGAGGAAAAAATAAGATCATAGGAAATGTTCATATTATTTTGTGGCAGTGGGGAAGGAGGGAGATGTGTGTGCGTGTATAGATTTTTTTTTAAAAAATCACATTTTATGCTTGCAACTACACACATAATACCCTGGACAATAGTCTTTGTACAAAATAAAAGATCCCTTAGGGCATAATAAGCTACTGATTCATCCCCTACCACCTTGATTACCACCAGCCAGCAGCAATGGTAGATTTAAGTGGTGATTAGGGTGCTTATCTATAACCATTTCGTGTGAAAGAGCATTTAACTGCATTATGGCAACACTTAAGTAAAATAAATATCACGCCACTTATTCATGTCAGTATGATGGCTGAGCTTTAAATATATTTTGAAGCTGTGAAAAGTTTGCTTATATCAACAAGGTTTATACTGTAGATACTGAAATAAAACAAAGTGATAAAATTTTATTTTGGGCTTCATAGGTCAGTGTTAACCAGAGCATTTCAGAAAGTTGAATGATGCTCTTAGAAATTCACGACTCATGTGATGTTTTCTCTTGGTGCCTGCTGACCCCTACAGTGTGAAACCTTCAAATGCAACACAAACTCTCAGCTTTCACCTTCATCCCACTTGCACCAGTTTCAGTCAGCATAAAAAAATTGCCCTATAAAAGCTTATGGTGAGGTATGATGATTTGACCCCCTTCTACTGTAAAAGGATGCAAGAAAAATATAAAACAAGTGTTGACTCAGAGAATTCATACTGTATGAAGCAGGACAAAAAGCTATTTTTGTTCCACTGAAACATGAGATGTGTATTCTGAGAAAAAAAATTCTGCATGTAGTATGAACCAAATTCTCTATATTTACATATTTAATCTGAGTCAGTGCAAAAATGCTGACAATGTTGCATGCTGCAAATACTACCAATCCATCATATCAACAGTGAGCATACCATTCACAGAAAGATCAACATAAAGCACACTAGAAATAAACAGTCCCTGCCCTATAACTCTCAAGGGTACCTGCCTTTGTGACTTTGTGCCCTAGTTAGTTTGCTTTCTCCTCAACCACAGCCACTCGCTGGCTCCCACTGCTGTGTCAGACTACCTGCACTAACCTTCGCCTATAAATGCCTGATTCACTCAACAGTGTTAAAGTACAGCACAAAAACAACAGCATAAAGAGATAAAGAGATGCTCTCTGTTGGATCCATTTCCTCCCTCTCAGTGAGTTGTGTTGGGTAGAGCACAAAAACTGTTCAGAGTTTACATTTTGTAATGAGAGTAGCTTAACGTCAGCTTGTGAACTCTTCTTAGCGCCAAAAGATGAGGTAACTGTGGCTGTAAAGCGGAATACCACTGCACAAATGAAAAGGGATCCCAAAATCCCGTTCAGAAAAAAAGGCTCTGGATATGATTAGAAAGGCCTGAAATGACAACACTTGAGAGGACGACTGCAAAGACCACTCCTGTGAGACTTCCTATTATAAGGCACCAAGCCACTTAGTGCAAGATAGACAGGCAGACAGACAGCTGGGTGCCAGAGATTAGAGATAAATGTGGAACATTACAGAGGGGCATATGTTTTTAAATGCAGTGAGAATATCATCCTACTACAGCTGATTTACTATGCACTACACATATTTTTACTATGTAGGGAGCGTCACTTCACTATCGTCCCTCAGCAGATTCTGTGCCAGAACTGGATACAGTGAGGAATATGTGACTGGCTGGCTCCATAATCATAGAGTAGTCTAATTATTCATATTCTGTCAACAGGCCCAATCCTCCTGCTGTGTTGATAGCTCCTAAACCCATAGAGTACACTTTACTGATTTCATGCTGGCAGAGTTGGGACGCTGTGGCAGGAGGATGCCACTGAAAAAGGAGAGTACTACTGTTCAAAAGCAAAAAGCAAGGATTGCCAAAAAACGCTGACCCACTGCTGACCCGCAGCACTCACACATGCGCGACATCACCGATGGCGCATTTCCAAAGCGAGCTCTGACCAAAGTGTAAACACTCTGCAGAATTTCAATTCTCTCTATCTTCTGATAATTAAAAACACGCGCACACAAACATAAACATCAGCCTCTCCGCGCGCACACGCACACGCGCGCGCGCCTCTGGATTAGAGGTCTGGATGGGATGTGACGCGGAAGCTCTCTGAGTGAAGTCTCGCGGAGTTGAACACCGGCCATTTTTCTTCATTGATAGCAGGACACTTTGTGCTTGGGTAGTGTAAGAGAGAAAGTGTGGAGCGATCACTTTGATAAGCCTGCAAGTTTCGGCAACTTTGAGTTTGGTATCTGCGCATCCAAACTTCAGACAAACACAACACAAACCATGTCTGTGTCCACCGCCGTCAAGTTTTCTCGTTGACATCCTTGCCCGGATAGATGCCTGTCTGAACTGTCGTACAAATGGAAATGGTGCCTAGCGAGGAGAACCAGATCGTACCCAAAGAGGTGAGGTTATTCTGGACCCAGCCCAAGTCGTGGAATCAACATTGGGGACATTAGCTCTCGGTGCCGACATTCAAAGCACGTCGACCGCGAGCAAGCTGTCGTACGACTTGACGAGTACGCGATGTTGCTGATCCATTTTGAGCCCGAATTTGAGCTGCTAACAGTAACAGTTAGCTTAACGGGAGCAGGACGGCCTGTGATGACAAGGCTATATAGCTAACAGTCGTTAGCGGCTAGTTTACTGCAGCTCACACAAAGTTAGCATGACGCTCAAACGTAAACATCTTCGTTGCCCAACAGAAACCCACTGCTTTCTTGTCTTTACATATCGACCTCTTGGCCTGGCGATAAGTTAATTGGTTAACTTTAATATCCAGCCCAAACAAAGACAACAACTGTTAACGTTAGTTAGCTAACTAGCCGCTACCACTAGCTGGCACAATCTGGCTTCACGTCGTTAGCTTTTTAACTCTTGTTGACGTTAGGAACTAGATAGCCTAATACTGCCTTGGTAGCTAACATCTTCACTTTGTGTACTGTATTTTTTAAGTGGCTCAGGTAGATTTGGTTTATGTTAACATCCTATCTTTACAGTGTGCATATTTTGACTTCTTGCTTGTCCTTTCGTTTTTTCCATTTCTATGACTGTGAATGTAACTTTAGCATGTTGCCACTAGCTTTTGATAGCGCTAGCAAACTTGACTAGCTACGTTACTCGGGCAAAATTCATATTCCACAACCAGAGCCGTTAAATGTTAGGAGTTACATGTTTACATTTTTACGCATCTTATTTGACCTAACTTCTTTGCCATGTTGACATTTACACCGTGCTGAATTGTTAAACGGGCAGTGGCTGGCTAACTGGTTAACCGCGGATAGTTCATAAGGCATAAGACTAGCTCTAATAATCAATTTAATCCATCTCTGTTACATTAGTGTTACTATCAGCTGTTTTCAATTCATCAGTGGAAAATGAAGCAGCTCTAGCAACTGTCAGCGTCACCGATGTTTATTATCCAGCCAGGTCAGTCATTTGTCGGTAAGGTGTGTGGACATTGGCCCGTGGCAGCGGCGTAAAGCGTGTTGTTGACACTCTGCTCGTTTTTTAAGGAATTGTGTGTACCCAAAACATAGTTATTAAACGAAGTTTTTAGTTTTAGTGCGGGTGTAACGTGCGAGTCATTTTTGTGTGTTTTCGGTCCCATATACGTCAGTTGCCCAGCGCGGTACGTCAAGCCTCATACGTCACCGGTTGATATTTATGTGGTGTTTGCACATAGAGATTTATGCTGATAACAGACCTCCACACGTATTTATCATATTTATTTGTTTAGCCTTTATCAGGGGTTAGTTGCCTTGTAGTCTCCCCCCCCCCCCAAAAAAAAAAAAAAAAAAAAAAAATCTGTCATACAGCCAATTACATGGCCAGCTGTAGGTGTTTGATTGGTGTAGCAATCTGTTGTTGTGTTTCCTTAGGTGTTTTTATTTCATATTAACTAGCTTTGAGCCTAAGAAAAAACAGTACGCTTACCTTCTTTTCCAGCCTCTTTAGCAGCTAAGCAGTCATTACTTAGACATGCATTGTACTTCAGAGAGCTGGTACACTAGTTGAAGTGTAGAGTGGATTTTGGAACCTTCCCTGCCATGTCTTTCATTGGTTTGAAGTTTTATAATAGTCAATACCAGTGCAACCGCCCAGCAACCATTGCTGATAAGCCTTTGAATAAGGCACACAGCTCCCTTACTGCTCCAGTGATGCTGCCCAGCGGCCAGCAGTAGAGGTGTTAGTAATGCTGGGCAGCCATCAGATGTGAATGTGTGTAACTTTATGAATATGAGGCAGGCCATTACTGGAATACAGTGGCCATTCTCTGTTGACTTTCCCTGGAGAATCAGAAGTCAGGTGGGGACAACATGCCACAAATGTTGCTGGCAGACCTGAAGTGAGACCATCTTGCCACAGTGGTACGTGCTTCAGACCACCAGATCACTAGATTTGCCTGTTTTTAATCTGAATTAATCAGATACGGGAATGAGCACAGTTGTTAATTTCCAACAGGCTCATTTTATCTTTCAAGATCTCACTCCCTTTTTATTGATTCCTATTGACGACCATCAGTTTTATTAAAAAAGTGTCATTGTAGGTTTTGACATGATATGTCTTTAGACATTATGTTTTGGACAAGGAAATAACCTTTTAATAGTCAGACAGTACACACACACACACACACACCTCTGTGAATTATATTTTAAGTTCCTTAAGTTTCTTTTGCAATATAGCCTTGAATAAGAAAATACAAACAAAATATCCACAATCAATAGTTTTTGTAAGGCAACATTCTGTAAATATTTACAGGGACATCAATATGTTTTTATCTTATTTTTTGGTGTGCATCTGTTTTCTGTTGACAAGAATTCAGTAGAGACTCGTGCATGTCGGGAATGGCTGAAACATGTTCAAGCAAGTGTGAGCCAGTTTTGTGAAGTGCCAGGCTAGAATTTTATGTGGACAGACTGGAGCTGTGATTGTAACATATCACTGAGGTTTACTGCCCGTACCCCCGCCCCCAAAGTTAACTTTAATGGGAGGTCAGTTGGCCCATATCTCTGGAACCAAGGTCCGCTTGGAAGTTTTTGGGGACTCTGAACACACTTTTCTTTGTATTTTGTCTGCATCATCTTCTGCTCTGGTATTAAAAATTAATGCTTAGTAAAATTTATCACATTGCAAATCAACCTTTTGCCCATGTCTCTGAAACTGAACATCCTTGCGACTTGAAGCTAAGGTCTGTCTGAGTTTTTCAGGGTCTCTGAACACACTGGTCTTGGTCCTGTATCTCTGCAACCCTCCGTTCCGGCGATACAAAAGATTGCACAGGATTGGTTAGATCCTATCCCTGTCCTGTCCCCCATATGATTAATGGACTATTCCTTCCTCTTCTTTGTGAATTGGAAGTGACGAGCAGCTGAAAAGTTTTCTCCAGAAGCCCTTGAACATAGGATGGAAGACAGTCAGTGATGATAAATAAACAATAATTATAGTATTTATGTTTCATATCACAAACCATATGCACTCCTTTAACTTTCACAATCAAAAGATATGGGAAAAAATGCAATGATGTAGGGCTGTGCGATATATAATTTCCGATAATATCATAATTGTTTTAACAATGCGCGCAATGACATGGTGGTACTCATTTTGCAAAAAACAATCAAAACATGACTTGAGAGTCCGCACACATTCACTGCATATGATCAAGCCAAGTAGGACAGACTACTTCACAAACGCACTGAGAACACATGCAGTGTTCATGCTTCGCAACAAACTTAGCTAGCTAGCTGCCTGCATGGCTGAAGTTAAAAATGAGTGAACAAATACAAACCCCACAGCCTCGGAATCAACCACATTAGATTTAACTGCTAGACATTCATCATTCTCACTCGCATGGAGGTGGTTTGGCTTCGAAAAGACGGATGTTTCTCAAAAGACAATCTGCAGACTGATTCGGAAAGTGGTTGCTGTTAAACAGCTCCACAGCTAACATGTTTCACGGTCTGCAAATTAACCACCGCACAGAATATGAAGAATATGAAAAGCTTCAGGAGTCAGCGGTCGACTGCAACCGACCAGCTAAAGTACTGGCAAAACAAAAACACGCTCAGCAAAGTTTGGCAGTCATTCTGCATAAGAGCGCCTTACGACAAGAAGGGCAACAGATGGCAAGAAATAACAAACGCTGTCACCAGTTACATTGATAGATATGGTGCCAATTCAAGTGGCCAAGAAAAACTTTGACAACTTTGGACACCCTGCCTAACCGAAAATATTTCAGTCATGCAGCTCTGCCTAAATTGTATGATTCATGTCACCAAACTCTGGAGCATAAACTGCACAGGCTTTCATATTTTGCCACAGCAACAGATTAAATAATATCATCTAATATAACAGTATCTAATATACTATTAACAAGAGCAAGCTAGTGCAATAAAAGACTTTTAGAAACACTTTTTTGAGGGATCCAAAATATTGTCAGTTACTGTTTTCTGCAAAATCCCCAAAATATCAAGATATAATTTTTATTGTCAGTACACACATCCCTACGGTGATGACTATAATGACCTCAACCCTGCAGTAGGCATCACATGACTGCCGTAATGCAGTTGTCATTACAGCCCAAGGACAGACAGATCCATTTTATGTTGATTAATATACTTGAGCATAGAAAAGAAACCATTTGAAACTCAAAACTTACACCGGAGTCTCTTATGCTCCAGTGTTTATAAACATCACAAATCATGTCACATGAAAAACAATCATGTATGTAGTTAACTGCCTCACATGCTGTCAGTCCTTGGATATATAATCAGATTAGTCAGAAAGACAAAACAAGGAAGAAAAGGTAAGAAAACTTTTGAAAGTGTTTGCATTAGAAGGGCAAGTCTACTTTTCAAGATTCAGATACTTTGTGGTCAGCTGTTTGTTCCAGAGTAGTCATGACAATAAAATACATAACTGTCCTTTTGCAAGATGTAAGCACGCAGCTAGTATAGTATCATCACATGAACTTATTAGCTAAATCACCTTGAAATGGATGTTAAACATCAACATTTGTTTAATGTATGAAATATTTTAACCCAGCCCTGTTGAGACTCAGGGTCTATAAACACAATGAGCAACTCTGGACTGTATAGACTCTATACAGTAATTACTAGCACAGGCACAGAGCAAGAGTTAAAAAGTCCCATGCAGTATTTAGAATCGTATTAGTTCCACTACTTAAGTTATGTGGTGAAATCAATAGCAAGTTTATAAATTAGTGAGTCATGTTAAGAACTAGGGATAAGGCTTTGCACAGATATATGGTGGTGTAGGTGATTATAGCTAGGAATGGTGCTAGGCTGATGAGGGGGATTCTGGGATGCCAGAAACCTCTACTGAGGCTCCTTGTAGTGTTGTGGATCTAATTGCTGGACGCACGTTTGGGGGAAAACCTGGTGCAAACTGGTATCAGTCACTGACTTACTGTTTTACTTATTTAATTAATTTATTCATTTTCAGAACTAATATAGTGGAGCCCCCAAGTGGTGACAGTGTGTTCAGACACCGTTGGCATAGGCTATATCTTGTTTGTAAAAAAAAAAAAAAAAAAAAAAAAAAAAAACATACCTTACCCATGACACCTTAATCTAGAAAAAAAAACAGGTTACAAACTTTTATACAGGGCCCACAGACAAAAAGATTGAACTTTCAACACACCTGTGTTTACTCATTTCATCACAGCCTTATAAGGAAGGCAAGAGTGCAGAAGTAGATCCATGACAGTCAACAAGGTAGACCTCTTCTGAAATCTTGGGACATCCACTGCAAGAACCTGATGTTTGATTTTAGATCAGATGGTTGTCATTTGTGTAATATGTATAACCACAACAGGTAACAACACTAAATATAGCTGTGTAAATTTCAAAATGTGACTTTGATTGACATCTTCTTGATCCATTAGAAAACACTTCTAACTTTCTGTTTAGGGGTAATTGTGAATCTATCACGCACCAGTGGTTTTGCACTGTAAGTAATACCAGCCGTCAGTTTGTGTGACATTTATACATATTTTCACTTAGTTACCAAGAACTAACAGCATCCAGCTTCTTTGACTGTTCTTTACCCAGTAGTGTTGTGAGATTTGAATTGGAAAAGTTGGAAAAGCTCCATTTGTCACCACTCTACGTGTTACCCCATTGACTACGTTTACATGCACACCATATTCCGGTTCGGGTCAATATTCCGGTTAAGGTAACTGCGCTGCGGCAACTGGAATATTCCGTTTACATGTTACTTGGCATGCCCCCGTGTTTCGGCGTATTCCACTCTCTTATGTAATGTGACACTCGGCCGCGGGGGGCAGCAGTACGCTTATAGGCGTCTGGTCTGCCAGGTAGACAGATGAAGAAGTCTTCTTCTTCGTCTTCTTCATCGTTTTCTTCTTCTACTGTCGCTATTTCTATGTTTTCTCCCAGCGATATACTCCATGATATTTAAGTCTTTCATTAGCTGAAGGCGGACTGCAGTCTCCTGGCTCTTGCTGCTGTTTGCTATGCCGTTTTCCCCGCTTGCAGTAACCATAGCAACAAAGACGCCACAGAATTCCTTGCGTGTCGAGCATGCGCAGTCTTGACTCAATATTCCGGTTCGGGGCATTTTCCGACTAAGGTGTTTACATGCCCCAATATTCCGGTTGGAACAGGCATATGTCAGGGGTCTTATTCGGAATTCTCTCCAACCGGATTATGACCTTAATCGGGTTCGGTGCGTGTTTACATGACACGTGCGCAACCGGAATATTGCGAATATTCCGGTTAATACAGGAATAAGGTGTGCATGTAAACTGTCTCGGTGTTCTTCTGCCTAGCTGATCCTCCTGCCAAAGCGCAGTTCTCCTTCAAAGACAGCAGGTGGTGCAGTGATCAGCTGTATCCTCACAGAAACTCATTTATTTCACAGATCGGTGGGCCTGCTATTATGATTATTGCAGGCTTATTGACAGGGTTATTGTCAATATTATAATTAACAGTAGGCCTAATATTGATGAAAGTAATAAATGTGATTGGACTCAGAGATAGGTACATAATCCATGTTTGAGCCGGTTTAAAAATGAGAAAGCAGCAATAATTTGTATTTATTTATTTTTTAATTTGCACCCCTAACAACCCCAACTCTAGTACTTTTAAAATGCTAGACTTGGGGTTGTTAGGGGTGTCAGACAAGTGCAGCCCTGGCTGTTGTAGTTTAACAGCACATCTGTGATGGGAAGTTCCTGCTCGATAACCATAGTGATGAACCCACAGTCACACACCCAACCCTGTAACGTGTAGATTAGATGGACAGTGAGTGGTGCTGGCTGCCTTGTGGTATTATAGATTACCAGATGTCCTCTGTATTTCACATTTGTAAGCTAATGGAATCCAGGAAGCTTTTCCAGTAAAACTTACTTTAGTCATCTGGATCATGTAGTCAGTATACACAGTACAGTTTGGAGGGGTATTGCCCTGCTTACTCCTCAGAGCATCAGAGTAGGATGATCGTGGGCTGGGTGGCTGAGTGTTCTGTCAAGGAATTGATGCAGACACTGTATTTTGATCTCTTTTGCTCAGACAGATCATGCAGCTGTGGATATACAGATGACAGACAGTATCAGAGTTCCCCAAGGTGGGATTTGCTTGTTTAAGTGTTTGTTGAGGACTCTTTATGGGTGTTTTCGATCAGGCCTTAGGCCAGAAAGCTGAAATAGAGTATTGCTCACTTGCTTTGTGGTTGAATTTGGCAAATGTGTCTTTGCTGCTTCAAGTCAAAGTTAGGTTTGTAACTCTATAGTTGTGTGTAAAAATGAAGCATTAGGGTCATTACAGGGTTGACACTGCAGTTGGTCTCTGAACAAATAGTTTGAGATAGCCCAAAGTTTTTGTTGATCCACGATTAATCATCATTATTATCTAATTTTCGAGGAATGGCCATACAGGCCGCAATGACTGGTGCTTCAAAAAGAAAAAAAAGAAAAAATCACCAACTACTATCACTACTTTACTGGACAAAAACAATTTTAGAACAGAATAGAACCCCCAAAGTGACAGATAAATTCTGCCATGGATATTGGGTACTGACATTTTGCAGCACTATACTAAATTACTGCGTAGCTGCTATTTCCAGTCTTTCACAGGTGTAAAGAAAACCAATAGTGCCTGTGCTTTGCTCTACCTGTCGCTTCATGTCAGCACCTTGTGATTACATCCATGATAAAAATAACCTTTAATCTCATAATACACTCCAGTGTGGTCAGCTGTTGCTTCTTTATAGGACCTGTCAATCACATTCTCCAAGATCACAGGCTTTGCAAAGATAAAATAGGAAAAAAATGGCTAACGTCTGAAAATATCTTCCTTTCATTATCACCTCTTCACCTGGCCTGCTACTGTGAGGTTCATTTGACAGCCAGGATTTAGGATGTTGACTAGGTCTAGTTCTACTAGTCAACTTGAATTAAATGTGAGTAACTACACCAACATACTGTGCAACTCATTTCTTTGCTGTGTGTCTTTTGTGTTGATGTTCTTTCCCCCACAACTCTCTCCATATATTATCAGGGTACATTTTGGAGTTGCAGACAAAGTATTTTTGATGAGATGAAGAGGTTGTCACAGGTAGCCATGGCTTGTGTGTGTTTGTGTGTGAGAGGTAGAGCATGGTGTTTTAAATTTGCATGGGACAGCACTCTTAAAGACTGTCATATTGCAGCAAGGGTCAAGACTTTCTTTAATTAAGAATAATTTTTATAGGTACCAGCAGCACATAACATAACAAAGACAAAGAATGGAAATACTGACTGGAGGGGAAACAAATATATTGGCCATTAGAGACTTCAGTTGTGTTTCTTTTGAAACAGACAGTGTATTTATTATTATTATTATTATTTTTTTTTTCATGAGAATGAAAACGGGCTGCTTAAAGTATAATTCCAATTATTTTCAACTTGGGCCTTACTTTCTTATTTATTTATTTATTTTTTTTATCATGGTGATACCCACAGGGCAAACACACTGGCTAACAAAACCCCAACACACACAAACATACTGCACTTTTCACATGATTAAATAGCTGCAATTGGAACAAGAATCACAATATTCATTTGATATATTTTTAGCATTGCTCAGACACAAGATCCTGAATTTTGATCCTGATCCTGGATTCTGGATTTTTGGCACCAGTATTGATTTTGAGGAGTAAAAAGCTTCTGATAACATTTTGGCCTGTGTGTGTGTGTGTGTGTGTGTGTGTGTGTGTGTGTATATATATATATATATATATATATACATACACACACATCCAACATAACATCCAAAACTATGTTTTTGTAAATCTAAAATGAACCATAAGCAAACCACAGCTGATATATCTTGCTTTTCTACAGCTGATTGCATAACTGATCATTTCCATGTTCAATACCTTGGACTGTCAGTATTGAAAAAATCCCTACTATGTTTACCACTTGCATTGGCACACTTCCTAAATTTGTGACACCAGTAGTTTATTTCACAAAACATGATCGGAAAGCCAGCCAGATAATTGTGAAAAAGATTATGCCATATGCTGCTGATACTGATTTGAATTTGTAAAGTGAAACATGAATATTAGGTTTAGGAATATGATTTCCTCATGCATATTGATGAAAACAAAATTTTAGAGGATAATTACATAACATTTTTTAAAGTTATTGGTCTTGCTTGCTAATCCTGCCTTCTGAAATACCACTAGGAGGTTGACATAAGTCTTCTAACAAATACTGTATTTACAAACATGCTGTTTACACTGAATGCAGTGTCACAGTACTTGAGTGGTCTGTTTATGCAACTTTAAATAACATGTCAGTGGATTATCAGAAATTGGATGTAAGCAGGTCCCATTGCGGACTAAGTATTATTGTGTTGAAAGCATTTGTTTTAATTGCTTTTTGGTTTATCTGCCAGAGCTTGTGTTTGCCCCATGGTTGTATATTTGCAAGTTTGCACCCGGAGAGTTGAAGCAAGGCTGCATCAAGCTCTACAGTGAAGTGAAGTGATGAAATTTTGAATACAGTCAATTGCCATGTTGACAAAACCAAGGGAAACAAGGCCCAGGCTGAAAATAGCCAGAATGATCCTTTAACATGTTGAAAATGATGCGCCACAGTGGGATTTGCAAACTTAATTATTAATGCTGCTGCTGTACTGCATGCTTACCCATCTGTGGGGTCTGCTGTGCTTACGCGGTGTTCTCTTTGTTTTACTAACTATTAAATATGTTCCTCCGGCAGTTTGTATTACTTAGCTGTTGTCATATGCAGTTTGTTTTAATATGTTAGCATGGTCTGCTGTGTCTTCATCTGAAACCTACATGAAAGTTTGTCCCCAGTAGGTCATATCTGTACTGCATTGCATAGCTGAAGTATCATTTTTCTGTTGTGGTCAGGTATGTGTTTGTATTGATGACTTTGGGAACATAACCGGAGGAGTCTTCTAACCATTTTATTCTAACTCTGGGCTCTTGTGCATGGTTTAAGGCACTGATGTTGCACATTTAAAGTGAAAAAATGCGGCCAGTTTATTATGCTCACTTTTTCTCCTCTTCTCTTTTGATTTGTAGATACAAAATGCAGCTGAGGAGCCCAGGGTGCTGTGTATAATTCAGGACACCACCAATGCAAAGACGGTCAATGAGCGGCTGACGCTGAACCTGCCTGCTTCCACTGCCCTCTCCAAACTGTATGAAGATGTCGCCCACAAAGCAGGCTATGTGATTGGTACCTTTGACCTCGCCTGGGGAAATACATCAGACATGGTTAGCAAATTAAGTTTATTATGGACAGCCACTCCTGTTTTCTGTCTGAATGCAATAATGTTTTCCCACATTAAGTTACACAGCTCTTCTCTAATCCTTATATAACCACACCCAAAAAGCTATGTAATGAGTGTATTCTAAATGTGCTTACTAGTTGTGTGTTTGCTCTGTGTGGTCATGCACGTGCGTGTGTGTGTGCGTGCGTGCAGACATGCTACTTCCTTTTCTTAACCGAGGCCAAGCTAATCCTGCTGCTGACCCAGGCCAAAGCCCAGGTGCTGTGTCTGTTGTTATCTCACTGAGTAGGTCAGTGGATTAAACCATTTCCACTGCAGCCTATAGCTCGCTCCTCTTCAGCTCACCCGGAGGAACAACACAGAGTTCTCTGTTGTGCAGTGTCGGACACATGTTAGCCTCAAGCTACTTCCTTCGGACCGGTCAATATGGAGAAGCTCTTCAAAATGAATTCAACCTAAGTCTCTTTGTGAGCTCACTTAGCCTGTAGCCCAAAGAAAACTATTTCTGAAATCTTCTGTGTAGTATCTGTATTTAAGGAACATTGCTTTTGTCTGTTTGTTGCTGTTGTTTTTTTCCTTTACGTACTATGCACTGTGTTTTGCTTGTTTTACCTGTCCACATTTGTGATTTGTGAATATTTCTTGCTACTGTCTGCTGTAACTTCGCCTCCTCTTAGGCACCACTGGACCACAGCAGTGAGATGTCCCTCTCTGAGTCGGGCTTTGAACCTGGTAAGAGGAATTTCCTTCAGTTGACAGACAAAGACGGCGAGCAACCACAGATCGCATCGGTGAGTGGCAGAGGAATAACCAAACAAGTACCATGAGTTGATTTTTCATTGATTGCACCCTCTGGCTGCTATTATTTAAAAAAAATAAATAAATGGAATACATCAAAAGCTTCTACTCTGTATGTTTGTGCTTGCATGTGTAGGATGAGTCAGGGACAGCAGACAGCAGTGGACTTGATGACAGTTCTCAGGAGCGTTTTATTGGGCCCCTGCCCAGAGATGGCACTGCGGGTTGCAGTAGTGACTACAGCAGCCCGTCTTACTCCTACTCCTCCATTCTCAACAAATCTGAGACAGGTGGGGCTTGGCCGCTTGTTATAAACATGACATACCCTCCAGTTATGTGACCTCACCTGACCTGCTCTTGTCTCTTGGTCCCCGTTTCAGGTTATGTGGGCTTGGTCAACCAAGCTATGACCTGCTATTTGAACAGCCTTCTCCAAACACTGTTCATGACTCCGGAGTTCAGAAATGCGCTGTACAAGTAAGAACTTGTGCTTGTGGAGGTTTTTGTTAGCTTCACTCTGTGATATATATATTTAAGCTCACTAAACTCTGTTGGTATCCAACCTTTCCTCCAGCTGGGAGTTTGAGGAGTCAGAAGAGGACCCAGTTACCAGCATCCCCTACCAGCTTCAAAGGCTGTTCGTTCTGTTGCAGACAAGTAAGAAACGGGCAATCGAGACCACTGATGTGACACGAAGCTTTGGCTGGGACAGCAGTGAGGGTGAGAACTCTCACTTTCCTATGATTTGACTCACATGGCTTGTATGCATGTGTCTATTTTCATATGAAAAGAAGAAAGAGAGACCATGTGTCTCCAAGTCTGTTCACTTACTTATACTTTCTGTGTGTGTTTTCAGCCTGGCAGCAGCATGATGTCCAGGAGTTGTGCAGGGTCATGTTCGATGCCCTGGAGCAGAAATGGAAACAGACAGAGCAGGTAGGAGAAGGCGACAACTTTGGCGACAACACAAATCCACCCAGCCAGCCTGAACCCTCTCCCCCACAGTCAGAACAAAGGGCCTACTGTGGCAAAAGAGGAATGGGCCAGTAAGCCCCAGGGTTAGCTATTTCTGATCTCAGGAGTTAGCTGTAAACTGTAAACACTTGATGCCGTGTGTGTATGTGGAGACATTTGGTCTGCACACGAGTTGCTGCTTATGACCGAATGAACATATTTTGTACTAGTTAGCTAAAGTGAAAGTGGCAAAGGGCAACAACTGTGTGCTATTGTCTTGTAGTGTGAGTCTGATGGATCAGTGTGTAACAAGTTCTGTGTCCCCTAAAGCCCCAATCTGGAACTCATTTGGATAGATATGAATTATACGTGTACTCACACAGATTGTATAAGTTTTATGTTTGTATGTAGAGCTTTAATCATCCCTAATAAGTCTTTCATAGCTCATCAGGTTTTGTAACTTGCAGTGGTTTGCTTGTGTGTGGGTTTGGTTTAGTATAGTATAGTTTAGTATAGTTGGTTTACTAGTTAGGGTCCATATTCCCACTGCAAGTCTCACTCAGCTTTGTATGGCAAAAAAAGAGAGAGAGATACCCAAGCCTGGTTCAGTTCAACTTTTATGATCCCTCTTCTTTGAAAACACCCTTGCCTTTTCAGCGGTACAAATTGAACACAGGTCTTTGTCTTCATTTAATTTAACTTTAGTAGCTGAGGCTGTGTAGAAAGGTTGGCTAACTGTGCAGGGAGAGGAGCCAGAGATTGCTGTGTGCCAAAATATGTATCCTCTGAAAAACGTGTTTCCCTGATGTGTCCTCATTTTGTTGGTAGTGTACATTGTAGTTCTGAGCACATGTGCTTAATGAATGACAATAATTTGTTGCCTGGTGTACTTGTAGAATCATTGGACATTTGTTGTTTGAGATGACATGGGACACAAGCATGATCTCCAAGGAAACACTTTTCCTTGTTCCCATTGTTGTTTGGTTAAGACTTATTGATCACAAAGTAAAGTTCAAATATAACCTTTTTGGTCTGAAAATCAATTATAGGCCTGAGCAGGTTGCCCTGAATCTCGCTGATTTCTATCATTTCTGTGACATTGACATCAGCCTAGCCACAGTGTGGGAGCGATTGGAATTTTTCAATGTGCAGTTCATATAGTTGTTATAATGCTGTGTGTGTGATAGTGTGATGCTGTAAGCTGTTAAACTGGTTTCACAGTCAAAACAGGTGGCGAGCTTGAACCTAGCACTAAGCTAGCTTTCACTTGTTATACTCAAGACGCAGGTCTGCTGGTGGCTTTTTAAAAAATTACGGACGTAAGGGCCTGGTATAGAGGCTCAGTCATTAAATTTGAGAGACAACAATTTTATAAATCAGAGTAAACAAAACTAGATACACCGTAGACTATTTATTTCTAAAATGTAAGCTTTCAGATGGATCTCGAGCATCATTATGATAACATTTATTTGCATGGCACTTTTTAAAGCACATTTTGTGCTTCACAACAAACTTGAATGGAAACAAGACAGAAAAAATAAATAGTACAGTTAGTACAGAAGTACAGTTGGAATAAAGAATGATTTATAATATTTTTACTTATAAAAAGCACATCACATTTCTACTGTCCAATAGAAGAAATGACAGTAATAACTTACAGAGGTGAAACATGTCATAAGTGAACAGAGAGCGCATTAAAATGAGGCTTGAGTGATCATGAATGTTTCCTTTTGTTAACTGCCCGTTGCCTCGACTCTTTTCCTTGCATCTCTTCCTCGCCTCCTCAGCTGGCATCTCCTGTGGGCAGGACTAAGACGCGAGGAAGAGACATGATGAAGTACAAACTTGAGAACTGAGAAAGGCCTTGTGTTGTTATGACAATTGAAGCATGGCTGAGAGGCCTGACTGTGTTCATGCCTCCTTACCTGCAGGCTGACCTGATCAACCAGCTGTACCAAGGGAAGCTCAAGGATTATGTGCGCTGTCTGGAGTGCGGCTATGAGAGCTGGAGGATTGATACCTACCTGGACATCCCTCTTGTAATCAGACCCTTCGGAGCCAGCCAGGCTTTTGGAAGTGTGGTGCGTCTTTGTCACATCGCACATTTTTTTCAGTGTTTCACACATTGTCTAGAAAAACATAACAATATTAATCTGCTAGTTTGGATTCACTGTAAACTGACACCCTAAGGGTACTGATCTCAGATTTACAGTTCATGTCAATTCATTTTATGACCAACTGGTAGAGCAGGCCTACAGTTCAATGGCCCTAACCAATTCTGTTTTCACAGGAGGAAGCTCTGCAGGCATTCATTCAACCAGAAACTCTCGATGGCCCCAACCAATACTTCTGTGAGCGCTGCAAAAAAAAATGTGACGCCCGTAAGGTGAGCAAACTGAAAATATGATGTGGGGAGTCATGTTGAGCAAAGATGCTCCACTCTTACAGACTCGCCTCTGATTAATGACTGTTCCCCACAGGGGCTGAGATTTCTGCACTTTCCCTACCTGCTGACACTACAGCTGAAGCGTTTTGACTTTGACTACACCACTATGCATCGGATCAAACTCAATGACCGCATGACTTTCCCTGAGGAGCTTGACATGAGTCCCTTCATTGATGTGGAGGACGAGGTGAGAGCAACATGGGCTCCTGTGTAACACCAGGTTATTAGGTCTGGAGGATGAGGAGCATTTTGTGGATTAACCTAGATATGATTTACTGGTCATTAAAATGAAGTCATCAGTTATTCATAATTATCTATTGTGATTGACATTGATATCTAGCCAGCTTTTATTATACACTCTCTGTTGTTTTAAATGGCCTCCCCTCTAGAAGTCTCCTCAGACAGAGAGCTGCACTGACAGTGGGGCTGAGAACGAAGGCAGTTGCCACAGCGACCAGATGAGCAACGATTTTTCCACAGATGACTGTGTGGATGAGGGCATCTGCTTGGACAGCACAGGCAGCACAGAGAGGGTGTTGAAGCCAAAGGTGACCAGCCTGGACATTGTGTAAAGCTTATTAAAGGACCACAGAGGTGTAATGTCTACAAAATGTACATACATAATGTTTCTGCTAATATTTTCCCAAAGCCAGCAATCGTATTTTAAAACTCAGTGTAATTTTTCCTCCCTTTTATCCAGCCAGTGGTTGCCATTCATTCCACTATGATATGAAAATGAAAAACAAAGCGCTTGGATTGCATGTGTTTGACTGTACAGTAATATATTTTTTTTCTCCTGTCTCATCTCTAGAGTTTGTTGACTTTTGAGCTGTTCTCCGTCATGGTCCATTCGGGAAGTGCTGCCGGTGGCCACTACTATGCCTGCATCAAGTCCTTCAGTGATGGCCAGTGGTACAGTTTCAATGACCAACACGTCAGCAAGGTCAGCCTCAGTCCTTGAACTCATTTTGTTTACTAAAAGCGCTGAAATATCAGACAAAATGACTCACCAGGCGCAGAGCTCACCATCGTTACACGCTCTTAATAAAAGGAAGCCACAAATATCCTCATGTCCCTGTGATTTAATATTAAAATCATCAGCATCATTGTCAATGCTTGTATGTACATTTTTTACTGTGCAGATCACCCAGGATGATATCAGGAAGACATACGGAGGGTCCTCAGGGAGCAGGGGCTATTATTCCAGTGCCTTTGCAAGGTGAGCTGTCTTGCATCAGTCATCTAATGGATTGATTGTACAAGGCCTTCATTCATTTGAGAACAAAAACAGTGTTGGTCTTGCATCAGTTTTGAGCAGTTGTGTAGCAACTCGCATGTAAGTAATCAGAAGAAAAATGAGGGTTTTTGTTGAGAAACATTTTTGTATAACACTATGTTTTTTCATGTGCCTGTAGAGGGAGTACACAGTTCCTAGTACCTAGTAAAACAATATTTTATGTTTATCCATTCCACTGCAATGCTAATAAGGTTTCCTTTTCACCCAACAGCTCTACAAATGCGTATATGCTGATTTATAGATTGAAAGATCCCTCAAGGAATGCAAGTAAGGGATTCATTCCTTTAAATCTTTAAATCATTTAGATCATGGTTGCTCTGTCACGTGTAGGGTGTTTTCTTTTCGTGTTTTTTTTTCTTTTGGTTTACTCCTCTCCAAGGGCAAAGTCAATTCTGATCACTGTTTTATTTATTTATTTATTTATTGGTTTACTTTTCAGGGACAGTACACACCAATCAACAGTTAAACTGTAAGTGAGTCAGAGTTAGCGGTCAAGGCTTGTTTTCATCTGCTGTCCCTGTCCAGAACTTTAAAAGGCAACCTAAAATTATGAAAATTTAAAAGCACCACATCAACGCAGTTATTTTTACTGATCAGCTATGCACCTATTTTCCTCAGAGTTCACCAGAAATGCTCAATTGGGATCCCATACGGGTATTGAGGAGGCAATGGCATATTGTTAACATCAGTTTCATGGTTCTCAAATCATTGCCAGAGCCATCTTGATAGAGGCATTGTTGTCTTTGAAGTTACTGAATCCATTTAGACAGAAATACATTATAAAATTAATGTGATCGTACCCAGAAGCCCTCAACCCTGTAAAGCACCCGACACTAGAACAGAACCACAACATGAAGGCCTTTCAGTGTGGCAAGGTTGTTGTTGTTTATAATCGTGATGTTTTGGTTATTATATAAGGTTGGCTTTAGTGTGCTGGTCCAGGAATGTGTGGTTTAATAATGTCTGCACTGTATGTTGTGGTGTCTGCAGAATATTTAGCTGTGGATGACTTCCCTGAGCACATCAAGTCTTTGGTTCAGAAGGAGAAAGAGTCTGAAGAACAGGAAAAGAGACAGAGAGAGATTGAGCGCAACACGTGCAAGGTAGCCACATAGCAACCACCTAGCAACATCCTAGCAAACAACCTAGCAACCACGTGGAACACTAACCAGCTCAAGACACCCTACCAACCACATAATGACCACCCAGAATACAGTAGCAACCACTTAGTAACACCTTAACAACCACCAAGAGCACCATAGCAACCACTTAGGAACACCATAACAACCACCTAGCAAAACCATAGCAATCACCTAGACCACCATAGCAACCACCTAGTACACCATAGCAACTACCTAGCAACAACATTGAATATCAACCACATATTTGCACCCCTGTATCAGCCTAAAACCAACAGCCACCACCTTTCCACTGCCATTATTGTACAGTAATCACCCCACATTTTCTTCGGGAAATGCACCTTTCTTGTTTCAATCTTGCTCTTTTTACTTTCAGATCAAACTCTTCTGCATGCACCCTGTGAAGATGTTGATGATGATGGAGAGCAAGCTGGAAGTGCATAAGGATAAAACTCTCCGAGAAGCAACAGAAATGGCCTACAAGGTAGAACTACCTGAGATAGAAATAGGAGGAGCAGGAAATTAAAAACCAATCTGTCAGTTGTACAGTGAAACCAGAACATCACAAGTAATCTATAATTTCAACAAATACGACAGTTAAACAATAACATCACAGAACAAGGATGGATGTCAGCATTTTTAAAATTATTGACCTACACTAAGAAAGTGGTGCGTGTGAATTTGATTTTAGAAGTTCCCATAGTTTGTTTCCTTGAAATAGTGAAGGCAGCTGAAACAAGATTTACCTAACTATTGATACACCTCTAATAGAAGACACTCCTTTGGATGAATTTTAGAAGTTGTACTTATGGTGGTCTTAGGTAAACTAGCAAAGCCTGTGTTTTATGTACTTACATGACCAGCTGTTGTTTTTGTAGAACAAAGTTTAACTTTTAGTTTCTTATGAAGTTCTTTCATTAAAGACATTTTTTTCAACATGTGGATTGGTTAGTGTCAAAAACATCCTAAACATTATGTGTACTGCCTCTCAGCTGATGGAGCTAGACGGTGTGGTCCCTCTGGACTGCTGTCGCTTGGTGAAATATGATGAGTTCCATGAGTACCTGGAGCGCTCCTATGAAGGCGAGGAGGACACACCGATGGGCCTGCTGCTGGGAGGAGTCAAGTCCTCATACATGTTTGACTTGCTGTTGGAAACACGCAGGCCAGAGCAAGTGTTCCAGCCTTACAAGCCCGGAGGTCAGTAGGCCGTTAATATTCACGGCACTATCAGTTGTTTGCATGCCTATCATGCATTTTTGCTTTCGCTGTACTCCCTTCTATGCAGCTCAAATATCCACTGCACCATGCGTCTGGTATGCCAGCTTAAAAATCTTTCTTTTTTAATAAGAATAATACTAGTGATTTATTTTTAAAGCACTCAAAAATACAAAGTGCTGGTGACACTAACATATTCAAAGCAGTAGAGGAAAATATAATGAAATATTTTACAGTGACATTGCATAGTAAATTGGAAAAAACACAACTGACATTCAATGAGAAGATTTTATTATGTTAATGTCTACTTACTTTAAAAATGACTGGAAATACCGTATTGATCTGAATATAAGACGATATTTTTTCCATTGAAAATTCCCTGAAAAAACGCCCTCGTCTAATATTGGGGGTCTAAGCAAATACACATGTATTGTACTTGCATATGTTCCGTGCTTGAATACAATACACTTCCCCCGCTCTAGCACAGTTGGAAGGGGTGTGCTCCAGCACGGTACGGGCGTTCATGCACGAGCACATGAACGGTCACGCACGCAGCTCGCGAACGTGGATACAACGTAAATCATACAACTTTCCTCCTGCCTCCGCAAAATCGTTTAATGCGCGGCTCGATTACCGGCGAATGGCCGCGTCGCGCAATCAATAATCAACCATGTTGTCTGTGTCGCTGTCCATGGTGCTGCTGCAACCGCGTATAAACAAAAGTTGATTTATGATGAAAGGTATATATGGCAGCCTGTGTGCCGACCGAGCCGACCGAGGCACCAGCCGGCATCAGGTGGGCCGGCCGGTGTGCGCCGCCACCGGTTGAATGTAGCAGCCAGCTGACATGCTGCTCCGGCTGTCAGTTGGACGCTTTCTGAAGTTACCTCCGAAACTGTCAAGGTAAATAAACATCCCTTAACCCTGGCCCTGAGTGCAATGTGAGACGGTGGCGGTCTCAGAAAGAAGAGCTAAAAAATGCCCACAGCCAGAGAAGGGCTTCTCGTGGTCCAAAAACTGGTCGATTCAACGAGACTGACCGGAGGGTGTGCGATTTTGTGAATGAGAAACGTAGCGAAGGACTACCCATTACGAGGGCTGTGATGCAGCAAAAAGCACTTGAAGTTGCCACAGAGCTCAACATACCCCGAACTGACTTTAAAGCTAGCATGGGCTGGTGTCGCAGAATGTCCATATAAAAAGTATATTTCCAAAAAAGGTTCTTGAAAAAGAGGGGTCGTCTTAAAATCAGTGTCGTCTTATATTCAGATCAATATGGTAGATGAAAAATGGCTGTTTTTTCCCCCTTACAAACCTTAGTTCTGGACAATAAGAGCTTGAAATAAGTAAAAGTGATTGGTTAAAAGGATAAAAACACCAAATGTTGACACATGCATATTTTTTTATTTGCTTAAAAGTTGAAGGTGGGCGTAAAGGGTACGCTTACCATCATATTTTATCCATACTTGTGCACACCTAAGACAATATATAGTACACAAGCTCATGTCTGCACACTTTTGGATGTAAGAAAGATGTTTTAGTAATGTAGAACAGAAAAAGCTGATGTTACAGCATGATGAGTCTAAACTGCTCATAATGTCTTGGTGTGTGTGTGTGTGTGCGCGCTGTTCTACAGAGGTGATGGTAAAGGTTCACGTGGTTGATCTGAAGAGTGAGACCATCGCTCCTCCCATCAGCGTCAGGGCCTACCTGAATCAGACGATCACTGAATTCAAACAGCTCATTGCACAGGTTCTCTTTTCTTTCATTTCTCCTTAATCTTTCTTTTCTTTAGTGTCTTCTGTTTTTTGCCTAGTTATTTAATTGATCAATAATCCCCTGAGGGTTAGAGTCATTTTACATTAGTGAGGCTGCACAAAAGGTCTATTCTGTAAACCATTTTTATCCAACACTTGTGATAGGGCATGGTTGAATCTGATACAGCAGTAGTTGAGAGAATGTGAGATCCAGTCCTATGTCTTATGTCTGGCTTTGTTTCCAGGCTACAGAGCTATCTGCAGAAACCATGCGCGTGGTCCTGGAGCGCTGCTATAACGACCTTCGGCTCCTCTATGTTCCAAACAAGACACTGAAAGCTGAGGGCTTCTTCAGGAGCAACAAGGTCCCTGGATTGTTTCTTTTATTTCTGACCGTAAAGCCCTTAAAGCATAATGTCCCACATTTAAACATGCCATCCATCTGACAGGGATTTGTATGTGTTCATTGCTAAACATTCAGTAGCATATCAATTTGAATATCCCTAAAAAACATTAAAATTTGATTGTTATGTGCGATTTGTGTTTGCCCTCCCATCAGGTTTTTGTGGAGAGCTCTGACTCAACGGATCACCAGGTCACTTTCACTGACTCTCTCTTGTGGAAACTGCTGGATCGCCACGGGAATACAATCCGACTTTTGGTCTTGCTGCCTGAGCAGTCTCCTGGTACTTTGACCAACAGAACTGTTTGCCAAAAAATGGGAGGTGACTCTGATGTTTCCTTTGAAGGATCAAAGGGTAACAGGAAGTCCGTAGAGGCTATCCTGGAGGAGAGCACAGAGAAGCTAAAGAACCTGTCTCTCCAGCAGCAGCAACAGGGCTCCAGCACCAGTGACAGCCAGAAAAGCTCAGATGCCAGCGACTTTGAACATATTGAGTCCCCAACCCAGGAGGCCGATTCAAACTCATCCATTTGTGCAGCTGCAGACAACAGAGAGCTGGAAAACCGGATCCGGGCAGCAGCTGGGGGCAGCGGTGGTGCCTCCTCTGATGCCGAGAACCAGTTTGCCTGTGAGGAGCGCTCAGACTCTGAGGTAAACAACGACCGCAGCACCAGCTCGGTGGACAGCGACATCCTGAGCTCTAGTCACAGCAGTGACACACTATGTAATGCGGACAGTGGCCCTATCCAGCTGGCTAATGGCTTGGACTCACACAGCATCACCAGTAGCCGCCGCTCCAAAGCCCACGAGGGCAAAAAAGAGACCTGGGACACTGCTGAGGAAGACTCCGGCACAGACAGCGAGTACGACGACAACGGAAAGAGCAAGGCAGAGGCTCAGTACCTGTACTTCAAAGCAGAACCTTGTGCTCACGATGAGTCATCTGGGGATGCACAAAAATGTATGAATCCTCTTTATAGTGCCATTTAAAGAAAAATCATCCTTTTGTAATAAGAAACTGTGCATATAACATTAATTGCAACAAATAATTATTTTCATACTGGAGTTAATCTTTGGTTATTTTTTTTCAAATAGTTATCCCATCCATTAAATGTGGTAATGTGCCCATCCAAAGCACTGATGATATGAAACGGAGAGAAACAAGCAAAACAAGAATTTATAAGCTACAACCAACAAATATTGGGCTTTATTTATTTATTTTTACTTCTGATCAAAGTCAGAATCGATTTTCTGTTGCTCTACTAATTGATAAATTGACTGCTTGTTTCAGAATTGCTACAACTTCAGAAGAGGTTGGGTTTTAGAAGACAAAAGAAATTTCTCTCTAATGTATGATTTCTACTTTCGATTCAGATAGAGCACGATGTTGATTTAGCGACTTTAAATGGAAGGGTGGCAAAGTGAATCTTGAAAACTGATGAAAATGTATCCAATTGACAGAACAGCTTGCACAACTGAAACGGGGCAACGTATCTTTGAAGAGATGTTAAATCTCTGTTTCTTTTCTTATGCTTAAGGTTTAGTGGTCCATGTGGATAAGAGAATAACGTTGGCAGCGTTCAAGCAGAACCTGGAGCCCTTCGTGGGAGTTACCTCCACCCAGTTCAAGGTGTTCCGGGTGTACGCCAACAACCAGGAGTTTGAGAGTGTACGCCTCAATGAAACTCTCTCATCCTTCTCTGATGACAATAAGGTTTGTGAGGATTATTTTTCAGAATGTTTTTTTTTTCCTCGGTATGTTTAGGCAGGTCGGAATGTGTTGAATTTATTGAATATTTATTACCTTCAATAGATAACTATTCGACTTGGAAGAGCGCTGAAAAAGGGTGAATACAGAGTGAAAGTGTATCAGCTACTAGTGAATGAACCAGAGGTAAGAACTGAAGTGGGGTTTGTGCTATTTATACATAAAATGGCATGTTTGTGATGGATATATATGAATATGAACCTAGAGTACTATAAATACACAGCATGATGTTATTGTGGTCAGCAGTTTTTAGTAAAGACAAATTGTGTTAAGGTGAGGAAAACAAAATCAAGGCTAAAATGGTAGTTTTGGAGATTAATGTTGAAACTGCATCGTTGAGATGTTTCTCCCTGTGCTCCCCAGCCCTGTAAGTTCCTTGTGGACACGGTGTTTGCCAAGGGCATGACTGTCAGACAGTCTAAAGAGGAGCTGCTTCCTCAGTTGAAAGAGCAGTGCAAGCTTGACCTCAGCATTGACAGGTGAGATTTTGTGTTCACACTTGGAGCAGCACATTAACGAATGGTCAAAGCCTGGTGGCCTAGACACAAACAGGAGCCGCATCATTAATGTTAAGATAAGATACTGGTTTGTATTTGTAGATTACATGTTAAATGATACATGATTTTGGAAAGTAAACAGAAATTAAGTTCATTTGCCATTGATAGTTTATAGATATTGCTCTACCCTCTTCTCACTTATGTTAAACTCACACTTGTCATTCTTTTAAACGATTCCCTGGTTTCCAGTCGTATGCTTCAGTACTTCCCAAACAAATTTTTGCTTAAATCTTCAAAATCTGCAGCAACCACTTTCAGAAAATCCCCTCGTGTACAGTCATGAAGCATGCTTGAAGTGTTGCTTTAAATTTGGTCAGTGTGCCCAGTTCTTATCTTGAACCGTGTCTGTGTGGTCAGGTTCCGTCTCAGGAAGAAGACGTGGAAGAACCCAGGAACAGTGTTTCTGGACTACCATGTTTACGAGGAAGACATCAACATTTCTTCCAACTGGGAGGTCTTTCTGGAGGTCCTCAATGGTAACTCTCATTCCACGATTCCTCAGAGGGAAAATAGCAGTATTGTCCATCATCAGTTTTTGATTTTTTTGTAGATTGATGTCCAGAACTTGAAAGAACATTCCAACTTTTGGGGCAGGTCACATTCTGTATATCTCAAGCAGTGCCATTAAATTGGTGCTGGTTCCTGATCGGTCTGTACTGAAATATTAATAAGTGTCTGGACAAACAGTGCCATGTCATTCAGTAAAATCTGTCATTTGTTTTCATCATAACCATCCTTATTGGCGTTCACTCGGTTAACACAGATTTTATTGTTTTTGCTCAATAATTTCAGGTTATAGAGGGTTCCAGAAAGACAATTTCCCACTGGCTCCCTGATTAAGGCTGTATGGCACTGCTAAATTTATTACTCGGCCATCATCAACATTCCATAAAAAAAAAAAAAAAGTGTGGCTCTCTGTAATTAGACAGATATTATCCAGACCTGTTTTATGTTCTCTGCATACAGGAATGGAAAAATGGGCTTGAGGCACATAACGTGACGCTGTAGTATGGCATTACAGTGCTGCTTTTTGATCATTGTTCCAGTAAAATGTCTTGACACTTATCTTGCCAGTGCATGTGGGCCACTTCAATGACCACTCACCTCTCAGGACCAAGGAATATAAGGACATCAAAGTCAACAACAAAAGGAAATAAGAACAATAACATAAATAGTTGACTATAAAAGTAAAATGAGAACATAATAAAATGGAGTAAATGAGATAAAAGCAATAAAAACAACAGTATGGTATGTTCCATCGTCTGGGGGCTCTGGAGGCAAAAGTTCTAACACCTTTGTGTTGAAAGTCTGGATTTAAGAACAACAGTGAGAGCACTTAATTTATAGTCTAATCTTAGTTTAAGTCATGGCCTCCTGTGTGTCTCTCAGAACCAGAAAAGATGAAGTCTATGTCCCAGCTGGCTGTTCTAACGCGGCGTTGGCGTCCTGCTACAATGAAGCTGGAGCCCTTCCAGGAAGTGGTTCTGGAGAGCAGCAGTGTGGAAGAACTCAAGGAGAAGGTGTTGTACTGTCCTATTGTTTGTATATTCTTCCACTTCATTCACACAGACAGAGATGTAGCTTTAAGATTATCTTATGCAGCATTGAGGGAAGAGAAATCAGTGGTACTTATGACACCACATACAAAATGATCTGAATGATATTTAATGCCGTCTGTCATTTATTCTTTATTCTGTCCACAGCTTAGTGAAATAAGTGGTATTCCTCTTGAAAACCTGGAGTTTGCCAAGGTATGAAATGCATTGCTTCACACAGGACTCTTTGATTGTTTGTTTATTTCTTTACTTTCCTGTTTACCATTTTACCTTTGAGTGAATCTGCTGCTGCCTTTCCTGTGCAGGGGAGAGGAACGTTTCCTTGTGACATCTCTGTGTTGGAGATCCACCAGGATTTAGACTGGAACCCGAAGGTGTCAACCCTCAATGTGTGGCCTCTGTACATCTGTGATGACGGAGCCGTGGTCTTCTACAGGTGAGAGAGCTGGATGTGGTGCAGTCTGTACTATGGCTGTAGTCTGTTAGTCGACTGGTCGATTTATTGGTCGATACGTTCTTGGTTGACCAAAATCTGATTGGTCGATTATTTGCCGTGTTAATTTTATCAGGAGTAAAGCACTAAGTGCTAATGGGGGTGTTTTCAGAACAAACGGTTTCACAGGTAACAGTCTGTCTTCAGAACACCCCCCTTGTTTTCACAATTTTGGATTAGCCCAACCCACTGGCGGAGACAGATAGGTAGGCCGATATGTTCTGAATTGAAGAAAAAATTAGGTCTGGTTTTCCGACTATTTGCTTAATTAAGAACGTTTAATGAACATTTAGTCCTCTACCATGTCAAAGACGTCGTCAGTGTGGCAGCATTTTAACAAAACAGATGGGGAAAAAAAGGCGAATGCAAACTTTGTAAACAACAGTTTGCGTATCACAGCTCAACGACCAACAGGGCATATCACCTAAAACGGTAAGCTAACATGTCTGCGTTAGGTTGCTCCGTCAGTTTTGAGGATAAACATAGCAGCTTGACATAAACGGAAATCACAGGCTATGATATTGAGTAGGTGCACGTGAAGCAACACTGTCAGAGCCGACCGACTCCAGTGTGTCATTCACATACCTGCCAACATTTGAGTAGTAAAATCCGGGAGATTTTTGTGGTGGGGAGCAGCAAAAGATGTGCGGGGATATTACCCGCCGAGCCGGTTAAGATTTACAACACTTCCAGGTTTTTAATAATTAGTCTATAAACTCGGCATTGTCTGACACAGGCTGGAAAATGCGCACTTTTATTTACAGTTAAACATTTCGCCGTGTGTTTCAGCTTCTGTTAAACCAGGGGTCACCAATCATGTTCCATGGAGGGCCGAGAGGCTGCAGGTTTTCATTCCAACCAAGACCTCCACCAGGTGACTTCACTGATCACCTCACCTTGTATCAGAAAGGAGGAGCTAATCAGTGAAATCACCTGGTGGAGATCTTGGTTGGAAAGAAAACCTGCAGCCTCTCGGCCCTCCATGGCACATGATTGGTGACCCCTGTGTTAAACTAACGGAGCTGCAGCAGCTTTCGGTCTCAGCTTCCTTTGTTATTGTGCGTTTCTCATTATTATTAACAAACAAAATTGGGGCTTGTAAATTACGGGAGATTCCCGGGAGAAAAGACAAAACGGGAGGGCGGCAGGAGATGAGAAACCTGGGGAAAACGGGAGTGTTGGCAGTTATGGCCAGATACTGTGACAAATACCCCCCACAATCTGACTTGTTTCCTTCACTGTAAAATCAGGAGATTAGCGGGAGAAATTACTGACCGGGAGCATTGCGGGAGATAGGGTTAAAACTCGGGAGTCTCCCGCGTGAATCATATGATCATTCAGTGCAAAATAATTAGGTCAAAAACGATTTAATATACTGCAGATACTTGTTGTTTATGTTTATTTATAATTCATTCAGGCGGAGAAGGCTAGCAGGCAGGCTACTGTCCAGTTAATTAATCTAAAAATAGTAATTTTTTTTTTTTTTTTTTGTATTGCCGCTAATTTAAATATTGCTGGTAAAATAAGCTGTTACCAGCCAATAGTGATTGTCTTCCTATATATTGGTCCAATGCTAGTTTACCGTCAGCTTCTTACTATTGTGGTTGGTTTTTAATGGCAAAAGTGAATCAGCCTTCTTTCATGACGTTGATGGTAGAGTTGGGGTATGGTGCTAGACCATATGTGAATTTCAAACAGTACTTTTCTCTCAGTTGCATGTGCATTGCACTGCTGCAGCTCATTCCCATTCTACAGCTATGTCAGTCAGCTTTTCTGTGATCTGTTTCTGCACAGGGACAGCACTGAGGAGCCTATGGATCTGTCAGAGGATGAACGCAACGAGCTGATGAAGAAGGAGAGCAGCCGGCTGCTGAAGACCGGACACCGCGTCAGCTACTCGCCTCGCAAGGAAAAGGCCCTCAAAATCTACCTGGACGGAGGCCCAGCCAAGGACCCGGGACAGGACTGATGCACAGACCTGCCGCTCCGTGGGTGTTTGGAAGGCCTGCCTGCTGCAATGTAGCGGCCAGGCTCAGGGACTCTGTCTGAGCACGGGGTCCCACATTGACTTGAACGTCAAGCAGCGCTGTGAGGCTGACGTGCTCTCACCCTCCACTCTGGGCTCCAGGATTAGCTCAGAAATCCTATTGTGCACTATAGTGTATTGTACTGTAAAGTTTAAAGGGAAGTACAAAAGCTATTCGATTATTAAAAAAGAAAAAAAAAAAAGAATCAAATACTGTATAGACAAATCAACTGAACGTCAAGTTCCAGAGATGGATGCATGGATGTTAGAACTGTGAAACTGGAGAGGAAGGCATCCATCCCTGTCTGTTTATGTCACCTGTCTCCTTTCACATGAGTCTTTCTCCTTCACCTTCCTCTCTGCCACTGCGTGTTTCTCTTCCTGTTTTGGATGTAGTGTTGATTAAGCCCATCTGACTCAATCGTGAACATCTTGTAAGTCTATACGCTCACGCCTCCTTAACACTTCTCCACCAGACAAGTTATGCTCATCCTTAGAAGCCTCACCTCCTTTAAATGCTATCAAACCAGTAGTACATGCAACCAAGAACTACTTATCTAGCCCTCTTGTATCCTCTCTCTTTGGTGAGATGGACTTTCTCACTTTCTCAGTATCTTTGGCAAGTTGAAAAGTAATTTATACTCTAGATTGGATGATTCAAAATTGCTAACCCAGAGGTTGTTCCCGCCCTTCTCCTATAATGCCTCAAAGTAATGCGTCATTATGGGTTGTTCTTACTGCTGCTCTTCTAATGCTTTATAGGAGCTTTGCCTCTCGTACATAACTTCCACAGGATTTACTGATACATAGGCTATCGGTCCTTTACTACCAAGGACTTAGAAACAAAACCAAGTAGACTATGTTATGAATCTCCTTTTTTTGTTTTTGTTCATTGTAAATTATTATTTTGCTCCAGACTTAATGATCCAGTTAGGTCTTGTGAGATAACTGGCACACATCTGTTGTTTGTATTTAACCTTTAATTTAGAAAGTTAATGGGTTGTTTTTTTTTTTCTGCATCATGTGACCTGGGTGTGCATCTCTCGCGTCATCCACATGTGTGTGATGTTGGACTGGGGCCGAGAGCCCTCTGTGGTTTTTAACCAGAGAGAGCGAGGTTGTTTTGGCGCTTCTACCTGCTGCTGCTTGATAGACTGACACCAGAGGGTGTAGAGAGCCCGTCGGACTTTCACGTCTGGCCCAACACTCTGCGGACTGGAGCTTAGCATTCCAGCCCCTCTGGGCTTCTGATGCTGCCACCAGCTATTCACTGTAGAAATGCCAATATCTGAAGAAATTCTTCTTTTGATGTTGATGTTTATTTCTTTGAGAATTAAATCCTGTGTGAAAAATAGTTTAAGTTGATTTTAGAAATGAATTAAAATGCTTTTTTTTCATAACTGCAGTTTTCTGTGTATGTATATTAAAACTGCTGGGTTTCTCACTTGCGTTCAATTTATATGTTGACCTTGTTATGTGCCAAAACACAAGCTGTTCAACTTTTAAGAACAGATATGTTGGTATTTTAAAACTTTATTGTCTTTAAGGCAGGAGTTCTACAAGCTACATGGGTCAGGTTTTCAGGTGCTTATGAAGAGGAAAAAAGGTTACACTTGACTCTTACACATAACATATGCAGTGTTATCAGCAACAGTATAGATGCATGAACATCAGGGGTTGCTTACATTGCTATTACACCTTCCAGGCCTGAGACGACATCAAATTGTGTCAGGGTTGCTACATGATCTGTTCCGAACAGTCAGGAAATACATATGAAATGCTTTCAGAGATGATTGGGATATATATATATATATATATATATATATAAACAACTGATAGCATACAGTGCATGAGAAACTAATGCCACTCTTCTGAGTTAAAGATGATTAAGGTTCCTGCAAGACAATGATCCCAAACATACAACATGCCACTTATGCCAATTTGTTTGATTTTTCCCGTTGATTTCATAAAATATGGAACAGCAGCTTCCTGCCTGGATGGACACAGCAATGTGTCTGCGCATAACTCAACTCTTACATCCAAATGACAAAGAGTCAAAGCAGTAAACTGATGATCCAGTCTGGAGGTGTTGCCAGGAGATTCTAGGATATTGGTTAACAAAATCCTCTTGAGCTGGTTACACATGGCCTGTATATGGGAAGTAAACTGTTTCTGATAAACCTGGGAGGAGAAATCAAAACATTCAAAAAACTACTTAGAGAGAAAATCAGCTGTGTGAAAATAACAGGCCTCCCAGGGCTTTTTTTTTTTTTTTTTTTTTTTTTTTTTTTTGAACACATGCATGGTTTGGTACCAAATTACGTCAAGCAGCAACACAGCTTTCCATGTTGCATCACATGGCATTTTGTGGGGAGTAGCTGGGCAGTCTGGAGGGCCCTGGATGAAAAATCTGAGTAGAGCATACTTACAATAACAGCTATACCATTTTTAAAACATTTAAAAATGAACAAATATGAAAACACTGGCGTTCATGGTGTCCAGTCCTTCCTCTAACATTATTTATAGTGACAATGATCTTTATGATTAAACATGGCACAAACAGAAGAGAGGGATCAGTGAGAGGATATATGAATAACAATTCTGGCATTGTAACATTGTATGTCCTGAGCAGGACGTAGGACCGACCTGCCAAAAGTAAATTGATGCAAATTAAAATGCATGTCTGCTGTGCAACAAACGATTCTACACTGACAACGAGCAACTCCAAGAATACCGGAGAGACCTGTGAAAAATTAAGGGTCATGACACAAACCTTACAGACAAAGAGCAGATTCAGATGGGATGTGAAAAGCTACAGAGAGAACTGATTTCTATGTTAAATGAAGAGGAAATAGCTAAGAGTCCCATGCTGTCTATTCATTTTAGCAGTTTATCCTCAGGTTACCTCTATCTGGCTATCCCTGCAGAAGCACAAAAGTAAGACCGCAGTGTATAGCCTGATCCAGCATCTTGTGGAAATGAACTCCAAGAGGAACAGCTCAACAAGCATAATTGTCTCTCCTGCAGAGATACTGTGAGGTGCAATATAGTGGCTGAGGCCTGAGTTCTGGCAAAGGCAAACCTCCATGGAATAATGGCACACCCTTCAAAAATATTGCAGGGATGAAGCAGTAAGGTTTTTGTCTACAACGATGTATGAAAGTGCAGGGAGAACAGCTTAGATAGAACTTTGAGATACAGAAGCATCTAAGATTAGATTACTACAGCAACATATGGTGTGCCATCCCCCTCAGACCTGAACAGGCGACGGCTTCACAGGCCCTCTGGGTTCAGAGGCAGTGACACTTTCACACATTCAGTTAATCAGACACAGTTACCTTCCCAAGTGCGATGTAACCAAGCGATGAAGCCCCTGGCAGCAGCAGTTTGAAGTGAAAAGAAAATTCTTTATCAGTTAGGAAAGAAACCCCTGCCTATCTCATCGGTTTTGTGTGTGAAGTTGGACAGATTTACAGTGACTACAGGCACTATCGAGCAAACATAAGCCAGTGATTTACTGTGCTGTTAGAGAGAGCAGCAACCTAAGATCTGGACTGCTGTTGTTGTCCAGCTCTTATCAGTCTGTTCACTTTGTAAATTTCCCTGTGCCGCGGGAGGATACTGTAAAACGAGGAAGATGAGAGGAAGAATCTTAGGTACACCGAACGAGCAGCTGAGGCTCAGCAGTGAGCCTCCAAAACCTCGTTGCATCTTGTTGAAGCTGTATGCCATGGATTTGTATCCACATCCAACAGCAGCTTAGTCAGGCAGCGAGGGATCCAAGGCCAGATTGTGAAGTCACGGTGCACGAGGCAACACAAAGCAGCAGGACGGAGCGGCAAATAGCTCTTGGTAGAAGAGGAGAGTGTTAAGTATGTACATTTACATAATGACTAAGATAGGAAGACTAATTTATCATGCGCTGCTGGTTTAGCTACGGTGGTGGAAGTGGGCAGTTATGATGTTCTCAACCTCAGGTGTAATTGTTTTACATTATTTAAGCTTTACTGTCTGCTGATATAATTCAATTTCAGAACTGTAGAAAGGGCTTTTACAAGCTGCAGAGGTCAGCTCTCCCTTTAAAGGACTATACCAGTGATTCTGCATGTTTAGTCGAATATCTACAAAATGTATATGCATCATGTTTCTGTTAATCTTTTTCCAAACCAAGCAGTCATATTTAAGAACTCCAATGTCATTTTTCCTCCCTTTTATCCAGCCCTTGATTTCCATTCATTCCACTACAATATGAAAATGAACTTTCAGAGACTTCAAACTTTCTCCACACTGGTATTCCATCATTGTAATAAAGCTGTCCACATTAGTTCTCCTAAAAGCAGCAGCACTGTTGTGTTTGGATTATTTGAAACTGGGCGGAGTGATGCGGTCTCTCCACCAGAAAATAGTCCCCACAGCCAATTATCAGTTCTGTGGTTTAGGAATGGTGACGACTTTGTTTGCCACAGAAACAGAACTTGATAAGGTGGCTGATACAACCAAAAACTCACATTTGGAAATAGAGGGGTTTTGATTATATGTTGTGAAATTCTTAGTACTGCTGCATGATCTGCAAAATGGTTTGTTGCCATGTAAAATGTGGGTTGATAGTAATAAATGAGCCAAACATTCAAAATCACTGGTATTGCCCTTCAATCTCTTGTTTGAAATCAGTGGTGAATTTAGAAACCAAAGGTGAGATCTTACGGACAGTAGAATAAGCAGAAGGGTAATTTGATGGTCGTCGGGTTGGTGTGGAAGAGTACAGCTCCGATCATGTTTGAGGAGAGCTGTCCTGGGAAGACAAAACCTCCTGTTGCCTGCCTCGGTCGTTGTATTGCCACACGTGAAGCATATTTTTGCCGGCCTCCTGGGCCCTCAGTTATCAATGCTGCACAGAAAAGATAATCAATTCTTTCTTCTAAATAAAACATGTACACACAATAAATTTGACTTTCAAATGCGTGTACACAATCCTGTAAAGTAGTCTGCCTCGATAAGTATTACTCCTGCTCATGAACATAAATACAGTGCTGCAGGAACTGTCAAGGATGTTGCTCCTGTGCTGAATATGGCTCAGGTGAAGAAATGAACAAACAAGTGAAAAATGAAGCCTGACAGCTGACGGTAGATGTGAGCTGCAGCAAACTCAGTGGGTGGGGGGTGGGGGTGGGGTTATTGCAACAGGCAGAAGTCAGAGAGAGACCAGCCTGGCCAATGTGGACCAGCCACATTGGATCAACTGCTTGCTGTAGCGATAAATATTTATTAATACTGCAAAGGGTACACTAATCAATAAGCCGTCCACCCACCACTTGGTTCAATAAAATAAACACTGGGAAAAAAATTCTGAGTTGCCACTTGTTGCTCTCAGTGCAGAATGCCGCAGCCCTCCATCAAGGCAACATGAGCCATTTTCCACACAGCACAATCAATATGTCATTGATGCAGTTTCTGATTGCCTAGACTCTGGATTTTAATTCTTTATTTTTTTTTTAAAAAAAAAGACTGTCAAGTTTTCATTTGAAGTCATTGTGCCTAAAGTGGGAAATGAAGTTGGACAACATGCACTGTCCAAGTTTAGAAAAGCTGAAGGCTAGACATTTTTATAATAATTATGAAACATGCCATTCATTTGATTGCATGTTTCTGTCTCTCCCGGTGCTGTGCATCAGCATGGTAGGAGCGATGCTGAAACGTATGCACAGTCTCATGCACAGATATTTTTTGTACATTCACAGCATTGATACATGAGGGTCCTCCAGCTGCATGGCTAATGGAGTGAATGCCTTTTTTTATCTGACATCATCCATTTTCAGAAACCTTAACAAGTGAAGGATTTTAACTAAACCTCAGCTCTCTTACTTTAGCGGACACAGACTGTACTTCTTAGCACTTAAGTAATGCAGGTTCAGGCATGGTCAATGCTGTAAAGCTCTATCATTTTGGATAAGGTTATCAAACTCGAAATGCTAAAACTGACTGCAACAAAGCACTGAATAAGCAATAACCAAAAGAACAAATCTTAAATGTGAGGTACATACAGGAGGTGTACATCTTCAGTACTGGAGACAGCAGAGACTCCTCAGTCTTTTTTTTACAGGGCAATCTGAGTCAACTCAAGCTAGATCTAGACTATATAGTCTATCTCTGAGTAAAGAGTGTCTGTCAGGTCCTCTTCACTTGAGTCTTGTCCCTTTAAGCACATGGACCCTCGCCTGTCAGAGGAGCAGAGCACAACTTCTGTGAGCAGAGCAGCGTGATATGAATAGTAAAAGTTGATATGTGATATACAGTAAAAGCTTCAAAACCAAACCATTTTTCACACATTACCAAATTTATAAGTCCAATAGCTAAAGTGTACAGTATTACTTTTATCTACCAAGGGTAACAGACAGGGATAACATTGTTGTTGTCAAAGTCATGTGAGGCAACACGGTGCTGGACAGCAGCCACTGCACTCACCCAAGGGGCTGACACTGGAGATCCTCAGCACAGGGGCAGTGCTCCCTGGGCCCCTCTCCCTCCATGTCCCAGGACAACAGCTCCATCAGGTGGTTGGAGGGACTGTAGCAGCGCTCACGCTCAATTGGCTTGGCCAAGCAGACAGGGAAGAGCAGGGCTAAGCTCCAAAAACAACAAACACAAACTGAGAGACGCAACGACTGACCCATGAAAATAAAATAATAGACGGTGATAGATGGAAGGATAAATGTGTTCAGCGGTTATAGTTCCACCGTCTAACTTCTCCTAATACGACTCTCATTTAAAAAGAAAAAATCCAAGACATGCATTTGAAATACATGTGATACACTGTGTAAATAAGACAGCCTCAGAGTTGCTGTAAGGTTTTTTTCCCACTTTGACAGAGCCAGGCTAACAACTCCCATAGACTTCAAGTCTTTATGCTAAGCTAACACAAAATGCTACCCGAAGGAACTGAACCAGTAAATGCACAGAGGTGAAAATGGTATCAAACATCTTGTCACATTCTGGCTAAGTTGGACAATTGCTATGTTGCCCCAAAACCTTGGAATATTTATTTGAGTTTGGCATCGTGTTTATGAAGAGCAGACATTTTGCATTATTGGGCATTTTCTCAGAGAATTTCCTCACTGTGACAAAGAGAGAGGACACTGAATACTCAGACACAGCATGACTAACTAGTTGGTGCTGTAGATGTGTGTTGCTATTCTCGGAGTGAGCTATACCTTTATGGAAAGCACAACACAGATCTGTGCTGCAGTCGCTCTGGTATTGGCAAATGCTGCCAGCTTCCCCTTTAGTGGCGTTTTGACTGCACTGGCCCCACAGACACAAGTGTTCACCACAGCACTCCTCATCCTTGGTGCAGGGCTGAAGCACACAGACACAGCGTTAATGACATGATGCTAGAGCTAAGTCTTGCTGCTGTGTTTATAAAATGGAGATGAGATCAGAAAGACACTGCTACCAAATGGTCTCTGACAACGGTCCAGCAGAAACATTTCTAATACTGCGAGGTCCCTTTGACAGATCACAGATCATTCTGTGTGTGTACGTGTTATCCGTTCACCATGCACCCTGACTAGCAGATGGCCCGGTTCTTTATCCCTGCATGTGCATTGCTTTTTTACTCTACTCCTTACTAAGTGAATATGTCTCCTCAGAGAGAAGTCTCATTACCATTATTTCCTTGTTTCTGTTTGTGCCCTAAGACAGCAGAGGGAGAGTTTTTATTTAACCTTGACACGGGCGATGTCCTTTAATGTGAAGCTCACGGCACAGTGGTGCTCACAAACAAAACACTCCACATACACTTAGAGACACGCTGCAATGCAGTCAAAGTGAAAGACCACTGCAAGTAAATGACCGAGCATGTATCACAAAAAACAGAAAAAAATAGAAGGAAAAAAAAAAATTGTCCAAGTCCATATAAACAAAATTCACCTACCACATCGATAGGTTTGCAAGGTAGACACTTTGAGTTGTGTGTTTCATAGAGGCAGTACCTCCCCTTCTCACAGTCCTCATCAATAATGCACTCCTAAAGAGGAAGGAACAGGAGCGTGCGATGAAATCACTCAGGCCACACTACGCTGTGCAGAGAAAAATGCTTTGGATTGTTGTCAAGGGTCAAAACACCCTGGTGCTGTAAAAATAAATAAATAAATAAATAAATAAATGGAAAGATGTATCTCGGGTTAAAATGAATGTAAAAGCTCGACCTAAATATCCTTTCAAGTTGCAGACTTTGTGTCACCTAATTAGGTGCGAGGGACACCTACATTTATGAAGAGAAGCACATCACCAGAACCATTTGTTCTTCAAACGGGTGGCTTGCTGGTGAAACTGGGACAGACTCCTGTCTCACAGTTTTAACCTTGTTTGTCTTCCTACTATCTGATGGCCTGCAAACACTTTATCCTGCCAGGAAGGTTGTTCAGCATAAGTATAAAAGCAATCAGATGATGAGACATACAGCATACTGACTGTATCATGGCTATTAGTCTATGACAGTGTTTTAATTAAACGTCATGCATCGTCTTGTTTTATCAATTGCAAACTTTGTGTTCTCTGCTTATACAGAACATAATTATCAAACAGTTATCATTCTTTTTTGGTCAGTTTACTGAAAAGCTTTGGCAAATGCTATATTGTCTTGTTGCCAAAGGATCTTTTTCCTTCTTTTGGAGGTATTCCAGTTACAAACAGCAAGAGCACAGCGCAGAAATTCACACTTATCAACATTTTTTTTTTTTTTTTTTTTTACAGAAAGCGTTTCACTGCCTGCACTGAAAATACAATCTGCTAAGTAGACAATGCCTTATCTTTAAAAACCACCTGGCCGTGCATTTTATTATCTCAGCATTTCAGCACTGTTCATCTTTTTTTTTTCTACACAAGCAAATACTGGCAACAGCCCATTAACTTAAGACAGGAAATACACACGGTGCAGCCCAGGCAGACACACAGTTGATCGATCAGTTTGATTCCTTTGCAGACATTATGCCAGATCAGCAGCGATGATGCTGCTACCTCACATTATGAATGGACGGCACGCTGCCTTTTAGTGGCCAGCCGCTGCCAAGAACATTTCATTCTGCTTCTGTACCATCTTTCCAGCTGAGAGAGGCAAAGGACATGAAGAACTTTGCCCAAAAGACACCGGAATGTCAAGACTATATTAATAACATCATTAGCAGGCTTGAAATAATACTCATCACAAAACATAGTGATAAAGCAATCTAATAATGTGCATCATAAGAAATACAAAATATATATTTGAGAGAAATTGTGTCATGTCTTTAAATCTGTTAAAAGCAACACAATACACATTCTGTTTGCTGTCCTTTTGATGCAGATGCAAGAGTGTATGGGTACCTTGACATGTTAACTGTGATCAGTGTGTCATAGCAAAGAATTCACTTACATGGTTGGGGCCACTAAATGGGACAGCTGTGGTTGTGATGGCATCCGTTTCCTTGGTAATGTTGTTTGTCTCCTGCATGAAGATGGGACAGTTGTTTGGCCTGTATGACCAAGAAAACAGACTATCCCACTTCTGTTTGCCCTTTGTGCAGGTCAAAGCCTACCTGGTGTGCTGTCTCTGAGCTGTGGCCAGGCTGACTGCCATTCACTTTTTCAGAGCCACCTTCACTGTCCTGACTGGAAGGAAGGTTATGGAGACGAAGACTGGAATCGACACTGTCGTTGCCCCTCTGGAAAGATTGGATATGGATCGGTTCAAGTTTCAGGCGCAGAAAATCAATACATGCACTGAGAAGTCACCTCTGTGCTGCCTCTGCTGTCTGCTCAGTCTGGATTTATGAATTTTCTGAATTTATACTTGGAAATAGTCCCTGGGGAAAAAAAGATGTATTCAAAGGCTCATCAAAGTATTAGCAAGTAGTTGTTAACTTACAATTGAGGTGATGAGCAGTAAACAGGCACAAATAAAGCTGAGAGGCGTGCTGGCTGCTTACTTGCCCGGCAGCATCCTCCAGTCTGGGCTGCGTGTCCTCCGTCTCCTGCTCCACCTCCACCAGCACGTTGTTGCTGTCCTGGACGGAATTCTCCTCCAGGATCTGGTTGATGCCTGAATCCACTATTTCGGGCAGGATGGCCCCGCTGTGGGCTGTGAGAGCCAGGAGGAGCAGGGCGAAGCGCCACATCATGCTGCTGCTGCTGCTGCTGCTGCGCACTGACAGGGTGTGGTGAGCCGCCGACACACACTCACACACTCACACACACATACAGAGCAGCGTCACCGCAGCTGAGGTGCGTCTCTCCGTCACTGCAGGTCCGCAGCTCCACCATGTCTGTGCCTTTTCTGTACCAACTCGTAATAAATAAGTACACAAGCATCTCTGTCGGGTCGTGTCCGAGACAAAATAATGATAAACTCATTAGCCGTGGCTCAGTGTTAGTCTTTTACCAGTCACGTCAGGCTGTAGCACCATCCCAAACTCACAGCTCTCCATCATGGGAGCTCCTCTGTCAGGCTGGAGCTGCTCACACGTCAAGCGCGCAGTTCAAATCTGAATGTGTGTAATATACTGAACAGCGTAAGCTCAAAAATATAACACAATAAATAAATAGATAAATAGATAAATAAATAAATACAGAACTGCTGTCCATAAATCAGTGGTAGCCAATAAAAGATATAAGAGAAGTAATTTTGTTTGAGTCGTGGTAAAAAAGCTAGGCTTCTAAATAAATAAATAAGTGAGTAAGTAGGCATTGAAGGGCGCAAGGGAGTAATTTTGTCTAGAGCGCCAACACAGGTAAAGCCGGCACTGATGGCAATGGCGATGAAAACAACAACAACAACAAAAATAATGATAATAGTCATGAAGTCTACTTTTAATATGCTATCATATGAAATGTTCACTCTTTGCAAAGGCTGCTCAGCTGGCTTGAGTTTCTATAGAAACAGTGACTAAAGTGCAAGTACTGTGTAAAGTGTTTGCTGTACATTTCAGCAAAGGGCCAGTAAGTTGAGCTAATATCTATTTTGATGTAATCTCTGCTGTAATCTGCACAGTCCCTGTTGTTTTATTTCCCTGAGCAGCCTTTAGGTCAGTTGTTGAAACCTCCATCCACTGCACCTGTCCAGGTGTTCAGTTTCGGCCTCAGCCCCTTTCCAGTGTCCAGCTGTCAGAGGGGCTTCCACAGTCTAAGCTGGAAGCTGCATCCTGCAGCAGTGTGGGAACACAGATCACTGTCCTCAAGCTGGACACTTTTACCACGTAGCGCTTACCAAAGACTAATGTGTGTTCACTGCAAGAGCTTTTATAGACAGCTCATCACATTTTCAGCCTCTCTGCTTAGCTGAGGAGCTAGTTAACTGAACAGGGACCTTGCTCAGCTGATTCTCTGCTAACCTCCATTTGGAATTAATTAGAAATGAAAAAAAAAAAAAATCCCCAAAGAAATTAACTTAGAGCAACTTGCACAAAAAAATATAGGACTTTAAAGTTTGGTGTGAATTGCTTTTTCACTTAAGAGTGGGTTGTGTGTGTGTGTGTGTGTGTGTGTGTGTGTGTGTGTGTGTGTTTGTGTGAAACAAATGTTAATAGTTGCCTCTATATTTTACTCTGGAGGTGTCTGTGAATAAAAAACTTAAGAGGTTATTAGTTCAATGTGTATTTCCTCAGTGTTTTAATGTGGATCACCAAATAACAGTCTTAATCATGGACAAAGATTGTTTCATCAGATATGATGCATCGTAGCTTTTTGCTTGCTAGTGGGACCGCCTGTCCTGCAGTAGGTCCCCTTTTTATTTTTCCACCTCTGGCTGGTTTACCTGTTTTGGTTACAACTTGGCACCACTTTCTGAATTTTGGTTTTTAGTTGAAAACAGCTGGAGTATCCACTTGGTTATCAATGGAATGATGCCCACCTCCTCACCACTTATGAGATGAGCAGGTGATGGCCACTGACCAGTGAGGGATGAGGCGGAGACAGGACTGAGTCTGACCACTGAGTGGCGTTTTACTGAAAGTTCAAAGCTGCACAAAGCTGTGCTGCACAGAGGAAACAGAAATAAACAATGCATCACTCCAGCTCCATAAATACATCAAAGACAGTCAATACCAGAGTAAATGTATGATGTGTTCCAGGTGTTGTCTATGCTGCTCGTACAACATCATCATCTGTTTGAGTGGTGAAGTCACTGGCCGGAGCAGCGGAGCCTATAAAAAGCCAGTTCGGCAGCTGGCCTGTAAAATGGCCAGAAAATGTGACTGGAAGCGAACATTTGAATACTGATGCTCATGCATTAGTGCGATATGGTGGGAAAATCAGAAGAACAACTGTTTCTCAGGTGACTGAGGATGTCAGTGCAGGGAATCAGCAGACTGGAGTTAACCCTTTCGGTTGCTGTAAGTAGTTAGACTACTTTTGTTACAACATAGTTGGTACGTGACTTGGTTTGGTGAAGTGCGCCCAACTGTAGTCCAGTAATTTTAGTCCAAAATTGGCGTCAACCTAGGACAAATTGCAAGAGAAGAAAACTCAGCTGATTTTGTATCCTCAGTTTGTCCTGAGTGAGGGGAAAAAAGTCTCAAAGAATCCCATTGGTGGAAAGTTTTGAAAATCACCTATAATACCAAAAAAAAAACCCCACCCTTTTTAACACACAGGGGAAAGGGGTTCAAAATTTTACTTTCAGATATCACTATAATAATTCACAAGTTGATTACACACACAAAGACAAGAAAAAACGTCAAGAAAACATCAAGAAAACGTCAACAAACGTCAACAAGTTCTCTGAATTATTCTGTTTACACATGCATATCACACATTATCTGACAATGACATCACATTTTACAATATATGTAATATTATATTGGTGTTAACAGAGTTTTAGTGTGTAACATGAGGTGAGGCGGTGCTGTGTTGTGGAATTCTCCAAAACATCATGACTCGTTTTAAGACACAGCATTTTATTCTCAATCTCAAATGAAATACTATAAAAATAAAATATAGCATTACATTAGACTTTCTAAGTTTGAGTGTTTGGAATGTGCTGATTGGAATGTGGAGTCACTGAAAGTGTTTGTGATGTCACAGGGAGATGTGATGTGATATCATGAAGAACATGATGTCATCAGAGGATGGAGGCACAAAATAGGCAGACGGGCTGCAGATCGCCTCACACCAACCTGCTCAGAGCTGCGTGCAGCACAGTTGAACAATTAGCTGAGCTACCTGTTGTATATTATTGTGAAGGTAAGGAGCTTTTAATCTGAAAAGGTGGTCCATACTTGTATTTCCAGTCAGCTAGACGACTGCAAGGTGCCGCTCACAGGAAAAGCTGAAAAGCATCTGTTTTAAATTTCAGTGTTTAACTTGTGTTTGTCTTTTCAAAGTGGACTGGAAACTCTTCCAGCTGTGCTTTTTAAGGGTTTAATTCTATGTGAACATAGAACTGAAATTAATGATTTGGCCCCAGATCAGCCCCATTGTCACTGACAGGTGATCCAGCTGTTTGAGTCACTATTGGATCGACATCTGATATCAATATATATCAGTATTGATATTGGATCAGTGCATCCCTTTGTTTTTCCTCACAGATCTGATGTTTCTGTTTGAATTGTGTTTCTGTCTGTCTGATGTTTGACTCAAGACAGCAGCCACAGTCTTCATGGTGGCAGCTTCCTTGGTAGTTCTTGCTCTGTGAAATAAATTGTGTTTCCACATGAAATGAAATGTGCAATATAAACAAGGTTTTTCTTCCTTGCTTTAGCTAAAACATGGAGGGGCTGCAAGGACAGTCCAAGACCCCTGAGATCTCCAAGACCACTCCGCCCTGCGAGACCACTGAGACCTTCGCAATGCGCTTTGCACAAACTAAGATTTTCTGGACTTGGGTACAGGAGCAGCAGGACTCCAGCCAGAACACTCTGATCTCCAAGAGCTTCAACAACCCTGAGACCTCAGAGACCCTTGAGATCTCAGAGACTCCAAACAGATCTGAGACCTCCAAAATCTCCTTCACTCAAGCCAAAAACTTCTGGGCTTGTAGGCTGAATGAGCAGGGCACCTGCCAGAACAGCAAGGCTCCTGTGAAGACTCCTCACAACACCGATACCTCCAAGACCTCCAGCATCCCTGAGACCCTTGAGACATTTGAGACTCCTGAGACCTCCGAGGCTGAAAAGTGCTTGGCTTGCAGGGAGGAGCAGCAGGACGCCTGCAAGACCTCCAGCAGCCAGCAGGAGCTAAAGGAGCCCAGAGAGGTGGCCCTCCAGAATCCGGAGGAGGAGGCTCTCCTTCAGAAATTGGAGGAGGCCATCCAGAAGAACCAGGAGCTCTCCAGCAAACTGGAGGCTGAGACCAGAGCAAAGGAGTTCTATGAGACACAGAACTCAGGCCTCAAGGAGAAGATCGAGAGGCAAAGGTACATCATCCTCAAACAGAAGACCATGGCCCGGCGGGACATGCACCTGCTGATCAGGGCCAAGAAGGATGAGAAGTGCCTTTTCCAGACCATCGGGAAGCTGGAATCAGTTATCAAGGAGAAGGACTCAGAGATTGGGGAGCTGAAAACAAAGCTGAGTGCAGAGGAGGAGGAGAAGAAGAAGGTCCTCAGCCAGCTTGAAATGCTCCAGAACGAGGACGCAGAAATGAAGACTGAGCTGAGCCCAGAGGAGAAGGAGGAGGAGAAGGAGGAGCAGGAGGAGGAGAAGGAGGAGGAGGAGAAGGAGGAGGAGGAGGAGAAGGAGGAGAAGGAGGAGCAGAAGGAAGCCCTCCACTGCAGCAAAGCGCCGGGCGTTGACTCTGGAGACCGAGACGAGGAAAAGCCTCGCAAAAAAAAGAAATCCAAGATTCGCATCTGGGTGGGAAGAGTCATCAAATTCCTGACTCCTCGAAGGAGGAGGAGGGAGTAAAACCCACCCCACCACACCCCACCACACACACACACACACACACACACACACACACATCCATTAAATGTCAGTCCATTCCCCTTTGCAATCACCCCCCCACCCCAAACACAGCATCCTCAACCCCCCACCTGCCACACACACTACTCCCACCCCCCCATTCCCACACACACACTATCCACAACCCCACCACCCCTCAATAAAAAAAAAAAAAAAAAAAATATTCACAGTCCAAAGTATCAGTTTTTAAACTCTCTAGTTTGGTTTGAAGGAGTGAAGTGGATTTGAGAGCCGCCTGTGGGCTCCAGGGTTTAAAGGGTTAAACTGATGATCTGATTTGATATGCGCTAATAAGGAATATAAGGAATAAATGCCAGACCTTTGAATTCATTGTTTAAATTTAAACAGTTTAAATTTAAACAGTGGATTCAAAGGTTACTATATATATAGTATATATATATAGTAACCTTTGAATTCACTGTTTAAATATCTGTTCTGGCATTTATTCCTTATATTCCTTATTAGCGCATATCAAATCAGATAATGTGTGATATGCATGTGTAAACAGAATAATTCAAAGAACTTGTAACTGACTTTTTTTCTTGTCTTTGTGTGTGTAATCAACTTGTGAATTTTTATAGTGATATCTGGTATATGTTCATATAGAGGTGATTTTCAAAACTTTCCACCAATGGGATTCCTTGGGACTTTTTTTTTTTTCCCTCACTCAGGACAAACTGAGGATCCAAAATTAGTTGAGTTTGCTTCTGTTGCAATTTGTCCTAGGTTTTTTTCATAAAATGACTGGACTACTGAGCAACCAGGACGCACAGAGGTTGGATAGTCCAGTCTAAATCTGAAACAACTATGGCGAAAGATCACAGTTATTACAGTGCATCCAATACCGACACCATCTAATTAGCCCTAATTAACTGGAAATTGAATTCACTTTCACACTTTATATACTGAAAGTGCATTTCCGCGATTTTACCACCAGATGGCCTCGTTTGCCTTCATGCTAAATATAGCCTACCAGCCATTGGAGTATAATAACGAGCCGTGCACTGTGCATGTGTGTGTGTGTGTGTGTGTGTGTGTGTGTGTGTGTGTGTGTGTGTGTGTGTAAAAAGAGAGAGAAAGGGGGCTTGACCTGTAGGCCTACAGTTTGTGCTGACAGCCTGTACATGGTAGGCATTTTGTGTGTTGCTTTAAGCAGTGGTTTTCCCAGACGTCTCTGACGAATAGTTTATTATAACAACACAAAAAGACAATGTGTCAGGATGACTGCGGTGGACGAGGTTTTCCTTTTCCCATACAATGTAAATTATCCACATATTCCCGGCACTATATCACATTTGCGTGTACATTTTGTGTTTTTGAAATGGAGCTTTGGGTGTTAGATCCTTAAAATTGAGCTACATAACATCTCTGCCCAGTATTGTGTGTCAAAACTTTTGATGCTCGTTATCGCAGAGTTGGACTTCACCGTGACACACGAGGAGCCCCTATGCATTTCCATATGAAGTGATGTGCTCCTCGGGACAAAATGTTACAGAAAACGTCCTCGGGACAAGCTGTTACAGAGCGGGTTTTGGTGACGCGGAGTCTATTTTGAAATAAACCGGCATGAGAAAGCCTGTGAACCTCTGGACCAAACAGCAGCGGTAGTTAATGGGATGTGTCGGGGCTGTGAGCGCCGCCCAGCCTGGAGGGAGGCAGGTCCGACACACACACGCACACGCACACGCGCGCGCGCGCGCGCGCACACACACACACACACACACACACACACACACACACACACACACACACACACACACACACACACACTGCTGGCTGTCAAGCTGAGTGAGTGACTGGAGCCCTTCACCGACCTCAGTCCCCGGCACCTCGCTTCATCAAAGACACCGGAACGACTGCCTGTTCATAACTTTAGCGGAAACATATACGGTAAGTTCATTTTTTTCTCCTCGCCTACCCAAGTCGCTGTAACACCTGGCACGTGCGAGCGGTTTCTCCTTTTGAAAAATAACGAACTCCTGCCGGGTTTAAAAACTAGCTTATCACTGTAAGTAGCCGTTAAGGTCTGTGTGTTGAGTAACAGCCAGGAGTCGCTTTTTACGGGGTAAAACTGACTTGTCCACACGGCATGTAACAGTTTTTTCAGCGTTTTTTCCGCTGAGGTTGGTATCTTATTTTTAAAACGTGTTTTGTTCACGTTTCACGGTGTGGCTGCTGTCTCAGGAACATCTGGGCTGCCTGTCTGCCCCCAGATAAGATAACCGCAGCCACTTGCGCAAGTGCCACATTCTGCGGTGCTGATTCCTGCGCTGTAAATCACTTTGGAGCGCCTTTATCTGCGCTGACAGTTCATTTCTTAACTCATTTTTAAGAACAGGAAGGACAGCTTCTGTGTGTCTCAGTGCGTTTAAAAGGAAAAAAAAAAAAAAAAAAAAAAAAGCTGAGGAGCTTCTCACCCAGTGCCAGAGACAGGTAAGACAAGGTCTCTGCTCTCAGCCTCCCCGCCCAGGGCTTTGGGATTTAAATCAGGCTGTTATAGTGTGACTGACCAAAAACAGGCCTGCAGCACCGGTCAGTGAACTCTGCTAAGTTGTTTTAGTGTTTTTCAGCTTTTCTCATGCATTCTCCACCTGCTCACCAGTCAGAGTGGTACAACAGTGGCCAACCCTCAGTGTGTGTGTGTGTGTGTGTGTGTGTGTGTGTGTGGGGTGTTATAGCTCCTAAGTTGTAGCAGACAAAAGACAGAGGTGTGGTGTTGATGTTATGGACTGTCAAAGAGGGCTCATGGATGAAGATCAGCCAGCGACATTATCAAATAGATTCACTTTAAATGCTTCTGCTGTGACTAAGTTAATGATCAGTGGACGCTGCAGACTTTGCTACTGTACTAACACAGTTGAAAGTGTGTGATTACCTTCAGGCTTTAGTGTGTGTGTATGTTTGTGTCTGATTTGGCTATACATTCAGGGACGCATTTCAGTAGCGTCTTTCTTGGTATTCAAAGATGCTTCAGAAGAAATAAAAAGGGATGAAAAGAAATGAAAAGAGATAAGTGAATTATACTAAATTACAAAAAACAAAGTAGATAAATTAAAACAAATAAAGAATTTAAGACTGAAAACCAGCTAACTGGGGATGGCTTGTCCAACTGGGGGCAAAAGCCGTTTCCCCAATTATATATTGAATATATGTATATATATATATATATATATATATATATATATATATATATACACACACACACACACACACACACACATATATATATATATATATATATATATATATATATGTGTGTGTGTGTGTGTGTGTATGTATATATGTATATATAGATGTATATATTTATATTTATATATATTTATATATTTATATATTTATATATTGAATGCATGATAACCATCACTAAGCTGCCAGTCTGCAAAGGCTATCATGCAAATAAATAATGTTGACATATATAGGAAGAAGAAAAAAGCAACTAAAAATTGCCCACCTTTTCGGTTGTCATTGATGGTCTGGCTCATGGACTAAATTGGGAAAAAGCAGAAATGAATGTCAATCTATGTAATGTCCTATAAAGTGACCTTGGTCAACATGTGTGTGTGTTTGTGTGCATGTGTACTTGTACTTGGTACACAGTGAGGGCCAGAACACATTTTTGAACCAACAGAGTGGGGACATTTTTGGGAAGTGAAGACATTCTGGCTGGTTCTCACAGCTATTAAGGCAAATTCTGGCTTGTTGGTTACGTTAAGGTTAGGGTAAGGGTTTGGGTTCGGCATGTGTTGGTTATGGTTAACATTACGGAAAGGCTCTAAAAAATGAATGGAAGTCAGTATAATGTTCTCACAAAGATAGACGTTCAACAATGTGTGTGTGTGTGTGAGGGAGGTGTGGGGGGGTGGGGTGCGATCCTTATGAGGTCGCAAAGTAGCACAGTATCAGTGTCAGATCATGTGTGTCAAATGTTTTGGTTGACTGAAAAAAAACTACTATGATGGGAGAAAACCCTCAGCTTTTGTCAGCTATTCTATTTCATGCTCTTTCATATCTCACATTACTTCATGTACAGACGGTCTTGTGTGATTCATATGCATTGCAACATGACGCGTGATTTGTTCAGGACCATTTGGAGAAGCTAGCAGGAGTCACACAGTGTAGTTTTCCTCCTCGCTCTTGAATGAGTAATCATTTCCTGTGTATTTTATGACTGGTGAAGATACAGCGAGCCCTTCTCAAAGTCCTGCTGTATTAACACAGTGATTCACTGCCATGCCAGCAAACGTGTTAACATCCAAACACATATCTGGACCAGCCTCAGCCCCACTCGCTGATGGTCTGACTGATTTATGCTCGTAGTATTCAACAAACTCTGTGTCCCCAAACATTCAACAGCAAGAACATTCTTCTTGTCTCGCTGGAATTTCCTTTATAGTGAGACATTTTTTGACTCATTTGTGGGCTGCATATAAAAAGACACAGCAAACAACATGCTGCTCAACAAGATAAGTTTCTTCTCTGTCGGCACATGCTTTATTTAAATGAGATTTTGTGCCTCTGCCAAATAGCTGTGAGGCTTGTTTTCAGAACACGCACTAGATTAGGAGTTAAGGTACAGCTGTGATTCATGCTTTTCTCCTTTCAGCATATACAATTTAATCATATTGTTCCCTCTTTCATGCCACATTTATTTCAAGATTATAAGGTTGTATTTTAGTGCTATATGTAGAAATGTAAACATTATTGCCTGTCCCTAGAGGCAAGTGTAAAAGTCAAACACAAATCAGTTCATGTGGTTTTGAAAGGATGTGTACGCGCTCAAAGTTTTTTTCAAATAGCGGTGGACTGTTGCCAAAAAGGAACAAAAAAAAACAAAACAAAAAGACCTCTTAATTTCAAAATGTTAAAATCTTGGTGGAGATGCTTCTGCAGCCAACACTTCAGTAACTTGCAGAACTGCAAATGTCTCTGCCAGCCACTTGCATTTAGTTTGTAATTACTGGCTTTACTGGAGTTTAACTTGAAAGCAGCTTGTACAGATGAAAACGGCGTCACAGAAAGCGGCACAGGTCCCTCTAATTATGCAGCCAGATGTAAATCTACATCATTATCATGAGAAGCCTTGGAAAGATGTTGCTTTACCCCATCTTTTACAGAACAGGAAAAGACACTAAATGAGCTGAAGTAAAAACAAACAAACAAACAAACAAACAAAAAAACACTTCAGACTCTCAGAGTTGTAAGTCTTCAGAGTAAAACAGTCCTTCTGCCAGAGAAAATAGTGCCTGGGAAGTGTTTGCTTTACACAGGCAATTATCAGTTCTGTGGTTTATGAATGGTGATGACTTTGTTTGCCGCAGGAGCATTACTGGTTACCTGCTGCATCTCCCTGCCACTGGTACAGCTGCAATAAACAATAGTACAATATACATCCCTCAAGTTTTAACAATTAGTTCAAGAAACAGAGAGATGTAGATAGATCAAATGAATGAATAAATCAATTAAGCAGTGATTCAATGACCAACAAAGCAGGAATCAGAATGTACAGATTTATCCAGCTGGGGCACATCCTTGACCTCCTGTGTATCACAAAGCAAAGTAACACCTGTCCACCATGGTGATACCTGAGGTTGCCAAGCTGCGGACAGAAACAATGGAAAATGTGTTACACACGGTCTGATTAAACGATGGTGAGGACAGGCTTGAACTCTCCGCTGTCAGGGAGGTGTTGTAAACTTTCTCCTTCCTTTCTGCGGCATGTTTCCTTCCTATTTCCACACTGTAAAAATGGACGCATGCTTCCAGGCACCGGCCACACAAAAGAGGCTGTAACATTCAGGGAGTCTCAGATGGGTGGGGTGTGTTATTCCCATTAGCTCGCAAGGCTGTGTGTTAACATAATGCTCAGTATGAATGAAATGTCCATGAGTCTAAAGTGGAAAGAAAGGGCTGGTACCCACAGCATCATGCATTGGTTATTGAAATCAGCGTGGGAGCCCGCAGACTATAATTGTGCCTCACTGATGACTTTATGTCAGTTTAACATTTTGTTTTGTGAGGTTGCCTCAAAAGGAACAAAAGAACTATTGTAGGAGATCCTATTCGCAGTTATGCTAAATTATTTAATTTTCATAGCCAGTCTCCCTCTTTGCTTTATCACCATCTGAATGAACAATAGAAATACTTAATGTGAGTGGGAACCCCCATTAGAAAACAAACTTCTATCCATTCTTAAGAGCCTCTCAGAACCACAGCTACAGAAAGACTCTTCCTGTTAAGTTGCCAGCACAGATGAAGTACCTTGGCAAGGATCAAATTTAAATCCCCCAGTTCAGAGCTAAACAGGAAGAGGTTTTTTATGCCATCCAAAGGACCATGTCCGTTTTCTTATTCCTTGTTGCCACACTGGAAGAGAACATACACCAGGACAGAGCGCTTCCCTCAAGACAACAGCACAACAAAAAGACAGAGGAACAGGAGGAGGTAAAAGCAGGCTGCTCAGGTTAGCAGCAGTAAATCCACCCCAGGACAGCATTAACAAGTTGCCTGTGGCACGGAGGGGAGGAAATCACAAGAACTTTCAAACGCATTTTAAAAATTGCAGTGCCCAGATTTTATAGGGGCCTCACTTCATCCAGCTTTGATCTGGACAGGAAACCAGACACACTCCACAGGAAGAGTCTGCATGTGAGGCATCTGAGGGAGGCTTCACACTTAGAGCTTAATGAAATGGGATTTGAGGCATGATATGTGTTAGTCCATCGCCATGACTCAGTTCTCTACCTGGGCAGAATACACTCTTGGTTGTATGGCGATGTTTTTTTTTCAACAATTAGTTTTACGAGTGGAGTGTTAGTACCAGCCACGTCTCCAGTTTAGTTTGGCTGGACCCAAACCCTTATATTGTTTTAGTTTGACACTCAGTACATTTTTGTCTTGAATAGAGGTCGTCTTATTTACAGGTTCTCATTATAGCCCTGTTGACTTGTCCTCAGGGTCATGCGCTGTTTTCCTCCTGAACATGACACTTGTCTATTCTGAGCAGAGCTTTACTGAATGTTGGCTTATGTGCTCCACTATTCCTGCCCTGCAGTCAAACTCACTGTCATACACTAAACCATGATTGTGCCATTCAGAGATATAGATACTGCACGGCCTCTGGACTTAGAAATTTAAGTCAAGTCAAGTTAAGCTTGTTTGTATAGCCCTTAAAGGACAGTACCAGTCATTTTGCATGTTTAGCCTAACATCTACAAAATGTAGATGTTAGGCTCACATATTTGCTAACCCAAAGCAAGCAGTCATATTTTAGAAGTCTGGTATCATTTTCCTTTCTTTTCACCAGCCATTGGTTTCCATTCATTCCACTATGTATTAGATGTCTTGAAATTGGATGGACTGAAACAAGCCCTCCAGCGGAAAATAGTCCCAGGGGATATGTTTGCTTTACACAGCCAATTATAGGTTATGTATTTTATGAATGTTGACAACTTTGTTATAAGGTAGGTGTTTCAACCACAAAATCATATTTGAAAAAAGAGGGATTTTTGATTATATGTTGTGAAATTTTTAATACCTCTGCAGGATTTGCAGGAGGGTTTGTTTGTAGTGTAAAATGTGGGAGAATTGTAGATGATTCAAACATTCAAAGTCACTGGTATGTTTTAATCACAGCTGCGGTCTTCAAGGCTTCACAGTGTCCACATTATGAAACAGTAAATAAAAACAACAGCCACCAACCTTAGACCCTCACTGTCAGTTGGTCAGAGGAGGCTTTCCATCACTCCAGTAGATTTTCTAATGGTCCTAATGGCTCAGTCTAAAAATTTATTTCTGTACAACTATGTGTATTACACACATTTCCTTTTGCCAGTTTTTTTTTATTTATTTATTTTTTATAGCATTTTAGATAAACTACGCGGACATCATTTGTGCTTTATCCATTTCCACATTGTCATGATAAGGGATTTATTCAACTCATTGCTCATTTATTGTAACAAATGAGGCAGAGAATGTGTGGCTGGATGGGGTCAAAATAATTGGGCGAGTGGATTATTTGTGTCAGACTTCAAATAACTGGGCAGGCATAATTCTTTGTGCTCAGTGACTGAAGTGTGTCCAGAAAAGTCATTTCCAAAGAGGACATGTGGTTAACACGCTGCCTTGGCCAGATGGGCCCGCAGACAGCAGCCTTCAGAAGCCTGCTTCTGTTTGTGTAAATTAACAATTTTCTCTTCTAAAGATGACTGACATTTACTTGGCCGGCCAGTGCTTGTACCTTGTCCATGACGGTTCTTCTTTAGTCTTGGCACCGCTGGGTTGAACATGCAGCCAGATTTTAGAGAGTTTGAGATAATAGCATGAAGGTTTGGGGCCTGGGGAAGGGCAGAGCGTGCTGGGTTGAAGTCCACATGAGTGCACTGTTTTCTGAGGCATACAGCCTGCTTATCAGGGGTCGAGAGGGTTCCTTCCTGGTTTTCTTCAGTCCAGTATGTAATTACTGTTGCTGTCTGGCTGGCTGCACTACAGTATGTGCATTTCCCAGCACTCCCAATGTTTTCCTTGTGTTGTCAGCTTCCCATTGTATTCTGATTAGCCTGAGGCTATGTGCTCTGCAGCAACAAATGGAGACATCATGTCACCGCTTCGACACTCATTAGTTCAGTTTCTTTGGCTGCAAAGTAGCAGTCAGTCTCAGTATTGTATTTTATAGACAAACTAAGGAAACTCGGTTCTGGTAATCACATGGGCCTGGGTATTAACTGGGTATAGTTTGTATACTAAATCCATTACCAAAATATAACAAGACATTGTGTGTGTGTGCCTGTGTTTTGATTTAACTTCCCAGCGGGCCAGGTGTAACAGGTACATTTTTCACATTCCTGACATTGCTGCTCTATCATACTGAAACTGATAAGTTGTTATTGCTTTCAGACATACAGTACTATGTCCACCATGTGTGCTGGGTCATAGATAGAACTGCTGTGCTGCACAAAGTATAGATATTATTCTTTTCAGGTAGTGTGTCCAGCAGGCTAGTTAAACAAATAATGGCAAAATCATAAATAACAGACCAGGGGCAGTGCTGCAGAGTTAGCAGTGACTATTTGCTTGCATTAATAATCAGCCGCAGATCTAATTATATAAATTCCCTATGTTTACAGAGACATTAATCAATTGCCTGTGTCAAATAGCCTGAGTCAGTTTCAGTCAGTCAGATCATTTTTTAAACAGATAGGAGTCTTAAAGCGTACTATTAAACTCGCTGATCCTCTTAAACGTTATATGGTTTGGCTGTTATGTGATGTATGGAGCATGCGCACGTCTGTGTGTGTGTGTGTGTGCCTGTGTATGTGTGCATGTGTATTCTTTCCGCTCTGTCTGTCATTGCATGTATTTTTACAGCCGTTCTGCGGGTTGGTTCTGTCTGCCCACAACTGACTTTCCATTCTGTCAGACCTAAGATGGTGAAGTCATGGGCCTGTGTCTGGGACAGTATAGTTTGATCATTGAGTCAGCTGTAAAGACAGTAAGTGGTACCTTTCCATTAATCCTCACAGATGCATACAACAGATGGTTGCAATAATAGGGCCCTTCTTACCACTCACTTGAACTAAAACGTGGAAGCAAAACTGTAGCTGTAATTTTGTCTTTATTTGGACTTTTCTCAAAAGCACACGATAGTTTTGGATAATTTGATATCAAGATAAACATATTAAGTGTTGTGACGGCACAGTGACTTTAATGGTTTACCAGAATAGAAGTTTAAAGTATTTCAAACTCATATGCACTGAAAGGACACTTACACTGATGACGTGAAATCTAGGTAAACACACCATTGTCCTCTGTTGATTTCCCTCATTAAATCTCTATCCTCTATCTAATCCGATTTCAAGGGAGATATAGATAAAGAGAAGCAGATGAGTTAGAAATCTTGTCCAAATGTAAAACAATTGTTATAAAAGCTGTCACAATACACAGCAACCTTCCCATTACTTCCTCCTGCTATGCATGAATAATTAAAGCGTCATATTTCTTGCCTGTCTCAGCCATCACTCACCACTCATTCACAATCAGATTATAAATAACTACAAAAGAAACTATGTAGCTGACTTGTGGCATGGGCATGCCATTGACCGGCTGGATGGTGGAGCCAATGGGAGGGCTGGGTGAGTGTTGCCTGTGGTGCCCCATGCTGATGGAGCAGTTTGGAGCTGCTCAAGCCACGTGGCAAAGGAATGTAGGCTCACTGAGCGTAGGCTGACTGTCTGCACTGAAAGGCCTCCTGGGTTTATCTACCACCAGGACAAGGGCTGGTTGGAGGCCATGAGGGTGTGTGAAGCTGGCAGGGGGCCACCGCTGTGCAAAACTGATGTCACCCTCTCTCTGTCATTAGTAAAGGCCTGGTTGGTTTTGCTCTCTCTGGCTGAATTTTATTCCCTGTAATGCAATACAAGAGCAGCATCAAAACAGGATGCAAACATACTGCCAAACAGGATCTTATGCAATCGAATTTGTTAATTTTAGCATAGTGACTGGGCAACATTCAAAATCACAGTGACACAGTCACCGTCTTATGCCACAAACAAGGCTGTGACCCAAGGCTGAAGGGTCATAGTAACTAAATTTCCCATTTGGTGCTGTATTTGATTTAACACACTCTATGTGTGGCTTTTTAAATGAATAGCATTTTATGTGAGGACTTGCTTCACATTTCAGCCTCATGACACAGTTAAGTTGCCACCTGGAATCCCTGAGGTGGGAAAGCTAGTGGGACACTGTGGGGTGGGGGTGGGGGGAGGGGGGTGGCAGTAGAGTAGCTTGACCCTTCCTCTGGCCCAGCCCATCCCGCTCCATGGGACATTAGAATATCAAAGGAAGACTACTCCCAAAACTCACAGAGGCAGGGGTCTCCACCCAAAGGAGCTCACTCATACTCAATTCAGAAAATCTCCACATTTTGCTTTGATGTTCTTTTCTGGCACAGATTTGCTGGCATGGTTTTCAGAGTGTTTGATGGTTGATTTGAGTAAAGGAAAAGAAATGCAGAGTTTAATTCTGTTAGTTCCCTTTTGAAAGGCGGATGTGTTTTAGTGACAGTGTCATTTATATGCACCCACATGTAAGCGTATTGTATGCACATATACAGTGTCTCATAGGGTGGAGTACGAAGCAGGCAAGTGCAATCAATCAGTGGTAATGAGGGGTTTGCCTTCTAACTCATTTCAAAGAGCTACCTTTCTTTTGCTGAAAAAAACAACAACTATTTGTCTGGTTTTCAGCTGGAGAGAAAAGACCACAGTGCAAATGCTTTTCTTCCCTGCCTGCTTACTACCCCCTCCCTCACTCTAGGAAAGGAAGGTGCTTAACAGAAACAAAGACCAGTTCCTTGGTGTGTAATCATAGGAAAAGCACTTTTTGTGCCTTTTTCCGATGCTTCATGAACCCACAATCACATGAAATAGCATAGAGCCTTCATAGAAACAATTTAGTCTTGTTTCTTTATGCATAGGCTCTGCACTGATTTTTTTCCAAAAACTCACATATGCACTTAGAGAAAAATGTCCCACTTGCAATTCATGCATTTTCTGCTCCAAAAATATTCTGCTGATCCTCAAATATTTCAATAGAAGCCCTGAGATGGCTGCATTATCATATTCCATAATTTTACTTTTCTATAAAAAAAAAATGTAGAAGTAGGTGTTCAAGGAGATGAACACCTACTTTTTGTTCGAGGAGATGGAGTATATCTCACTATATGAATGCCTACACAAATTGAACTATTTATAGAACCATTGGAGTCTACATTAAGTCATTTGTGAATCATGAAAGTGTTGAAGATTTTTTTTAGTATTGAAACAACAAATACTATATAGAACCACAAGCGGTTCTTCTTATATCTTTCAATGGTTTTGCTTCAATAAAGCACTATGTAGCCTACAAGCAGCCCACCCTGTAGTCCACCAGTAAACATGCATGACGGCTGTCTGACCACATCAAACTGGCTCATTTATTTCCCCACTTGTTGCATTTTCTCCCTTGTTTTATCTCATAGCCTTGTCTCCACTTGGAATGTTATCTAGTAATGTGTGTGTGAGTTTACTGTTTCAAAAATTCATGTTTACATTTTGAGATACTGAATCTTTACCAGCACTGGTATTAAGTGCCCTCTGGAAAATTAACTAACAAAATTACAACAGTCGCAACTTTTGATTTATGTCATAGCAGTAGGCCTATATTATGAGTTACCATCAGCACATACATTACAGTTATGTTGTCAGCTTAAGGACTGTACTAGTGTTTTTGCATGTTTCACCAAATTTATAGGCCATTTTTGTATACCTCATGTTAATACTAACCATTTTCTATGTTTTTCCAGTTTTTTTGAATATGCCTCTTCTTCATTCAAGACAGTCATTTTTCCATGTCAAAATGGTATGAAAAACTTGCAGACAAGTAAACGGTGTTTTAAGTAGGTAAAACAAGCCTGGACGGGCTTGTTTTTGTTACTTTATCATTTTGTAGTAATTTAGTTTAATGCCTACATTGATTTGAAAAGACTACACATCTGCTGGTGTGTTCACATGCTGGTCAGAACCTCCATCCAGGATCCAGGACTTCAAAGTAGGCTGCTGAACAGTGCTGCATTCATGTGTTATTTGATTGAAGAAAAAAAATCAAAACCAGGGGACAAATGATAAACAAAGATGGTGTGAAAAGGATGATGGGCCCTATCTTGCGCCAGACTCCCTAAACCCGCTATTTGCGGATTTAGGATTTAGGAAGAGGCGTTCCCCCGTAAAAGTTGCTATCTTGTGCACCTCCCGCTATCCGCAAAACACCTCCGCTACCCGCTATATTATGAATAGGCGTGTTTTGGGCGTTATGCCAGTTAAACCAACCAGTGTGCCAGGTGCCATTGCCTTTAAGGGCAGGATGCGCTATCCTAAATCCTAAATCCTAAACCCGCGATGGAGAGAGGAAGGTAGAGTTTCTCAGGGGTTCTACTGAGGCTAAAGCAAGTTCGCTTTATATATATACATATGATATATTATATTATAGGCGAGTTAATTCGGGAGGTGGAGCCACATGTGTCCAAGTGGACGAGTCACAAGGTTGTAGGCTACTGATTGAGTAAAATCCCCGGGTCACACCACACACACACAAGAGGCAGAGGTGGAACTATGTGTAAACTAATTTATTGACAAGGTAGATTGGGCAAATAAAATATTAAAAATAAAAATATAGCACAGCTGCTGGCTTATGATAAAACAATAAAACGTGCTGGCGTAAGTGTCCAATTAAAACAGTCTTTCCTTTAAACAGTCTATATGAGTAATATACTCAGTCCATTCCGGCGGCGTCCCGGTATCAGTCCGACCGTGTGCGTGGCGAGGCTCCGTCGGGGTGCGCATTGAAGCCGCCTGGGCGCGCTCTCGTAACAGCCCAAACTTTAGGGATAGCGGATAGCGGGTGGTCCTGACCACCCGCTATCCGCGGGTGGTCAGGACCAACAGTTTGGGCTGTTACGAGAGCGCAAGATAGCAACTTTAGGGAAAGCGCATGAAACACGCCCACGGACACACCTCCAGGCGCAAATGACGGAGTCGGCATAAGGATAGCGGGTAGCGGGTGGCGCAAGATACCGTTTAGGGATAGCGGAAGCTCCTAAATCCGCAATTTGCGGGTAGCGGGTCGTGGCAGCGGATAGCGGGTGGCACAAGATAGGGCCCGATGTCTCTTTGGCTTCTTCTTGCTTTAGGTCTAAACCTGAGGAGGATCCTCACTGGATTGAAATGTGGTCTCTTACAATAAAGTTCTAGTTGCAAGTTGAGGCAGTGCAAGAGATTTCTCTTCATTACCTGCTTCTTCTTGCTTTGAAACAAGTAAAGTTTGTTTAGCCTGCCAAATGACTGAGAAGTAATCGCTTTTCCAGTTTATCTGGTAGTACTTGAGTGCACCATTCTTCTCTGTTGTACTCAGAAATGCTCTCCATCCAAAGATATCCACCCACCAGAATGTATACCTCTGCCAGCAAACAGGTCCTTACAAAAATAAACTAAATTTGAATGTCCACAACATCTGAATGGAGGCACAAATGTTACCTGGAGAGGCAGAGAGTTTTGAGGTAGATTTAAAACCTGAACATTTTGATAAAAAAAACATGGCATGCATTGTAAAATGGCCACTATTAATGTGAAATATGCATACAATGCAGTAACCGGTCAAAAGCACCGTCATGGACCTTTAACTCGTATCAAATTACTCCACGCTAAATTATCTAACATTCTCTTCCATAAGCTGATTGCGTGAATAGACGTAATGCAGTGAAATGGGGCTGCCTTTTTCAAGCTAATAATAGAATGTGGAAAAAAAACACCAGTTGCCTAAAGCCATGTGTGAAGGACTCCTTGCCATGAGATGACATCATACTCTCTGTTTCTTGCCTCCTCAGCCTGGGCATGATGGTGCGGGGAGTGTAGTCACAGCTGGAGAAGAGGACCGGATAAGCAAGAGTCTCAGCAGGGCACACTGTCTTCTCCTAGCTGGCAAAGATGGGGGAGATTGAGGAGGAGAGGGACAATGCAGGGAAACTGTTTGAGAACTTTGTCCAGGCGTCGACCTGTAAAGGAACGCTGCAGGCCTTTAATGTCCTGTGCAGACAGCTGGACCTGGACCCCCTGGACAACAACACCTTTTACACCAATCTAAAGGCTAAGGTCACCTACTGGAAGGCCAAAGCACTGTGGAGTAAGCTGGACAAGAGGATGTCCCATAAAGAGTACAAGAATGGCCAAGCCAGTGCTGGTACCAAGGTAAGTGTCCTTAAAGTCCCAGTTTGAGTTTCTTTTGTTGTTTTTTTTTCATGAGTGCATATAAATTGTTGGTATGTGTGCAAATTCCATAAGGGTTTGCTTATATTTCCTTATGAAGTTTTACAATGATGATTGAATCCACTGGAAGAGGTTTTGAACTTTTGGTGGTTTATTCTTTGTCCTGTGGTTGTCCAAATGTTTGAGAAAGTCAGCACTTTGTCCCTTCTTTGGACTCCTCCAGTGCCTTGGAGAATTACTGAGGCTAACACTGTCACAGTCTTCACTTTAACCTGCACCTGTCATGGCACGTCTCATCAGCTACATCACACTCACTCTTTCACTGCAACAGCACACTACAGACAGCACAGGAAATTAAAGCTACACAATTGCTTTGCACTAACTCTGCCATTCCCAGGCAGGCACTACATTACAAGAGTATACAGAGATTGTTTTTGTCCCCCATGATGAAATTCTGGAGGGACTGGGAACTGTGGATTGACCCCAGTCTGTCCATCTGTCTGTCTGTCTGTCTGTCTGTCTGTCTGTCCATCTGGCTGTCACGCTCAGTATTTTGGATGTCATTGATTGGACGTTGGGGAATTGTATGTGCAGTTGATCTGTTCTAGCATTTCAAAACTGCACTTGATTGGCCCAAACAGGAGTGCTATCATGTTAGTTTAATTGTCTGCGCTTCATGCACAATATCCCACACAAGGCTGAGCTAATTTTAAAGAAGCATAGGGAAGTGATGTAGTCATTGCTGCACTGCAAATTTGTAACAGCTGGCTCAAAGAGGAACTACAACTATAGCCAGAAACAAAATGTCATATTTGTTACTGATTGGCCCAGGCTGGAACTTTGTGGGGGATGACAGGTTTGCTATTGCTTTGTTAATTTTTGAATTAAAAAGCTGATTGCATGACATACAGACACACAATCGAAACATTAACCAATAGATAAATGCATCATCAACACATCACCATCTAACCCACCTGTGGGTTGGTGTGTGTGGTAGCTATGGTAAAGGTGATGGGGAAAAGCAGGAAGAATTGGGGGGAACACAATGTACTTTCAGACATTAGTTCCTCCCATACTGAAAGAGTGTTTTTATTACACAGAGAAACAGACAGCATCACTCGGCAAGTGTGATTAGCTGGCCCAGGTTACGCTTATAAGCTCCTCCTTAAAGTTTGGAACCAGATCCAGATTGTTAATAAAGTGTGTTTTATGCGCTTCATTGTGAGCGTAATTTTAACTAGTCCTTTTTGATTCAAGCCACACCAAAGTGGTAAATAAGCTTTTGAAGAAACCAAGTGTCCTAAACTCCTGTGCCAAAGGGTTTCAGTCAGATTTTTTCATTCTGACAAGCCAAAGTGGTACTGTGTACTGGACCAAAGTAGTAAACCAGATGTACAAACAGTGGAGTGTGTATGCTATTAAAACATTACTATAAATTTATTATGTGTTTTGTGAAAAGATTGCCTGTTTTCTTTTGCAGGCTTGAGATTTAATCGGTCATCTATTAGCTTCCACACACGTCATACCGGCAATATGAGACTTGTTCTTATTAATTACAGGACAGCCTGTCTGCCAGCGCTTGATAAGTCTTTTTTTTTTCTTCCCAGGAGAGTCACAGGGTGACAGCTCATGTTTTTATGGGACCTCTGCTCTTTTTAACGTTGAAAGATGTGATACTACTCTACACCCAGTTTCCAAATTCCTGCTGTAGCAGCAATCTTTATAGGATATGATGTCATCCCTGTTTTATGGCCTTGATACAGATGGCTGTAATGACTCTGACACACATCTATGGTTTTTCTTCTCCACAGATTTCTAGAATGTACCATAATGGAAGCCAATTGTTATTATCTTTTTTATAAACCATACTATTAAATATGTTACTTAACTGCTTATACATGCCATTGAAACTTTTAGAAACATTCTTCAAAGCTATAGCTATTCAGTTTACTCACTGATGCAGTATTATTATTTTTTAATTATTTATTATTGTTTTTTCTTTTTTCTTTTTACAGTTTTTTGTTTTTATTTATTTGTTTATCTATCTATCTATTTATTTATTTATTTATTTTACAGTAATAACAGGTATATTCATGATGATTTAGTCTACTTAGAACTTATATTTAAGTTCCAGGCAAGATCAGTTTGAATGCTCTCTTATACTCATAGCTGTCCAATCAGTGAGTATATGAGTGAGTAATCAGTGAGATAATTTGGAAATAACTCCATCATCACTAAGCATATTGGCAAAAAAATTACCTGTGACCTGTGATTTGTGTACAGGGCCTTGAATAAAATACAAAAAACACCCAAAATGCAAAGCAAAGGAAAAAAAAAATCTCTCTTCTTAAATACTATACATCTGCCCCCACTCAGGATATCATAATAATTTAAGGTAATGTTTTCCATTTCTATTTCCCCAAACCATAGTATATCCTTGAGTATATGCCATCAGCATTTCTGTGCTCTACATCCTTTTTGGACAGCTGTGAGATCTTGACAGATGGAGCCACATCCTTCATCGGATGATTAGGTGATGTGGAAAAATCTCCCATCCAGTCTAACAGTTTCCATGATATATACTGCTTTCCTGCATAGAGTAACATGGTTGAAATGTCAGGATAATGTCAGACGTAGTGCAGTGTGGCTGTGCTTGGTCTCCTGTATGAGCAGACTAGAGTGATATTCCAGTTTTGCAGTTCTGATCCAGTTGAAGTCCTACATGAACATCTATGACCATTGCCTGATGATTTTGGGATCCCCTGGTTTGTCTGCCACACCTTAAGTCTGACATTTTCATCTGTCAAGGTTGCTTGCCACTAGTTGGACCAAGTTACTAATGCAAAACAACAGCAATAACACAATTTGTGAGTTGTACATCAGGTTTGCAGGCTGTTAGCCAGATGTTAGGATGATGTCCCCTCTTCCAACATTGTAAATGGGGTGCTAAGAAATGTTGTTAGTGAAACCATACAATTGTCATATGTGCAGTAGTGCATATCTTCCAAAGTGCTAATGTATACATCTATTAGTGGGGCTGGGCAATATTGACAAAATCAAATATCACAATATCACTGACCACATACCACGGTATCGATGTCGAGATGACTGTTGGTGCTTTTGTAATATAATTAAATACAAGAGATTTTTGCCACGCAATCATCACTAATGTGTATATGATGACCAGGCAGTTAGAGACAGATAATAGAACAACTAGAACAGTTTGACAAGTTCATAAAATTGTACACCTTTACTGTAATGCAGCCTTTAAAACCAGGAAAACATATCACTTGCCATATCACGATATTACAATATCTGAAATCCCAGACAATATCTAGTTTCAGATCACGATATTGATAAGATAATGATATATCTCCCAGTTCCTCACAGACAAGGAGGCCTATAAATCAATTTCTTCAATAACCCCTAATTTTATCCCTAGTAATAATATTCCTAATAATACTGAGGAAATCGACCTACTGGCCCACTTCTTGTGTTTGATGAATTTGATGGGCTTATCCAGTGTTCCGTGTTAATCTGTATGCTGATTTGTAAAGAGCTCACTGCACTGGTCGCACTGCCTGTTTTGATGAAAATCTGAGCCCGTTCCCAGTCTGTGCTCCACATATGAGAGCCTGACTGACAGATAGGGTTCATTAACAGAGCTGAGGTGAAATGTGACCGGGGGGGATGTGGAGCTGGGACGACAGGGAGGTCACAGGTAGGAAGCAGACAGGAAGTGTGTGCGTGCGTGTGTGCTGACTTGGCAGATCTGGTGCGAGCCCTCAGGAAAAGCCTTGTATCTGTAATAATACATCAGAGCGTGGAAACTGGCTAAAACAAACAGCTCATCTCTGGTAGCCCCTGGTGGACAGACCAAACCAAAATAATTACCTAAGATGTGATGCAGTCGACACATTGTATCATGAGTGTGTCTGAATAGATAAAGGTAATAATATAATGTTCTCCTGTTCACTGCAGGGGCACGCTAACACACCTTAATGTCACTTTAATATTACATTTTTTGAATAAAGCTTGTGCTTAGAAAGGTCCATCCACTTTAATCACTCTTCACAGGTGTGGTAGTGGAGGGGGGCTGGGCCAGCGAACAGGCCAGTCCAGGCAAGAATCCCACCACCTGTGTTTGACTCACGCCTGACAATACCTCATCCTCATAACCACAGGCTACATGCCATAAAGTGTTGCATTCCCCATCAACCACATCCTACTGCAATACCATACCGGAGCTTAATCACACACAGACGAAGAATATAGAATGACGAAAGCCAAGTCATGTTCTTGTTGGTGGGAGCAGCTGGCCATTTAGGGAGCGATCTAGGGTTTTGGTCAGCTGGCACTGGGTGCTCTGTAAACAGCACCCAGGGAGACAGCTAGCTGACTCACAGCCCTGGTAGAAGGAAAGCAAGCAAGAAAGAGCATCAAAGAGACAGTGAGCATGCACCTAGAACACCCACGTTCATTTTTTTTGCACAAAGCTGCACAAACATGACACGGGCCCAGAGGCCAGGTCAGCTGCTGAAACACGATCATCTCACAGTTTTGATGTGAGCGGCGCCTCCTCTGAGCCCTCTAGGTGGACGCTCAGAGTGACAGGAAGTGAGCCCTCCTGATCAAATATGTTGGCAACACACTGTGCACACAGGGTGGATTCACAGTAGAGCTCATACAAAAGTGTTAGCTCTTTGTGCCATTGAGCGGATTGATGGGGAAAGTTAACTGATGGGATGTTGAGAGAATACCTGAATCGCTGATTGGTGAAGTTTTGGAGGTGAGAAACAGACCTTCTTTGTTGTGCAGCACAGCTGGGCTGACTGTTGGATTCAGGAGATATTTGGTTCTGGATGAAATGTCAAAAGAACGAAGACACAGGCATGCAAGCACATGCACAGAGAGATGGAGTTTGTCAGTGAGAGAAAGAAACAGAGAAACTCAAACGCATTTAAATTTTCCCTTTCATCTGCCTCTCAAGAGTATGATGTCATGTTTGAATCACGCATTCTCAGACAGATGCTGTAACCTCAAAGAACTGACTTCATGCATTCACGCTGACTTCATGAGTGAGGTAGATGAGTGAATAATACTTTTGATATGAGAAGACGACAGAATAATGATTTAGGTTTGAAGAAGGTGTTGGCAAACATGCCCCTGGGGAAGAACACAGTTTGACCATAAATGTCCTACTGAGGCACCCTTAAAGTTTTCCCTTCATCTTTCTTTTCATTCAGTAACAGCCTTCTCAAAACACTCTGTAAAATATCCATCATGCCAAACCACTTAGTTTCAGTACTCAGTACTCAGTATTGGAAGTTTCATTTTTCTGAAGTGAAGTGAAATGGAGTTTCGCATGTTTGAGGAATTGATGTGGGAAATATAAGTTGAAACAAGGCACAATAAGGCAGATCAGCCCACTAATATCAATGACTGATTTTAGGAAATGCTGTAAACAAACAGATTTTTTTTTCACTTTTTTTTTTTGAAGAAAAACTGGTTTTTGAATGAGATTCTTGCAATGGTAAAAGCCATTTAAAGACTGGAAGACCCAATGTTCATCTTTTCTGAAGCCTCCTTTAGTAAGATACTCACCATCTAAATGCTCCAAAAAACAAAAAACAAAAAACAAAAAACAAAAACAAAAACAAAAAAAACACTCCCTCTGATGATCCATGTTTGTGTGTTAGCATATCTCACAGGAATATGATCATGATCCTTATTTGATTTCACACTCTTCTGCAAGAACCATTTGACGGTGTATAGCTCATTTCTCTGGCACTCATTCTGATAATGAGATCCATTTGTCATGCTTTTCTACGCAGTGCCTCATCATCGGAGGAGGCCCCTGTGGCCTGCGGACAGCCATTGAGCTGGCCTTGCTGGGGGCAAAAGTGGTGGTGATTGAGAAGAGAGACTCTTTCTCCAGAAACAATGTCCTGCACTTGTGGCCCTACACCATCCACGACCTGCGGGGCCTAGGGGCCAAAAAGTTTTATGGCAAATTCTGTGCTGGTGCCATAGACCATATCAGTGAGTACCCCTCAGTTATATCAGTCACATTATAAATCTTATAGTTGTGTCATTCACGTTACAAAACAGTCTGAGGAAAGTAGTCAATATTCTGACTTGCAGTGAAGTAATGATGATTTATCTTTTTATTTTTAATATCAGAAACTTGAATGCTAGTCAGAGGTGAACCACCCATTTCACACAATAGAATAACCTTAGCCTGTGCCAAACTTTAAAATTCAATTGAAATGTCTAAAATGGAGTTACTATTTTTTGCAGTAAAACATGGAAAAAAAAGGTTAAAAGAAAAAAAAAATCAAAGGAATAGTTCTCATTTTTCTTGCAAAGGCATTCAGTCCAAACAAAGGAAATTATTCTGTAGCTCACTAAAGTGATTGACTCATTAAATAAAATAAAATGAAATGATCCTATCTCTTTGTATCCACATTTTGTCAATTTTTTTTTTTTTTACTTTTGTGACACTGGTGGACACTGGTATATTCTTGTCTTCTACCCTTAGCAACACTACATTGAAGAGTGTCAAAAGGAGCTAATTTATGTCTGTAAATACTGTATAATGGATACACAATGACACCTATTTAAACAAAGGCTGATTGTTATGCTGTCTGATAGGTATTCAGCAGCTGCAGCTGATTTTGCTGAAGGTTGCCCTGATCGTCGCTGTAGAGTTTCACATCAACGTGGAGTTTGTCAAGCTCCTTGAACCTCCAGAAGACCAGGAAAATGAAGGTATTTGTCTACCCATTCACCTTATGTTCAAACAACAAATAGACAGTGCCTTATTATTTACCATCTGATGTCCCGCCACATAGGGGCTTTGGAAATCCTATTTGAATATTTTAAGCAGCTGGAAACTTCACAACATGACCATAAAGTAGGTTGATGTTAAGAAGCTTGATAATGTCCCCCTCTGTAAATTGTTAGCATTTCACTTGCATATATAAGGAGATACAAAGCAGCATCTGTCGGTCAGTTAGGGAGTTAAACTGTACAGTGTCTCTGAGGATCTGTGTTTCCACACCCAGCTCTGTGCTCCGCTCCAAGGTCAGTCAGACAGCGAGGGACTTGACTGTCTCATCCCGCAGGATTTAATTTACTTGACAGCCACCATTAAACAGGAGCTATGCACTCACACTGATCAAGTTTTTGCATCAAATTTAGAATCTAGTAAAAGTCAGATATGTTGTTTGACTCATACTTGGTGCTTTAACTGATGTAAAAACACTTGTTACCTTCTGCTTAGCCACTTAATACCATCGAAAAGATATTGTTTGTTTGAAAGAAAATGTTGTGATCGTGTATGTTCTCATCTCATGGACTTTTTCAGACAAACTGTAGCACGGTGAATGCAACACATTTATGACAATTCAAAACTTGCAGTGATCTCAATGTTACATTCAGTTTGAAACGATCTATGAACTTCTTTAACAATCATCACATTATATAAGCCTTCCTCAAATGTTTTGCAGCGTATAAGCTGACGTCTGACCATTCGCTTGACCCTTTTCCCTCATACAAGGACTTTAAACTCAAAACTCACACGCTGCCATCAGGTGCTGTCTCTCTTCCACTGCTATATCAATACAGCGATAACAACAAGAGCCTCGTCTAAATTTAGAAGTAGACTTGTCTCCCCTGCTTTGCTGTGATGGACTTAGCTGTGCCCTTGACATCACGGAATGCATTTTCCACATGGTGATATTACACAACAGACTGCCAAGCCCTCACTGTGCTGGTCTCACAGTGCCACTGTCCCCTGCACCCAAAATCACTAATATTAGATACAAAATTGCACTGCCAGGTTTAATTATACAGTGCCATTTTCACAGTTATCCATTATCACAGACTAGAATTATAGTGGCGTACGCTGACATGATGCATTTCTGTACTGCATGAATGTTTATCGAGTGTTCTCTTTCAAACATGATGTTTACAGTCATATTTTGTCCTTATGTAACTGGGTCATAGCAACCCAAGAAACAGCAACCCAAAACAGCAACAGCATAAATACTTGCACTTGTTTACTCTGCCCACTCACTTTCTTTACACTGACAAGTTTAGAAGAGGGTGGCAGAGTGGCCCAGAGATGAGAGGTGTTTCTTCAGCCGGATGAGTCGGGTTCATACCCCATGTCAGCAAGTGTCAACTCTGCTGGAGTGTCTTTGGGCAAGACACCAAATACTTACCAGCTGATCCTGCATCTTGCATGCTGGAGGAGGGGGGGGCAGTAAAAAAAGGGAAATTCCCTGTGGGGATCAAGTAACTATCACATTAATCTTGTATGTTATTCTTAATTGCCCTCTCTCTTTCTCTCTTTCCCTCTCACCAAAAGAGATCGGCTGGAGGGCCGCAATCCGGCCGAGTGATCACCCTGTGGCTAACTTTGACTTTGATGTGGTGGTGGGGGCAGATGGGCGCAGGAATACTCTGGAAGGTGAGAAGATGGGAGAAGATGGGGAACAGCATGACGCAAAGTTAATCTTTGTACATTTGTATCTAAACAGCAGTGGGAAAAAGTAATCAAATCCTTTTCTTACGCACAAGTGATACCATAATGGTCCTGCATTCAAAATTATACTTAAGGAAAAGTATAGAAGTGTGTACTTAATGTGATCAAATTTAAAAGTACTTGCTGGTATTTTTTAGACTGTTTAATTATTGTATATTCAGTAACTGGATGACTTCAAACAAGTTGTAGGTGTAGTGCGGCCCAGCTAGCAACTACAGTTGTCAGATGCAGGACAAAGTACAAGATTTACCCCTGAATGTAAGTGAACAAAAATATAAAACTCACACAATGGAAATAGTCAAGTGCCAGCACCTCAAACCAGTGTTTGAGTACAGTTCTTAGCTCTGTTTTTTAAATATATTATGTGAACAGCAATAAGTGCATTGACGACTACAGTCTCCACATTCCACAGTGCCTCTTGTAGCTTTGGTGCATAAATCAGCATAAATGCAGCTTACTCTCTGTTTTGGTGGGCAAAGCTGCTCTCACATGTTTGTTTTAGATAGAATGTATCATCATGTATCACTCTGATTTTTACACCATATTGATGAAAATAATATTGCGTGTTTAACACATTACTTGAATGTCTTTCACAGCTCGCCAGCTCCACACATTTACTCATAGTTTCTCTCTCCGCTTGCAGTTAGATTTTACCCTGAAGTTAACCAGCTCTCATTATTTTGAAAAGCTTCAGGCTTCATGTTGTACAAAGCTGCGTTAATCATTGACACTGACTCCGTTCAGATAAAACACAGGACACAAGTCCACAACGTTGTTTCTGGATGGTCATTTTGAATCATGTGAAGCCATAAAATGGATCCTGCCTTTTGTAAAGTCATACTCGTATGAAGTCATTGATCTTTCCCAGAGGAAAAGGTTATACATGAAACCACCACATCACTGTACACAAATAGAGTGGAGCTTGGGCTGTTCAGCTGCTGATACATGCAAGTTGGACTCTCTCCATCTCTTGGTCTCTCAGTTTCTCTCTCTCTCTCTGTCTCTCTCTCTCTCTTTCTGTCTCTCCCTTTGAAATGTTGTCATCTCTTGACCAATTCACATCAGATACTTATTCCTAAAAAGGGCATTTTTGGGTAGGACAAGAAGTTTAGCTCATTCGACAATTATGAAGAAGCCTTAGGGAAATTATTTTCCCCTGCAGTCAGCCTGCAATAGCCTGCTGCTATTGTGGCCTCCCTAAATCAGAGTGAAATAGGTGCAGTTCTGTGCACAGCTAGTTGTTGCTGCAGTTGTAAAAGAGCAATGGAGTGATGGAGAAGGGAAAAGGCCCATCATGAATTTAACAGTGATAGTAATGGAGCAGTCAAAACTGGTGCCCCAGTTTTAGAATGCCTAACACCATTCAGGGGTGGTACCAAAACATCCTGCTCAACTACCTCGCTCAAGCAGCAGCAAAATTACATGTATAAAAAATCTACGTAAATAAAAACAGCTAGTTTGAAATGTTACTGAGTAACTTTTGAGAACCATGCAGTTCCAAAAGGAGGAGCTGAAAGACTCTGAATTAGTTTATTTTAATATGAAATGTTAATACTAATACTAAAACTATTACTATTATTATTATTATTCATAGTAGTAGAAGTAGAAGTAGTAGTAGTATTAGTATCAGTGATACAAATAACAATAATAATGATGATGATAATAATAATGATAAAGTTTCAGGAGTGGCACATTTACTGCTGCTGTAGTTAAAACCAATCATAACATTTGAGAGTAAACATTCCTTTTTTCTCCTCCTGTGCCTCTGTCTCTTTCTCTCTCTCTATCTCAGGTTTCAGAAGGAAGGAGTTTAGGGGAAAGCTGGCAATTGCCATCACGGCCAACTTCATCAACAGGAACACCACTGCAGAGGCCAAGGTGGAGGAGATCAGCGGCGTGGCCTTCATCTTTAACCAGAAGTTCTTCCTTGACCTCAAAGAGGAGACAGGTGGGGCGACAGTCAGACTGAACATACAGCTCAGTTTGACGGAGCGAGCTCAAAGGAAATAACCTGCTTAAACACAGTTTCTCAGTGACTGTGGTTGTGTAATGGTAGGGTACTGTTTTTGTTTTGGGGTGCTCCTGCTACAATATAATCAGTGCTAAAGTCAATGTGTTAAAAGGCACTGATCTCCACTACAGTACAGAAGCATCAGACTCATTCATTGCTGTGGGGCTTTTCACTCGAGCTTCTTTCATTCAAGCCTGTGGTCAAACTCAGACCGTGTCGTTTGTTGCAGGCATCGATCTGGAGAACATTGTGTACTACAAGGACAACACGCATTACTTTGTCATGACTGCCAAGAAGCAAAGCCTGCTGGACAAAGGAGTAGTCATTCATGTAAGAAGACATCTTTAAGCAGTGTCCTGGAAAAAGTCTAATGATTTGTCAGTTTGACAAAAAAGGGATAAGTCTTTATTAAAGCAAAGATACTTTGATAAATTGAGACAAAACTGTTCTAAACACCCTGAAAGAGGCCAGAATTCACTGAGTTATGATTGTTTGCTGGACGCAGAGCTATTAATATCATGCATTATGAACTGGCCAGTCTCTATGTGAGCCATCATATTAATCAAATATATATAAAAAATACTTAAGAAAATCAAACTATCGATGCATTCATGGTGTTGGGAAGCAGCATATAGTTTGGGATTTTTCATTTTCAGTTTTCAATTTTTACAATTTTTTTTTCTTACGTTTAGTGAAGTTACAAAAGAATCTAAAGGTATAATGAAAAAAGTTCAGAACAGGTCTTTTAAATATGTTGGCAATATAAAACATAATATAAATAATAATTATTATTTTATATAAATAACATATAAAACAATAAATCACAACTCTTTCTAAGTTGTCATCTTATGGCATCAGAGCATTTCATCAAGGACTTTTATAAGCTTGGGCATTGCTCTGTTTGACTCTCCCCTGACTGTGAGGCTTTTGTTCAACAGGACTACATCGACACCCAGATGCTGCTGAGCAGTGAAAATGTCAACCAGGAAGCTCTTCTGTGTTACGCCCGCGAGGCTGCTGACTTTGGCACCAACTACCAACTTCCCACGCTGGATTTTGCCATGAACCACTGCGGGCAGCCAGATGTGGCTATGTTTGACTTCACCAGCATGTATGCCTCTGAGAACGCCGCGCTGGTCAGGGAGAGGTTTGGGCACCAGCTGCTGGTGGCGCTGGTCGGAGATAGTCTGCTAGAGGTGAGAAGAGATAAGCCACGTGACTGTTTATGATACGATAAAGTATATTACACATAAACAAGCAAAAAAGTAGTTCATATGCTGTACACAGTTTTAGACTCATCGTCTTTTTTTAAATCAACCTATTTGTTACATTTTACAGCTTTTTTTTCTTTTTGTTTTTTCATTAAAAATGTTCCCACCAGTACGTTGCATTCCTTTATACACACTCATATATGTGTGATATGTGTTTGTGCACAGCCCTTCTGGCCCATGGGAACTGGGTGTGCCAGAGGCTTCCTGGCTGCCTTTGACACAGCCTGGATGGTGAGGAGCTGGGCGCAGGGCCGCCCTGTTCTGGAGGTGCTGGCAGAAAGGTACACACACACACACACACACACACACATCCACACACACATCCACACACACACGTACACGCATGCGTGCGCGCGAGCGTACACACACACACACACACACACACACACACACACACACACACACACACACTCAGACTGAGGTTTGTGAGGTTCAGTTTACTGTCAGTCACATAAAAGTTTAATGAGGGTGAGATTCATACTTTGCAAAGTTATGTGACATTTCTGTTGCTTGAGATCCCTACATTTGTGTACTGTTCCTGTCCAGGCTCGGAATATTTAATGAGCTCACTTAGAGTTTTAGGTGTGTCTGGCTAAATGTTTTATTCCACATCTTGGATTCTCTGTCTGAGGCAGAGATTCATTTAAAGACCTGAAGATAAATAATTTGCTTCATCAGTATCCTTCTGTGGGTGCAGTTCAGTGGCCAGCACCGTGACCACACAACAAAAAAGATTCAATTTCCAAACTCCAGTGTTTTCTGTAAGGAGTTTGCATGTTGTCCCTCTGTTTACCTTGGCTTCCTCTGTGTGCTCCGGTTTCCTCCCACAGTCCAAAGATATGCAATTGATCGAGCTCTTTAAATCGCCCACAGGTATGAATGTGAGTGTGGATGCAGGTCCATATAATAATCTTTGTTAGTCCCATGGTGAACTGGTGACCTGGAGTTTCTGTACCTTCCACCCACGGCAAGGTGTAGCAGCTTCCTGCAACCTTGATATAGAACTGAGTGGGTTGAGTGAATAAATGAAGATGTTTACACTGTCTTATTAAATAGCTGTGATCTACTTGTCACAGTTCCCTCCTGTCTTTTAGCACTGTGTGTGTAGTCCTGCACACAGCCTCACAGTTCGAATGTACAGTGGAGTTCATATGTGTAACATCCACCACTCAGTTTCTTAGCATCTACATGTTATATTGTTCTCTATTTTTTTTTTTTATTTCTTCCTGTTTTTTTCCTATAATAATTCTCTAAAAAAAATCCTGTACATTTTCTTAAATATTTTTGAGAAAATATTTTTGATAGTGTGTTTTATATTGTCACCAAATGTCAAAACCTTTGTTATGTGGTTGCATGTTGTTACTATTTATAGAATTGCTGGATAATACTTGTCTATACTTTTTCCGTATACTTCATGTTGAAAGTCTATAGATTTAATGGAAGGTTTTTGTAGCCCCCACTCTTCTCTCTTTATTAGCAGGGTGTGTTGTTTTGGTGTTTCTGTGGGGGTTACCAATAACACAGCTGTTTTGTGAAGGTGAAGCACCTGTGTATGATTAGAGGTTGATGAGGTAATATTTAAGAGAGGTTAATTAGTTTAGGCCTATGCCAATAAAACTTGAGAACCCAAAAATGAGAACGCTGTGCTCCTACTTTTGAGGACATACGCCTACTTGTTTTTTTGGATTCTGCAACCATTAAAAAACATTATTCCTTTGTAGAATCAAGCTCAGTCGAACTGTTTGTCTATAAAATCCACTGTGACCACAAGTGTGAATGACACCATGTATTAAATATTCTTTGTTGTTTGTTTGTGTGTCCATAGGGAGAGTATTTACAGGTTGCTTCCACAGACAACGCCAGAAAACATAACCAAAAACTTTGAGCAGTACACCGTAGACCCTGGGACTCGATACCCCAATCTCAACTCCTCCTGTGTCAGGCCACGCCAGGTGATGACACTTTTTACAGCTGTACTCTCCCTCCTCTATTTGCTCTCCTCTAAAAAGATATCCACAACTCTTGTCTCTCCATTATCACCTTAATAGTTACTTTGTAATGTCTGTCCCTTGCAGGTGCATCACTTGTACATCACTGGAGAGCTGAATTCATGCTCCCTGGAGCGAGCTGCTACAATACGTCGGCCTGTCAACCTGGCTAGACGAGGTGAGTCTAATGGGACCAGAAACATTCCCTTGTTGTTTTCAGAGTCTGCAGCTGAAAGTACGAATGCTGCAGGTAAGGCTCTCATCTGAGTTGTTTACTTCATCTTGTCACAAGCTCCTTGCCAAGGTTATTTTGGACCGTCTCTCATATGCGCACTAAACACTTAAGATCCACAGTGTTCAGCATTAATGCCTGTGTTGGGGGGTCAGTCGTGATTTTAGCTTTGTTTTTACATGTGGGTTTATTGTGAGGCCAAGGCTTTGAAATGCAAACTGCTGACAGGTCGTATTTCATAACCGGCCTTGTTCCTGTCTTTAAAATGGCTCTGTATTTACATTCATGAATAAACACTTTGAAAATGTTGGAACTTGTGGGGAAGGAATTTAGTGCCTGATAGGTAAACACTGTCCTTATGGTATATTATAGTGCTCCCTAGTTCAAAATCACATTGTATGGATGTGATTTCATACAGATGGTAGAGATAGTTTGTGTATTTCAAGAAAATGTGAAAGAGATTTGAAAAAAAAAAAAAAGGAAGAATAATGTGCTGGATCACAATATAATGGCATTTTGAGAGGCTCCACCCTCCTTAATTTGAATTTATTTCCAGTAAAACAGGTTGTGGGGGCGGGGCTTAACACTGAGAAACATTTTTCAAAAGTGTAACCCAATGGGTGATCGATTGGGAGAGAAAAGCAGGTCAGTTTAATGGGAGGCGTGTGATTATTTAATAATGTGACATTTTTAGTAGTTGAAAATTTTGTTTATGTGTCCTGGTTCAGCTTGATGTCGTCACTGAAGATAGACTGTTTTACAGGCTGTGGAAGCAGTGGAATTTTGATATAAGAATACAAACAAATTAAACTGTTCTTTGGCAATTCTTGTTAAATAGGTGCATATTCTAGAATGGAAAACTAGCTAACGAGTTGAAAAAGTGATTTTTCATCTCTTTGTCACTTCAGTCCTGGCCAGACTAACAATGAAAGACACATGCTGTACAAACTGAACTGAGCCCCACGTCAGACAACAGTGACTTCAGCCTCTGGGCCGAACGTGTCCTGACAGATGTGTGCATACCTCAGCACCCATTCCCCGAGTCTTATTTACTATCACTGGATGGGTCCATGTGTATGAAATCATATCCTCTTAGGCCTGTATTTTCTGGATGCCTGACTGACTGGCTTTCTAATGCAGCCTGCATTCCTCGGATTATCTGTGTGTGTAATTACATTGTTTTACAGCGCAATCTGACATGCTCTGTCTGCTGTTGTAGAGTCAGAGATCAGACCGGGGCGTCTGCTCACCTGGTGCCAGAAACAGACAGAGGGCTACAGGAATGTGACAGTGACAGACCTGACGTCCTCTTGGCAAAGTGGCATCGCGCTCTGTGCCCTCATCCACAGGTTCAAGCCCCAGCTGATGTACGTAAGACATTTCAGATTATATCACGAACACCCTGCTGCTGCAGATAAAGCGCTAGGACACAACATGGCCTGTCTATGAATAATGTCAATGACATAAGTGTGCACGATGTTATCACAAGAATCTTTTTCATGCTCTGGACCTCCAAGTTCACCTTCATTAAGAGTATTTAATTGTTTAGATAAATAGATTCAAAGTGGTTGGATTAAAACTTAATGTTAAAATAATCACTCATACATTTTTTTTTTTTTTTTGTATCGTAACAATATCTAGTGAATTACATTATCCCTGGACCCCAATTTTAAAAGCACTCATATTATACATATCCACATACACACAAATATATCTTGTTCTTGTGAAAATTTCCTCATTAAATATGATTTAAGTCAATGCACTGGTGACTACAACACAGCACCGTCTCTGTAATTTCACAACGTGCTGGAATCCATGTTTGTGTGCTAAGTATGCTTGGTATGAGAGCTGCCCATTCATACATGTGTATTTTCCACTGCACTCCTGTCCACAGTGTTCGAGTGACACTTGACCCTTTTCAGTGTGCTTTGTTGATGCTTAGTTTGCAGACTCTCGCTCACTTATAGGTGTGAAATAGCAGAGCATGCAAACCTGTCCTGTATGTCACGCTGCTTGGAAATATCACATGGAGACAGAATACTTTTCTCAGTGTCAGAGTGCACATTTCAGCTTTTGTCAAAGGCACTTTGTTTTTCCTTTTATCATCTCCATTCTGGAAAAAAGTGGACTCCGGTAGCATCACTGTGGACTTTAGGGGTTGATCATTCTCCCCAAAATTACTAGTATTCACTCCCAAGAAACAACCCATTTCCTCCTGGTAATAGCAGAGTCCTGCAGGAAAAAAACAGCAACGACACTTAAACTCACATAGAACTGAGCATTTTTTGGAAGCCTGCCAACCGCACAGCTTCTTGGAAAACAGAACGAGTAGCTTAGTAACCTCTTTCTAGAGTTGAGATCGGCTTATGCAGCATATACTTAGCTGATATAACTGCAGATTAGGACATCTAGAAATCTAATTATAATCTCTCACCCTTTAATTAATGCTTTCCCACCTTGCCACACTGCATTGCCATTTCATTTGATCCTATAACTTTACAGTAACCACTGGCGTTTTCCCCCTTTTGCTCTCCATCTCCTCATGTATACTGTGAGCCAACTGCTGAGAGTAGACCACTTGTCAGATCATTATACATTATTCCTGGTGGTGTTTGCACATAATCAGTGTAGGGCTTATTTTCCTATATATTCCTAAGAGGCCATCTGCTGCCATTCATCCTTGCACAATATGAAAAACACCTTACACAGACTTGAAAATTGCTCCAGCTAGGTAATCCATCACAGTAAATTTCATTTCTTCATTTGGTTTTGAGAAAGTTTCTGTTTTATCATTATTTCAATGTGCCCGAGTTCAGTGATTTCACACATGTACTGACATGAAGTTATGCTCTGATTACTGTCAGTCACCTCACACCCATGGCCAGAAAGTCTCCACATCAAAATATTCCCTCAAAACATGTCACCGTATAAACTTCATTGTCACATCCATGTGTTTATTAAGTTATCTTTGTCTGCCATGACAGCAGTAAAGTAGCCAAGTGAGATTTGACACCGTAACATCTGTATTTTAAAAAGAATATAAAAAAGTACACTAGTAGCAGGCAGAAGTAATTGTGCTATAACTCTAAAAGACACTGGTGTTCTCTTTTAAAGGCTGCAGCATATCCATTTTCAGTGCCGAAAAATCAAAGAAAAAAAAAGAAAAAACTCAGGATAAATCACAACGAAAACTGAAACCCTACCATATGCTGACATAGTAACCATATATTTTCCCAACTGACATCACCATGGCTTAAAACCATATGAGTCCGGGTCATTTTTTTTTTTTTTTTTTTGTTTTGTTTTGTTTTTTCACTCCCTGCCTCTTACCCCAGCTGCTATCACCTTTCTCCATCAGAGATTTCGATTCATTAAACGAGGAGGACTATGCTGCAAACCTCCAGCTGGCGTTTGATGTGGCTGAGCGAGAGTTTGGGATCCGGCCATTCACATCTGGGAAGCTGTGTGCCGACCAGGAGCTGGATAAGACCCAGATGATTTCCTACCTGTCCAAATTCTATGAGCTCTTCCGTGGCACACCTCTACCTGCCTCAGGTAGTCTGCTCCTCACTCTTTCTCTGCACAAAATGACACACAGGAGGAAAGCTTCTACTGTCCACAGAGAAACCTTTGTTGCCCCTAAAGCCAAATTAGCCACAAATCACCCTTCTCCAATATGAACCACACCTTGTTATGTGTAATATTTTATAAGTCACAGATACTTGCTCTCTCCTTTTCATAGTGTAGTATGGCTAAGCTATGTAAAAAAAATCTTCTAGTAAAAGAAAATATATGAAATTTCATGTGGTTTTCTGTGAAAGGATGCCTGAGTTACATAACCCTATTAGTCAAGTATACTGGCATGAGAAGAATGTATATCTACACCAGCAGGGTAGATCGTTGGAGAATGGAGAACTGAATGCAGTCATGATGTTTGAAGAGAGCTGAATATCTCTATATCACAACCAGACACTTCATTCATAGCAGTGCCATCTAATACTTACCTTTTCTCTGTGCTTTATTATGTAGCCTTAGCCCACCATCTACATTCCTCTGACTGCATTCTTCCAGTAATAATTTCAGAAACAGGGCTTTATTTATCACAGGAAAAAAAATCTTGCCTCCATTTTTTTTTCTGCCACAGAACATTCATATTATTATCCTAACGTGGTAGGGCAACACAGTGACACTATGGCATTTATGACTGGGGCGCTACATAAAATATGAAACCTTTAATACAGATATATGTTATACTGCAGGCTCCAGAGAAGCAGATGAAAACAGTGAAGATTATCCATCAAAAGAAGGCAGAAGTATTCATAATGTGCTCAATCTTACGCTGCCAAGGAAACGGGTACCAAAGGTAAATTGACTCTTCTATTCGTATGTGTAATATAGTGACTAAAACAATCTGACAGTGCCTTCCAGTATCATTATTTGCAGGAGATATACATAATACACATCAAATGAACTGGGACGGCTGCTACATTCTGTAACCATTATTTCCAGCATTAAGTTTATGGCTGGTGTTATGTTCCCTGTATGGGATTGTAAGACATTCAGTCTGTTTTTTTTCCCCTTGTGCTGAACTTTCAGGATGAAAAGAAGTCAGACGGTACAGACAACATTTACAAAAGGAGGCGAAAATTCTGCAGTTATTTGGAGGAGGTTTGTCAAACCGCTTTCACTTTTAAAAATCACCCACAAATTGTTTTCTGGACATTCTCATGATCTCCTGGTTTCTCTGTCTCTGCATCCAGGCCACTAATCTCTCCTCCACCAACGGCTCCTCCGTGCGAGAGAGTCGGGAGCCCAAAGAAAACAAGGTCCGCTCCATGGCTTCTCAGCTACTGGCCAAGTTTGAAGGCACACCCAGCTGCACCATCCGCAGACAGGTAAGAACCACAACAAACTGCCTGTCTGCGTCTCTGTCTAAGTCAAGCACTTCTGTGTATGTTTCCTGACCATAAGTGGCAGAAGTAGAAGAGATAACTGTGTCTTCTACTTTGTGGGTAGTAGGTTATGTTTGATATATTATTTAAAATATACCTTTTCTGGAAGTGGTGTGCAGTTTTTATTGAAGGCGAGATTGTTTTGGTCATTGCTTGGATGTCTGTTCTTGTCTGTTATTTCTGTTTTTTCCCTGCCTTTTCTACTTTCATGCCTTTCTGACTGTTTTACTCACCTTTAAACTCTTTTCTCTGGGGCTGCAAAGATTGAGTCAGAGTTTGAGAGCTGCTCCCCGCTACATGTTCCTGACCTGACTGAGACCCCGTGTGTCAAACTCAGGCCGCCAATCCCACCTAAACCTCCCCCCAAGCCACAGGTAGACTGGAGCCACCACAGGGACAGGGAACAGTAGCTAGGCCTAATACTTTTGAGAATTCATTTTGATAGAAATCAATTTGAAGTAAACTTAATGTAAACTGATATGTTTAATTTTGTCCTAACACCTAATACACATACAAACACATATAGACATACAACATACAAACACAACAAGATTATAATTTACCTAGAATAAGAGTTTTAAGTGAATAATTAAATTATCAGAACATTCTGTGTTGTTCTAAAAACAGAGCTTTGCTGCAGAGCACATCCTCACTGGTCCCTGCAGCCTGCTCTGTTGCATAATGTGAGCTGTACCCCCAGTTCACATGTGCAATATTTGTCCAGTTTCAGTCTGCAGCTTGTGTGAAAAACGCAGCCGAGCACATAGTCCGCCTGCCACCTAAGACACTGCCCAAACCTCGATTCCAGCCTCCACCCCAGCCCCGATCCCAGCAGCCCTCCAGCCCAAAGCATTCCCTTAAGAAAGTCAGGCATGCTGATCAAACACACGCTCAGACGCAGCCCCAGCCCCAGCCTGAGAGTGCAGACTGCCCTGGTTATTCTCCCTCCTGCCACTCAGCAGTCGTAGTCATGACAAGAATGCTCCAGCGCCTCAGGGAGGTGGATGAAAAGATCTGTGAGGTGAACACTATCTCTTCCTTCAATCTTTAGCCTATCTTTTAACTGTTTTTTCCTCTCTCTTCCTGTCTTTCCCTTTTTAAAACGCTGTGTGATTGTTACATGCTCCAATCCCTAAAAAAGGCCCCAAAGTGAATGTTATTGAGATTATATATCATGCCCTGATTATACATTTAGGCTTGTATAATGCGTAGTGAGATGGTGAAGTCAGCCCCTAATTATCCAGCCTGACCATAATGGCAAGAGCAGGCCTACAGAGCTGGCACCAGCAAAGACAGACAGGCAGATTACTGGCCAGTCTGGGTCCTTGTGGAAAAGTTCAGGCAGGGTAAAGTTTCTTTAAAAACTGCAGGCAGAGACTTATGACTATTTTGATTATTCATATTAGCCAACAAGCTGCCTTAGATCAGACCAATACTGCTAAATGTCCACCTCATCAGTCATTTAATCTTAAAATCTGGTTATAAACAAGGGACTTACAGCAAATGAATTGCCAGTGGTGTGAGAAAATTCAGCTTCCATTTTTCCAGATTTCACCTGTTCTGATTTTTCTTGAAACAATATCTCAAAATAAGTAAGACAGATTTCTTCACTTGTTTCAAGAAAAATAACACTCTAAGACCCAATAGTAGACTAAATGACTTATGAAGGTGGATTTTTTTTTTTTTTTTTTTTTTGCAGTGAACCACTGTGTTACACTCTAGGGCTCCTCCTAGTCTCTACTCTGTCTGCCAAGAGTGTAGAATGAGCAGTCACATCAAGTGGGGTGTGAAATTAATGTAATAAAGCTGCCTTCGTTCTTACAGCAGCGTCATTGTTCTCAGCTACACAATACACACTTAGCTGTCAAAGCCTGCCTCATATCTGTAAAGGAGAACAGAAAGGTCTTTCATCATGTTACAGCATTGTCCTTGTTTAATGGTTAATAGTCCACCTAATTATGTCTGTACTTGGTCCTTTTCATCAGCTGGTGGGACAGTGTGTCTGACTATGTTAACGGGGTGAGACTGACACCGGGTTTTCTTTGTTCCTGTGCTCCATGTCGTCCTGCAGCGGAAAGCTCAGACACAACATGCTAGGGAGTTTCACAAAAAGAGCATAAAGGAGAAAGCTGTTCACCTTTGTGGGTTGTTCTCAGGGGACAACACCTGTATACCCAAGGTGACTATCTGAAGTGTGACGCCTCCCCTAATGCTTGTTTTTTGCACCACCTGTCCCGTCACAGTGCCTTCGTGTGCATGTAAGAACACATCACGCTTGGCATCACTCTTGCATGTAGTTATTTTCCCCCCTCATGGATTTTGATTAGATCATCCACCACTCAATTATCCCCACAGGCATAACATTTTATCATAGTGCATCCACGGCCTTTTATCAAAATGTAGCCAAGCCACGACTTGTGTTCACTGAAAAGCTGTGTGAACTGTAGCTTGCTGCTGCCAAGAGATTGTCACCTTCATATATTACGTTAACAAATTACTCATTTGTGAGTGTGTGTGTGTGTGTGTGTGTGTGTGTGTGTGTGTGTGTGTGTGTGTGTGTGTGTGTATGAGTGTCTGTGAGTGATAAAACAAGACAAATCAGAGAATACTTTGCTCTGGTAATCTTATGCTACTCATGGCAGTTCTTTGGCTGGAGTGGATAAATGTAATTTCTGGCCTGGCCTGAGGGTGTCATAGGGTCACCACAATCAAGAGCAATATTCCTTTGGGGAGTCTGGACAAACTCGTCAAACAAAGTCATCGTTGCCAAATATCATGGCAACCCACTGATTAACGTATGTGATGTTTTGTGTGCAAAGCTGATATTGTGGTCTGAAAGGACCATAGTAATTTGAATGTTTGGCCCATGTACTACAATTTATCCACATTCTAGATTGCAACAAACCATTTCGGGTAGTGCTAGAGGAAAGGCCTTGAGTTCACCACAACTGATAGGGTTCATCCTCTGGGGAACATGAATGTGTTCCCCAAGTTTCATGGCAATCTACCAATTAGACTTCAGGATATGTTGCCTTGAAATAAAATGTTGAAAAGACGGGCAGACAAACATTATTTAGAGTTCATGCATGATTTTTGGGCTCTACTGGTTTTCCACTCTTTTCCTCTCTATCTTTAACCTGGCTGTCTTACTTTCTTGTTACTTCTCTTTCCACATCATGAACAAACTACAGGACTTTTATATGCAAGTTAACAAAAGCAAATACAGACAGAACAGCTGAGTCATTCCTATGTGTTAACTGATCTGCTGTCGCCTGTACATTCAACATAGGGCCATTTATTTATCATCACATATCTATATGATGAGTCTCTCTCTAACACACTCTTAAATGATGATATAGATCTCCTGCATGCTCTTAATCAATAAATATCAAGTTTTGACACCAAAACTTTATTTACCAGTGATTGCTTTATTAAATTCATGTTTTACCCATGTGTATCCCAAAGACAACACACTGAAATGCACCAGATAAGAAGATAAACAGATCTATGAGCTAATTTTTTTTTAACCTTCAGACAAACATCTTAGTTTCAGCATTACCTTACATTTTCCCTGTGTAGCCTTGTAATCACAATGGATAGATATGACAAAAGACGCCTTGCTTTGCGTGTGAGCTTTGGTTTTAACTGCTGTTGTTGCTCGTTATGTTTTTACAGTAGTTACCAGTGTTCCTCACAGCATAGAAGTAGGTATTTTTGTGGTGGCACTTTGTGGATTCCTCTGCCCCACCCATCCCACACAATCTGATCCAAGTCACTGACCAGATGTTCTAGCACGGCCACATTTTACCGTGGTTGTTGGGAAGGAATTTCACTCCCTTTACGAGGAATTACATTAATCGGGGTTCCACACATGAAATTCTGCATAGAATTGTCAGAATAGTAGCCCATTATACACCCTGTTCTTCAATTTTGGATCAAATGCAGCTCTTTAACAATTAAGGATCTATATATATTTTTTTTACATTTCTCTGCATCCTCTGTGTGTCCATATATCCTTTTGCTTACTCCCTCTTATGCTTTTCACCTTTTTTCTATTTTCTCACATGCTTCTCTTTTCTGTCTTTTCTTCTGTGCTGAATGCCAGCAGGCAGTTGAGAAGGTGTCTGTGGCTGTAAACAGTGAAGCAAAGACACTGGTCACCCTTTCTGAAAAAGTCCACAGACACAGAGCCTCCCTGCCATCACCTCAAATGTCACCCCAAATGTCACCTCCGACATCTCCGGTAAGCAGGTCTGCCTGAAAACGAGGGCATTCAGGCTGTGACAGTGTCAAAGAAAACCTTTCATCATGGCAGAGAACATTAAGAAACAGGTCTATGTCAGATTGATTTCTTCATCCCGTGTCTGTCTTCTCATAATATTTCTCTTACTGCGTGCCCCCACACTATTTCTGCCCCACGTCAACACCTGCACACGTAAATGTCTGAACAAAGGTTAAAAATGCAAGGCTATTATCCTAATAGCTTTGCTCCGGTCTAAAATAAAGTTATTATTATTTCAGTGATAGCTATCAGATGGCTATGTGTGGTCTAAGCCACACATGAAGGAACGGCCCTCACTCCTTCTCTTCAAAACAGCTGGAATGTTGATTAAGCTTAAAAAATGTCAGTTTTTATTTTTAAATTTAAATTTTTAAATTTCAAGATTTTCTGAACCACTGGACTGGAGTTTGTAGATGAAAACAGTGTTTTGTTTGTCTGAAATTAAACTGAATGAGAAACACAGTGTTGCACATCTGAGTCAGTCTGATCACATTTGAATCACCCTGACACCAACTGGTCTAAACAAAAATTTCATCCAGTCATTGTCAGTGCTCTGCTAACCCTGCATAAATCAAAGGTTGGCATAGAACTGTCATCACACTGTCAGTCTTAACAGTAGCAGTAGTCAGGTGAAACACAGCTGACATCACATTCAAAACACCTGAGCTAAACTTTCATAACAGCTCCATTGCACCATATGAATACAGATTCATTAAATCATGTAATTAAGTATCCATGTAAAAGCGTATGTGGTGAAAATGTTCAAATAAAAGTTGGGCAAACCACCAACAAGCAAAACATGCCTGTGGCTTGTTGATGAAAGCTTTCATAAGCCATGAAATGATTGTCACATGTTATTTTCACCTTGCTCCAGGAAATGCTCCCTATCTTTAAAAGCATTCAGGATCCTTTACTGTTGTTGCTTATCTGTTGTTTAGCTGACAAACTGACCAAGTAGAGAACCCCCGATGTCCTGAAAGCACCAAAATTTAATAAAACCAACCTCTTGGTCTCAGGTCAAGCTTTTTGTAGGGATAATATTTAATCATGGTGCCTGTTCACATTCAGAAATCAGAAATCAGAAATCAGAAATTACTTTATTGTCCCAGGGGAAATTTGTCGTGGACTCCAGTACCTCAGCTGCGAGTACAATACATCACACTCAGAGCAACAATTAAAAGTACATTCTTGTAATTGTGTTGGGAAACACTGGCAGAAGTGTAAAGATAGAGGATATAATTATGTTGGGAGATGGAAATGACACTTGCAGTGGTGCATAATGGCAACAGAATGAGCAATTTGCAAGGAAGAGCTTTATTTTTACATTTTCATCCTTTGAACCAACAGTATTTTGCTGCTACATCATAAGTGGTGTGTGAACGTGTCTGAAGCTGTTGCATTGTTCTCATGCAGGTGTACATCGACCTCAGTTACACAGAGATGGAGAAATGTGACTCATTGTTTTTGGATTGATTCACTGTCATTTCCCTCACCTGCCACTCTGCCTGTGCTGTTTCCCAGAGCTCCGTACGGAGGATGTTCCCGCAGTCCGGAGACATGTGTCATTCATGTGAAAGACGTGTTTATATGGTGGAGAAAGTCTGTGCCGAGGGGCTCTACTTCCACAGGGAATGTTTTCGGTGTGACACTTGCAACTCTCCCCTGCGCCAGGGAGCACATGCCTTTGACTCTGAACACGGTATGTATCATCAAATGTCAGTTCTCATCAGCCTGCTCCCTCTATTGTTCCCATATATCACTCAAAGACTAGAGATCATCCAGTTTTCAGTACCTTGTGTGATGATTGCTGTCATTTTACAGGTAAATTGTACTGCAAACTTCATTTTGCTCAACGCAACAATGGGATGAAGCTACGGAGGAATTTCTCTGCATGCTCTGTAAGTGCCTTGAACATCTATTAGTTAATTTTTTGAGGGCAAATTTCATCTTATTCTATCTATATTGACCTTGAAATATATGTCTGTCCCAGCTTCCTTCTCGAAGTCATTCTGGAGTTGCTGTCCAGGACAAATCTGCCACCCAGGCTGCAAACGGAGAAGCGGCCCAGCCTGGCCCCGCAGCAGGCCTGCAGAGCCAAACAGCAGCAGGTACCTTCAGCTCATTCCTAAGGAAGCACCTGAGCTGGCCCCTGAGTGTGACTCGTGCTGTGTGTAACGCCCCCTGGCTGCTGTCGCGCCGCGTGCGTAAGACAGCACAGGCCCTTGCTGTCCACCTGAGGGACAATGCCCAGGACTATGCATTCCTGTATGAGCTATTGAGCCTGGGCCTGCCCCTGCTACTTGTGTTGCAAGAGGTGCTGCTGCAGATGTACACAGAGGCTGTGCCTGCCGACTCAACCCCCCTGCAGCCACTGCTGCTGTGGCTGGAGGAGAATATTGGCCACAGGCTCCTCTAGAGGCTCAACAGCCCCGTATTTGTTTATCTTTATTCCAAATGCCACTGGGTCTGTGGCCTAGCCTCACATCAGCTGGTGTGTGTCTCTGTGTCTTGTCATATTTTGGTGGGCTACTTTGTGACTGTGCACAAGCACCTTTGAAATGTTTACTCACTTTTACAGTGATACTGTATGTAGCTCTCTCTGTGTTGGATGTATTTCTGCGTCAGCCAAAGAAGAGACACTGTAGGTTGCCCTTGCAACTTTTCTTTTTTAAATTAACAATTAACAACTAATTAAAGAACAGTGGTTGGGAAAATTAAATATTGATGCTGCGTTAAATAGTTTTGCAGTGGGTTTTTTAAGAAAGCTGTACTTCTGGTGTTAAAATGAATTCTAACTGTTTTGAAACAGGTTAAAAGCAGGTCAAATACAATTGAAATGCATTTAAAGAGTAAAATAGGCCAAAGTCAGTGCAATCAAAACTGAGACTGCTGAAATAACAAATCATAATTGCTGTAGAATTTAATTATATAGACTGGCTTCAAAAACAGAGCAAGCAATAAAGTCAGTTAACTCAGGTTAGGACTGATTTTTTCATCGTGTAAAGTGATCTATGAGGTCAACTTGAAGCACTTTAACCGTGGGAACTGCCTGAACCTGTGCACAGTGGATGGCTTTGGCACAGTGTTAAATTAAAATCACGGCCCTGTCCCATGCTCCGACTGAATCCACTCCACAGGTGTTGGTTTGAGCATGTATGTGCTCCTTTCTTCGTTTTTACTTTTTCTTTTTTTATAATGTTTTATAGTATTACATCATTACCGTTATACTCAGACCACACCAAATGTTTACTGTTATGTACTTTTTTGATTACCTTGTCTTTTTTTTTTTTTTTTTTTTTTTTGTCTTTTTTAATTGACGACTCAAACTTCCCTGAGTATCTTGAGTTGCTGATGCTGAGTGCTGTGGGTTTCCTGCTCAGTATTTCTACTACATTGCTGCCATCTACTGTTGGCTATCCGAAAAACCAGGAAGGCAAAAAGAAATAAAATCTCCCTCCTTTTTCATCTCCACGGCAAACCATTTACTTGGCAATAACTGATTTAGGAGTAGACGTGGTCCGATTTATTTTGTACCAAAGAGCTGGGTAGTATGCAGTGATGTGTTTGTGTCTGAATGTGCTTGCCACAGTTTTAAAGCATGGTGTTGAAGTGCAAGATGAGCTGCAGACCTCTGTGACCGGACTCTGTCCAGTTGCTTCACATTCAGATACACTATCTGATCATGCTATTGAAGCACTTTACAGCTGTGGAGTATTTTGTATGATCCTGAGCATGTTTCTCAAACAGCAAGAGAGAAAATGCTTCATGCAAAAATAAACTCGTTTAAAGAAACACAAGTGTTCATAGCATAATATACTTTGTAAGCAATAAGATATTTGTGTTTTGTAATTAATATAGCATGTTGCATAACTTGGATGGATGTTGAATCAGTTTTTACTTGGAGCGAGCCTCATGGACTTTTTTCATACGGATGAACTGAAGCTGTATTGAACATCTTACTGTATACACACCTGTGTAACAACAAAACAGCCACGCAAACTGTAACGGCTGGCCTTTCATATTGATACCTTGTCTTTTGAGAATCGTTTTGATAAACATACACTACTTTCTTGTGCCTTCAACTGTTTTTTTATTCATGTATTTTTTATGTTTTCCATGTTTTAGATCATTTTCTTTCTGTCATCTTTTCCCCCCATTCAGCCGAAGCCTTTTATGAAGTTTGTGTTGCTGAACGAACTGGATGGTTAGGAGAAATGACATATTGAAGGTGATCACCTGCATGGTCACATGGTCTTGTGGACGTAATTGTGTGGCTGCAGATACTGACTGTTTAAGTCCTGTAACCCATAAGCTTCATATCACTAATGACTGAGGTCTGCCAAAACAAGACTGCAAAAATATCTTACAGTACTGTTATATCATTGAAGATACAGCTTTGAAGTAACACTGACTTTCAGCATGACTAATGAATTTGTGGTAATAAATGAGTTTGAAATGAGCAGAAACAAAGGGGGTGTCAAATCATTGCTTTTACCTTAATATTCAGATTGCATCAGTGTGAAACTAACCCAAATTAGAAAATAAGACCTCATTGTTTTACTGACAAGTGTTGTAACCATTGAGGTTATTTTGTAGTTTTTTGTTCCAAAAATGTTCTCAGGCATTTGATGCTAATACAGTGTCATACAACTTTACATAGGAAAGTGTAGTTACAACACATTTTTGGGTGTTAAAAACTCACAGTTTGTGATAGGAACATGAAGCGTAAAACCATATTGCTATAGAGATGCCATGTGAATAAAGGCCTTTAATGCCCTGAAAAATGTTTTTTCCAAACTTTAAAAAAAAAAAAAAAATTATCATCCCTTCACCCCTCCCTCAAAAAGCACCTTGCATACAACATCTCTGTGCATATTAACAGTCCTCTGTGAGCAAACTGTTTTTTGTTTTTTTTTTCAATATTCTCTCGGTTCCTCAACAGCTCATTTATCTAACAGGCTGACAAGACTAATCTGCAAATTCATTGTCTTGTTTTTTGCAAACGCTGAGAAATGTTTTGGTGCGTCTCATCTTTGTTTCTTATGTTGTCCTCTCAGAGCGCTCACAAGAGAGACATGTCTTGTTTTGTCTGTGCAGAACGAATGTCTGTTGTGTCCTCTGAAAATATCTTTTCACATGAAAAAAAATTGTGAGAAATGCATGCCAATCCTGTAAAATTACACATATTACAAGAGGTGATATTGTAGCATTTATTCTGCATTATAACCTTTTTTTTTATCCTTAACAAAAAGGGCCTTTCATATGACCAAGTGATATGATTTTTTTTTTTTTTTTTTTTTTTTTTTTTATATTTATTATGTTGTTCAGTGGATATGCTGCTCTGCCAACCCAGGAGCTGAGACAACCTGCAGAGGCCAGGATGAGCTTTCAAGAATGTGATGGGAAAAGGGAGAGGACTCTTGCAGACTTCATTTTAATTGATCAAATTCAATTTGTCCCCTAAAATCATCACACAGTCATAAAAATTGTAGAGGGCAGTATTACTCTATTTTCCCAAATGAACATGTCCAGTGACATAAAGGCGCCTGTTATCTAAATCCCTCCATCTCTTCTTCTTCTTCTTCTTCTTCTTCTTCTTCTTCTTCTTCTTCTTCTTCTTCTTCTTCTTCTTCTTCTTCTTCTTCTTCTTCTCCTCCTTCCTCTTCCTGTCTTATCTCTTAACTCACTCAAGCCTGGGATTTTTGTTCACTGAGAAAACCGAGGCTTATTCAAGAGTGTTTTTGTATAAAATTGTTATAATCCCTGGTAACATTTCAAAGTGTGTTATGGGTGTTTTCATGAGGAATTCCTATATTGCTTTTCACATTGTCTTCGCTTTTTTTTTTTTTTTTTTAACATCAATAAATGTCCATACATACTGGATGATTGCTGAATTGATCAGTATCAGATGAAAAAGGCTGGTATCTTTGTTCAAGCCCACAGGTATTCATTCCCAAGGTTTCCAAAGATACCAAACATGTCCTGCTGAATTGCAGGGAAATGAGTATAAAATGATACACAAGACATCCACATATTGTCTGTTTGGTGTGATGCTGTAGCCGTGAAGAAATGGCATCTCGAGTTGGAATATTTCCCTCACTGCAAGTGTGATGCAGCTTCTGTGAGGCGCTGCAACCAGCAGATACAGAAGAGATGCGTGTGTCATTGTTGTGCAATATGGATTTTTTCCCCTCTAACTTTGAATTGACTTAAAGGGAAATTTCAGAGAAAATCAGATTTCAGGGTTCAGACAATAAAGCCAATTTCCACTCAACTCCACACATTTGACAATGGAGCGAGCTCAGCGTCATTTTTTCAACCCAAGGAATGCTACATAGACAGTTTATTAGTGTAGAAGCTGCACAGGCCCATGTGTGATCATGGAGACTGCCGGAGGACAGTGTCCATCATCAAGAAGCCAAGACAACAAAATTCCAGAAAATGGATTAGAGGTTGGCCAGCTGAAAAACTATGTCCCCCTGTAGTTTTTAAGCTAAATAGCCCCCTGACCTGAGAAAAAAAAAAAAAAAAAAAAAAAAACAGGCTGAAAAGAAGTCTGTATGCAGAGGTGCAACCAGCTCCATCACTGAGTGAAACAACAAGCTGATACTGAGGAGATTTTGTTATTTCTGTTTTTGCTTTTTTTTCTGGATTTTTTTTTTTGTTTGTTTTGTTTTTGTCTTGGCTTCTCGGTCATAGTGAACAAACGTCCTCGCTCGACGACCACAGGAGCAGATTTAAACCAAAAACACACACATTTGACACCTCCAGGCATGGACGAAATTTTGATTTCAGAGGTGGGGGGGGACACAACTGGCATGCGCGGGGGGGGGGCTGTATAAAACTACAGCCTAGAGGCTTTTAAATACAAAGTTGTCATACCGAAAATTCACACACAGGTATGCAAAAATAAACTTTTTAGTAAAACTCAAAAGTAGTTCTTCTAGTTTTCTATTGTTACTTTTCATTTCGCTGATCTCCTTGTAGTTCACAGTTCCCTTTGTGGTTAGACTGGTTGTAAAGTATACAGCATAAAATTATCACCCAATTCTGTGTTTGACCTTGTTAGTCAACTTCACTCCAACTCATTATCACCAATTTTACGCTTATTTTTGGAATGTATGGTCAATAGACCTAATTTACATAAAATTATACCTCATTTTTGAGTAAAAATAAGCAGAATTTCTGAATTATTTTGACTATAGTTAAATATAAATGGATGGATTACCGCAGACTGGTAGTATGTGAAAATGAAATGAAAACATTTCAAATGTTTGGACCATCACCCAGCACCACCCAGTGATGGGCAGATCAAACTGACCAGGGAATGTCACAGGAGGGGAGAAATTAAAAAAAAAAAAAAAAAAAAATCCATAAATCAATGCAAGTAGTGATCAAAAATTTTATTTGAAGTGAGTGTCACAGAGAACCATCTGCCATTTTCAGGCAGTTATATGGAAGAAAATCAAATTTTAAATATAAAAGAAAAGTGAACACGAGTCAATTTGACTCAAACACCACAGGATGGTTAACTATTAACATTTAACATAGTCAACTTAGCCAAAGTACATTTGACAAACCAAATATAAATTGTGGTTTGTCAAATGTACATTTACATTTTTTCATTGAACTTATTATAGCATAGGCTACTTATTTTAGATATTGTGTGTGACTGATCTTTTTTTAAATTAACATTCTTTTAAAATCTCATGTCCCCCTGTGGTTCTCCAACGTGCCCCCATTTGAGAAGCACTGGTTTCGAGGGTTGGGACAGAGACTACGTGGTCTGGCCTTTATTTACTGTTGCCATCCCATCACACCTGTTGATGCATTGATTTTATTTGCCTTTGCACTTTTACTGCTGGGGACTTTCACTGAATCCAAAGCATCTGCTGTGATATCTGTTTTTATTATTTACTCTGACACAAAGTCCATTGTGGCTTCTATGCAAAAAAAAAAAAAAAAAAAAAAAAAAAATCCCTCAATGGCTGCATGAGTGCATTTCAGTGATTATGTTTTACATTATGGATTTAAAAAAGTGTCTAGAGTTGAATTTATAGGATTTATAGGATTTTTAAGGGATTTACAAATTGCTTTTTTGGCTGGCAGATGGAAGTGATCATTATGACATGAACATTTCAACCCAAGCAGTTCCCTCCCAGTCATCTCCGCCTGCTGCATTTCTGTCCTCGTGCTGCCTTTGATTTGTAAGGAGCCCGGGAGGTGCCAAATGGGTCTGTGTGACTACGCTGCTGCTGCTTTGATTCATTCCTGAGAAAACCCCGATTCATTTTCCCGCTGTCAAGTACAAGAGGGTCTCTGATGAACAGTAAACCGTGAACCGTGAACCGCTCATGAACAGCTGAGACTAAACGGATCTATTATGAAGTTTACAGCAATAGAATGCTCTTAAGATTTTACTAAAGGCTGTAATAAATTGCATTCAATAAAGGCCGTTATATATGAAGACGGAATTGGTCTGTTTAATTCAATAGTTTCTGTGATATGATTTTTTTTTTAAAGAAAAAAAAATCCGATAGCAAATGTTTCTCACTGAGTTTGAACACCATGAATCTCCCTTCTCCATTCCCTGGAAGAAAAAAGCAAGCACAACTAAAACACCTGATGTCAAGATGGTCACATTACACGCTGCTGCTGTGTGTCATATAACGATGATTCCACGTGGAACAATCGCAGTGCCATTAAGATTCCATTAATGGTTCTTTACCATTACAGTAACCATGAATTGACACAAGATCAGTGAAAACACCATTTTCATCTATATGGAACAACTGGGGGCGATGTGAAGCTGCTAATGGCTTTGAAAATGGCTGAATGACCATTTAAAGGTTCAATCTGTTCTTCAGATAATGAAAATCCAATAAAGCGCCTCTTATCTCATGAATAAGCGCAGAAGAATGGGACACAGTGCTGATATTGGCCTCCGTATCTTTGCCTTAAACTTTTCTGAATAGGACTCATACCTGGTTTGCAAACTTCATCAGTGGAATTTCTCTGCCTCAACTTAAGTCTGCCTTAAGAGGAAAATGTACTCCTATATTGTGTTGGAAATTGCCCAGGAATGCACTTAGAGCTTGGAAGGCTAAGCCTCCATTTACTTAAAAGTTATTTACAAATCGTTCAGTACAAAATTGCTTTTTGAATTGAGTGTTACACAGTAAAATATCCCGCCTGAGGGTGTAAACTGCAAGTCCTTGGCCCCAGAATGCCAGTTTACATTCAGTGCAAACTTCTTCTTGGCTTTGCCTTGACTATAAATATTGATGTGTTACAGTGGAGTTATGACAGTTTTCACATTGATGTCCAACGCTGCCACTGCCACCTTCGTTTAATTGCCTTACACAATGACTCCACCACTAATAGTTTGGGTTTTAGAAAAACAAGGGTGACTCCAGTGACTGGACATATTTTGTGCTTTGGACTACCTCCCTTTAGCTGTTCTCAGGTCAGGTTTTAGTATTTATTAGGATCCCCATTAGCTGTACTTTAATACAGCAATACAAACGAGGCATTATTGCAGGACATTACAAGTACAGTCAATGCAAGTGACGAAAAAATGAGAAGAGAATGAGAAGAGAGACGGGAAGAGAGAGAGAGAGAGAGACGTTTAAAATGGTTCTGGTTCTATGTCACCCTGAATGAATCTCCGTCACGCTCCGTTGTCAGCATTGTTGGAGTGCCTTTGTGCTGTTAGATGGTTCTGTTGTTGCCCTCTGAAGGTGAATTTGCTCATTCTTTGGATGATAAGTGCGGGCCGGGAATTTGACGCATCCGCCATTCCATTCATGGTTGCTCTTTAAATATTTCAAAGAGTTAGCTGCGGATTTGGGGATGGAAGAGTGGCCTTCGCTTTGTGAAACGTATGTGGTTCAAATGCACGAGTGTGTTTGTGTTTTTGACTCTGCGGTGTTTGTCAAGTCAAGTAGGAGCCTTTGGCATGTTGTCTTCTCCGCGCCTGCTGAGGATGGCATGCCTGCTCTTTGTCCTGTGTGCATGGCGAAATGCGGGTCGTGCTGCTGCACTCTGGGCTGACTCAAGTTTACTTTGTCTCTTCTTGTCGCACCACCTGGAAATGGTTTCCCGCTGATTCCTCAGGCCACAACTATTCACATTAACCATTCTTAAAGGTTTGCTAAGTAGTTTGGTAGCAATGCCAGAGATTGTGTGTTCACGTGTGTTTTAAAAAAGAAAAGAAAAAAGACAGAAATTCCAAATTAAACTGCCCACCCATGATAGACATCTTAGCCCTATCAGCCTCACAAGAAGCTTTTCTCCGAGCCCAACTTAAAAAACCATACCACCGCCATCTTCTACAGAGGAATAGATCCAGATATTCACTGGATAACAGGGGACACTTCCCTGATTTGATGCTCTGTCCCTGTAAATGTCCCTGGGCCCCCCCTTTCTCCAGACGGCACTGCTATTTTCAGCGGACGTCTTGCGATTCGTAATTTTTATCTCCAGACTAATTCAAACTGTAATCCTGACGGTATGTCGCTTTAGAGCCTGTGTCATGGGAAGTGTTAGGTTTTCCTTTTTGTTCATAAGTGGCTACAACAAAAGTAGAAGACGGACCGTGAATTTGCAGACAAGTCACACTTCGGATCAGCGACGCTGGGTCAGTGTCAGAAAAATTTTAAACTTGATTTTGTTCCAAAACACAGGAAAAAAGCAAAAAAAAAAAAAAAAAAAAAAAAAAAAAAGTAGAAAACTTGAGAGAAAATTTGCAAAAAACAGAAAATTAAAAAACATCCTGAATTTACAAGAAACCTGTATTTATAATTACCAAAATGACATATTTTAACATCGGGTCAGTGATGCTGAATTGAGTCCATAATTCTTGTGTTTGAATGCAGGTGAAAGGCTTTCATGTACCGTAATTTCTGTCAGATTATGGAATATGTCTATTATGGTTAATATTTGACAGCAAATCACAAATGTCCCTGGATTTGCTCCCAAAAATCTTGGCTGAAATTCCCCAAAAAGGTCACAAGTCAGTCAGAACCGGCTCAAACTAAATTTTCCCCCAGAGGCCAGGCGGCGATGCAGCGTGTGGCTCTGAGGCCACAGCAGAGCTTATCAGGCAAATCATTTCTTTACAGAGGAAGCTCGTTTGTTTAAATGATGGCTTCAACAAGACAAACATAACCGCTATTTGCTGTCATGGAGGCTCACCGATGTCAGTAGGAGCTTTAATTAACGCTTTTAAATGCTATTAAATCTTGGAGAGTCACCCTTGAAAATTACTTCAAGTGGTCAAGACCGGCAAATTGGAAGTGAGAAACTTTAACCTTTGTGCATGCGCTTCACTTCAGCTTTCAAGCACGTGGTAAATGTGAGCTCTTAACGTTTCTAGTTTGTTAATGTGTGCTTAGTCCTATATATTGTGAAGCATTTGGACAAGTGATGACGGCACTTCAGAGGTATGAAAAGTGAAAGATGTCTGCTGGCTCCGTCGGCGCTTTTACTCTTTCAAGAGACGTTCGTTTTTCAGTGTCTTCAGCTTTCAGTCAAAAACAACGTCTGTCTCTGCATATTCACTCAGTTATCTATTGGATTTAACCTCCCTGACATCAGTGCTGATCTGGACAGCTGTTTGAATTTCACTTTTAGTCACGTTTTGGCCAGTTTAGTCGATGAAGTCAAATGACAGGGCAAGGGCTTTTTTTTTTTTTTTTTTTTTGCACATCTAAGGAACTGACTGACCACTTTCCCTGCTTTTCCCGTTGGTCTTTTTTCTGTTTTTGGCCTATCTGATGCTGCGTTCGCTCCAGATCGTAAATCTGACTTGACAAGTCGCCAGGGTGACTTGAGAGTGTTCGCTCGCTCCTCAAGCTGCGGCAGAACTGGCTCGACTGCTGCCCTGAGATGGACTTGAAATGTATCCTGTTTGGACGATGAGGAAAGACAGATTGTTAGTCATAACATCATTAGGCCTACGACCATCTCCATGGCACACCATTTCAAACAATCTGCCTTTTCAGCTGAGTGCCAAGAACAGGAGGCCACAAGGAAATTAACAAGACCATGTGCTCTTTTACATTTAAGCATTGGGAATTCAGTGTATAACAACTCATGTGCTTCATTGCATTTTCAGCTGAGGGCCACATGTACATTTCCTAAAATTTTTGGGTCATAAACGTTTGTCTTAAGCCCCAATATCAGTGCATGCTGACTTTGACACATCATCATCATCGTCTTCACAGCTCTGCATTGCGAGGAGGATCGCACACCAGGTCAGTGGTGCCGCCCGACACCACAGATTTATTGGCCCTTCTTTTCATGGACTACTCTGCAGTTACACATTTCAATTTACTGCATAAAAACACAGTGGATTTTCTTTTCTTTTCAGCGGAGCTTGGTGAAGACAGTCGGAAGGTCTGAAGAGGTCTTTGGAGACACTCGAGGCCACAGGTAAATATTTATGCTCTCCTGCTAAGCCTTCATACATTCCATGTTGTTTTCCAGCCCCTATACAGATATCATTCAAATTCTTAAGAAGTGAGTTACTCTGAGATGTTCATACCACAAACCATACAGCCCAAGACATAAAAACATACAAAGTTATCAATGACTGTCGGAGGAAACTATGTGAAAACGCCACAGAAAAACTTCAGAAGAGCCTGGACAGCCTTGCACGAGATGTTCACTTTCATACAGCAAATATGGATTCTGTCTGCTCTTCCTGAGAAGACAGGGGTCATCCAAAGGTCATCACCTTTTGGGCCTGGAATTATACGTCATCACCTCTGCCTCCCCTGCCTTTCCCGTCTCTATCAAATAAAGCAGAAATACCGCAAAATAAAATCTAACAAAAGTGCACAGTAGATCTTACCCCTAAAAAACAGCCAAGCAAGAAGCCCACGCTGTGTTAGCACACAAACAAATGAATGAATGAGTGAATGAGTGGCAAATCAAATTTCCATGCACTCCTGCAGAGTGTGCCTGTGTGCTGAGGTGGAGACAAGCCGCTGAGCTCTCAGGTGCGTGAAACTGACCAGCACACACACAGCCGACTGAGAAGAGCTGAAATCGCCGGGCCACGTTAGTCAGCTACATGTTGCTGTACGATCGTGCCTGTGACTGATCCTCAGCCCAGTTGAGCCACTTGCCACCGTTGCCTCTGTTTTGTTTCTTGTTTCTAGCTCATTTTCACTTATTTCAAGTGAATTTTCACTTTATCCACTGGCACATTTTGCCAATGAAACAAGCAAATTTTCATTTGTTTCAAGTGAATTTTCACTTGAAACAAGTGAAAATTGTCTAAAAACAAGTTACTTCAGAGGTGATCATGTCTTATTTTAAGTGTAATGAGATATTTTGACTAGAAATAAGACATTTTTGACTTGAAATAAGACAAATAATCTTGGTAAGATTTTTTGCAGTGTATAACATATTACAATTGCCTAAGGCAACAAAGACATATTCAGAAATTTGCCTAATTCATGTATTTCTGTTATGTACATAATTGACTGACATTGTTTTTAGTATTTTTAGTTTTTTGTGTCTCCTGAACAACCTGAAAAAATGACTTAGGCGATTATTTTAGGAAGGTGTTGAAATGTAAGTGAAGATGAATGTTTTTCCCCCCTTTTTTAAAGAATTACAACTACAAGTAGTACTGCTACTGCTACTAACATTACTACTAATAATAACAAATATGCTCTAAGTGACTCATTGCGCCTCTGAAATGAACCAAGAGTTCAGTTTTTTCCATTTTTCTGAAACAATATTTCAAAAAAACCTCACTTCAACCCAGTTGCGCTCGTGACAGTTGTCGTAAGGCCACCAGGGGAGCCCTGATGCCTCTCCCGTCTTTGTCACAACATTTACTGATTCTCTCTCTGCTTATCATCTTCCTCTTGTGCAGTAATCTCCTTTCCCAAAGCATTTTCCCTGGACATTTTCATCACCATACATTTCCATCACTCAGATTTATCACTTCACCTCAAATGATCTCAGGATGTTTGATTTGACTCTCTGGGCTTCTCAGTCAGTTTGCACCACACCCAAAGAAAAAACACCCCACCAGCATAAAGACATCATTTCCACTGACCTTTAAGCTGAAATCCTAAGCAGAATTATCAGTCTCACTCCCCATTCAGCGGAAAGACACATTCAACCAAATGCCTGTGGTACCCATATCTCCTTTGGTTTAAACAAGAAAGGCAGTCAATCAAGTTTTGCTTACCCATCCCAATGACTCCCCCAAGACTCTGATTGTCAGATTTTCCTCCCGACCAAAAGGTCAAAGTGGCTGTAAATATGTGGCAGATTGTTCACCATGATCATGGGTTCAGCCGCCTGAACATCAGCCTCCATCAGTGTTCAACTAACAGACAGACAGTCAGAATAATTGTTTATATAATAATATATAATACAAATGCTACAATCTACTTCCATTCTTATTTATTTATTTTTTAAAATCTTTTCTTACCTTAAAGAACAACAGAGTTGGGCTTCACGCCTACAGACATACAGCAGTTTTCTATTAGATTCCATCGATTATGTTGCGTGAATTTATGACCTTCACTGACATTTAGGAAGTCTTGATTTTGATTGTTTATGGCTCATCATTTATAATAATAAGAAAAAGAATGCCATGTTTGCTCAAAGAACGTTCTGTAGCTTCACTTTTCACCAGCAGCGTCACCAGTCTGGGCTGTGAGGAGCAAGTGTGTGCACTTTTGGCAGAAATCACCATTTTTGTCCTGGGCAGATAGATAAAAAGATGGATGACTGCAGGAAGTTTAGGCATTTAGTAGTGTTATATGGTAAGTATGATGGCCTACTTAGGTCACACAAAAAAATTACGCAACCAGGGGAGGGGGAGTGATATTCAGAGAAGAAAACTCAGTTATTCTCTGAGATTAAAGTGGTGAATTTTCGAGAAAAAACTCACAAATTTATGGGTAAAAAATCTGATAATTCTGATATTATAAAGTCACAAATGCATCAGAAAAAAAGAACTCCTGCAGTGGAAGACCTCAGCGAATTCTACTTTACAATGGGATTCAGTAACAAGGAAATCCTGTTGATTTAAGCCCAGAATCACAATATTGTATTCTTCTGAATAGGATCAAGTCATTATTATTATTATTATTATTTTTTTTTTCACAAAACATGAGTTTTTTTTCTATTTACCACTTTAATCTCAGAGAATATCTTAGTTTTTGTCTTGTAAAATTACAACTTTAATCTTTTTTTCTCAGAATATTACCACCCTTTTCCTCGCTACACAATTTTTTTTCTCCCTACAGTGACCCTTGTACGCTGTCGTAGATAAGCACAAAATACGATGAATACACTCAAAACTGATTAGTAATACACTCAATATCTATAGCCTGTAACCACAGAAATAAAAAAATTAGGCTGTAACAACAATGGTTCAAAAGGAAAGGATTTAAAGGTGCAGCCTGTAACAATCAGCACAGACCTGTGCAGTGACGTTTAGCCTTTAAAAAAAAAAAAAAAAAAACACATATATCTTGAAGCAGTAGGCCACTCAGTGTCTCCCCTCAGCATTTCAACGCTCAGTACTTATTTTCACAGTGTAGACTGTGGTAAACATTGTTCCAGCGAACAAACAAAAACAAAACAAAAAACGCCTCCAGATTTCCTTTGACCCCTGAGCTGGGCTGTCTACGTGCCTGGGTGCAACCAGAGGTGCCAGATGTCACACCCAGGGGTCATTTGTCCAATTACTCTCCAAGCCGGCCATGTTATGCAACTCAACTGCAGGCCAAGAGCCAACATAACAAAGCCATTTGGGCTGCAGCACATTTGCCTGTGCAATTGAAATGAGGCTAGATTCCATTTAAAAGCATTTATCTGGTGCAAACTGCAAATACATGTTTTGCATTGCGTTATGTGCATGTAGAACTGCCTCGTGTTTAACGCCTTGACAAGGGAGTGGTGAGTGGCTTGGCTTTACTTACTTTACCAACACCTTCTCTATCAGATCTGTCTTGGTTTCTGTCTCTTTGCAGGTGTACATTGTCAGATTAAACACTAGCAGCCTACTCTGTGGCATTCTGCTCCTTATCTTATGAACAATAAAAATCCAAACCACAAGTTATAAATATCCATTGTTTGCCCCGTGGACTAACTAGCATGACAGAAGCAGAATCACCTGTAGGTGACAGATGATCAGCGCTGGAGGTAACTGTAGTCACATTACACTCCTCTGGAACGCAGGAATGTAACATGGTACTGTTCCTATATTCATTGAACACATTACAGTTACAAATCAAACAACATAAGTCTTTCCATTACCTGTATAATGCGGGCTAACGTGTCTGCATGCATGCGTGTGCAACAGTCACCTGACCTCTGGCTGGAGTTCATGTGGCATGGAGGACAAAATGGCAGAGCAGTCGAGAGGAGAAGAATGTGCCGGTAAAGTGCAAACTGTGCACAGAAACAACTCTCCACTGCTGTGAGCACAACATCAAACAGGCTGCTTTTCATCAGCGCTGCTGTCGGCTCTCTGCTCTTACTTTATTAAAAAACATAAAAGACAAATCTTGTGTGTGTCCATCAGGATGGTTGGTGCTGATACGTGGGCGGATGTAAGGCTTAACTTTCTATTGTTAACTGGCAGTTACATGACAACGCATCTGAGGCCGTGTTGCAGTGTAACACACAGGTAATGTAAAAGTTGGGTAACCCATTACTTTCCACAGGGAGGAACTAAGTAAAGTAATGCAGTACTTTTTTTTTAAAAAAAACTAATGAGTAATATGTAATTTATTTGTAATATCTTTTTTTGAGTAACAGTTTGTTGTTGCAGAATAATACAGATAAAGTGATGTAGCTCCTGCATTGTGTTAGTAAATAACAAGTGGCTCTCAACCAATCAGATTGCTGAAACAGAAACCTCTGTTGTATAAAAGCAGGAACGACAATATGACAATACACAATATTATGACATCCAAAACAACAATATCTACTCTCATATCATACCATCAATATAATTTGGATATATCACACAGCCCTTGATGATACACAGCAAGACAAGAGGTTTGTGGAGAGATATTTAAATATGTACATTAACATGCTAATATTAATATTTATTTAGAATATTTGAATACAGTAATATTTAAAAGTCTGGCTGGTTAACAGATCACAGAAATGAATTAAATACAGAAAATAACTGTCGCCATAGAGACTAATAAACAATAAACAGCAACAATGAAGCAGCAGTTATTATTCCAGTTTGAATAAATCCTTCTGTGTCCTGCATTAGCCTACTCTCCGGCTGCATCATTTTATTCACATATTCATCTTTTCACCATTGATTCACAACGTGTCAAAAGCTTACAGTAGGGAGAAATAATATTCATATGATTACCTGGCTTGGAGGAGACAGTGTGCTCCACGGCACCTGACAGATGTCATCTAATTCCATTTTTTTTGCAAATTGTCATGTGATCATGACTTTGAGGCAGCTTTTTTTTTTTACAGACGTGAGGCTCAAAATCTGTCTTAAACGCTTTCAGCCAAATCTGACAGCGTTTCAGTATTATTTAATTAATTAATACTCAGTGTGAAGACTATTAAGCTCTGTATATCAGTCTTAAATTAATTTTGAAAGCACAGTATCCCGGCTTTAGAAAAATGAGACATACACGGTGGAAAGTGGTTTATTCTGTGAGTTGTTTGCGTTGTGTCCACAGTAGGACGCACGGGACTGACTGATGGTTAAAAGGCAGGACCTCAACCAAAACAGGATGAAAAATGACATTACAGCCACACATACAGAAAAAAAAAGTCTAGTCCCACAGCATTTTGCTAAATGTTGAAGTGACTCCAGTAATCAGGAAAGCCACATTTTGCTCAGCAGGTAACCCTGCAAATTAAAAGGATCGCTATAGAGCAGGGCCTTGTACCCGACTGGTAAGTGTCCCTGCAAATGTACCTGGATTAGCCTCTTATTAATTAACAGATTTGTTGTTATGAAAAAGAACTGAAAAAGCCCTGAAAGCCGCCAGGGTTTTATAAAATCAAATATGAAGTGGAGGTAGAACATCAATCACAGGCCACTAGGTGAAATCACAGCAAAACATGACTCAGCGCTTTGTGGTCACGCAAGCCCAACTTGCTACATAGTTCCAAATGTCTGAGCCTTTGAGGGGGGAATATGAATTAGCACTGCAGGCGGGGATTTTAAACAACGATAGGTTCAGGTTGATGGACTGCACAGCGAGTGTGACGTTGTTTCAGCCAGTGACTTTGAAGTTATTGCCCATTTTGGTGCAAGAATACCAGCACACAAGGCTCTGTGATGCCAGTATGGCTGCTGAGACACAATGATTGGGTTTTGTGGAATTGAAGGGAGAGACAGTCGACCAGATCGCAGCAGAAAAACTGACAACCAGTGTGGAGAATGAGGTTGGAGCTTTCTCTGAAGACAAGACAAACACAAACTTTGGAGGGCTAAATAGAGCTGGCAGGCAAAATGTGCTCGACTCAAGCCTCACCTCTTCCCATGAAATGGCAAAGATGCTGCCGGGAAAGGACTGGATCCTGTTGCTGGGCCTGAATTCTGGCCTGTTCTTGATTAAAGGCACATTTCATCCATAATTAATTATATTTCTATCAAGTATTCACCGTGTGCTGCCTTCAGTCGAAGCGTTCATAGTACCCATATATTACAAAAACGTTAACCATCTCTGATCCAATGGAAAAAAAATTAGCTTGTATTTTTTACAATTTTACAACAGCAAAACACTATTCAAAGTTCAGTTTAATACACTCACATTTATCATTGCTGTATAAGTACCAGTGTTGGGGATAACACAATACAAAATTAATGCATTACAGTAATACACAGGAAAAAAAATGAAAGCAACCCACCAGTCACCAAGTGGTGAAACAGTAAAAATACACCTGAGATCCTGAATCTCCGACTCCCGCGACCTGGTACTCTGATTTCAAATAAATGTTTTCGTTCGTGACAACACAGCAAGAGAAAATATTTCAGCCAGCATAAAAAAAAGTCAACTGACCTCGGCCTCAGCCCTCACTGTCTTTCACCAAGCCGCACGTGGCTCAGCGAGGCATATGTGAAGCGTCGCACTGTAAACTGTGATCCGCTGCACTGGTCACCAGACTGTGTTGTCTGTGCGCCCCTGCGGAGTGCACCGAGCACCTGTTTACTGACCCTTCCAACTTTTTTCATGTTTTCTTTTTAAAATTACCTCATCTTGAATGGAAAAGGAGCAGACTAGCAAACAGGTTATACGGTGACAATGATTAGCATTCAAGCAAAACAGCAATCAGAGGCTGAAATTGCATTGAAATTACAGAAACTCTGAAGGGCGATGAAAATAGAAAAGATGGGAGGAGATTAACCTGAAATGCAACATAATTATTTTAGCACTTTGGCAAAAAAAAAAAAAAAAAAAAAAAAAAAAAAAACATCCTCCTGAATAGTAAAATTCAAATCTCCAAGAGGGGGAAATACATCCCTAAATTGCCTATTGCCACTTGAGTATTTGCATTATTTCTGTCTTGTTACATAAATTTCAGGAAGCATGGTAAAAATACCAGTGGAAACAGGCACACACATAACAAAGCATTACAGAAGAATTGATGTTGTGATAAGCAAGGCCTCTGTTTTATATTGGGTAAGAGTAAGTAAAGGACTAATGGCAACCAATGTGATTGTGTAACTTCTAAAGCCTTAGATAAAGGCCACTCAAAGCATATCTGCCTATCTCATGCAAAATAACAGAACATCGGCCTACTAACAAATACATTTAGGGGCCTGCTGGACAAATGGGTGAAACCCAGCGCTGGACAATGAAGCTGTCCATAGTCTGATGTGCTGTAGGCCAGAGAGGCTCCTCTTTGTCTGCATTAGAGTCCTGCTTCTGCCCATCTGACTGGTCAGTAACAAGGGAAATGTCTCCTTTAATGAAAGCCACAGGCCCACGGTGCATACTGTTGCCCTTTTGGGAGGCACTCACTCTTGTTTTGCACAAAAATGTTCCAAAAGGCCCGGCAAAACAGACACAGAATATTCATGTCAATAGTTACGAGGGCTAATCTAAAAATGATTGGAATTCATTTTCATAACGTCCCAAAAAAAGCAGAGGGTGAAGCATGAAGCACTGCTCACAGCTGTGTAGGACATTCTGTCGAAAAGGCAGAAACCCCTCAAGTTTGTTTTCAACCAGAGTCTCATCACTCAAGTTTCCTCGCTGCAAACTATTCCAAAAATTTCCCACAAAGTATTCAGTAATGATTTCTTAAGTCATCATCATCATTCAATTGAAAATGCATTGAAAGAACGCCGTTGAAGATCCTTGAACAAATCATACTCTGCCACTTGTGAATGTAACTGGTGCTCAGCACATTATGTGTTTCATCAAAGATTTTTTAATTGGATTTTTTTTAAACAAAAGAGTGTACAATCATGGCAGCCTTCAGGCCTCCCAAAATCTCAGGCAAAAGCTGGTAAAAAGAAAATGAATGAGAGAATCAATGAAGAAACTGAAGAAAAGATTCACAAATTTGTCAGAATTTGCATGAATAGAAGAGCAACTGCCAAAATATTTATTTCTTAAATGTATTTCCTTCATACAAATGCATTTCCATGGCTCCTTCATGTGACTGCAACCTCCCTCCCGTGTTGTAAATAGTGAATCTGCGTGTTCAGGAAACAAAGTAGAAGACACAAAGTTGCATGTTGAACTACAGAGCTGAGCCCAACCAGCACTACCCAACCTTAAAGCCTCCATCAAGGCAAAGAAAACCCCCCAAGAACAGGACGAAATGTGGAGGAAACCTTGGATGAAACAGTTGAGCATTCAACAGGACAAAACAATAACAGGCACAATTATTTGGCCAATAACACCAAGATAAGAAAGTGATGAAGCACAGAGATGGGATGCCAGGCAGCAAGGCCAGTGCCGACATGCAGTGCCAGGTAACATCACATGTGACAGGTGTGTGGAGGAGAGGACGGCCAGCCATTTCCAGGAGGTTGGGACGGCTTCAAACAGACACGCTGCCGAAAACAGTGTCTGCTAATGGAAAATGCTGCCTGCAAATTTCTGTCTTTTTGCCGAAATGTCTTATTGCTAGGGGGGTGTAATGATCCATCAAAGTGTGACCATCGATCATCAGCATCTTTCAGATTATGCCGCCTTTATTTTGAAATTTTGAAATGTCCCCGTTTCCACCTGAAGGTGTGGTAGTAGCTGCTAGGTGGCGCCGTGCTGATAATGGCAAGCGTGGAAGATAAAGACGATGAGGAGGAAAGAGCAGGGAGGATCACAGCTGCCATTTCAGACTTGATTTGCAAAGACAGTGTTGCCAAGAAACTTGTCAAATCATGTTTAAGTTGTTTTATAAGTTCATATAATGTGCAATAATTAAATGTGTTAATGAGAATATAGTATCGCCTGATTTCGATCGCAAGCACCTGATTCGAATCAAGTCAAAATTGTATCGTGGCAGACTTTGCCTTTATGCTGTCTTTATTCTGAATGATTCATTTCATGCCTAAAATTGTCTGCAAACAATGGAACAAATATGTAAAATTGGAGACGTATACATAACTTGGAAAATGGAGGACAGAGCTCAATAAAGTTGAAAAAAGGTCATTCAATCAAGTGAAGAATAAGGTTACTAATAAAGTTAATGACAAAGTGAATGGATTAAAGCACTAAAATGGACACATATCTTGTTCAGCTCTGATTTGCATGTCTATAGCTGTTGTGGTGTGGCCATTCACGCTGGCGTTCCAACGTCAAACGGCCTCAAGATGTTTATCCTTTACTCATTTTCTTGAGTCGGACTCAGACCTATTCAAAATTATACAAACAAGCCACACCCAGTAAGTAGCTTTGATGATACAGCATTATGAGCTTGCATTTAAGGATTTGCATATTTGTTCTTATTTCTAAATTTGATCTGCACATACTAGAAGCAGCTTTTATGTGGCACACTGATGCATACTGGTGCATTCTGCGCTCTTGAATGCCAGCATGCAGAATGTCACACAGTAATGTAATAATAAATGCTAAATAAAATTGCTTCTAACATCAGTTTTTGAAACAGCTTCCATCCTCACTGTCCTCTAAATGTCACATCCCAGCAACTGGCCAATCTATACAGAAAACCCTGATGGCTGAGTTGAATCACACATGGTGGGTGAGTCTCAGGAAATGCTGTGAGGTGATCATAAACTCTGTAATGTAAATTACATGTTGTGGACACACACTGTGTGAACAGTGCTTCCCTGGCAGGAATAAAATGATAAATAGCACAAATTAGACATGTCACGGGGCTGGAAGGTGGAGGACCCAAAAGCAGGAGCCACAGGCAGAAAAATGCTCAGTGAAAAACAAAATTTAATAAAGAAACTAAGGCAGGCACAGAACAGAACAGAACAAAACAGTACAATGAACCGACGAAGAACAGAACTCAAACAGGACTTAAATAGACAAGAACTAATCATCAAACAAGACACACCTGGGGAAGGGGCTGGAGCACAAGACAGGAGAACACAGAGGATAGGCTGAGGGAAACACTGGGAGGGATCAGAACAATCAGGGATGATTAACAGGCACAGGACAGGTGTGGCACAGGGAGGAGCAAACAAGACACAGGTGAAATCACTGAAAAGAACGAGGCAAAAGAAACTCAGGAAACAGATACAAACAAAACCATGACAGAAACACATGAAACAGAACCAAACAAAACACAAGCAACCCAAAACCATGACAGAACCCCCCCCTCAAGGGACGGCTCCTGACGTCCCAAAAACAGTATCAGGGGCACGGGGATGGATGGCCGTCATAAGACGGGGGGAGGAGGAGGCCAAAACAGGGCTCAGAGCTGGACTCTGGTGGAAGGCCAGAGGGCAGATGACCACGGGCGGGGCGATGCTCGGGCGGATGGCCAGGGCGCGAAGAACCAAGGACGGGGCGGTGCTCGGGCGGACGGCCAGGGCGTGAAGAACCAAGCACGGGGCGGTGCTCGGGCGGACGGCCAGGGCGTGAAGAACCAAGCACGGGGCGGTGCTCGGGCGGACGGCCAGGGCGCCAGGAACTAAGCACGGGGCGGTGCTCGGGCGGACGGCCAGGGCGCCAGGAACCAAGCACGGGGCGGTGCTCGGGGCGGACGGCCGGAGCGCTGGCGGCCAAGGCGGAACCTCCCTGGATGGCGGCAGTGCGGGCGGCACCAGACTGCAGGCCAACCATGAAGTCCTGCAGCGTGGACTCGGGACCGCCGGGCAGCGGCAGCTCGGACTCGGGACCGCCGGGCAGCGGCAGCAGCAGAGGCAGCAGCAGCGGCGGCGTGGACTCGGGACCGCCGGGCAGCGGCAGCGTGGACTCGGGACCGCCGGGCAGCGGCAGCGTGGACTCGGGACCGCCGGGCAGCGGCAGCGTGGACTCGGGACCGCCGGGCAGCGGCAGCGTGGACTCGGGACCGCCGGGCAGCGGCAGCGTCCACTCGGGGCCGCCGGGCAGCGGCAACGTCCACTCGGGACCGCCGGGCAGCGGCAGCGTCCACTCGGGGCCGCCGGGCAGCGGCAACGTCCACTCGGGGCCGCCGGGCAGCGGCAACGTCCACTCGGGGAACTTTGACAGGGACTGGGGCCGGGGCAACCAGTCGGACTCTGGGAACTGGGGCAGGGACCGGGACAGCCAGTCGGGCACGAGGAACTGGTACGGGAACAGGGACTGGTACCGGGGCAGCCGGTCCGGCTCGGGGAATTGGGACAGGAGCAGCCAGTTGGACTCTGGGAACTGGGACAGGAACTGGGACCGGGACCGGGACAGCCAGTCGAACCCGGGGAACTGGGACAGGAACTGGGACCGGGTCAGCCAGTCGAACTCGGGGAACTGGGACAGGGACTGGGACCGGGTCAGCCAGTCGAACTCGGGGAACTGGGACAGGGACTGGGACCGGATCAGCCAGTCGAACACGGGGAACTGGGACAGGGACTGGCACCGGGTCAGCCAGTCGAACACGGGGAACTGGGACAGGGACTGGCACCGGGTCAGCCAGTCGAACACAGGGAACTGGGACAGGGACTGGGACCGGGTCAGCCAGTCGAACACAGGGAACTGGGCTTGCTAGACTGCTGGAGTTGGTAGCTGGGCTAGCTAGGCTGCTGAGGCTAGTGACTGGACTTACTGGGCAGCTGAGACTGGTGGCTGGACTCGCCAGACGGCTGAGAATGGTGGCTGGACTCGTCAGGCTGCTGGGACTGGTGGGGCTGGTAGCTGGGACTGGCAGGAAGCTGAGGCTGGTGTCGGGGTTGCGGCTAGCCTGCAAATTGCCGATACACCCGAGAAGTGCACTTGCAGGAGCAGCCGGAGCCCGGGATGCAACCATCGTCCTAACAGATGAGGTGATCTCCGCGACCTGCTGTGAGATCTGGGCGATTTTAGCCGCCAGCGACCGGTTGCAGTCGGCCAGTTCTCCCAAACAAAATTGCTCCGCTGGGTCCTGTATGGTTCGGTTCATTCTGTCACGGGGCTGGAAGGTGGAGGACCCAAAAGCAGGAGCCACAGGCAGAAAAATGCTCAGTGAAAAACAAAATTTAATAAAGAAACTAAGGCAGGCACAGAACAGAACAGAACAAAACAGTACAATGAACCGACGAAGAACAGAACTCAAACAGGACTTAAATAGACAAGAACTAATCATCAAACAAGACACACCTGGGGAAGGGGCTGGAGCACAAGACAGGAGAACACAGAGGATAGGCTGAGGGAAACACTGGGAGGGATCAGAACAATCAGGGATGATTAACAGGCACAGGACAGGTGTGGCACAGGGAGGAGCAAACAAGACACAGGTGAAATCACTGAAAAGAACGAGGCAAAAGAAACTCAGGAAACAGATACAAACAAAACCATGACAGAAACACATGAAACAGAACCAAACAAAACACAAGCAACCCAAAACCATGACAAGACATGCCATTTTCACCCGTTCATCATGTGGAAAAGGTTAACTAATAGTAAACTCAGATAAAATAATTCTGGTTATAGTCATGGTTAAGGTTAGTAAACTAAACAGCTTTAGTGAGGACTAATGTTAAGGTTGTGTTTCAGCAGCTAAACAAGTTTTTAAAATAAGTTCTTATTGTGGTTAAAAAAGGAAATTGTGCTTAAAATTAAAACATTACTCAAAGTAGAAAACTTGTTGGTATGAGTTGAGAGCTGAAGCAGGTTGTAGGAGTCAGAGGCAAATGTAGACACCCATCCAGAACCCTGACCTCCACACCCTGCAGCTGCCTTCCATCCTGCTGCTGCAGTGTTGGCCTTCTGCAGGCCTCATTCAGGTCAACACTCTGTCTCCATTAATAGTCAATGAAAACTGAAGAAGCAGATGCTCCCAGCACAACGGGTTATGTGGTGGCACGATGAGAGAAGCTGAAATGGTTTCACATCATGCAAATGAGCGCAACAGTTATTCAATCACTTTCATAAAAGCAGTGGGTTGTTTTTGTTCCTCCTGGTGAATAACGTTACCAGAGGTTGCTCTGAAATACTTCATAACTGTCACCAATGCTTGGCTTTGGTGACCTAAACAGGTAATGTTGTCACGGTGGGCTGACTATCCCATCACATGCAAAACACTGTAGATAATTAGCTAGTGTCAAGTATGTTATAGTATGTTTTATCGATGTTATATTATGATTTCCATATGTTTGTGGATTATATTTATAAAAACTATCTATCTATCTATCTATCTATCTATCTATCTATCTATCTATGTGTAGATGTGCATATATTAGAGCTGAAAGATATATCATTATATAGATGTGAACATGTGAGATATTAATATCTCAGAAGGCAACAATATGGATGATATCACACACACACTCAGTGGCCACTCTATTAATTCCACCTGTACAATCTAATACAATCTAATGCAGATAAGCAGATCAATGCAACGGCTCTGCCATAAATTATACATTGTGTAGAATGTGTACAATGTGCAAATTTAATTCTATCTTTATTACAGAGGTCTTGTACTGGACTACATTATTTTGAGAGGTGTTTCTAATTTTTTGTCCTCCCTATTCATATACATGGGGGGTGGTGGTGGTGGTGGTGGGGTGGGGGTTTAGATAGA